>NC_046331.1:27678946-28360946 GCF_009819535.1 Lacerta agilis | reverse complement strand
TCCCTCCATTCTGTAGGGAAAATGGGAAAGGGGAATTGAGAGGCAGCCCTGTCTTCATACAATCCGAAAATTTGCAACCCAGAGACACAATCCTGCACACCACTAACTGCAATTGCTGAATTAATAAAATGCATGATCCCATGAAACCATCCTTGAAATGGCCATGGTAAAAGATCAAGCTCAGACTTATCCAACAATCTTGCAAGGTTTAATGCTATTGTAAAGCTGAAGTTCTTAACATATTAGCAATATATGGAGACACGTTACACCCCATGAACCCTACACACACACACACACACACACACACACACACACACACACCAGATAGGAAATGGTGTTTCCCACTTCCTGTTTTATTAAGGTTTATTTTACAACTGTATTAAATAGGTTATAAAGGACAATTCCGCTATTATACCCTTCCTTGCTTAGACTTAATAAATATTATATCCCCACAATCTATTAAAGCCAAGAAGTGGAGAAAATAAGTGAGGTAGTAATCTCCTCCGCAGATGTAAAATACCCTTAATAAACTTGGGGTGTATAACAGTCAGGAACGAATTACTCATGTCTGCTTTAATAAAATAGTACCCTTAAAGCAGTATTACTCTTAAGGTACTGACATTCCCACTGGCGCTACAAGCATATCCTTTCAAAGCAACACAGCTTGTTAAAAACGGCAAGATATCTTCTTGCAATAGAGAGTTTGTGTCCAAGCAAGATACAAGGTTTGTCGAGAAAGTATCTGGGGAGCAATAAAGCTGATGGGAAGCATATTTCTCGGTGGTATTTTAGCACTGTGAAAAATTCAATCACGGGGAAAAAATGTTTAGCTGTAAACATTTGAAGAGTCATATAAAAGCAATAGCTTTCCTGCAACACCTGCTTAAATAATTTTAAGAGGTGGAATGGAGCCCCCACACACCCCACCCTACTCCAATCTTTGAAAAGCCATTGAGGACATTGTCTATTAATTTCCCTGGTGCCATCATAGCCGGACTCTTGAAATCAGGCAGAATTAATAGCAGAATTCAACACAAACCAAGGGCATTTGACCAATAGGGCTAATTTTCAGAGCTCCCCACCCCCCTATACTGAATATCTGTTCAGTATTAAGATAGGAAAAAATGTCATTCTTCCACAGGTTCTTTTGCAATGGCTTCAAATGTAAGAGCCAGTGGTAGAGTAGTTATATTATGAGAATATTAAAGGGGAGGCCTGGGTTCAAATTCCCCCACAGCCATGAAAGCTCTTTAGGCGACTTTGGGTCACTGTTTTTTCAGCCTATCCTACCTCATGAGGTTATTCCGAGGATAACCTCGGAGGAGGATTAACTTAGATCAGTGTTTTTCAACCACTGTTCCGCGGCACACTAGTGTGCCGCGAGATGTTGCCTGGTGTGCCGTGGGAAAAATTGTGTTTATTTGATTCCTATTCAAGAGAATTACTTTATATATAGTCAATATAGGCAAAGAGTTAATTTTTTTAACATTTTCTAATGGTGGTGTGCCTCGTGATTTTTTTCATAAAACAAGTGTGCCCTTGCCCAAAAAAGGTTGAAAAACACTGACTTAGATTTGAACAAATCCTCCATTAAGAACCAAAGTGGGGTTTGTCCAAGCTAAAGCAGGCTGTCTCCAAATCACCCTGAACCAAAACAAGGACCTCTGAAGTACTTCAGGGCACTTTGCTAACTATAGGTGCTTGGTTCGAAAATGCTGGACGTGCAGTCCTCCTGCCTCTGAGCCATATGCCCCCACACATCCACTCCTGTAAAATCAGCTTCACACTTGGTTTCTGTGACTTCTGAGTACACAGAAGCCTGAAGCTGTCCCCACCCCCACCTTGCAAATCATCACAACTCCTTAGCCCACCTTTCATAAATTTTGCAGATTAGGCTAGTGATGTGTCTGGCATATGCCTGTTTGATAATAAAATCATTGCTGAGAATAACATTGGGGGGGGATATAAAAATCTAATTTAAAGGTGGTCAGTGCATAACCCTCTGGGGACCTACTTGTCTCTAAGTTGCCAGCTTTCTTACCTGGGGGTGTATGCTATGCTCAAACATGCACTAGGGCAGAGCTTTCCAAACTGCATATCGTGACATGTTAGTGTGTCGGTTGCAGCGTGTAGGTGTGTTGTACGAATGCCACCTCCCCGCCCTGCCCCCCGCCTGGTGCTCCTCATAGGGCTGGGAAAGAGTTAGTTTAACCTCAGGTCTGCTAGGAAAACTGAATTATTGTGTCATGAAATGATGCATGTCTAAAAAGTGGGTCACCAACCTGAAAACTTTGGAAAACTCTGCTCTAGGGCAGTGTTTTTCAACCACTGTTCCGCGGCACACTAGTGTGCCGCAAGATGTTGCCTGGTGTGCCGTGGGAAAAATTGTGTTTATTTGATTCCTATTCAAGAGAATTACTTTGTATATAGTCAATATAGGCACAGAGTTAATTTTTTTAACATTTTCTAATGGTGGTGTGCCTTGTGAATTTTTTCATAAAACAAGTGTGCCCTTGCCCAAAAAAGGTTGAAAAACACTGCTCTAGGGTATAAATTCACATGGGTGGTTAGCCATACCTGTTGGCCTTTGCACTGCCGAATATGCACTGAGTGCACACCCTAGAACTGAGTGCACACCCTAAAAGGCACCCAAAATGCCCCTGTGGCAGGTGAAGATCAGGAGTGGTAGCAAACCAGCTCTGCATAAGCAGCAAAACAAGATGGCAGAATCCTAAACTGGTAGAGAGAACTGTGACCACTACAGGTGCGGATGGGGGGGGAGAGGTATGTTGTGGTTTTGAATGTTTCCCTACATTACTTACCAAAGCAAGTTTTTAAAAAAAGTAAGAACTTGGGGTGTGGAATTCTAGCAAAGCCTACTCCTCGCCAGGCTATGTTTCTACTTGCAGGGAAATTTGATACAAGGGAGCGTTCGGAAACGTGGGCCCTCACAGGCTCCCTGACGTGGTACAGCCCAGCCTACCAGAGCAAGTCTCTACCACCTCATTGTGCTGCATGTGTGAGCCAGCCCCATTGCTTTTTACTGAATCCTATCACTGCTCTATACCAATGTACCATTGTTAGCAAAGTGCTAAAAATTGTGTTTGAAAAGGCGAAACGAGCAAATGTCCCAACGAACATTCAGACAGCCAAGCAATCGTAATGAACTGGAAAGTTTATCAATCTTGATCATCATCTGTACAGAGTTGTTGTAGTAGTAGTAGTAGCTGTCCCCCTCCCGCCCCCAATTCCTCCCACCATTTCTTGTGAAGACTGCAGAAAAAAGGAGCCATTCAGTCTTTCAGATTAATGAAGTAGTGTATAACCTCTGTGGTTCAATTGTTCTCAAACAATAAAACATGTTCCTGCTTTTACGGCCTATTCTGTTTGGATTTATATCCTACAGTAATAGCTTTTGACTGAAATAAGCTACTTCTACTATTCCTGAAAGGGCAGGAGAGGGAGGGGGAGGGGGTCCTAAGACCATGTAAATTGGACAGTGAGTCTGGGAGTGAAATAAAAATAAAGTAATGAACTATATAAAACCTTAAATTACCTAAAGAAAATGTTTCAACTGTTAAAGAGCATGCAAGAATACTCACTTGCAGCCCCATCAACAGCTGCTAGCGAGCCATCGTTAATGAATGTAACTTGTAGTAGGACACGGCTGAGAGCCAGATCAGTAAAACAGTGAGGTTGTTTTTCTTCTTCTTCCAAGCAACTGCAGGCCCATCGCCACCACATGACATTCTTGGGCATCTGGCAGGCCCCACTAGGGCCCATCACTGAGAGATGCCCTGTGTCTTCCTCCTCCTCCTCCTCATTTGAAAGAGCACACCTGGGATCAGGAGCTGCCATTTTGATTTTTCAAAATTTCATAGAATCGAAGAGTTTGAAGAGACCACAAGGGTCATCTAGTCCAACCCCCTACAATTTAGAAATTTGTTTGCTCAAGATGGGTCTCGAACTCTCATGCTCTATCAACCAAGACTATTCCAGTGCGGGGAACATCAGGCCCAGAGGCCATAGGTGACCTCTCTGACTCTTCCCAAGTCTGCTTCCCTCCCCAGTCCTACTCTGCCCTGTCCCTGGGTGGTGTATGTAGCCTGGCTAAAATGTGTCATTGGACTCTTGATACAAATTCTTGCTTGCCTGGATGGGGGGCAGAGAAAGGTGTGTGTGTGTGTGTGTGTGTGTGTAAAAAACAAGTCTACCAAACAAAGGCAAAAATTACATCAATTGCCCCTTCCACTACTGCCTCTGGCCCCACCTACCAACAGCATATTGCTCCTGAAATAGGCCCTCAGGTTCAGAAGGAAAAAAAAAACTTGAAACTTGAATTAATGACCTGGAAAGACCAAACAAGTATGTCTTAAAGAGGCACTGAAATACAGTAAAAAATGGTGCCTGCCAAAATTCAGGAGCAAGATGATTCCATATTAAGGGGGCAATCACAGAAAAGGCATTGTGCCGTTAGTGGACATCAGCTGCGTCTCCATGGGCCATGACCCACCTTGACTAATAATAATAATAATAATAATAATAAATAATAATTTTTTTCCCCAGCCAAAACCGGGCTCAGAGTGGCTAACATCAAATGTATAACACATTAACATAAAATCAGGCAATCAAATAAAATACATCCTAAAATCAGATCAGGGTCAGAATAAAATCCAATCAGATGGCAACCCACAGATTAGGGTTGGGGACCTTAAATGCTCACCAGGCCCAACTGTTTGTGCTGAATTTATATGAGCCTGTGAGAAAAATTAGGAGGCCACTTTCATGCAAGTTCTTATGAAAGGGGAGGGGGAGTCAGACTGAACCCTGACCAAAGGCTTCGCGGAACAGCTCCGTCTCGCAGGCCCTGTGGAAAGATGCCAAATCCAGCAGGGCCCTGGTCTCTTGTGACAGAGTGTTCCACCAGGCTAGGGCCATGGCTGAAAAGGCTTTGGCCCTGGTTGAGGCCAGTCTAATCTCCTTGAGGCTCGGGACCTCCAAGATGTTATTATTTGTGGACCGTAAGGTCCTCCGTGGGGCATACCAGGAGAGGCAGTCCCGTAGGTACTGACTATGCTGGGCGATAAAGGAGAAGATAAAATCATAGAATATTAGAGTTGGAAGGGACCCCAAGGGTCAACTAGTCCAACCCCCTGCAATGTAGGAATCTCAGATAAAACATAAATAGATGACCCTATGGGTATTCTGGTCCTGAGAAGGCACATTGCCCCAATGCCCCTCAACCTGGAAGTGACCCTGCGTAACCGGTGCTGCAGAGTGTGCCTGTGTTGAAAATTAGGAAATGCAAGGTTCTGTCCAGGCTCTAGCATGCTTTATAGTTAGTCCAAGTAAAGTGGGACATATCATATGGTATATCTGACTGATTCAGTCTCATTGATTGATTTCTGTGGGGGTGGGGGTGGGGTGGCTGCAAGTATCTATGCTTCTTCAACAGGAAGGCAAAGATCCAATCACATGGCTGTATGAGCTGCCTTATAAGAACTACTGGTTTTCCTAGTCCAGCATTGTCTACTCTGAATGGCGGTATATCTCTGGCTGATTACTTTCTCTTCACCAGCTACCTGATCTTAGAACTGGATATGCCAGAGATTAATTTGCAAAGCATTAAGCTATGGATGGAGAACTTTTAACCCTCTAGATATTGCTGGACTAGATATTGATGGGAGTTGTGTTCCAACAATATCTGGATGGCCACAGGTATCCCACCCCTGACCCTCCCCATTATAATGGTTAAATTAGCTTCAGGTAGGCGTGTAGCTTACTGGCTTTCCATCTTGGCTACAGGCATCATATCTCTTCCCAGCTGCTGCACCAGGGGAGACCCAAATGTTTCAACTCTGATGTCTTTTTGACAACAGACTGCTTGAGCTTCAGTTGTTCTCTCTTGAAGAATCTACTTCTGTTGTTGTAGTTTAAATTATTATTGATGCCATTTATGCTTTTAAATGCTTAAATGCTTTTAAACAGTAAGCTTCTCTGAAAGCCCGTGGGCTGATGAGTGGGATGTGAACATTTGCAATTAATAAACAAACCAAAGGAAAATGTAAAACAAGCAAGCAAATGGACAAAGATACTCTTTTTTGTTCCCTCATAAGCAGGAGCCCTGCTGGTCGTCAGACTCCTTATGCAAATTAAGACCACTGGTCTATCTAGTCCAGTACTGTTTCTACAGACTGGTAGCAGTTCTACAGGGTTGCAGACAGGGGCAATCCCAGCCCTGCCTGGAGATGCTGGGGATCAAACCTGGGACCTCCTGCAAGCAAGGCTGCTACTCTAACCACTGAGCTACAGCCCTTCCTTTTAAGTCATATCACCAGGGAGGGTGGGTACACATAGCCCCTTCCTCTTGCACATGTCCTCATGAAACCCCACCTCTCCTTCCATGTCTATAATTTCATCTTTCTTCTCCTCCTTTCTCTTTTCCTCTTACGTATTCCTTCCCTGCCTGGTGTCTCCCCTCCTTCCTGGGCTATTCCCTTCTTGGTGCCAAGTCCAGTCAGTCTGCTTTTCCACTCATGGCTTGAAGTTGTGCAGTTCCCCACTGTGTCCTGGTGATGTGGATCACTAGGTGTCAGCACCTACAGATGAACTGTCCTCTCTTCAGCACATAGGAGGGCAGGGCAACAGTGGTGGCTGGTGGCCACTGTTAGGGTGGACAGCAGAGAGGCCAACGGTATGTTCAGTCAAAGCCAAGTAATTCCAGTTTTGTTTCATCCTCCTGCTTGCTGAGTTCTGTGAGGGCAACATTGAGACTCACGAGGAGGAAGCTGACACCAGCGCCGCCCTCTGGACTGGCTATGAGTAAGGCAGGCAGGCAGGTAGGGGCTTGCTGGGGGATGAATGATGCTAGCAGGGCAACCTCCCCCCAACTGCTATTCTGGGCTCCTCTCCCCTCTGCAGGGTAATATATGCTTATTAGCAAGGATAAACGTATCTAGAAACTCCCCCCCCCCCGATTTTTTTTGTAACTGACAACTGCAGCCTACCAAAGCTGTTTTCAATTTTGAAAAATCCTATTAGGGTTTGCTTCCTCTAGTTTTGTTTTGTACAAGATGATGTTGCAACAATTGTCAGAGTTCATTAGTGACAAGCCATTCCTTCTTATTCAAAGTTCAGGACAACACACTCCTTTTCAAACAATGTCATTTGGAATGGAGAAAATTTATTTTTCATGTCTTGCAGAGTTTCTGCCAGCTTTGTCCTGATATGATCCACTTTTTAATTCTCCTTACAGCACAAATATTTTAAGATCAGCATGGTTGACTTTGCTTTCTTTGTCGGAATGATGACTGCCTCGTACAGTGGCTCAATTATTTATTATCATCACTATTCATTGAGTATTTTTGTAAGCAATGTACTCAAAGAGGCTTAACCAAAGTAGAAACAAACAATCCACCCCCCCACAATTAAACAATTAAGAAGCGAACAAAAACATAAAAGGAAAGCTTATCCCCCCCAATAAAGAAGCAGAAAGAAGCAGAATGCTAAACAAAACAGAGGACTGCAGGCCATAGGGAAAGTCGGGCTTGAACTCCCTCCCTCCTAGAAAGAATAAAATAGAAAGGGGGACACTGATTCAGCCTCATGATGTGCCTTTGTGAGAGTAAATAAAAATGATAAAGCAACAAGTATTAGTAATAGCAGCAATAATAAAAGGTGAAGTAGAACAAGTGATGAGGGGTGTATGTGGGAAAGGTGAACCTCCTTAGTCCATACTTTCTGAGACAAATTTGCGATGTAGCTTCCCAAGCCATGTGTATAAAAATGTACACCCTAGGGTAAAGTGTGAATAAAAATGCACATTTTTTGGTGAAAATAGCCACAGAAATGCAATAAAGTGTGGAAAATTGCTTTACAAAACTACATAGAAAAATATTATATTAGGAGAAAATTCACACCAAAATGTTGATGAATTTTCATAAGGAATGATCTGGAAATGTGGAGAGCTGAACTGGAAGACTAGAAAAATAAGAAAACTGAGAGAAACTGAAATTAACTGTTTTGTCAGTCTCTAAAGAGAACGCGGGTGGTGCTGTGGTCTAAACCACAGAGCCTAGGGCTTGCCGATCAGAAGGCTGGCGAATCCCAGCAAGGGGTGAGCTCCCGTTGCTCGGTCCCAGCTCCTGCAGTTCGAAAGCACGTCAAAGTGCAAGTAGATAAATAGGTACTGCTCCGGCGGGAAGGTTCGCCAGAAGCAGCTTAGTCAATGCTGGCCACATGACCCGGAAGTTGTACGCCGGCTCCCTTGGCGAGTAAAGCGAGATGAGTGCCACAACCCCAGAGTTATCCGCAACTGGGCCTAATGGTCAGGGGTCCCTTTACCTTTACAGAGAACACAGTAAGTGGTGGAAGCAGGTGGTTATGCTGCTTCTATGAACTTGCAGAGAAAGAAGGAAGAAAAAAGGGGGTGGGGAAGTTGCCCCAATAGTTCACTAATATTTGAATACCAGCAAAACAATATGGGAACTGTGGCTTCCCTTCCCTTCCCAAACATTCCTCCTTTCTGTAATCACCCCTTGTTAGGGAGATGTTTGGCGGCTGCTTGTCATGGGCAGCATCCGTCTTCATATGTATCTGTCAAGTCCATGTTCCTGTGATCCTAAATACTTGAGATGGCATATTTGTCGCCAACATTACAGTGATCTCTCTGAAGTGCTGGTGAGAAGCATTTGGTGCTGGGGCTGAGTTGAAACATTTTCGCTATGAAAGTAGGTTTGGAAGGGAGCACCAACCAATTATCTGAAAGGTCTTTTCTGCACTGGTTTTACCTCTATTCATGCCCCTAGGCAGCTGCTTTGGCATTCATCCTGGTGGCTTACCAGATCCAGACAATAAGGGAACTCATAGCCAAAATGATCCAGATTTCCCCACCACCTTCATGTTGAGGACACTCAAAAGCACCCCTTGGCTACTTCAAAAGTAAGCATACAACCATCACCCCGGCACCCTCATGAGAATCTCACTGAAACACTCTCTCCCCTTTGATTATTTTCAAATGTAATTTATTTTCTCATGAACTGATGGAGAATTGTCAAAAGAAGAAGAAAAAAAACAACGAGCAAATTTTTGGCAGGGCAGACTGCAGTTTTGAGCAGACAAATAACGGGAGGTGTAAGAGCTAAGCAGCTCCTTCCTGGGTTGTTTTTTGATCTATGAAAAGAATGTTTATAGAGAACATGTTAAACAATCTACATTAAGCTTCCTAACTTTAGAGGCAAGTATTCTAAAGACAGAACTTGAGACTCCAAGAAACAAATGAGGCTAAGATTGAAGAAGGTCCTATCTTCCTGCCGCAATAAATTCTTGCATGGGTTGTTAATAGACATATGCTGCTAACCCTGGAGCTCTTTGGTGCGCGATTCAAGAAATATGCCTTTATTGCCAAAGTAACACCCACCTACCCCAAATATAATAGCAAGTAATGTGATCATTGCCCTTGGCGGCACCATTAAACTGGGCAGTGAACTGCTCCAAATAGCTGTGAGTATTCAGCATCAATAGAGACTTAAGGAGGTTGGGGTTTTAACAGCCAAATGTGCACCACAGTCTACCCAAACATAAAAAGCACCTTTCAAACTTATTGTTTTTTTACTGAAATGTTAATGAGCAGAACAAACTATAGGAGGCTCGAAAAAATATTTTAGTAGATGAAAGGAAACACTAAATTAAAACTCCAGCTTTTAAAAAAGGGGGTGCTGTAATTTATCTGCTTCAAGGAAATTGTTAGCTGAGGGGATGAGGAAAATATTAATCTCTCTCTCTCTCTCCCCCCCCTTTCTCTGGAAGAAGTGGAAAGGTTATTTATTTACTTAAACATAAAAACCAAAAACAGTCAACAAGTGAGCCATCTCTGAAAAGCTTTGCTGGGATAATAGTAACTTAATGGTTTCCAAATATACGTTTCCTACAGCTTTGTTTCAGCAATAAATAAGAGCACATTGTCACAGTGTCGAGAGAGTGAAGTCGGAATAAAACAAGTTTCTCTTTCATGTTCTAAATGATCAGAACAGAAAAGGAGAATGACACTTATGCGGAAATGTATTGCATTTCCCAAAAGAGAAATATTTACATGTCTTTTGACCGTGAAATATTTACACAAAAGCCATGAGAAAGAACGAAGATGACTTGGGAAAACTGGAGAGAGGAAACAAACTTCTGTGATTAATCCTGCTACCAATAAGTGTCCCTGGATATGCAGAACCAAAGGAAGCAAGGTTTACCCAGGAGAAAATTCAGGCAGGATTTTCAGTGTGATAGCCCTATAGACCAGAATGACAAAGTCACAACTGCAGAAATGGTTCTTCGACCAACTGCCCTTCTCAATGCAAATGAGAGGTGGCATGGGGATTGGGGGTGATATGGTGCAAATCAACATGCATTCTGCATACTAGAGATTTGTTGTTTTTCAAACTTTTCTTCTTCTTCTTCTTCTTGAAAGCAGAGGTGGGGATCTTTTTTCAGTTTAAGGGCTACAATGCATTGCGGGCTCCTGTAGGCCACATGCCAGAACCAGAAAGTGAGCAAAGCAACGGATACAACTCTTGCACTTGTACATTCCAGCCATATATAAAACCACAGATTTCTACATACACACAACAGGCATCCAAGCAAGCAACAGACAGAGGTTTCAGACACAGATCTTTCTCAGATCTACCTGAAGATGCATCGTATCAAAACTGGTTTCTTAAACATGCAAGGCATGAGATTTACTGCTCAGGTGTAACATCTCCTCTCCAAAATGGGAGCATCCTACAGCAACTGCTTTGTTCAGCGTCCATGCATGCTAACACTTTGGAACTCCTCCATGCAAGCAGCTTTATTCACAACTTGTCAAAAGGGACCATCTCTGGAATCATTAACAGCACCCATAATCTAGGGAGATGGCTGCTTCACCTTGTCTATAGCTGTCTTTAACTAGAACCTTTGCAGGATATGATTACGGTATTTTTAATGGTCTGAGAACTGTATGGTTCAAAACATCAGAAACCACCCTCCCCAGATCCATTAGGGATTATATATCATTCCAAGCAATTTCCAACCCAAAATCTGTACAAATTTGTCACCGTGCATAATAATACAATATATAGTAAGGCAGTTGTAATGCTTCGCTTGGCACTGTATTCGACAGTTAATTAGTTTGTTGCCCCGCCCTTGTAAATTATTGCTATTCATTTGAGCCCTTGAGATGCAGCAGGTTAAAGATCTTAAAAAAGAAGATAATAATAAAAAAACAACAATAAAGGCAACTCTCAATGGGAGAAAACATGGGCACCTGCATCTGAGTAGAAGGGTTCATAATTTCGTTTGACTCTCGAAAACTGCCAGAGTAGTATCTGTTCCAAACGATAAATCCCAGTGTTGCCAAGCTGAGATTGTTTGGTTGTACTGCTAGCATGAACACATCAAAAACAACTTTGTCAGGAAAGGCAGCAGCTTTTGGCAGCCGGGAGACTAAAAATTGTAAGTTTCTGCTGTAGCCGGCAAGGTATATATTTTATTATTTTCATTATTTTTTGTGGGGGGTGGTGGAAATAAATGTGAAATTCAGTCTTCCACAAAAGAAGCAGTGTCATGAGAAAACTTGGGACTCAAAAAACTTCTGTAAACGCTGCATTTTCAATATTGGAGTGTCAGTCTTCATTCATTCCTTGACAAGGTTGTCAGTCAAACGGCAATCTAGTTTTGTTAAGACTTTAACCAAAGATCAAAGCAATGATACTGCTGAGTTCACATTATCTTCCCAGAGATAACGACTCAAACACTTTCATACACCGCATCGATATTAACTTTGCTCCGGTCCATTCTTCCCGGGCAAATAAAATGACACAACGTTTTGGCAGCCTCTGTAGGCCTCACTGCTTTCCCCCTGTCAATGGATCTATTCTCTCCATGCTCTCCCCCCTTTCTTTCCCCCCAACCCCTCACCCCAGCTGCTAGCTCAATACTGTGGCCGGCCAGCCCAGCATTCAAATAAACGGATGACCATTTTTAAAAAGAAAGAAAATGAAACATTCTCTCTCCCTCTCTCGTTCTGGGTCTCCTTCTTGAAATATATCAAATGTCTTTTATTCAATAACAATAGTTAGGCAATAAAAAGATGAGTGAGCAAAAATGCGGTATATCATCATTTTGCTTCTGACTTTAGCCCAATGGCAAATGAAAGGCATCCAGAATCAATTCCAAGAAGCTAATAAATTCCACCAGTGAAAGCAGGGAAAATATAACTTTTGCAACCTCATCATCCAGCTGATTTGTAAGCAAAGCTGGCCCTCGTTCCTGAACAGTATGTCACCTACAGTTTCACTTCCAAGTGGGTAATATAACATTTCTACGGAGCTTATATTCAGAGGCTAAACATATTTATATCTTCTTTCCCAAAACATACAGCCAGCTAATACCACAGTAAAAATAAAAATGTTCTGGCGACGGGAAATAATCACATTGATTGCTATCAGTTATTTCACCAAGTAATGGTGACAGAAAGGTATGTCAGCATGCAAGGGTGTGCAGGCTGGGCATTTTGTTAGGTTTGCAATCATTGCAAAGATCTTTAAGGGTTTTACAAGGTGCCCTAAATTGGTTCCTATGCACTTTACAATTGCAGAATGGTGTCTCCAAGGCCAACAGTTGTGCATGTGGAAATATTAATGTCTTGGTACACCCACTGGTCCAGTTCAGATGTTACGGGACAAACTATGGTTTGACTGTTGCTATATAAAGAGCCTTGGCCTCCCTCCACCCCCAGCCTTTCACAGGTTTCGTTTCTGGTCAGTATGAAGTATAACTGGTTGTTGCACCTGAACTGAGCAAGCTAATATTACCACGACCCATCACTCACCTCCAAGTCAAAATCGGAAGCTATTTCAAAGCATGGTTTCTATATCTACAATGGCTTGCAGTAATCAGTTTGTGTGATTCAGATGCAAAGATCAACTAAACTTATTGCAAACCAGGAGGTAAAGAAGATAACTGGATCATGCAAATGGAGGCTAAAACATGGTCTGGTGAATTGGGCAGAACCCATCTCCCCAGGAAGACTGAATAAAGCCACTAAAAATAGATGCTTGGATCCAAACTTAGATGTTCCTAGAGCTGACTCATTGCAATAAACAGGATTTAAGATAGTCTGCAGGTTCAGCCAGGGGAATAGCAAGGGGGGGTATAGGGGGCGGACCACCCCATGTTCCATAATGGAGGGGGTGACAAATTATCAAGGAACAATAACTGCCCTACTAGGGCGTTCATAAAAACTGTTTTTTTTTTAAATGCCTGCTCCAAAGGTTTTATCTTACTATACTAGGGATTATATAGCTATATATGAAATTTCATGCATATCGGTTAATATCTTGACCCTCCTCCACCAAAATAGCTGTTTACTTGGCTGTTTTCCTATGTCGTGAAGGCTGAAATTTCAGTTCAGTGAAGCACTTACTGTTCCCAACCCTAACCCTGTGGAAAGCCATCTAATTAGATTTTAATTTGATTTTGAGATGTTTTTAGGAGGTAATTTAATTACTGTTTGATTTTATACCAATGTTATGTATCTGATGTTAGCCACCCTGAGCCTGACTTCGGCCGGGGAGGGCGGGATATAAATAAAAGTTTATTATTATTATTATTATTATTACTTGTTATTATTCCTTTGTAAGAAAATATGAAGTAACGTAAAACCATTTTTGCAGAGGGGGGGAATCAATGGGGAGGGGGTGACAACAAAATTTTTCGCACCGGGTACCACCCGACCTTCCTACGCCTCTGGGTTCAGCTGAATCCCGTGGATTTCCATGGAATTTAGTCTAAGCCTGGACCCAACTGATAAGAAGTTGTGCCCATCAAGTTTTATAAGTACCGGGCCAAGATCAGATTGTTACTATTAACATATATATATAGCCCATAGCATCTTATGACCACTTTACTTGTGGGATCACCTTAACCCGTCGTATGTGCCTGTTTGAACGCTTTGTTTTGCGTAAGTGGTACTGTTACAAGTGCTACACAATACACATCTTGCACTTGTATGAAATCAATCTTTTATTGTGGCTGCACCTGCACTTTGGAATTCTCTGCCTATTGCTTTGCAATACACTTTTGGTCACCTGCTTAAAACATTTTTTAAAATATTGTTACATATGTTGTACCTCTTTTTAGATACTGTCGATTTTAATAATCCTTTTAAATACCCATTTTAACTGGTGTGTGTGTGTGTGTGTGTGTGTTACTGATAATTTCAATGTTTCATTCTACATTTTTGTAATCCACTTAACAGTTTTGTTTTTACAATCAAGTGGTAAAAAGATTTTGTTAAATAAAATAACAGAAGGGAGCAGGCAAGAGAGAAAGAATTCACATTCTAACCTGGGAATTGGGAACTGACTGCTTTTAACGAAAGGGCTGGTACCATGCTGTTTTTGTGTAACTATTTGTATGTTGTAAACATACTTTATTTACATACATAATTATAATTATATTAATGTTTAATTGTTTTAAAGTACTGTCGTTTTCTATGCTTTTAGTGGTTCTTGTTTATATCTGTAAACTGCATTGAGTCCCGTCAGGGAAAATAAATCTATATAACAACAGTGATAATAATGATAAAAATAAAAAAGATAATGATAAAATGATAAAAGACCTGTAAGGCAGAATGCGGCTAGTAGAAGCCCTGACAGATGGCTTCCTTCTGGAGAAATAGGCTGTGTTCACACGGCGGTTTGTTCCATCCTCATGTTTCCTCTAACTGTTAATTTCTGCATTTTCACGATGCAAAAGCCACTTCCAGAAACATCGTGGAATGCAATTGCACAGATTTAGTGCTCATTTATATGTTACTTGTTCCAGAAAAAAAGAAGAAGAAATCTGTTTGCTAAACTTGCATTTTATTCCACTATTTTTCTGGAAGCTGGCTTTTTTTAATGTAATGTGAAAGCTCAAATGTAATGCAGAAATTAACTGATAGTGACAATCAGTAAAACTGAATAAACTGCAATGTGACCACAGAGGAATAAATGTGCTCTATCTTCTGCATGTCACCTGCCCATACATCTAAAGATGCTTATCTTGTTTCCACTTAATCTTCTCCAGGCTAAATGTACTATGTACACAACTCCTTCAACTCACAGGACTTAATTTCCCAGTCCTTTAGCATCTGGATCGCCATCCTCTGCATATGCTCCTGTTTGTCAACACCCTTCTTAAAATGTGGATGCTACGTTCCAGATGTTGGCCTGAGCAGCATAGAATAAAATAGAACTATTAACCCCGACACTATTGCTTTTGTTAATGCAGCCCAACATTGCATTAACCTTTTTTAGCAGCCGCACTGCACTGCTGGCTCTTGTCTAGAAATATGATCAACTAAGATGCTGCCCTGGGCCAACCATGCCAAGGGAGGCCTGCTAAAGAAAAGGACATAATAAGTGGCAATCACAGCTGGGCATCATGCACCACCATTGTAAGGAAGGTGTATCTATGTCACTCTCGCCTCTCATTCTCCCCCTCACCCCAATGTTGGGTACAGCAGGGCATGCTCCAACCCCCTGGAATCTTGCTTCAGACCAAAGATCCATATAGACCAGTAACAGGTCTGTCGTCTGTTTTTGTATTTAGTGAGATGCCCCATATGAAGCTAAAAACAGGACACATAGGAATAAGTCATGCAACACCCCAAATCTGGCAGTCAATGTCATACCATTCTTAACGTGATTTTTACTTACTGAATTTGTATTCTGCCTTTCCTCCAAGGAGCTGGAAGCAGCATATGCTGCTCTCCTCCCCATTTCGGCACCACAAACATTCTGTGAAACGGACTGAGTAGCAAGAGATTCCAGAGTCTCCCAGTGAGCTTCATGGCCAAGTGAGGATTTGAACCTGAGCCTCCCTGGTCGTAGCCTGAAATGCAAAACACTACACTGGACTGGCCCTAATGTATTGCCACTCTTCTTAGGTTGTGATGCTGAGAGCTTAACACAGTGCACAATGCTCCAATGTATCAGGCAAACCCAAATATTCTGTGTGAAGTTAAAAACAAAAAACAAAAAAAACAAGCCTCTCAACCTCTGAGGTGGGATCATTCCCAGTGATGGCATTTAATAGTCTGCTAGTTAGAAGCTTTGTATTGATTAATGAAGACTTAGCAAAAGACAAAGAGCCTGCAATGGTCCAAGATAATTCAACATTGCTTATGACATCAAAGATGTTGCTTAGGTTTGCGTGTGAATTACGGGATGTGTGGATCAGCCGCGTGCAAATTAGCCACCCTCCATTGTAACTGTGAATCAACATCAATACCCGCTTTCTTTCTTTCTTGATGTGTTCACTAGAAACTTGAAAGACAACCTTGAATCTCTTTATTTATATCCTTCCATGGCCCCACCAGTCAGCCTTTCATGGCTGTCCTTGTGACACTATTCTAAGAGCTGATAGCAAAAGATGCCATTAAAAATAGTCTTAGCTACAGTGCACATTTAGCGCTGGTTAGAGGAAATAATTGCAGCCAGGGAAATGCTAGCCAGTCAATTAACCCCTAAATCACATCTTGAGCAGCACAGTAAATAAAGGGTACAGGTTCAAGTCTCAATTAGGGTGACCGTTTCCCACCCACCCCGCTCCTTTAATAATGCAGTCTTGTGGTCAATTAAATTCCTTAACACTGGATTAATTGCAAGAGGAACAATGGGCTCTTCTCATTTAAAGGTTAGTTATAGAGTGCCTTAGCCTATTAGGTTTATTGTCAACTAGTTCTGAAGCATCAGTCAATTGTGACGGGAGTGTGGGGGAGATACTTGCCAATGCCACTGGACTATTACCGGCAGCCTATTCCTGATCCTACCAGTATGCTTCCGTGAACTCAATGGCCCTTACATCTGTGGAAGCATGTATAGGATTCTGCTGCTAGGGTCACTTCACAATAGGTACTTCACATTTGTGTGTTTTGCTCCTGGTGCTGCACTGGTGCGAGTAGGAGGGAAGGGAAGGGAGCTGGTCCCTCTGAATGTTTTGATTTATATCCCACCTTTGAGGATACAGATGGGGAGCCTTCAGTCAATGTTGAGTCTTGAAGGCCTGTTTAAAAGCGTAGAGGGGCACGGGATGTGCTTGATCTCACGTGGTACCGAATTCCACAATTTTTGGGGGGGGGGGCACCACGGAGAAGACACTATTCCACATGCCTGCCAGCACACAATGCACCTAACATTTTGTCTGTTCCAGCAGACCACAGGGTCAGCCCATAAGAACACAAGGAGCTGCCTCACACCTAGTCAGACCATTGGTTCATCTTGCTCAGTACTGCTCACACCGACTATCAGCAGCTCTCCAGTGTTTCAGGCAGGAGGTTCTGCCAGTCCTACCTGGAGACAACCAGGAATTTACTTTGGGCTTTTCTGCACTCTACCACTGAACTGCAGCCCTTTCCCAAAGCCATTGCTTTATTGTACAAATCACTCCCTCACCAAATGAGTGCTCCACCATAAACTCAGATCTCTTAATTTTTTTAAAAAAAGATCTCAGCTTATAGCTTTAAAAGCTATAGATGCTAAGCCCATCAGCATTTTTATCAGTTTGCGTGGCATATTGGTGGAAACAGCAACTCGGGATATTAGTTTGCCTTTCCATCTGCTTGCCCTCTAGATTTGTGTCATTTATGAACCACTTCTTTGCTACTCTTTCTTGGGGAGAATAAAGTCTGGGATCACCTCATGGGAAGCGAAAGACATATGCTGATATTCTAGACTGCGACTGTTCGAGTGAGGGGGGGGGACTGATTCTTCTTGGACAGCATTCTGTTGAGTAGGTGCTGGAATCATATAAAACAAACACACCAAAAAAGCTGAGAGAGAAGGAGTTGGGGGGGGGGGAAGTCAGCTAAGTTCCTGAGCCAAATCACTGATCTTTTCTTATCTTCCAACTCATTAATTTTCACCCCTTGCTCAAAAATGAAAACAGTCCATCTGAAAGACTGTCTGTTATTACTGCAACCCCTCCCCTCCCCAAAACTACTTCCAAAGTTTCTGAAAGCAACAATAACAGATGCTGGAACAGTTGAAAGTATCAGAAACTGCAATGCCATGCAGAATAAAACTTCAAAACAAAAAGCGGGGGGGGGGGGGGAGAGATTTGTACATTATCCCAAAAACTGGGAATGATTTAAGGGTTTATAGACACAGGTAGACAGTATTTCACCCCTTATATAATAAAAGTTACCAAATCCAACCTAGTCTCTACAAACAAATGGGGAAAGGATATGGCCCTTTCACAAAATTTGTAGGCAACTGATTTTTCAAAAAACAGTGTTACAAATCAGCTCAGATATCTATTGCTAAAACTTGGGTCGATTGAGGAATCTGGTGTTCGTAAAAACTACTATGAACAGACTTCAGTTGTACCTTCCATGTCTGGTTTGGAAGTTAGCTATTTACCAGGTTTCACAAATCCTGAAACGGTTGGTGTGATTTTTGGCTCAAAGTATGTTTGAAAGTGCATATTTTGAGGCAAAAATACATTTTAGAGTGGATATTTAAATGTGTGTTTAAATGCTAAATTTTCATGCAGATTAAAAGAAAAATTTAAAATTCACAGATTAAAGCAGAAATGGAATTGACTTATGATGAACACATGCAAAAATGACATGAACTAACTTACCCATCCTCAGCTAAACAAAAGTGTCATATGTTCAAAAATGCAGGAAAGGGTTGGTGTGTTATTTCCCTTGCCTGTTTTGAACATATTCAAATTTTCCAGTTTATAGAGACTACATAATACTGAAGGGGAGAATTAAACTTAGGGCTGCCGACATGATTTTTAGGGGCCCAGAACATTACATGTGAATTGGGCTCTCCTTCTCACACTCAAAAGTGTACAAAAACTTGCATACACTTTGTGCCATAAGAACATTCATACCCTCTTTTGTAGGAGGGATGGGGTACACAAAATAAAAAGATATCTGACAGAAAGAATGCCAACAGGTGAAGCTTTCCCCATAGATGTAAAGGTAAAAAAGGTAAAGGATCCCTGGATGGTTAAGTCCAGTCAAAGGTGACTATGGGGTGTGGTGCTCATCTTGCTTTCAGGCCAAGGGAGCCGGTGTTTGTCCACAGACAGCTTTCCGGGTCATGTGGCCAGCATGACTTAAACCACTTCTGGCACAATGGGACACTGTGACAGAAGCCAGAGTGCACAGAAATGTGGTTTACCTTCCCGCTGCAGCGGTACCTATTTATCTGCTTGCGTTGGTATGCTTTCAAACTGCTAGGTTGGCAGGAGCTGCGACAGAGCAACAGGAGCTATTTCCATAATAGAAAATGCCTAACCTGGTGGATTTCTGCCTGCCATACAGCTCAAGAGCCCTGCTCTTGCTCCTGTGCCAATCCTGAATGATGGAAAGAACTTAAGTTTCATGAGTTGTAAACTGGTTGTGTTGCTGTAGAGCTTTCATCAGCAGATCTTACGTTAGCAGTACTAGATACAGTACATTTTGGACGGGGGTTGTGATCAAAGGAGATTGATGATTTACAGCAACTAAGCCCAGGCCTGGAGAAATCAACATTAAATTCTTAAAAAGCAAGCTGCACATTCTAAAAACATTTGTTGTGATCATTTATTTATTCCTTAATATCTACAGCAATGTTATCAGAACAAGTCAAACAGCTACCACTTTCTTTTTCTTGTTTTGAACAAAAAGTATTTCAGCCTTTGATGAATCCCCCTATTTTCCCTCTATGGGCGTTAAAGCCATTAATCACCTGCCTTGCCCATTGCTGCTATAAGTTTAACCCCTGCCTCCACCAACTGCATTTACCTAAAAGAGACTGAATAGCAACACTGTACTACACTGCAAGGGGTTCATCATACACTACTCGCCCCCCCCCCATAAGTATAGCAACACTGGGCTACTTTGCATGGACGACATAACCTACACTTCGCCGAGAACAATTCTCCTGCTCCTTGCAATATATGCTAACGATGGATTTTATTTCCATTAGCAGGGCAATTACTTGATACCCACATACTGAAGAAGAAGAAGAAGAAGAAGAAGAAGAAGAAGAAGAAGAAGAAGAAGAAGAAGAAGAAGAAGATAGCATGAAGCTTAATCTGAGCTAGAAAGAGCATGAATTCCTGTTTTTGCTGCTAATTTTCAGAGGACACACTACTGCCCTGTCGCCACAGCACTGCAGTTCTTGATTTCTCAGTTGTTATTATTATTATTATTATTATTATTATTATTTGGGTAGCAATCACTTCTTCATGGAAAATGATGGGGCAGCTTCAAAATGACACAGAAAGTCCCTTAAAAATTAACAGAGCAGCCTTTTGATATTGTCTGAATCTAGAGGAAAAACCAGTTTGACATGCGCCCCCACCCCACCTAAACATGGCTTCAAAATGACCCAGGAAATCTCTTCTATATTGTCTGGAGAAGGGATTTCCTTGGGCATTAGGAAGCCATGTTCGTGTCTTCTCTGGTTTGTGTGACTCTACACTTCTCTATAGTGTTCATCAAACACACCTCTGACTTCACTCACTGGTGAAACACACTGAAAGGGTAAGCTCATAACTAACAAATTAATTGCTTCAAATGGTGCCTGCGCATTTTGCTTCATAACTTTCATTCCACATGAGCTAGGAACACATTTATTTATTTATTTATTAAATGAAAGCTCACTGTTTGTCTCCCCTGCTGGATCTGGACCTGTAACCCCTCTTCCCCGCCCCTAGGTGGTCCTGATTATTGTGGCATCCTACAGGGACATACTCTGAATTCTGCTCCCTACCAATTGAGGAACAAGATCACCTTGTCGGCATTTTAGTGCTTCTTAATATGGAGTGTTAACAACTGTAGCTGAATTTTGCACGAGTTGCCCTGCTAATTGTTATGGAATACCAAACTTTTGGAGTTACATTTAAGACGCGGGCAAACATCTCTCCCTCGTTCCCCTGCTCCCCCACCCTGCCCCCATTACCGGTACACGCTTTTAGTAATTTGCTCAATGACTGAAAAACTCCAAGCTACAGCAAAGCTGGCATTTTATGGCCTGCAGAGCTATAAATCATTTTAAAAATCATGATGATATTACTCAAACCAGATGTGAAAACATATGTTTGCCATGCTTGTGTAAATTGCTGACTTGTCATACTTAATAAATGTTGATAATTTTGAGTTAACTACATACCACCTTAATAATAACTTTGAAAACCTTCACAGGAATAAATACTACTATTATTATTATTTTTCTCGGTAAAGACAAACAGTCAGGGTATGAAAAATGAGGCTCACATTTCATACAAATATACAAATATTACAGAAGGAAATACTGTATACAAAACACAAGTAACAGAAGTATATAGGTAAGCTACAAGGCACTGCCCAGATAAGACTGCAGAATTTACACTCCTGAACTGGCATTCCCTATTTAATATTCATCCGCTTGGTATAATTTTGGTGCAGTGTGAATCAATATTTGTATAATTTTGCCATATAACTTGCAATAATCTGTAGCCACGGCTCACTCCAAAACTGGGTGTTCTAGGAAAAAAACTGTATTCAGAAATGCAACTGTCAGCCAACTTGTTGAGTCACAGTAAGCACTCAAAATCTTTAGTCATATTCATATTTAATCTGTTTTTGCATACCATATTATACATGAATTTATTTATGTAAACATGTTCACTCTGCTTTTCCATTCATATGGTCCTTCAAAGCAACAAAAACCCCCAGAAAGCTCAGACATTGAAAAAAAACACACACACACACACACACACACACACACACACACACACACACTTTTCAATGAATGCAGCAACCAGTAAAACTGGGAAAAAGAAGCAGCAGCAAAACCAGGACTTAACTCTGAAAAGATGACCACCTGTTAGGCAGAAGACTCAGGTGACAAATGCTGGGGCACATTCCCAAGAGCCATGTTACAAGGGAACAGCCATAGCTCAGAGGTAGAACATCTGCTTGACATGCAGAAGGTGGCATGTTCAACCCGTGACACCTCCAGGTGAAGCTGGGAATTATTATTATTTTGCTCCCTGTCTGACACCTCGGAGAGCTGCTGCCAGTCACTGTAGACAATACTGAACTAGGTGGACCAAGGGCCTGGTGGTTATGTCCCTTTGTGCTTCTGAGCCTATGCTGCACCCTTATCAATGCAGTAGCCTCAGGTAGAGTGGAGGACACTATCCTGTTACCACTATCAAAGTAAGATTCAGCTGCCAGACTAGGCAGCTTCTGTACGTGACATTTTGTGTGTGTGTGTGTGTGTGTGTGTGTGTGTGTGTGTGTTATTGTCCTTCACCATGGACAGCAAAAGTATACTGAAAAACAGTGTCTTGATCTGGTGTCTGAAGGCAAGACAAGAAGGAACCAGATGGGTATTTCAATACGGGATTTGATATATGTAGCCTTATGGAGCTCAAGACCCTAATATCTCAAGGCTCCCACTGCACTAAACTTGGTCTTGGTCCTCCAGAACTATTCAGGAATAGATATCCCTATCCAAGTGCATCAACATCTATCTTTGTGTTGAAATTATGTATTATGTTTGTCAACCTGCGTAAATGCTCTCTTCCCAATAAATAAAACCTGGCTCTTTTGAACTCCACGCCTATACTTGTGGGTTGCTTTTCTGTCTGTCCCTTTCTCTGGTGTGTTAATTTCCATGAAACTTGAGGCCTCAGAGGTCTGGATCAGCTGTTTTACCTCTATATGAAAGAAGCTCATCAATATCCCTAACAACTGATTCAACCATGTAAGCAGAACTTGTAGCCTATGAACCAGACAGGGTTTGTTTGTTTGTTTGTTCTCCATGGTTAGAAGACAGAGTACATGGGGAGGGGCCTTTGCAACAAACGGCATCTAATTGCAATCTGAAACCTAATGAAAACTACAAACTGAGCTACTGTGATCGTTTTTCAACGGACAGGAAGAGTGCAGTGAATCCAGTCTGTGATCCTTTGTGAAGAACAAAACATGAGAGGACATTACCTTTTTCCTTCAGGAGTTTCTTTGGGTTGGGCCCAGGGTCTTGATCCACAGGTTCACCCTCTCTATTATTTGGCAGCATGCCTAAAAGAAAAGGCATTACAGAGTGAAGAAGGAGAAGGAGTAAGGGACATAGACCTGCATATTTGCCAAAATTATAAACAATATCCTCAATGTACAACAGTGAAGAGCAATTACTATATTCTTGGGGGCACTCAATCTTCTTGAGATTGCTATTCAGGAACTGGAAATGTATTGTTCCGCACACCTGCCACCAAGGATCAGGTTTTATAATGAACACTGCTTTAGCAGGTGGGTAAGAGATTTGTGAAGCCCAAGAGCTTCAACATAGCTGGCCAATTCATAGAAAGTCAGATGGGAAAGGGCCTTCAGAGCGCTTCCTTTTAGTTATTCGGTGTCCTTTTTCCACTGGTGGCCCTTGACTGGGCTACATTACATCCCAGCCAGAGAAACCAGAATAGTTAACTTTATGGCCACTGCAAAGAATCCACAGGTGTCCTTTAAGGCTTAACCCCACCATGATCGCAGTGTGGGATTGTGTGAACTGAAGGAAGCCTTAGCAGGATGGATACTTACTCTTCCTACTACAGATGCTTTCACATAAATATTTAGTTGTCTCCTTTATCATCATTCTACTAATCTGCCTGAGGTGTATTCAAATGGCAATCCATTTATGCTCTCTGAAATACCAAGTAATACTATTTCCTAAATTCATCTCTAAGTGAATTTGCAAAATACTTTCCCCCACCTATGTCAGTGATAGGTAACTTGTGGCCTTATAGATGTTGCTGGACTTCAGATCCCATCAGCCCTAGCCAATGGCCAAGGATGATGGGAGTTGTAGTCTGACACCCAGAGGACCAAAGGTTCTCCATCCCTGCTTTGTGATAAATTCTGGCAACTGGAGTCTAGTAATGGATGCCTGCAAAATTGCCATGGAACGTGAAAATGCACACCAGTTAGATCATTCAAATATAAATCACCACCATTTCTGGGAATTATCTTTCACTTTTTTTAAAAAAATGCTCAGTTCCCATATTTTGTACCATGTTGGACAAAATTCACAAGTTCAAAAAAAAAATTCATATGCACCATTTGCTCATGCACCTTGTATGATCAATTCTGAAGTGGTTGTGTCAGAAGGCACCTAGTGTTGGAGCCCACATTACTCCCTCCATATAAAAGCCTAATACATTAAAGGTAGACTGGGGCTGTGTTTTCTGCCCCCTCTCCAACAGCTGTACTCCAACATCCCTGTGCCCTGCTACAATGACATCTCCATGTTCAGTGAATATCTGCAGCTAGCTATATTCCCAATGGCCCTTTCTCCACATCACTGGGGCTCCCAATTGCATACAGGAGAACAGGGGGCTCTGCTTTCTGTGAGAAGGGAAGAGCCAGATAAGCACACTTGCCATGGGAAAGACCATGAGGCTTAGCTCCATGCCACCCCCCAGGGTTTTTTTCAGCAGGAGCTCACCGGAACTGAGTTCCGGCACCTTTCCAGTGGGCACCATTGCCATTATAAGAGAATGAGGGAGGTGTTCATGGTGTGTTTTGGCACCTATTTTTCTAGAAAAAATAGCAATGCGCACCCTCCATCCATTAGCCACACACATGAGAAATGGGAGTCTAGGGGTATGGACAAAATGAATGGATTTTTATTTTTATTTTGGAGGGAGGGAATTACCAATTCTTGCAGACAGGGGAATATAAGCCTGCAAGCACAATACAAAGAAAATCACGAAGAAAGTGAAAAACTGCAAATGAGTTGAGACATGAGTGATTTCCTCTGAAATGTTCAGATTAACTAATTAAGAAGAGTGATTCATTGAAATCATTTCGGAAGAAAAATGCTTTTAATAGACCAGAGGATTTAAGGAATTGGTAATTATCTGTAATTCCTCTCACTTAATAGACAGATATAGACAGCTAGATGGTTAACAACCCAAACTGATGGATGACAGTTCAAAGACAATAATCTGTGCCACTGAGATTATTTTTTTTAATGTAGCACCTGTAAAATCACATGGATGAGGCAACTATATGATATTTGGCTTTCTTATCTTCTCCACTGATTAAAAATTACATTTGTCATACTTAACAGAACTATTAAAATTCTATTCTAAAATATTATTATTATCAATAACATACTTTACATGACTCTGGTGAATGTTTGTTGTCAGAGAGAAAACATTTTTAAAATAAATATGGCGATTTTCAGGTTGCAATCAGATTGCAGACTGAGACCATAAGAACGTAGGTAGCCTCAGTATTCTTTACTCGGACTTGCAGGAGCTCTCCTAAACTAATATAATCTGTTTCCTAATTTTTTCAGGGCTGAAACCAACCAGAGCATATTCTGTGAGGAAATACTAATTATAACTGTTACCTAATTAGATTGGATTCAAGCTTGTTTCATATCCCTCTGTCCACTTAAAATTGGTGCACCTTCTTTAGTGTGCAATCTTCCTTGGGAATAAATCCAACTGAACTCAACATTGGGATGAACTTCTCTGAGAACAATCTTAGGCTTGTGCTCTTAAGTGGCTAATCTAATTGATTAAATGTCACTGCCAACCGCAGTCATTATTGCTTGTTTGCATCCTTTGGATATATGCTCACTTCCCACAATTAGCTTTCTTTCCACCTGTCTCTTGTGAGAGATCTTTGACAAAGGACACTTCCAAACATCAGTGGCATCATAACAGTCAACATGAATAGGGTACCAACCAATTCTATCTGATGTGTTGTCAAGCTGCGATGGAGAACTTGAAATGCTGCTGCTCTGGTGTGAAGAGGCATGACTCCCGGGACGCTGACTCTCTTCCATGGATGGGGCTGGTGAAGGGCTGTCATGAATTCTCTCCTTTAGAAAGAAGAAGCACATTAAAATAAAGTATTTGGAGTACATCACTGCTTCCCCAATTCAGACTGATAGCTAGGCCATCCCCCAAACCTATCAGAACACACACAAATATCTGCCAAGACAGTACTATCCTAGGTGCCTCAGGAGAAGAGGCAGACAAGGGTAGTCAAGAGGGAGAGCAGGAATGTATGCTGGCACGGCTCTGTTGCAGTGCCTTTAAATACAAGAGGGACTCGAGACTGCTGGGAATAGCAGGTAAGGAGAGTGCTGTAGGTGGCTGTTCATAAGGCAGCCAGGCATCAACCTGCCCCAGAGTGCTCTGGTGAGAGAAAGTCAAAGGTGGAAAAGAGCCCAGAGAGGTGGGGGGGGGAGTGCTTTAACTCCACTCCTTAATACCTGGGGCACAAGCTAAGGCAGTGGCTATGTGAGATGACCATGTCATAGTAAGCAATTAAAGCAATCAAATAGTATTTGGTGTTACTTTAGAATACACTTTCAAGATCAGTTACCCAAAGGACAGTATATTTTACCCTCAATGCATTTTTATGCTGTATACCAGGGGTGCGGTAGCCTATGACTCTCCAGATCTTGCTGAACTACAACTCCCATCAGCCCCAAACAGCATGATCAATGGCCAGGAATAGTGGGAGTTGTAGTTCAGGAGCATCTGGGGAGCCAAAGGCTAGCCACTCCTGCTGCACAACTTTGCTGAATTGCTTTGTGTTCTGTTCTACGGATTGGGTCCACCTACATCTGCTAGGCTCTGCCTCAAGGTTTGCCAAAGTCTGAGAGGCTCTGTCCTTAGATCCATCAAAGACCTCTTTCTCGCCACCTGTTGCAGCTCTGATCTCTCTCCGTGCCGATGCCAGACCCTGCCCAGTGATTTTTTATTTTAGGCTTCGGCTTCCCTAGTCAGTAAAGTATCCTACTATACGGAATACAGTTCTCTGTTTCAAGTGCTGATTGATCCAGGTCCAATTTAAAGATAAAAAAGAAGGGAGATCAGGAGTCCTGAAGCTGCCCATTAGTAGTTAGCAGCTGGACAGCAGACTAAGCAGGCACACTGGTCAGCTGGTCAGAGTTTCAACCCACTATTTAAATTACAGTAATTATTTCCAATTTTGCATCTATACCTACAAATTAACACATGCAAATTTTATGTAAATCTATCCTCTTTGTGTCCTCTGTTTGTGATACATGCATGTTGTCTTGGGACGAGAGGGCCACTACTCAGTGGTAGAGCATCTGTTCTGCATGCACAATGCCCCGGGTTCAATCCCTGGCTTCTTCAGGTAGGGCTGGGGAAAAGCCCCCTCTTAGATCTTCGAAGCTGCTGTTGGTCAGTGTACACAGCACTGAGCTAGATGGTCTAATGGTGTGACTCAGTATAAAGAAGCTTCCTCTGTTTTGGCAATGTGTTAAGTTACCACGCTACTAAATCAGGCCTCATATTTCAAGCTCTGCTTGCAGCAGGCGGCTGTGCAGGGGGCTCTAGAACAGAGTTTCCTAACTGTAATACTATACGTAGCATTTGTCTGTTCCAAACACACTGCGCTGAAAATGTTGCCTGAAATTCGTTTTTTTAATAGGATAGTTATGGGACATTCAATGCCAAGTGAACCTCAAAATCATGTAACAGATGCCTATCTATTATACAGTGGTTAATCCTCAACGGACATGCTTTTTAACTCATTATCTCTTATTTAATGAACATACAATAACTAATAAAACTTAAAAGAGAAGCATTTAATTGCTGTACTATTTGTCTACTAATTAAAAATATTTGTTAACCTTAAACAGATCGTAATCTATTCAAGGCCTTTTGTGCCTCTGTATCTTGAGGGCATTTTTGATTTAAATCAGTTTGAAACAAACATTGGGTGTTTTTTCCTTCTCTCTTCCCAGGGGGCCTGTAGGATATTATTGCAAAGAATATAACTATATTGGTAAGAAAAGGAGGAGAACAATAGGCACTACTATTTTGAGTAGTGAAAATGGCCTCTGGATTAAATTACCTAAACTGAGAAAGGACCTGAGAGAGAAACAAAGAAGTGTTGGTTCTGTTTTTGAATTCTTCCCATCTATTGCATGCATTTGAATAGTTTTTTTTTTCTTGGTCTCCAATCCCTTACTCTCCCCAAAGAACCCCTTTGATTCAAAACTTTAAAGCAGAACCCGTGGACCTCCAGATGTTGTTGGACTCCAACTCCCATCAACCTCAGCCAGCATGGCCAATGGTCAGAAAAGATGAGAGTTGTAGTCTCTGGCCTAATGGAACAATGACAGAACAGCTTAACTTGCAAATAATGAACCCTTTTGGAAAGAGAAAGCAAATTTGCATCATTGCTAACTACCGGTAAACATGTGGACACATGCTTGATGCGAGAAGGATTTCCATTTCCCAGGTAGGCAGTAGTGGAGCTCCCTAGAGGTCTGGACTCTTGACAAACTACATTTAGATGGCACTTGGTGATAAATGAAGACCCAGCAATGAGAACCGAGATGTGGATTGAGACGTTCTCTATAATGGAAGGCGGTTGTGATTCTCTTTTTACCCCTTAATATATGCGAGCAGTTTCTTCTTTGCACGTAAACAGATCCATTTTTCAGCCCCGTAATCAGTATGCATCTATTAAGCTACTTAACAGCAATGAGCTGTGGTTCATTAGGTAGCTACTGTTGTGTCTCCGTCTAGTTAAAATTTCACAGCAAGTTAATCTATTTTATTACAAATGAGAACACAAGCGATAATGTCCCCGCCATTTTCCAAACACAGGGTTAACAGTATTTGTAACAAATCAATGAGGACATTTCAATAGAAAAATTGCAAAGCTCAAAGCCTGAAATCTTTTTTTTACACCTTGATGACTTCATTCTGTCGTTTCTGAATTTTACAGCCCCGTGTCACTCTTCATGTATTTCAGTTTTGTTCTCCTGAAAATAGCTGTTGTTCCGCTAGCCTAACATTAAAGGCTTCCTTCTGAATAGCGAATTACTACTCACTCAGAGAGAAGAAAATATCAGACAAGTGCAAGGGGAACCTGTGGTGCTTGGACTCCAGTTCTTGTCAGGTCCAGCCAAGCATGGCCAATGGTCAGGAGTGGTGGGAATTGCAGGGGTACCAGAGAGCCACAGATTTCCCATTCCTGTATTAGAAGATTGCTACAACAAAACGTTTCTGTGCACTGCTCTGGTTAGTTAGCCAGAAGCGGCTTAGTCATGGTGGCCACATGACCTGGTAGCTGTACACCGGCTCCTTCGGCCAGTAAAGCGAGATGAGCGCTGCAACCCCAGAGTCGTCCGTGACTGGACGGTCAGGGGTAACTTTACCTTTACCACAAAACTAAAGCCTGCTGTCGATAGGATTGCACTCTACTTGAAGGACCAGGGTAGCTTTGGTTGGAGTACCAACTGCACCCTTTCCTAGATAAAGTAGACCTGCATGGTTACCCTTGAAGATTGTTTGGAAACTTCAACTAGTGCAAAATGCAGTGGCAAGAGTACTATCTGGGATTTTTTTGGGGGACCACATTACTTTATCTTTGTCTAATCTGTGCTGGCTTCCAGTTCAATTCAAAGTGCTGGTTATCATTATTATCATTATTAAAATTTGTATACTGCTCTATACCCACAGATCTCAGGGCGGTTAACAACATAAGATTACTATCATCTCTCTCTCTCCCTCTCCCCCCCTCTCTCTGTGTGTGTCTATCTATTTATCTATCATCTGTCTGTCTGTCCGTCCGTTCACCCATCCATCCATACTAAAAATCAAAACAAAGACAACCAATAACCACCTCCCCTTCGACAACACATTTAAAAAGGCATTAGATGTGAATCAGCCAAATGCCTAGTTAAAGAAGAACATTTTAGCCTGGCACCTAAAGGTGTATAACGAAGGCACCAGTCAAACCACAGATAATGCCCTCTCCTCAGCTGTCACCTGCAGAACTTCTTAGGGTGGAATGAGTATTAAGAGGGCTGCTTTTCCAATCTTAACACCTGAGAGGGTCTGTAGGGAAGGTGGTGGTAATTGAATCTTGCTTCAGCACTGGCAAAGGGACAGCGTCCTTCACTGCACAGAAGGGCATCAGGATGGCGTAAGAATGAAAGACAACTCAACTGTGCACTAACATTTTGCCACCACTCCACGCCACCAACATCTGCCACCTGATGCTCCAGTAGCCAGGTGGCACAGCCTTGCCTTCTATGCTACCATTCTAAAAGCATTTCTCTTTACCAAGGCTTTCCAAGATTAGTCTGAGAGTCATGTATATTGCTAGTTATTCTGGATATGTGAAATTATTGCATTTCTTATTGTTTTTATATTATTTTATTATGCAATGTTTTTCTTACTTTTGGTACATTGCTTTGCATTTTTTAAAAGTTGAACAGTTTATATACATTGTTCAAAGTAAAATAATTAATAAACAGCTCCGTCGAGAAATTACCAGTTCTCTCTGTTCCTCTCTCATTCCATACAAACTGAAACTGCTGCCAGTTTAAAATAGACAAACACATATGGGCTTAATAATAATAACAACAACATTATCATTTACCTATAAGTGTCCTATTTCCCATTGTATCCCCTTCTAACACATGTACAGAAAAGCAACCTGCAGGACATTTTTCTCATACTCCACCCCACTCCCCTGCAATTGAACTGCTGAACTTCAACAGACCATCCAGTCATTAAAAAGCATTTAAGATTACCTTTAGTCCTACTTTAGTGCTGTTACTGTGCTGCCAAAGCTTTCTGTAGCTGTTATTGGGCAAGTGGTGGTTGTGTGTGTGAGCGCGCGTGCGTGCAAGTAAGTGTGTGTGTGTGTGTGTGTGTGTGATTTAACTGTAGGAGTTTGCATGAGAATATTGATGTTTTATATGCATTTTTATGTATTTGTTTTAAATGTAAGTCACCCATGAATTAGTTAAGGGGCTGTCTGGAATGCACTGGCTAACTGTTCCCACTAGATGCCAACACCCTAAAGGGATTCATACACGTGGAAGTACTGACATTAGCACTCCCATTTCCATGGATGGAACCCTATGCATATACACCCATGTCTGCTTCAAATGGATAAGATCATGCATCAACCATGGGGGAGTGGTGGTTATCAGTAGTGTGTTAGTCCATGCATTCTGCATAGCCCCTTTATAAGTTCAGTACCAATGGGTACCACATGACAGAAGATGGCTTTTGCTAGGGCCCAAACTACCCATTCACAGTGACTATCAAGTCAGCCAAACTCACAACAACATATACATAACACACAGATACACACACATGCAGAGCATATCTATTCTTGACATAATCAACTTGACCTTAGTACTTCCAGTAGTGATATTTCATAGTATTGATCTTCACTTGTGTGCCAAGTGTTTAGAGGAGCTGTGATGCTAAGGCTTGCTTGTTTATTTTTATTTCTAGTGCAGCTATAATTACTCATCCAAATGTTAATCTATTAATGAGTTCCTAAAGGACTTAATGGCATTTCTCTGCTGACAAGTGGGTTTTGCAGCTCTGTCTGAATACTGGAAATTTTATTCATACATTTGTCTCGATATTTCTTTTTAATTTATGCTATTCTTCTTGTGATCTTCTGGGCAGGGCAATGTGGGAGTTAACTCACTAATGAAACTGGAGGCAGCATAACAACATCACCCTGCTTCAGGATCTTTCTGAAAACATAAATGAAGAAACTTCAAGATTGTGATTTTATAGGGAAAGTGAGGCTTCCAGATGAACACTGAATACCTTTGGTAATGTAAATTATCTCTTCAATGTGATGTTTTCACTGTGGTGTTTTTAATGTTATTATACCTGTTTGAGGCTGCACTTCTCAGAAGGCTACTTCCGCACATGCCTTTTGGCAACTGGACAAAGGGGACCCTGCCCGGTAAAGGACACCAGGAGATTCCTTTATGTAAGGCCAGCTGGCCTGGGCCCGTTGCTAATTCACCAAGATAGCTCCCGGCTCACCAGTTCGCACACGTCATGCGCAAGGCCATTGCAAACACTGGACACCAGCCTAACGAGTTTGCTGCCCACTCTTTCAGAATAGGCGCCCCGACTACTGCCGTACATCTGGGGTTGTCAGCCGAAAGGATAAAAGACTTAGGGCGGTGGAAGTCTAACGCCTACAAGGGGTATGTTTGGGATACCCGGTAACCAACTAGTGATCCTCCTGACCCAGTTGTTATCCTTCCTTTTACTTTCAGATAACCATCCACTGCGCATGTGGATATGTGGCCACAGCATAGTCCACTGGGCCCATGAGCGGGCGATCAATTCCGGTCTTGGTTGCGGTCTTGGCCTACCAGAAAGAGTCAGAGTGTCCTGGATTGCTAGAAGGGGAATGCAATGGGATGAACTCCTGCCAATGGTGAAAACCAGGGCCACCTCACAAGGTCCCCCTGATGCTTTGCTCATACAGATTGGCGAAAATGACCTGGCCTACTGCAAATCCGTTGATTTAAAGTGAACGATGTTCAGGGACTTTGACGAACAGCTTGCGGCTTTTCCAAACCTTATGCTATTATGGTCATCACTGCTTCAGAGGTGCTGGTGGCACGATGGGCATTGCCCTCTTGCCTTAAACAAAGCTAGGAGGCTCTTGGACAGTTCTGTTGCGCGCAGGATGATAACACTGAAGGGTCAGGTTATCCGGCAACCCGACATAAAATGCTGCGAGGTGTCCCTTTACCACGATGGTGGTGTGCATCTATCAAATGCAGGAAATGATATTTGGTTGGCAGACATAATTATGTGTTGGTTGTGGGTTTGAGGGTATTGGCGGTGAGTTCTTTAGGCTTGAGTGGCAGTTAGGCATTGGAAAACATCAACAGAGGTGAGAAGGGGAGGTAGCACCATCACCTGCCCCTCATTTGAAGGGTATTCCATTAAAGGATTCCAAAGGCGTGGCCCTGTCCGAAGCCTAGGGAGGTTAGGGCCTAAGGCACACCCCTAACAGTGATCACAGGGGGAGTTCCAGGAGATACGCATCACTGGGCTCCTTCCTGGTGGTTAACCCTTCCTGGACTTCCAACACACGGGTTGGGGTCGGATATAGTCGGTTAGGGTCCAATGCCTAAGCCAATACCACTCAACATCCATAACCAATAAAGTTGTGGCCTTTCTGCCCATTAAACCTATATTACGTCTCACGTGTCATTATTTCCCACGGGGAGGGAGGGACATTGCCACGCAAGGAGCTGAAGGCTGAATCAAGGGTAGCTCAAAGGGACACATCCCCTTTGGGTCAATCTTTTGACAGCCAAATACAGTGGTACCTCTGGTTCATTCCAGAGGTCCATTCTTAACCTGAAGTACCACTTTAGCTAATGGGGCCTCCCGCCACTGGGGCGCGATTTCTGTTCTCATCCTGAGGTAAAGTTCTTAACCCAAGGTACTACTTATGGGTTATTGGAGTCTGTAACCCAAAGTGTTTATAACCCGAGGTACCATTGTATCCTTTTGAAATAGTCTTTTCAAAGAACCTCCCCATGCATTCATAGAACATGTGAGAGGGAAAGATGTACTGTGCTGAACAGCCTTGCCTAAATATTGGCACATCTCTCTGTCTATGCCCCCTGGCACCCACATGTTCAGCTAAATTTGTGAAAGCAACATGAGAACAGTGGGCACTTTTATACATTTAAATGGATGCAGAGGTATCATGGGGTATGACCAAATGAGCATTTCTGTGTTGGGAGTGACTAGCCATCACATTCCCACTCCCCACAAATATTCAGAAATGGTGGAGCTCTGAACTGTTTTGCCCATGTAATCCTTGTAACCACACGAGAGAATCATCCAAATGTTCCATAGAATCCCACCACCAGGAAGTGACAACCATGCCACAGGTAAAGTATAAATCAGGCTTACATTGGAAAGATGTGTTTCAATTCAGAGCCTCATGTGAGCTACAACCTGCATATTTAGCTTCAGGAATGTAGACTTTCCCATTCTTTTCAACACAGGGGGCAATCCCAATGAATGAAGCTCTTACAGTGGAGTTGGGGGACCTCCATGTACACAGCAAAGCTTCTCATCCACAGCATATCCCTGGAGTAATGATCTGAACTTCACACTTTTCTAACCTACCACTTGGTTTACTAAAGGCTTACCAGACTACTGTGTACCATGACTGTCAGGGATCTTTCCGACTACTAACTACCTCTTGCTTTTAAACTGGAAACAGAAAGCTAACCTTGGACTTTCTGAATGTGGATCACCTGCTCTACCTCTGAGCATGCAAAGAATGTGCTCTAACACAATGTCGTTGTCCCTCCAGAGGAAGCACTTTGGTATCAATAAAATGAGTAGTCCTGTTTAGGAATTATGCCTTGGGTGGGGGGAGGGGAAGGACTACCAACCTGAAGGCATTAACTCCAAAAGCTCATCTCATCCACCATGTCCCAATGTCCACCAGTTCCACCCTCTCTGTTCCCAACCTTCTCAACACTGAGCTTACATAGAATGCTCAACATGGTTGGGAACTCTGATAATCAAGAGTGTCTAACTGCATGAATACTTCAACTCATGTCCAAGTGAACGCAATTAGAAGCCCCTTTCAGACTTTCCCCACCCAACACAAGAAGATTAGGAAGTAAGTGGATAGGATGTTTGGGGCAGAGCCAGCATGGATGGTCCTGTACCCCTGCCCCCTACAAGAAGCATTTCCTGTTCAGGCCCGAACTGGACTTTTGTTTCACTATAATTTGAAAGACTACCTCCACCTTCAGCATGCATTAGCTTTTAATACCAGATGTTCACTTACTAATTTCACTGCATTGTGACCATTTCTCATCAACTCATTAATTGCCAGCTGCTCAGCCAAAGGAAAAACAACAACCCAAACAAACCCATAGATAATCAGAGGATATTGGTAAATAGCCAACCAAGAACACACCACTTTGGCAATTCTCTGTGAGTCGAAGAATAGTAACAGACATTTCCTTTGTGCTATTATAACATTTCCTGGACTTCTTATCAGTATTGCTACTCCAGATTGGGGGGGGGAATAAATTAATGAGCCAAAGATAAAGGTTAAAATAAAGGTAAGAGGACATTTAGTGCAGGGATGGGGAACTTCTGGCCCTCCAGATGTTGTTGGACTACAACTCTCATCAGCTGTGGTAAGCATTTAAAATGGTTGGGAATACTGAGAGTCACAGTCCAGCAATAGCTGGAGAGCCACAGTTCCCCACTCCTCATTTGGAGGAATAGTCAAACTACATTATACGTCAGTCAACAACGTATGTGATAAAATCCCATCAAACAGACAGATGGGTTCAGCAGGTGTGGCATAGATTAGAAAAGTGGAAACTTGAGTTGAATGCCATCTTCCTTCTGCACACCCTGCTGCAATTTCCTTTTGGCATCTGGTTGGTCACTGTGGAACATATGAAGCTGGAACTTTGCTCAGGTCCAGCAGGGCACTTAGTATGTTCCAAGTTTGCTTCTGTGGCATCTGCAACCCCTTGGGGAGAAAATAATCTAGATTTTCCAGCTGTCTCTGCAGAACTAGGTGCACAAAGAAGAGCAACTATCGAAATCCAGTATATACACTATTCCCATCACACAGCTGAGAGACCTTTTTTGCTCATTTGCAAATTATAGGAACTGGGTGGGTTCCTGTCCATCAGCATTTTGAATAGTTTGTAGGCTAGCAGCAGCTTTATGTTCTAATAGGCTTATTCTTGGAAAGCAATTTTATTTTATTTTGTAAGGAAGTACTGAATTCAAGGTCCTGGAACAAATGATGAACAGTTTCTTTGCTAAGACTATGCCAAGGAGGACTGGTTGATGTGAGGCAGTGTTAGTGGTTGTTCCTCTGCCCATTCCATTTTTCTTGTCAAGAGGGAGAAAGCTAGAAAGTATCCTAGCCTCAGCAAACTCTCCTCTGTGTACAAAATGCTGGTGGCTGGAGAGACCTAATACTGAACTCAGCCAGCCTATGCCAACAGCACTATAAGCCAAAAATTGGGCTACTGAGAAACCAGTGGTGAGATATCTGCCTGTTTGGGGGAACTCCAAGATTTGTAGAAATCATTAAAAAATTTAAAAAGGACTCCAAAATAATAGCAAGAAACAAAGAACCGGTACACATGTGATCATATAGTGAAGGAACAGCAGGGGAGGCGAATGCATACTGAGGCTGTTAGCTGAGACTCAACTGGAGCTCAAGACATGTTGCAACACCCGTACCCTGTCATGGCCACCCCATCCCCAAGCTCTGCACAGAGATTCAAGAGGCCAGAAAACCACTCCCACACACACACACCCGTATAGCATTGCTTTGGAAGTCCAATTTGCCTCTGGCTGTGAGAAAAAAGAAGGAGAAAGAAGAAGTCAACTGTACCTGTTGAGATTTGAGGATTGCCTTCCTCAAATCTACATGGGTAAACTTGGGAGGGGTGAAGCAAGCCCTTCTAGGCATGTTAAATGCACTGCCCACCCCTCTTTTTGCCTAGCCATTATTTTCCATCACATGGTTCACTTTCTTCAAACTAATTAGGCTTTTCACTCTCTCGAGCTCCCAGCAATCTCCTTCCTACTATGAAAACATTCCTTATTTGATGCTGTGTCTGACTGATTAAATGATGTTTCCAGGCTTAATGACGTTAATGCTATTTCCAGCCCACATTAGGGCTATATTTGTTATTAACAACAAATGCTGGTGGCTGAGCCAACATTAAAAGGACCTGAAGCACAGCAAAAGGCTAATAAGTGATTGGTCTGACAATATTCCCAGGTTAGCTTTTACAGAAAAGCATGTGGATTTGCAACTCAAAATAGCTCTCCCAACATTAAAGACAAACACAGCGCATTGGTTATTATTTACCAGAAGCTACCACTGAGCTTTGGAAGAACTTTTATCTGGCACTTAAGGGTCTCAAACCTGCATCCCCCTGAGGAAGAAGCATTGATTCCTCCTGCTATAACATCACAAGGATTGCACGGCAAACTGAATTGCAGTTGCTTCAGAACTGGGAGATCTGCAGTGTTCTTACCATTAGGCATGTGTATCAGTAAAACTACTACTACTACTACTACTACTACTACTAATATACTGATGCATTTGAAGTCCTATATTATCAAAGTGCCTCCTCCCCCAGTGTTTCATTTTTTTAAATGAACATAGAATCAAATAATGTTCAAGACTCCAAGGTATCTTGGAGGTCAACCTCCCACTCAGTGCAGGATCTATAATGCAGAATTCAACAATGGGAACAGTCTGCCCCATACAATTAAAGCACATCCAACACGCATTTACAGAACCTGGCTCCCCCCCCCCCAACCCAGAGAACTTTAGCTTCCCATTCACAGAGCTACAATGCAATTAACAAACTACAGTTCCAAGCATTTTGGGAGGGGAAGACATGCGCTTTAAATGTGTGTTGGATGTACGATGGTGCGGAACCTGCCTGTTCGTATCCCTGACAGATGGGTGGCCAGCCTCTGCTTAAATACCCGTAGTGAGGAAGAGCCACCACTCCCCAGGGCAGCCCGTTTCCACTGTCAAACAGATTTCACTGCCATGACATTTCTCCTAATGTTTAGTTGAAGTGTGTTTTCTTCCAATTTCAACCCATTAATAATAATTCTAGCCCTGCCTCATGCAGTGACAGAGGAAACGTCTGTTAGAGCCAAAGGGTTGGCAGAGCTATAAATATGACTCTTATCTTTGCACAATAATAGGCTACATTCCAAACCATGCAAAAGATAGGGGTTTACCTACCCCCCCCTCTTTCTTCAATCTAGATAAGCAGGAGACATTACCACAGTTTAATGACACATTCTGGCTAGGCAAAAGCACTCAACAAGACTGAGGAACAGGATGGATGAAAAAAAATGGCCTAGGGAGACAGGGTGTGCCCCGGGGAGTGTCCTGTGGGCTGCATAAAGAGAATGTAGGGCCACAATCAGCCCCCAGGACCAGGGCCGTCTTAAAGGGATTGGCCGCCCTGGTGCGACGATCCCTCGGCGCCCCCGGCAGGCTGCCTCTCCGCCCACCTCCCTCCCACGCTGGCCGCCCCTCGGGAGGGGGGGTGGGCGAGCGGGGGATGAGGGGCATGGCGCTGCAAGCCGGTCGCCCTCCGGAGCCCCAGCTGGAGCGCTGGGAAGGGCACGCAAAGCCCCGCGCCACTCCAGCGCCACGCCCCTCATCCCCCGAGGGGTGGCCAGTGCGGGAGGGAGGTGGGCAAGCGGGGGATGAGGGGCTTTGCACACCCTTCCCAGCGCTCTAGCTGGGGCTCTGGAGGGCGGCCGGCTTGCAGTTCGCCCGCCGGCGCACGAGCGCCCGCCTGCCTGCCCGTGGGGGCGGGGGCAGGTTGGGGAGGGGGCGCCCGGTATGCCGGTGGGCTCGTGGGGGCGCCCCCCAGCCCCTATGATGAGACGGCCCTGCCCAGGACTTAGATTCTACATCCCTGTTGTACAGATGACAGTGTTATGTGTGGCTATCTGACTTCTGGGACTATCCAACTGGAATTCTTCTGAAATGCTTCTCATGCAAATTTGTCTTTATTTATTTTTTGAATTCGAATGACCTGGTCTTCTTTCTAAAGTGATATAGTAGGAATATACAATTTTTAAAAAGTAACGAATTTTGTACAGAGTGCTGTGAAGGAATAGCTTGCTGTACTTTTCATTTCCTTCTATTCATTTCATTTCACTTTAGTCGTTGTTTAGTCGTTTACTTGTGTCCGATTCTTTGTGACCCCATGGACCAGAGCACGCCAGGCACTCCTGTCTTCCACTGCCTCGCGCATCATTTCACTTCCTTCTGTTTATTTCCCTCCTTCTGGCTACTACATTTTAAGAAGGATGTTGACAAAGTGGTTCATGACCCCTGGAGGGCAAACAGGACAGCGAAAGCTTTGGAAACTAAAAGTCCAAGGAGGAATGGTTGAAAGAGCTGGATATGCTTAGTTTGGAGAAAGGAGGATTTTTTTTGGGGGGGGCTGATAAAAAAACCAAAGCCCTGCTATCTGAAGGACTTGCCTAACACTGGCATGTGGCCCCCAGAAGGCTGACCATGAGAAAAAGAGGACCTTTGTAAGGATAAACACTACTTCCTGGATCTCCCCCACTTCTCAGTCTTTACAGCTGTTCCAAAAAGTTTGCCATTTATTAATTATTATTATTCTTTTTAAAACTACGCTTTAGTCACTTTTCTGTAAAATGCAGAAATGACACACAATATAAAATATACATAGCAAGAAGCCAACATGTCAAGAAAGGACAGAAAAGAACATGAAATCACTAGCAGTCAGAGCTTGGCAGCAGGATAGAAAATTCAACTCAAGCTTCAGCTAAGAACAGTGTCTTTCAAGAAGACTTTGGCCAGAAAAAGGGGGGGGGGCATAACCTGTTGAAGAAACAAGTACAGTGAGAAAAACTAGTATGCTGTTTGGAATAGTGAGTTTCACAGGGTGGCATGCACACTAGTGGACACTTTTGAGTGCTAACCATCTTCACTTTTATGGCTGAGTGGGGATTTGGACTGGGGCTTGTGTCAAAGTTCAGACCTGGAACCTAGGGTTTCCTTAGAGGAGGAGCAGAGGCAGCATAACCTCTCCCTCAGCAGATCTCGAGGCTGCCAGCAATCCTGACAATGGAGTCACTGCATCCAGATATTAATGAAAATGAATTCAAACCAATGACAATGGAGTCCTTAGATCTAGGCATCAATGACAATGGAGTCACTGGATAAGACATACGTGGCAATGGATTCAGACCAATGACAGTACTTCAACCTAGACATCACCAGAGGGCTCCACACCAGTTGCCTAAATTCCTGGCTGGCTCATTCCATCTGGAGTCATAAGGACAAGGAAGAAGGTGAGCCAGGAGCTTCAGGGCCATCTGTGAAGTGCCCAGGCAGCTTCATGCAAGGCTACTTAGCAGCAGAGATAATTACATATATGCACCTGTATGGATCAGGTTCTGGTTGAGAGTTAGGAAGGGGGGTGGAATCTCTGGCTCCTATGTAACAGCTCCAGTCATAACAACACCATACATTTAAAACACTATTATACCACATTTAGCAGTCATGGTTTCCCTCAAAGAATCCTAGGAGCAGTGAGGGTACTGAGAGTTGTAAGGCAACCCCATTCCCCACACAGAGCTACAGTTCCCAATGTTCCCTGGATAGAGGCATTGATTAAACCACAATGGGAAATGTATGGTGTAGAAGATGAAGCCTCCATTAGAGCTTTAAGTATCTGTGCAAAGCCTTCTTGAACTGGGGAAATGAGAAATCTTCCCATTCCTAGTCCTACACTCAACAGCCAGCTTACACTCATTCAGTTCATTCTGCACTTTTTAAAGACATATCCTGCAGAACAGAGAGTGCTAACGCTTTGTTTAAAATTCTGATCCCACGGATGACTTACAGCAAGCCAAGATTCAAAGAGGGGAAGTTTCCTCAGCGGGACTGTAAAGGCAGGGATTTACAGTAGAGTTTTTGACAAAGAGTCTTTACTACAGAAGTGCTAGTAGGACCTGCTAATCACATTAGGCTAGATTAAAGATGGCAAGGAAGGCTTTCTAAATGGGCCTTCTGTAGCTCTTCCTAATGTATAGTGTTCTTGTCAAGATGAAATCAAATTTCATAGTTATGACATTTCTTTCCAGAGTACTAAATGTTAACTTTGCTGAGCAGGCACATTTTGCAGCAGGGTAGTGGCGAAGGCAGGGAGAGGCAGCTTTGTTTTAGATAAATTAAGGCAAGGAGGGAGACACACATGATAACCTCATTCAAAGATGTCCATGAAGCAGACTCTTATGACACTACAGAGAAGCAACTAACTTATACAACAGCTTGCAATAGGGTTTGCACAATTCAATCTATTGATTGCATTAATCCCATTTAAACATTATAATTAGAGTGGCATATGGGCTAATATTGGTGAGCATTAGCAAGGCCCACATTGATGCAGGTTCTGGGCTGTCATTTAACAACAACACTCTTGATTCTGGAGTCTGCCATTTTTGTTTTCAACAATGCCATGGATGATGACTCTATTCCAGGCATTATATGGGACAGGGGAGAGGAGAAGGCTGCTCTCAGGAACTGTTGGCTCCACCATGATTAGCACACACACACACACACACACACACACACACACACAAAACCCATGAAGGCTGAAGGAAGAAAGGTCTCAGAAATCACCACTGTGCTCTAAGTACTTGAGATGACTCCATTCATTGCTTCTATTCATTTTCCAATTGCTCCAATTTTTGCTGTTTGGGGTTCATATATGTGTAATAATTCTTAGGATCCTGGAACTTCACTTCCTACTTACCTGGGCTATATGATTTGCAGAGCACATTACCTATGCATGACAACTCACTCCCCTAAACCTTGCTGACCTGAGAGACATTCCCCTTGAACTAGAAACAGATCATCTCAGGGGGAAACCCAGTTTTTCTGTATTTTATTTTCTCTGTGAGGAAAAGAGCTTGTAAATATGAGGTCCTCCCTTCTTGCTGCCAGGGTATATTCCAACAAGAGCTGCACCATGTGATGGTGTTGATTGTGTAACTAAGCTTTGAGCCTTACCTTTATAACTGAAGCTCCTGCTCTTGAGAGAGGACTGTGCATCTGAGCTGCAGCGGCCATGTTAGCTATAGTGTTGAGATGGTTCATCTGGTTCATAGCCATTGCCACCGAAGCAGGAGGTAGGCCAACTGGGAGAAGTGGGTGGGGCATCATCATAAAAGGCAGATCTATTCCTAGAGGGGAGAAACAGGCTGTGGATCAGTTAAATATTGTTATTTTTTTCATTCCTTAATAATCTGACATTTTACTCAAGACTGCAACTGTTCCATGGAATTAATAATCTATCAGATCTTTCCCCCACCAAATTGCAGGTGGGGTGATAAGAAAATTTGTGGTATCTGTGGATGTTACAAGAAAACAGATGGGGATGGGAACCACAGGATGCTTTTAAAATGTCATAAGTTTTTTTTCTGTCTGCACTGGAGGAGATGGAGGAAGAGGATGAAGAGGAGGAGAAGAAAGTGAGGGAACACAGAAAGACCAGAAAGATATAGAGATCTGTGGCTTTTTCTATGAAGTGCTGAAAAGGAGGTGTGGAATGATGCCCATTCTTTTTCCATCTGTTAATCATATAGACGTTGGTCCATTTGGACTGCCCTTGACAAGCCCCCATCTGCCTGCCTTCTTACTTGCAACCAGTTAGGGGATGGCTCTCTGTCATCTCTGGCCCCACCAACTGTTGGCCCCCCTGCTTACCACTGCACTAGTCCCAATGGGCATCAGCCACCACTTGACACATATCATTAATAAAATATTGTGTTGTTTTTTTAAAAAAATGATTTAAGATAGCCTAAAATGATTAAGACCAATCATTACTTCCCAGCCAGGTCAAAAAGTGTGTAACATCTTGACCTGGAATCCAAAAGCAGATGGAGAGGGAGCCAAATAGATACTCTGCAACATAGACCATATCCTCCAAATAGCTTCCTGAAGAACTGTATTTTCTTGTTTCAGTTGTCATGCAATGGCCAGGACTGAACAGCTATAGGATATCTTGAATTTCATTACGGTGTGTTATCTTGGTTTATTTTTTAAGTATTGCTACTTTCCTCAAGCCCTTGGGGAAAGGTGAGGAATAGACGTTGAAATAAACAAATCCACACGGCAACCAGATGGCATTTTCAAGGGGCGAAGCTTTCTTAACAAAGATGGAGATAATATTTTAAGCAGAGTGAACTTGGGCATAAAACACTGACATAAATGGTAATTATAAAAGACCAGAAACACAGACAACTCAGGTGTATAACCCAGGTTATAAATATGCAGCTGCAAGAATACAGATTTGGATGTCAGTGGAGAAACTTCTTCAGTCAAAAAGATTCATTGTATAACTGACCAGCAAAGCGCCGGTTGCTCTTCCTGTTAAGTTGTACTGATGGGATGGCTTGTTTTCAAATTTATAATTGTTATGAACTTATTATGAACTTTTAAAATGTTTTTGTGGCTGAGGGCATTTTTAGCTACCTTTATGGTCCTACACAGATGGAAAATAGGGCAAACACATTTTAATAACTATAAAGGGAAGGTGTGATCTCCAGGCTCATTCACATTCATCCGAATCAGCTTTCACCAACCTGGTGCCCTCCAGATGTTTAGGGCCACAACTCCCATCAGCCCCAGACTTCTTGATGAAAGTGACACAAAATCATTATTCAGGTATCAGCTGAAATGAATCTTGAGATCATTCCCACTGCCTCCTACGCTTTGGGCTTGCACCCACACCCACACCCTTCTCCTCCTGTTCATGCGATACAAGGGGAAAGAAAATGTGCATTTTAACCTTAGAACTTCTAGGATATCAAACTGCAGTTTGATCTGAGTTTCTGTTACTTAACTGTGGTTGGAATCAACCACAATTCACTGTGTTCAAGAGCAATGGGGAATGGCACCTTACTTCTAAGGCTTAGCTTTTTCTCCCCTCCTCTCATGTGTGAAAAAGAAATATGTGTGGGGAATCTGACAGCCTGAGGCTTGTTTATAATTAATCATACTAATAATTTTATTATTTGTACCCCACCCACCTGACTGGGTTGGCCCAGCCACTCTGGGCGGCTTCCAACAAATGTAACATTAAACATTTAAAATTTCCCAATACAGGGCTACCTTCAGATGTCTTCCACAAGTTGTATAATTATTTATCTCCTTGATGGGAAGGTGATTTACAGGGTAGGTGCCACTACTGAGAAGGCTCTTTGCTTAAACCAGCGATGGGGAACCTGTGGCCTTCCAGATATTGCTGGACTACAACTCACATCATCCCATGTTGGTTGCCCCTGACAGGAACTGGAACCCAACAACACCCGGAGGGCGGAATGTTCTCAATTCCTGTTGTATATACAGGATGGGGAACTTGCACCTCTCCCGATGTTGTTGGACTTCAACTACCATCAGTCCTATCCAAAATAACTAGTGGTCAGGGATGGTGGAAGTTGTCATCCAGCAACATCTGGAGGGCCAGAGGTTCCCCATCCCTAGTATAGACTGTGCTTGTCATATGGAGTCAATGCATTAAAGGGCTGAGTAAAGCAAAACCAGAAGGTGTCATTGTACTTGGAAGACAAAAGGAAGCCACTGTAGATGTTGCAGCACTAGCCCTCTCACCACCACTTCCAAGCACAGACACCAAAAAATTTCCACTGTCCCTCACAGGTGTAGCAGTTATGCAAGACCTTTAAAAAAAAATCATGAGAAGAAATTTTGTGCTAGGGATGGACAGGGATGTATTACGCATTCATCTTTAGCCCCAACCATTTTTAAATTTATTTTTTGAGCACGTTAATCTGTTTAAATGTTATGTGCACCACAATCTTTGAAGTTAGGGCTGGATCTGAATTTAAACACCAATTAATCTGATTCAGCGTTGGTCTTTTGCTCTGCATTTTATGATTTTATAATTTTTCTGGTGTTTCGTTGATTTTTATTGTACACTGCTGAGAGGTTGCCAGTTAAGAAATGTTAACAGAAAATGCTAAATAAATAAATAAAAATCAAGTGGTCACTTAGATGGGCTGTGGAACAGTGTGTGTGACACCTCTTTTCTTTAAGCAGTTCTACAACCTCACCCAAACCTCCAAGCTCATACAAACGTAAGTCTTTGTTTCCTCATTGATGCCCCCCACAGCAGTCTGGTAATCTTTCCTCATACTCCATGGAGTTTTCAACCCTCCCAGACACCATCTGTCTGCACTGAGTTGCGTGCCTACTTAGAGTCCAATTGACATGCAAACTAAATGCAAACTACAAACGGAATTTAACAGCACATTGCCAGTTTTAAGGGACAATACATCAAGTGCTTTCAAAAGGGTGTGTGAAGGAAATACATCTCATGTTCACAAATCAGACATGATGCCTGATATTCAATAAACCCTTGAATTGTCTTGTGGAAGACTGCTGAGTGATCAGCAAGACAACAGGGTGATCAACAACAATAATAAAAAATAGTGAAAAAAACCTGAAAGGAAGGAAAGAAATTTCATTTGCAGACCTTGAAAAGATACTAGATACTACAAATGTGTTGAACTCCTCAAAATGAAATTTAGCAGTATATAGAAGTTAGCTACTGTCATTCAATGTGACACAGGAAGTCTAGGGATTTGTAGCTAAATAGGGGACCAGAGAATGCGTTATTATAAGAACCAGTACAAATTGCTCAGTGTGATCAACTAACATTGGGAGTGATAATCAAGATACTTTGTATGTATGCATCACATATGCACAAACATATGTATCCTAAGTAAATTGCATAAACCTACCTTCGACATTTCGGAACGCAAATTAAAACATTACAATGCAGATCTTATTTCTCCCTCATTCATTTGCTGTCACCCTTTCACAACTCTTTTCCTCCTTGTCTATCTGGCATGCAACCCATCTACATTCTTTTCCTTCTCCTGCCTGGACAAAATATTCTTTTGTGCACCAGGAAAGAAAGGCTGTATTTTCCAATGATTTCAAACAACTAAGTCTGGCAGAATTACCAAAGAAACTTGTATAACAAGGAATCGTTCTTTCCAGCTTTATTTCAAAAACCAAATGTTCCAATAAAATGTTATTGTTGTTTGTTGTCCACTTCCCATTTGTTTGCACACACAAAAAGTAAGCAAAACCAAGCAAAAGTGCTTAGATTTTCAGTGTAACTCATGAAAGATCTAGGACTACAAGTTATAGCTATGGTCCTAAGTATTAGGTCCAAGTTTGAGGGGGATAATAGCACCCCCAAAGATTGGATTAATGGGATGGGTGAATTCTAACATTTTGTTAATTGTGATCTCACCTTTAAATAAGGGACAGTCAAGGTTCTTTCCTTTCCTTTACCAAAATGATAAAGAAAGATGATTTCCAAGGATAGTGGTAGTTGGTACACATTGCAACTGGTAGGGCAGAAAGAACGGAGCTCAACAGTAGGTGGAGCCAGAGCCAAAGACAGGTTGAGCCAACACATTTTATCTTAGCCTCATCCTCCTACCCCCTGGATATGTTGTAAGCAGGAAGGCAGACAGGTGGGTTTGAAAAAATCAAGACTGAGATTGGTTGGGCCATTTGCCCTAAAGAACCACCCTCCACAGCCCAGGGAAATTATGTTCCTAGAATGTTGACTGGGCTGTTGAGAGCTGCCATGTTGGTCACTTGAAGCAGTATTAAGGTTTTCCTGATATTGTAAATACCTTGTATTTAAGAACACCATCCTGACAATTCGTAGAATCCACTTGGCCCTCAAAAAGTTTCTAAGTATCTCCACACATTTTTGCAGAGGATGAAAGTGTGGTAGGATTTTCAGCCCAGCTGTTTAACGTTTTCAGCTTTCCTCCCACACTTCTCATGGCCATGTGGAGAATGAAAAGGGGACAGCATCATACATACTGTTTGTGAGCAGATGGTTTTGCTGCAGAGGGCTGAGAGGATGAGCACTTCCCAGGCTTGGCTGCCCTGCCAGTGTCGCATGGCTGACCCCGTGATGGGATCCTGGTGGGATGGGTGACTGAAGTTTCTCTTTATCCCATGAAGATTCACTTCCACCTGCAAAAGAGTGTGCAAAGATTGGGTTTTGAGCAATTATTTTTCATCACTGGTAAAGGGTCATGAAAAGATTTCCCCCCTACCCTGACAGGAAGATTAAAAAAAAATAGTTAATTAGATGAAATGTTCAATTATGCATTAAGGTGGCGATGGTGGTGGTGGGGAAACAACAATACATACAACAAACAAAAGAAAGGACACAAATATAACCCCAACACAGGATGTCTGTGAGGTCAAGAGTTTACTAAGATACAATCGGGCAGAAGAAAAGAGAAAGCCCATCTGTAAGGAGAAGAAGGATCTAGCGGCATCCATATATTCTTGGCTGCTACTGACATATAGAATTGAACATCCAACATATTGGATTACAAAATAAAGTTCCACCAAATAGCACTGAACTTAGACCTAAGTTATGGGTTTGTTTTGTTTTGTTTTGTTACAGTATAGCAATAGACGCCACAGGAATAAGATGTTCAGGGTCAATGGCTAAATGAAGTTCCTACATAATGGATTCTAGACTTGTGCATGTGACATACCCATGGAAATGAAGAAAAAAAAAAGATGGAGAAGATTGACTGCACCCTCTGTCCATGTCCCTGCTTTTCAGAAATGTGACCAAAAGACTGATTAAAGACTACACATATACAGAATACATGAGCTCTAACCAGGAAATCCACCATCCAGAATTCCCAATTATGTAGAAAGAGCCTATGCTGTATAACACGAAATGGGGAACCAGTGACTCTCCACAGGGGTGCCAACTTTGGCCTCAGATTATGGGTGCCCAATGGCACCCGTGACATAATGTGATGTTATGCCGTTGTGGTGTCACAATGTCATGTTACATCAACGCTGCGCAGCGGCACTTCTGAGGCCTTGAAGACCTCTGAAATGACTCCTGGCTTCTACCAGAAGTTGCGTCAGAGGTTTCACAGGACCTCGGACATCGCCTCAGAAGTCTGGAAGTCACGTCAGCCCTGCGGTGTGGGTGCCTGGCCCCAGGGCCCCCTATATTTGGAACCAGTGTTTCCAGATGTTGTTGGACTACAGTTTCCATAATCTCTGACCATTGTATTGGCTAGTTGTGACTGATTAGAGTTGGAGTCCAACATCATATGGAGAATCATAGGGTCCCCATCTCTGGTATATAATGCACAGAGTATGGAATCTTTTCAGCTCTTCATGTAAACAAGCACATCTCAGAGTGGGCAGCTGAAGAGAATTTGCCTGGAAGTCAGGACCAAGCTGTCCCTTGAAACACCATTAATAGTTGATGGCCCTTCTGTACAACTAGAATAAGGAACAATAAAGTCTAAAGATAACACAAATGCGTACCAATTGGCTGAATGTTGTATAGGTCAGAGAATTCTGTTTTTGTTGGAATTATTTCCAATTCACATCTTTATTACAGTCATAGACCAGCATAAGGAATTATTTCAGATAACCTTGGTGCAGGATGTTGTGTGTGTGTGTGTGTGTGTGAAGTGGACTGCCCTGTTCTACGTGGCTCATCTTGTTCCATGTACCAGGTCATGTACATTTCCTGTTACAAGGCAGAGACACTCAAAATGGTCCCACCCCTTGACTACTCAACCATTTTCTGCCAGCCCAAACCTCCCCAATTTTCTAATCTGGTCTCCCCACTAAAAAAGGATTAAAAAAAAACCCTGAAATGCTAATTAAGGAATGCATTATTAATTTTGCCCATGCACTTGGTCCTGTGCCAATGTGCCACAATAATTTTCTACAGAGCAAAGTATTATGTTAATGTTAATCAAGGTATTTTCCGTTATTTTTCCTTTTCAATGAAAACATTCGATTAGATTTTGTATTGGTCGAAGGAGGTGGGGGGTGGGGTGGGGTAGGGGGAGGGGAAGCGCCTGTCTGGGTTATTGACATTGCCAGGAATTCATTAACTTGATTTCCAATTAGAATCAGTAATACTTTGTTGGTGCGTAAGGGACAGTGGCAGGAGGAAAAATGTATCTTAATTGAAGATGAAAGTAACAGCATAGAAACATTCAACATTCTTTATGATAAGCACTTGGCTAATAAATGTGATTAATGCTATCAAACAGAACAAAAAATTTGAAAGATCAATGATTGAGCAAAAAGGGAAACACTCCATCATTTTAATACTACAGCTAAGCTATGAATTACCTTTACTATTACAGATTTGTAATTTTCAAAAATGATGAGCAATGCAGTGACAAAGAAAGATACATTTATGCCAAGCTAAATTATACCATATGTTTTAATATAATGTGGCATAATTACAGCGGTGTTCAACAGCGCTGCTATATTTGCGTTAGTTGTGTCAGCACTTCCATCGTAAATTTAACACACTGTGCATTGACTGTCCCCAATTCACATTGACTGAAATAGGGTGCATTCCAAAGCATGGTGGTATTTGCATCTTCTGAAAGGCCAGTGTTCCAGAGATTAAACATAGCTGGACTAATGAGCACAAAGCAGACAATATGCATTTTGCATTCTAGAATTAAAAGTTCCTTTTCCTTGGAAGTTGAGTTCTTATAGGTCAGCTTGCCCCCACCTGGCACTCTCCAGATGTTTTAGATTACAACTCTCATCAGCTCCAGAGTGGTCAGTTATCAGCAACGATGGAAGCTGTAGTCTAAAACATCTGGTGGGAACCAGGTTGTGGACATTTTTTGACATTCTTTTTTGGGGTTACCTCTTCCCCACCCCCCATCACCAATGAGATTATCTTCAGGAACGATAGCACAGGTAAGTAGCTTCATCAATTGCAGTTTTTAGATTTACACCCATTTTTAAGGGTACACCTAACAACAAAAGTTAGGATTCAGTCCCTATAAAAAGAGCTGTCTTGTTGAACCAAATCCTTTCCTTTAATCACCAGTTTTGTACTCCCTTCTCAATATCCATTAATGTCAACAGGTCTACTCTGAGTAGGAGAAGGTTAATTGCTACCATAAGCTTTCCCCCAAATAATATTGGTAACTGTTAATTTATAAAAGAGTTTATCAAAAATGTTAATTTATAAAGTGAGCTGAGAGTTTTTGGGAGACCATTGTCCATTCTCCCCACAGAGCTGCAATTGCTATACTGTAGTTCTCTCTGGGAATTGTTAACTCTGTGATAGGAATATCGGTCTCCTGTTAAAGTGATAAAAGAGCCCACTAACTCTGGTTTCTAAAAGGGTCAATCTTTTTTCTTTTATTCAGGATGCATATGTGAATTGCATGTACCATTATGTAATTATACTGTGTCTACAAAAGTTAGCTAGATAAAACACTCACAAACAACACACAATATGGTGTCTGCATAAATTAATATATCCCTTTCCTTTTTTAAAAAAAATCAAAAATCAAAATGTGTTCTGGATTGTGGCCAAAGTTTTCTAACTTTTTAAATAACGTTGGCAGAATCAAATGCAAGTTTTAAGGGCTTGAGAATTTGATCCCCATCACATTTTGCTAAGCACATTTTATGTCACAGTAACTTAAAAAAGAAGAAGTCACAAACTACCCTTCCTCCAACAACGCAGAGTAAACACCTTACTTGCTTTGGCTTTCGGGAAAAAGGTTGTGCTACAATTTTGTTTATTATTCCATTTATATGCCACTTTTCTCCCAAAGAGCTCAGGAAAGCATAAATGGTTTTCCCCTCACAACAACCCTGTGATGTAGGCTAGGCTGAGAGACTGGCCCTAGGTCACCCAGTAAATTTTCATGGTACTTTGTATCTGAGTCTCCCAGGTCCTAGTCCAACACTGTAATCACTAGCCCACACTTGATTCTTTATAGTGATAAACCAAGAGAGAGAAATACACATACAATCTGTAGTTAATGCTAAAGGCAACTTTTACTCTGAATCAGTGGATCTGCTTGACATGGGCATATTTTTTCTGACCAAAGGTGGCTAAACAACAGGAAGAACTTTCTGATAATAAGAGCTGTTTGGCAGTGGAATGGACTCCGTCGGAAGGTGGTGGACTCTCCTTTATTGAGGGTTTTTAAGCAGAGGCTAGATGGCCATCTGTCATGGATGCTTTAGCTGAGATTCCTGCATTCCGGGGGGTTGGACTAGATGGCCCTCAGGGTCCCTTCCAACTCTACAATTCTATGATTCCATGTTGCCTTTGAAAAAGAAAAACACATATTCTATCATAATTAAGTCTGTTGAGGTCCACATCATTTACAAAACAGTGGATGCAGTGTGTAAATTAAGATGATAATCTGTGCCTGGGCACGTTCCAGATGTCTGAATGATAGATGCTAACCAAGAGGAAAAGGAACTGAAATGCAGGCCAACAGGGACGCTACATATAAAATTTCAGTCAGATACAGAAGCCTTCTCTGATAAACAAGTTCAGCTGAGCTGGTTTCAGAAATTGTAAAGAAACAATACATATTACAGAGATGCCATCCATTCAAAGAAGGTGAAGATGTAATGACCTCTTAAGAGCACAGTTTTATAGGCTGACTACAAATGTCTCCCCTTCCACATGTAGAACAAATGTCTGTAGGGGAGATGAAGGTTATGCCAGCAGCCCTGTTCCTTTAATGTAGCTAGGCTCCCCTTTTCTATCCTTTTCTATCCATACAGAGTTGGGTGTGACAGTATAGCCAGCACTGGAGTCCCCAATGTGGTGCTCATGGGCACCATAGCACTATCAGACACCCCCTTGTTGCCAGCTTAAGGTCCACCGTCCCTCCCATTTAAAAAAAATTCAGGGGCTTTGGGGGAGTGCAGGCAGTTGCCTTTATTGTATTATTTTGGCCAAGACACTTCGCTAGGATTTTTAATAGGGTTTAATTTTCAGTTTTTTCTTCTGTGAAATGGATTCCCATGACAGTTTCCAAAGGTGCAATCAAAATGTTGGGGACCCCTGGGCTTATCATTTCCTTTATATCCCACCTTTCCTCTTAGCAGCTCAAGCACATGGCCTTCCCCTTCCCATTTCATCCTCACAACAACTGAGTGACTTTCCCTGTGTAGCAGAATAGCCACCTCACACCAGCAGCATTTCCACCATAAAAATCTGTTGGGACAAATTCCTCAATTGCTTTTCGAAGCCAGGTTTTCTGGGGTGGGGAAGATTCTGAAAAGGAACTCCAGGCACAAAATCAGGTGCCCACACTCCAGGTATCAGCCACTGGTTCTTCAAACTCACATCTTTCAGGGGAAGGCAACTTTGTAAAATGCAAATTTGTTTTGAAGTTTTAGATGGACAGGAGGGAAATAAAAGTTTTCCAAAAACCAATCTAAAGTTCAATCGGCTGACAGCACTTTCTCCTTTGGTTTCAGATTCCTTCTATCTATTTTTAAAATTGTGTGGTCTGTCTAAATGAAATTCACACTGTCCACTACATCTATCTGCGTTTGACATTTGATTTGTTGCTATACAATTCAGGGAGGGGGAGGGGAAAATTGAATTCCCTAGTTGAAAGCAATAATGTCTTCAGTGTCCATGCCTGGTGAATTCTCAGAAGCTGGTGTGTGTGTGTGCGTTCACGCATGCACATCCTAACAGCCCAAGGGTGGGAAGTCCCGAACACCCCCCTTTTTTTGTTTCCCGTGGCAAAATGAAACAATAACAACAAATATCGGCTTGCAAAAATAAAGCAAATATTTGCACTTTGTCTGCACTCTGAATCCATTCAAAACTGAGCCCAGGCAATTGTGCCTTGCCCCAGAGGGCATCAGCGGGAGCTGCCACTTGGCTCCATCATGGGCTGAGTGAGTTTCAGCAGCTTAGCACCACTCTCTTGCCTCAGAAGAACCCAGGCTCCGCTCCTTAGGAGGCTCAGGTCAAAGGGGAAATGCCACCTGCATAATCCTGGCACCACAGGCACAACATACTCTTTATACCAGACGTGAATGTGATTTTATTGTGATAATCTTTTGTAGGTTTCTTTGAGAGCCTCATGGAGAAGTAAAGTGGAATATAAGTGTTATAAATAAATAAATAACCCACAGCAGAGGTTTGTCGTGGCCTTTTCTTAACAGCCTTCTTCTGCCAGGTGGCTACAACCTTCATGTTTAGAAAGGTTTTGGGGCTACAAATGGTAATCTTTTCTTTAGCTGAATAGTTGAGCTGTTTTTGACTTCAGGAAAACAACCAGCCTACTTTGGATTTTTATCTGTTCATTTATTCCACAACATTTACAGACTGCTTGGTTTTAATAAAACCACAAAGCGTTTCACAAAAAAACGATAACTTGACATTATTATTTTTCTGAAATTTTTCTGAAACAGTTATAATTGGGTTGTATGAGACATCCGATTCTGAGTAGACTCATTGAAATTAACGGACCTAATCAATCATGTCCATTAATTTCAGTGGGTCTACTCTTAGTAGGATTAACATTGAATGCAGTCCATTGTTTGTATACATGAAATTGTGTATTTTTTATTGCTGATGTAGTTATTGTGAAATCCATTTAAGATATTTCATAGGAAGCAAAGCATAAATGGAATTAATTAAAGAATTAAATAATAGCAGCTTTGTCATTTTTGTGGAGGGACAAATAGATTCATCAGTTTTGGTCAACTCAAGTTTCTCATTTTTCCAATCTTAAATTCAGTTCTCCACATTTCTGCAGTAATTTGTGAGATTCTCTATAAGCCCTCATGAATATTCTTCAGCATTTTGTGCATATTTCTCCTCATAAACATATTTTTGTCTGCAGTTTCACTAAAGTATGCATTTTTGCAAGCCATTTATCCTAATATAATGTGTTTTCGTATGTTATTTTCACTAATATATTCACCTTTGTGCACATTTCCCCCCTAATATGCCCAATATTTCAATTCTGTGCTTTTAGCTGTTTCATGAGAGTTGCACCACAAAATTCAGGTAAGTGCTTTAAATGCAAACATAATCAAATTCTCCCACCCCACCGCTGGTCAGGCTTATGGGGCCCTAGAGAAGAAATGGAAAACCAGTGGCCCTTCAGATGCTGCTAAACTGCAACTCCTGTCAGCCCCAGTCAGAATGGCCAATGGCCAGAGATGATGGGAGTTGTATGTCAGCAACATATGGAGGGCAAAAGCTTTCCTACTCCAAGCACACATGTCTAGGGACTTTAGGAGCCATGAGAATTCCATCTTCCCATGGACCCCTAGCAGCTATGGACACTCCCTGCAACATCTAGATCTTAATGGAGATGGCTTCTGTGAGCCCTCCTTACTAACATGCCCATTAAGGTTGGGGAAAGAGATAGAGGTCTGCAAGGGCCACACACACATTGAGATAATTTGGTGCCTGGATAGGTGGGCACACACACACACACACATATTTGGTACAGTATGTGTGTGTGTGTGTGTGTGTGTGTGTGCGCCCACCTATCATTCATTCATTCATTCATTTAAATACCTCTTGGTTGTAAAAACAAAACAAAACAAAAAATACCTCAAAGCGGTTTACAAAAAGATAAAACAATAAAATAGAGCACAGTTCACAACCCTACAAAAACACATTAAAATTACCTCAATTTTATAAGCATCTGAGTAGGGCTTATCCAAACAAGAATTCTAATACGTGCCAAAAAGAGTGCTTGATCTCAACAAGCAGGGAGTTCCAAAGTGTACTTTCTGTCACACTAAACAATCAAGTTCTTACAAATATGGAACAGGTATTATATGGCACCTGCAGTAGTGCCAATTCCGCCAATCGAAGCGGTCAAGTGGGCATTTGTTAGTCAGTTTTTGCTCTGTTTAGGACTGAGTACACTTTCCCCTCCTATAAACTCCAATCAACATCATATCAAATTTCTAAACTGATTTTTCTTTCAGGAGTGTTTGAAAGGAGAGTAAAAGGGAAATACATACTTACAGCACAATCCTAATATGTTTACTCAAAGGTAAGCGCCACTGAATTCAACATTAAGCACAGGGTGATATAATTCTAAATTGACAAACCTACAATTTCAGTGCAAAAGAAGAATTGACATCCTTCTCCGCCCATCATGAAAAGGCACCAGACATTTTGAGGTGATGGAGAAAGGATTGAGTTTCTAAAGGTGGAGAAGGGAAAGAGAGGGACTGGAAATCCTTTGGACAAAACAATTCCCCAAAGAACTAGCCTAGTAATAATCTGAAATGATAAATGAATGACTTACAAAAGGCATTTCGACATTTCATGCACCGGTTTGTACAGCTGCGTTTAGGGTGTTCTGTACCGTGCACTCGAAGTAAGCTATAAAACTGGTTAAGTTAAAATATTAAAAATTGAGAACTCTAGCGATGGCTTTACTGGTCTACTTCCAAAAAGTTATCAAGTGGTTCAGCAGATGTAATTACTGCTCAGTCCTGCCAAGGCTTTGAAATATGCCCATTAATTCAGCAATTCCCAGTCTGTCCATCAGTCAGTCATACTTAAAAAATATGTCTGTCACAACTTAGGTGTGGTAATCTATTGATAATTATATAATAAAAAGTCACTGGGGAGAAAGGAGGGGAAAGGCACCCAGAATATCATTTTTTTCTCCCCAAACTTTTTGAAAACTCTTTCTGACTTTAAAAACTATCCTGACTTTAAAAACTCTTTCCGACTTTAAAAACTAAAACGGGGTAGGTGGAAGAAATTGCACGTCTGTCGGGATATTTGATGCTTGTCATTAAGTTTCTAGACCATGAGCTACAATACTGCTGAGTTGCACTGGAACACATATTGCCTTGTGCCATCTGACCATTGACCCATCTAAATCTACCCCACCAGTAGCCAACCTGGTGCCCTCTAGACGTTTTGGATTACATAGACAGGCCAAGTTCAGATGATCACCTATACCAGGCATGGGGAACGAACACACACACACACACACACACACACACACAATTTTTACAACAACAAAACATAAAAAAAGAAAAGCCATACATCAAATCCTTACAACTATACGTATACACAATCCATACTGAATCCAAAACATAGGACTACTAGAATTCCATGACTCCCCCCCCCCCGCCCCGGTTCCCTTGTTCTATGTTGTTCATGCATGTCCATAAATTATTTACCTCATTTTACTTTCCAATTTTATACCTTATCTATAATATTATAAGCATTTTAAAAAATCCTGCTAATGTGTTAACTTGTATACATTGCTTTTGTATATATGCAATAAACCAGGCGTGGGGAACTTTTAACTCTCCTGATGCTGCTGAACCTACAACCTCCATCAGCCCTAGCAAGCATGGCCAATGGCCAGGGATCATGTGGAGGACCAAAGGTGCCCTGCACCCGACCTAGATCAGGTTTAGAACAGGGATGGGGAACCTATCCAGACGTTGCTGAGTTCCAAGTCCCATCAACCATGGTCAGCATGGCCAAGGGTCAGGGTTAATGGGATTGGTAGCCCATAACATATGGAGGGCATGATGTTGGCTATTTCTGATCTACACTGACTAGCAGTGAGTCATTGAGATCTCAGATGGAGGTTTTTGTAGCCATACATGAAGATGCCAGGGATTGAACCTGATTGAACCCAGTACCTTCTGCATTCAAAGCATGAGATCAGCAACTGAGCTGCTAACTTTTACATTTTGGCACTGGAGAACAAATTTCAAAAGTAGGATGCAGTGGAGGACAAAATGCATTGTTGTTCCCCACAACTCCTTGTTGTGGCCCTCATAGCAGCCATTTTGTGACTTGCAAGGCTCTCACAAACACCATTTTGTTGCCATGCCCATTACAATTTCTCCTATTTCCAAATATGCCCATAGTCTACCCACTCCCATATATGTTGGCAACCTCTGTGTAGCTGTGGATTTCCTGCATCAGCAGGGGTCAGAATAAATGACCCTTGAAGTTCCCATCTATAATAATTCAAGGCCAATACCCCTTCTAAAGGGACTCTCTGGAATATATCTGAAATCTACATATAGGAACAGTTTCCAAACTTTACTAACCATCTTGGCTGGGTTACATTCTGGTGCTAAGCAAGCAGCACCTTGATGATCATTTATAAAAATATTGACAGCTTGCGTTCTCATACCAGTGCCCAGCAACACATTTCCAAATGTTTTGTCCCATTTCTTGCAAAGCAACGCCATCTGCCAGAGGTGGCATTTCATAGCTATTTACTCCGACTACCTCCAAGAAGTCATCTGCCACTATCTAATGCTGCCTGAATAAAGGGGATTAAGACTCTGATGCAACAGAGACTATTGATAATGTGGTATAATTGGGAAGAAATGAAGATAAATGAGGTTGAGGATGGAGAGGCAATTAGTTGAGGCGCCCGTACAGCTGTGCTCTCGGCCTAGCTCCCTTGGCCTTTCCTTTGGTGAGGTATGTGCAAATTAAACATAATGACAAATGCTCACTTCACCCAAGCTCTTCATTTTGGGAAGAAAGTTGATGTTCATTCTTAACATCCCATGCAATAAAATTTATATTTTCTTAAAAAGCAATGTATCACAATGTCTTTTGTGGAGAGTGCATTATTTTGTTGACTTTTTCTCTCTACTTATTATCACAGTCAAGCTGTGATCTTTCTGGTGATCTCTCAAAGCACAGTTTGTAATATTGGAAGTGAACTTCAGGTTTATGCATACCCCGCCCCCCCATCATGGTATCTGATTTCTTGTCTGACTCCCTTTCCTGGTTCAGCAAACCATCATATGCCTGTGGTTTACAAGGACCACAAGTTGCCTCCATACCAGAACTGGAAAACATAGTTTGAACCAGAGCTGAGCAGAAATTTCTCAGAAGTTGATTTTCGGAAAAGGTTTCTGAAATTTTTCTTTTTCTCACTACCCCACCAACTTAGAAAAATAATGTCAATTCACGAAATTTTATCCAAATATTCTTCAACACTTTTGAGGGTGATGGGTACCATTCCTCCCCCTCACCGCTGAATACCGCAAAATGATGCTGAGTCACATGCACTGGAGGTGATGTCAAAATATGGCCACACTGCAAACACAGTGATTTATGTTACCACTTGCAATGGCAGCACAAAACAAAGACAACAAACAAACATCAGAAAGGAAAAATATAAAGATGCCATGCTCCTGCCACTACTCATGATGAGCCTCACCCAGGGAAGCCATTGGGGAATTTCTCCTCCCTGTGGAGACATTTGTCAGTTTCTCTGCCCACAAACAAGTTGGAGAAAATCAACAAGTCATTTTGTATATTGCTTTTATTTGGACTTGTCCGGAGGCAAACCTTGGCTGGTTTGAACCAGGAAAGGAAAGAGGAGAGAGAGAGAGAGAGTGTGGGAAATTCTACCATTCCTCTCTGATCTTTGCAATCATGGTTTGCAGGATCATCTGAATCAACTCTGTGTACATGATGAGCATGTTTCCCTGTACATTCCTCCACTGGAGTACCAGTTGCTAATATTCACAGGAGGGAAGACTGCTCTCACGTCCCACTGGCATCTAGTTGACTTTTGTGAGAACAGGATGCCGGACCAGATGAGTCCACTGGCCTGATCCATCAGAGCTCTTCTTATGTGGCGAAAGGCATTTCTCTCTTTAAACAATAATGGAAATGAGAAAGTCCTTCCCCAGCAGTTTTGACTCCCTCATTTTACCCTGTATGAAGCATGCAGATGTTATAACATTGTGTGCAGCAGGGGCTGCAAGAAGACGTCCAAGGAAGCCTGTACATATCCTACTAATGACAATGGAAGCCAAATCTGCACTTCAAAAATATTACGTAATACAGTCTTTCCTGGACTACACCACTTCATCCTGCAAGTGTGGGATTTAGTATCTGAATGCTCCCCTCATGTCGGAGACTTATTACACCAAGGAAGCCAGGTGATCTAAGAGAGAGAGAGAGAGAGAGCATTCAAACATGTGGTCTGCTACCTCAATACCACATTATTTCTGCTTGCATAGTTCAGCTCTCACTATGTAAAACCTTGCACCTGGTCAATTGTGCTACTGAGCTCATGCTGTACTTGTAGGTCCCAAAGGCATCTGTTTGGTCACCACGAGAATAGAATGCTGGATTAGGCAGGCTTCTGCTCTGATTTGGCATGACTCTATTAATGTTCTTAGGGTGGTTTATTCATATCAACTACAAGTTTTATATACAGGTAGGTAGCCGTGTTGGTCTGCCATAGTCAAATCAAAATAAAATAAAAAATTCCTTCCAGTAGCACCTTAGAGACCAACTAAGTTTGTTCTTGGTATGAGCTTTCGTGTGCATGCACACTTCTTCAGATAGATTGTATTCGTTCACTGCACAGGCATTTTCCAGGGCATTTTCCAAACAGTGGGCAAGCTGAGACATTCATAACTTCAGATGTGCAGGGAGATCACATTACCCTGATACCTGCAGAACTTATTCCTGCGGCTTCCCGGGTCAGACCTGCTGGTCCTACATTGCCAACCAAATGCAGAAGTGAGAACATAGTTAAGCGTATACTGCACAAGAATGTTGCATGCAAACCTGCATTGAATTAATGGGTGCACCTTCTGTTTGGCACCCAGTGCCAGTGGCTGTCCATTGGGACTGGCGGGGGCGAAAGGCAAGGAATCCAACAGTAGGTGGAGCCAGAGCTAATGACAGATAGAGCCAAAGGCAATTCTGAGACTCAGAAGGAGGAAGGTGACATACTGGCTGTGATTGCAGGGGGTGGTGGTGGTGGTGCTGTAAATGAGAAGACAGGCTGGTGAGGGCTGCTGAAGGCAGACTGAGGTTGGTGTGGACCACCTCCTTTTTCCTAAAATAAATAATTAGATGGCCACCCCACAAAGCATTTTATTTCCTTATTTTTTTCTTTTTTAAAAATTGCATCACAGTGATTCATTTTGTTTTTTGCCTCATAAAGTTACATTACCGCAATATCAGATTTTATCAATCCATTGCATCACCAGATATATGTCTGGGTCAATCCTTGACCAGCAGACTGCCTACTTACTCCTGTACGTTTCCCCCTATCATCACATTTCAAAACGTCTAGCTGTGTGTGTAATTACACTAATGAGCGTTGCAAGAGTAAATGTGACCTTTACTTCATTTGCTCTTAGCAGTGTTTCTACTGCACCATCCAAATTGCACCCCTCCCCCAAATATGTTACATGTAAAATGAACAAGATAAGTGTTTATTATGGAAAGCTTTGATTTAGATCTTGTTTATGCTGTTTTAACGCTAGTGTTTTGCCAAATGCACAGGATCCCAGTCTGATTCTGGGACCAATTCAAAAGGTACCTGAGAGGTAATCTGTCTCCATCTCTGCCTTTCTGTACTTTGAGAACCTCAGCAGAGGCTCTTCACAGGATCCCCACAAACAAGATGCACTGGGGAGAGGACCTTTTCAGTGGTGATGACCTGGCATTGGAATGTTTTCCTTGAACCTATTCTCTTATGCTACCCTGAAGAATATTCAGGTGAGGAGTAAAGATAGGCTGCCCTAATTGTAGTGGCATCCACACGAGAGTTCTCAAGAAACTCAAATGTGAAACGGCTCACCTTCTAACAAAAATATGTAACCTGTCCCTTGATTCAGCCTCCATACATGAGGACTGGAAAGCAGCCAATGTAATGCCAATTTTTACAAAGGGATCCAGGGAGGATCCTGGAAATCACATGCCAGTTAGCTTAACATCTGTCCCTGGAAAACTGGTAAAAATTATTGTTAAAGTTACAATAAAACCAAGCACATAGAAGAACAAGGGGAAATCTTGCCTCACACACGTAATGTAATTCTTTGAGAGTGTCAACAAGCAAACAGATAGAGGTGATCCATTTGACATAGTGTACTTGGACTTTCAAAATACCTTTTGACAAAATACCTCACTGAAGACTGAGTAAGCTTAGCAGTCAAGGAATAAGAGAGGAGGTCCTCTTGTAGATCAGGAATTGGTTAAATTGCAGAAAGCCACATGTAAAAATAAATGAACAGTTTTCCAAATGGAGAGAAGCATAAAGTTGGGTCCCCCAAGGATCAGTATTAGGGCCTGTGTGATTTAACTTGTTCATAAAAGGAGTGTGCAGTGAGGTTGCCAGCTGAAGACACTAAATTGTTCATGGTTATTAAAACAAAAGGGGATTGCAAAGAGCTCCAAAAGGATCCCTCCAAACTGAGTGAATGGCCAGATCTAGTAAGCCATTCTTATGTTGGGGGGGGGGTCCTCAGCACCTCCCCCGGGTTCTCCTGTCTGAGGACATAGCTCTCAGAGTTTCCTCAGTCCTGAAGGACGAGTCGTCAATAAAAAACAAAAACAAAACCCATCTCCTCCACAGCATATAAATCAACAGAGAGCCAGTGTGGATTAATGGTTAAGAGCGGCAGACTCGTAATCTGGTGAACCGGGTTCGCGTCTCCGCTCCTCCACATGCAGCTGCTAGGTGACCTTGGGCTAGTCACATTGAAGTCTCTCAGCCCCACTAACCTCACAGAGTGTTTGTTGTGGGGGAGGAAGGGAAAGGAGAATGTTAGCTGCTTTGAGACTCCTTTCGGCCGTGATAAAGTGGGATATCAAATCCAAACTCTTCTTCTTCTTCTTCTTCTTCTTCTTCTTCTTCTTCTTCTTCTTCTTCTTCAGAACTGGATGAGGGACCACATGAGAGTCAACACAGCCAGCTCCCTAAGATCAGGGGTCAGCAAACTTTTTCAGCAGGGGGCTGGTCCACTGTCCCTCAGACCTTGTGGGGGGCTGGACTATACTGGGGGGGGGGGAATGAACGAATTCCTACGCCCCACAAATAACCCAGAGATGCATTTTAAATAAAAGCACACATGTAAAAGCACCAGGCAGGCCCCACAAATAACCCAGAGATGCATTTTAAATAAAAGGGCACATTCTACTCATGTAAAAACACGCTGATTCCTGGACTGTCCACAGGTTGGATTTAGAAGGCGACTGGGCCGGATCCGGCCTCCGGGCCTTAGTTTGCCTACCTATGCCTAAGATGGTGGGACCAATTGCAATATGGGTCAGTCTTCCCCCACCTGGTGCCCTCCAAATGTTGGATTCAAACTCTCGCCAGCCCTAGGTGGCTTAGCCAATGGTCAGGGATGATTGGAACTGCACTCCAGCAACATCTGGAGGATATCATGTTTGGGAAGGTTGGTGCAGATCTCAGCTACACATAAAAGCCCTCAGATCTTTGCTGAGGCAACATCCTCCAAAGCTCAGCCAGCATAATCCACTGGCAGCTGCCCATGGTCCACAGCTACTTAGAAGAGTTTATTGATAGTTTCTGTGGCCTCTGCAAGACCCAAGTTGTAACAGAAGAAAATACTCACTGGAGAGACTCATTAGGGCCCCACTCTGGTGTCTTTCCGGCACCAAGCAAAGCCTTTTAGTTCCCCCCCCCCCCGCTGTGTTTTTAAAACTTTGGCTGACCTGTTTTATTTGGATGATCTATTTATAGAGTGCATGGTTTTAGGTTATTTTAAAGTATTGGTTATATTACAGTATTTATGATATTTTTAGTAAGCTGTCCTGATCGTGCATTTAAAATGTGAAGTATACATTTTTATAATAAAAAAAGCCAAGAAGTTGAGGCTATAATTGATAACCACATGTTATCAGCTCCAAGTTTTTTAAAGGAAGAGTAGACAATACCTATATATCTACCTAATATAAATAAAATGTATGCCTGCAGCTGTTTTAGGGACCAAAAGATACACACAAAATAATTTCATGGAAAACAAGTTGCTGAAACAGTATACACCCTTGAAGGTGACTTGAAAATAAGTGTCCACCTATTTATAATTCCAAAGCACAGACAGATTTGTGTAACTGATGGCCCAAGGTAACGGACGTGGACTTTCAAGTGGTCTTTAGAGCGCCTTGGTATTGTGCTGAGAACAAAAATGATCTAAAAGGGTTCTTCTCTCTTGCACCGACAGTGTCAAGGTTAATGAGCTAAAACTAGTTAAATTGATATTACCAAATTAATGACTTTTTTATAGTACACTGCATGGATTTTAGCAGAAACCTTAATGTGGAATAGTTAGTCTTAATTGAATTAGAAGGTATCACACGCATACAATTAAGCTCACTGTAGACTATGGTATTTTAAGGTAATTGCATCCAATTCTAGAGCTATCTGGGCTATCCATTTGCACAATGGATGCTCTATAACTGCCACACAGTTGCCATGATCTTTTCTGAATGCAAGAGGCCCAACAGGTACACAACCAGCAAATGTCTTAATCATTGATTTCAACCAAGTGAAGTGATCCAGTCTCACATTCCTCTGAGCAACAGATACATGTGCATGTCTGAATCCACACAGATCTCCTAATCGTCTGTAGCAACTCTCTGCTTTGGGCACAAAAAGTAAATAAATGGAAGCATTCTAGTTTAGTTGAGATGCAACAAGAAGTCATGACTTAGCCACACTCTCCTCTAGTGATTTTTTCAGAAATCCAACAGAATCAAACAGTGGCCTAAACAAACCAGAATTCAAACTACCCAGAGTTCCCCAAGTTCTGATTCAATGAATAACTCTGGTTGGTTTTGTTTTACAATTATAATAATTACTAACATTTATTACTCACCTTTTTGCCACGGCAAGTCAAAGTGGCTTACAATATTTTAAGCATAAAATAAACATAAATATACATTAAAACCAGTGTTTACAATAATAATCTAAAAGACCATTCTGTCTTTTAAAAACTAGATTAAAACATCCTACCCATGCAAAAGGGCCACAGATACCGTACTTTTCCGTGTATAAGATGCCCCCATGTATAAGACTCCCCCTATTTGGGGGGACTCAAATTTAAGAAAATGGGGCAGGGAGATGGCTCAGCTGTTGAGCTTTTTTTTGGGGGGGGGATTGCACAGAGTTGTACAGCATTTCTGCAACCCGCATATATTAAACAAAGTAAGCAAATCTGCATGTGGTGCATCTTATGTCAAAAACGTGAAATGTGTATGTTTTCAATTAGAAAAATCCATTCAAATGAAAAGTGTCATAAAATTAGAAGGGAAAATATGTTAGGCCTGACACTTCTGTTCTTGGGATACATTTGGGTTTCCTGGAAGCAACATGGCAGCACAACTGCAAAGTTAATTAATGCTGATTTGGCAAATTGCTATGGTCTTGATTGGGCCAGGTTTTTAATAGTGCCAAATTAATGGGACACACACCAGCAACCATCACTACCTGGTATGAAAACCATGTGCCAAAATGTAGCTGACCAGCTATTACCTTGCTTTCTCAATGCACATCATAAAATGGTGAAACAGATGTATACACATAGGATGTCTTCTATCTATCTATCCTCTATCTATCTATCTATTTCATTGGGACGTCATTTGTTTTACCAAGTTTGCCCAGCTATTACACAGAAGTATTGGAGAATAGCATCAAGCAGAGGTAGTCAGTGTGGTGTCCTGCAGATGCTGCTGGACTTCAGCACCCAACACCCAGACCTTTGAACATGCTGGCTGGGGTTGATGGCAGTGCATTGTGTTAGCTATCCTTGGTACATGCTGCTGTTATTCAGTTAAGGGTGGGGAATCCTTTTAGCTCCATGTGGTTGTGGGGGGGGGGAATCATCCACCTGCCATTTGTGTCATACGTTCAACAGGTGGGCTGTCCTGCCAACTTGTCAAAATCTCTTAAGGAATGTTCCCAAGCATCTAACAGTAAGCTGGCTAGTGGCTGCTGCTTGGGAACTGAAGCAGAAGGCCCATTGCTAGCCCTATGCTCAGCACATTGATAAGTGCCAATCACTTTATCGCTCCTCCTGATAGAGGGAGGGAGATAAAGAAGCTTGTATTTTATACAGCCTTTCTCTGGCTACATGTGACTATTCCCTACTGGGAACAAGTTTGTGCAAGCAAGAATTTAATCCCTTTCGATCAGTTGTCGAGAGGGGGTGAAGCCCCTGCTAAAATGAAAGGTGTGGGACCTTCCTGCTCTCAGGGATTCCCATGCAAACTTCTTCTGAATCAAGAAAGGGGGTTGCATGGAATTCTACTCAACAGAGCAAGATTTACCAGTAATTCCCAGCCGATGAGTAGCAGTCAAATCCTGCTGCCTTGGCTGCTCACACTGGCTCTATGCTGGGAACAGACATGCACACAGCCATTGTAGGGCTTAACCCCATCCTTTCACACATCAGCAGGCATGGACCAATCATGTCACCTGGTAGGTGAGAGGATGGGGTAAACAGGGAAAGGATGGGTGACTTCTTCAGGTTTCCTCTGAAGTGCAGTGATAGCAATAGTCATCTGCCTTAGATGTTTGTTGTTAATGACTGCGATTCTTTTCAAATTGAAAAAGTAGTACAAATGAGTCGTCCTGTGCAAAGTAAAAAAAAAAAAAGTGCTGCAGATGGCTAGGGATAGTTGGCGGGGGTGTCTTTTTTCAGTTTGCAGGCCCTAGATCCCTTCCACACCTTGCTGGTTATTTGTCAAGGTCCTTTAATGGTCTCTTGCCCAGGGCCTTCCAAAAGTCTGGAACCAGCTGGGTCTATACATATACATAAAGAAGCAATCAATGAGACAATTAATGTTCATGTTGTCAGGAAACATCGCTGCCTTCTACATAAATTAGTATTTTTTTTATTGTTGCATGTGGGTTTGATAAAATCAGCTCTGATTAAAATTGGCATTTATGTGGCTCCTGCTGTTGGCAGCTGTATAGCTGGCAGAAACGTCTTGCGCTCTGCATGGGAGTTGCAAATCCAAAGAGAGAATGCTCGTTCCGGTTTCAGCTTTGCGCGTGCGGTTGATCGGATGGGATAAACTGTTTAACATTTTTTGGGTTCTGGGGAGTGTTTTATTCAGATTTCATTCCTTCTCCCTGCTTCTGATTATGAAGCTAAAGTTCTGGGCTGTCTCCTTTACTGCTCAGATAGAATGACAGTATCACACGTACACATCCACACAGAGTAATTTCTTAAGTTTTAGCAAAGAGCTTCCACATCAGTAGATGTTTGGAAACACTAATCATTGTCATGTGCAGCTTCCTAATGCAATAATTAGGAAATGGCCAGAACCTTCTTACTGCTTAGTTATGAAGCATAAGAAACCTGAGCTACTTGTTCAGGGGGGCTGAAAAAAATTAAACCAACAAATAAACAGGAACAACACAATTTCTCAGCTGTCCCCTGTGAAACTCATTTCTAGCAAAAAATGGAACTCAGCCCAATGATACATTCCCACCCCCAAACAGAGGGAGACAGAATGAACGGAGGTCATAGAAAATGGTGCTCCCCTTGGGGAAATCTTGTAATCCAGCCTTTATGCATCCACTCCAAACCACTCTCACATAAAGACAAGGCTAAGAGAATTGTGTATAACTCTGTATTCAAGTACCTGATCCTGGGTGCATGAGCAGCTTAACTCTTGGAACATTGAAAGAGCTTTGTACCTTTCAGGGAGAGCATCAGTCAAACAATTGCCAAGGGGTGACTCAAGGGCATCAGTGCTTTGTCACCACGCAAAACAACAACAACAAAAAAAACCTTGTATTTGCTATTTGTTTGTTTATTCCATTCTAGCAATGTGTGTGGCACTTCACAGAAAACGAAAGGAGCCTGTAATCTAAAACACAACATAGGTGGGGAAAGGGACAGAGCTATAGGGAGGGGTAAACAGGGAAAGGATGGGCGACTTCTTCTGCTGGATAGCTCAGTCAATAGAGCATGAGACTCTTAATCTCAGGGTTGTGGGTTCGAACCCCACGTTGGGTAAAAATTTATGCATTGTAGGGGGTTGGACTAGATGACCCACATGGTCCTTTTCAACTCTACAATTATCTGAAAACTTTGGTCAGAGATCACGTTACAGCATGACATGAAAAGTAGGGATTCACAAAGGCTTCACAGTAAAGCTGGTATGGAGAGCCCTTTTCAGCCCAAAGGCGACATTCTAGACAAACTTCTGCAGGCCACATGCCAGAGATGTGAGCTAGTTCAAATGCAAAAGAGGGCACAGCAATTAATGCCAATTGTACCTCTGTTGAGTACACTCGTTTCTACAAACACCCCTCTCTATCCTCTATCCAGGGAAGCAAGAGGCTTTATCAGAGTTTCTGGGACATGTCTGAGCAAGGTGAAAACACCTAGGGTCTGAAGCAGGACCAATGAAGGGTGTAGCCTGTTCCAAGGGCCAGATTCAGGGTTTCCAGGGGCCAGGCAGAGAGAAACCTAGAGGGTCACATCTGGCCTTTGCAATGAATGTAGGTTTTGAAGAGAGTGGCACTCTAAGTGGGACCAAAATAGAACTCACACTTTTTGCAAGCATTGCCTCACTAACCTTCCCACCACATGAGCTCCTAAAATACTCGGGTCTGAATGAAAAACAAAAACAAAATGGTTTACTACGTAAACCCATAAATAATTTGATGAGGAATAAAGCCGGATCAGACACACTCCTGCCTTTTTCTTTATTAAAAAAAATCAATCTCTTATGTTTTCTATGTTTTCTCGGACACATTTCCTGTCAATAGCTTGAAAGATGATATAGATTTAGGAGGAAAGTGGTCTCAGTGTAGCATCTCTCATATTATTATTCCAGTATCATCTGTTGCAAAGTAAGACCAATTCCCACATCTAATTACAAACAGGATTTCAGAGTCATTAAACAAAATACATTTCCATTAGTGCTGCTGTAAGAAGATAGCAGAATGGGGGGGGGGGATGAAGATTAGTGAATGCTGAATGTCTTTTCTCTTTTTTATGCTTTGAAGTGTTAGACCTCTGCACTCAAATACTATAAATTTGTTAAGGAAACAAAAAAATGTGACAGATATAGGCACTCTCTTCATTTGGGAGAGGCATTTTTGTTGTTGTTGTTGTTGTTTTAAAAAAGTTCTGTTCCACTTGAATCTCATCACTAGGCCATCTTATGACACACTAAGATTTAATAATTTAATATTTTGTTGTTAATTTTTAGAGTTTCCAGCAAATTCCAACTTGAACAAAAATACAGGAACAAGGGAAACTGCCTTATTATACTGAATCAGATTATTGATCCACCTAGCTGTGTATTGTCTACACTGACTGGAAGTGGCTGCCCTGGATTCCAGAAAGGATCTTTCCCAGCCACACCTGAAGATCCTGCGATTGAACCTGGGACCTTCTGCATGCAAAGTAGATGTTCTTCCATTGAGCTATGGACCTCAGAGTGGGAGACCCAGGCTTACATGCCTCCTCTGAGGGGTTCCAAAATGGCACACAGATGGTGCCCCTCAACACTGGAACTTCAACATCAGAGAAGGTGTTCTGGGGGTGCATGGGAAGTGTGCTAGCTGACACTGTGGATCCACAGGATTTAAAGTCCACCGACATGCACCCAGAAAGAGGGATGAACTACACCAACCTTGAAGTTGGCATAATTTATTTCCCTCCCACTAGAATCAATGGGAGGGAAATTGTTCTTCATTTTTAATGGAATAGGAAGGGGGGAAGGAAGGAGAAATGTACATCCCATTGTCTCTCATGCCAGCACAAGCTTTGCAGGCTATAGAAAAAAAGTGGCTTACCTCCCATTGGTTCTTCCTCCCCTGGTTTTGGATTGTTCTGTTAGGTATTTTTTTTTTTTTTTAAGTAAAAAAAGGTGCCGGAACTCAACATAAAGTTGTTACAGTAAGTGCCACACTTTTAACATTTTGGGGGTGGGTGGGTGGGTGCTGGTACTGTGTAACCTTGAGTACCCCCCCCAGCAGTGGATATTAATATTTGCAGGGGGGTATTTAAAATCTGTATTTAATTGCAAATTTCCAAGTTTTTAAAAAGTAATACTCACAAATTGATGAGTATTGTGACCACATGCATAAGTGACCCAGTTTGGTGGTTGACCAATTCATCAAGCCATACCGTCATGTCCTTAAGTTGCCACCAAGTTTTAACCATAAAAGAATTTTCTAATAAGGGAAGGAATTTCAAGTGAAGTAAAAAATAAGGTTGATAAGATTAGTCATGGGTGAGTCAGTATTTCTGAGCTTTCTTTGTGAGCCCAAGGGAAAAAGCTTATATGCATCTTGAGTGTTTTCTCCTGACTCATCTTGTTGCTGTATTGACCACTGATGCAGTCTAATGTATGTTCACTGTCTTACTGCTGCTACCTGGGGATTGCAGCTTGGATTCACTTGCCCTGTACTCGTGCCAAAACAGTAACTATGGCGGAAGGTTGCTTTGAAATAAGATCCTAAGAAGAGCCTGCTGGATCAAGCCAGTGGGATATCTGGCCCAGTATCCTGTGCTCAAAGCAGTCAACTAGATGCCCTAATGGGAAGCCTACAAACACAACAGCACTCTCCCCTCTTGTGGTTTCCAGCAATTGTTCAGAAGGTACACTACCACCTCTGACAGCGCTGGCAGAACTCAGCCATCATGGTGTATAAATGAAGTGGTATATTAATGCCCTAAATAAATAATAACTAACTTTTATTTAAAATGGTGCTAATAGCTGGTGACAAGTTTGCAATGATATGTTCTTGATACTGACTCACACGGTTAACTTTAACAGTGCCATTTGGGTCAAATATTTAAAAGTGGACATGTAGTCTGCTTTCCCAAATATTTCTCTAGTACATTTTACTATCACACATGCATTAAGGAATGCCTGAACTGGTTCCAAATTGGCCTGGATGGATTTTTGCCACCTTACTCTTTGCTTAAGTTCAACTTTAAGAATGGCAGCAGGCAATTTTTAATTTGATAACCAGGAATATGAACTGACATATGCAAAGGAGCTGTGGCAAGCAAGCTTCTTCTCCCGGTAGAACTGGGCCATACATTTACTCACAATTCATTCTAGAGACATTTGTTAGTAGTGTAATGTGTTGCAGGTAGGTGTTGGCAAACTAACTTAAATAACACAGATGGGAGTCTGAAGAGGAAATGAATCCTGATAACACTTCACTAAGGAAAACTGAACAAAAACAGTGTATAATTTGAGGAGAAAGGAACAGAGATGTTTTGTCTTTCTTACTTCAGGCCTTGTATGTAACAAGGAGACATTCAATCAAACCAAGCAAAAGAAAACCCTCTCAGGTAAACTCAGCCAATCAGAGCACGTGCTACCTCAGTAAGCATCCTGCTAATCTGCCAGATTGCTAAACTACACCTTTTGTGCAATGGGGGCATATGATGCACAGTATTTCCCATCTAACAGAGGGGTTCTCCCAAATATCTCTGTGGGAGGGGGTATGATGGAAGCATAGCAGCTTAAACAACAAAAGAAAAATTTAACACCTATCTTCTAGTTTATTGCTATGAAAAAGAGCAAGAATTCTAATCATTTGACAGCAGAGAGTTTATTTTATTAGTGATTTCATTTATTTATTATTTTGCAAATTTATAAACCACTTCATAGCAGTGTACAACAAGATATTAACAAGAATCATCTTATGGGATCACAATATTTGGCGGGGGGATCAAATATCATCTAGTTTAACTCCCTGTCATTGTGACGTGACCCCAAAGTCTAGTAGTGGCCACCTTGCAGACTTGGAGGCGACAGTAGCAATAGCTAAAGAGCTAGGCCAGGTGATCAGGGAACCACTAAACCTGAAACTGCAGGCAGGAGCCTGATGGACCACATCCCATACATCAGGCCTTGTATAACCAGAGTCAGGACGTTCATGGGTGCCTTCCACTGAGTCTCCAGCCCCACCACACCAGTCCAGCAGTGCAGGTGGGAGGCCATGGGAGGCAGAAGAAGTGCCAACAGGCCAGTGCGTCAGTCCTTTGAGAGACTCTAGTACTAAGTCCAGAAGCTTCAGTTAGTGGAGAACGCATCCGCCTGAGTGTTGACAGGTTTCAGGCGAACAGATCATATAACACCTACACTCTTCTAAATACACTTGATGCCGGTACACTTCAAACCCCAATGCAAAGTGCTGGTTTTGACCTATAAAGCTCTTTACAGCTCAGGATTCCAGTATCTTCTGGAACATCTCACCTAATATGAACCTACCCAGCCATTTAGGTTTTCTTCTGAGGCCCTTCATCAAGGCCCTGCTGTGATGAAGGGTGGTAACAAGGGAAAGGTCATTTTTGGTTGTAGCTCCCTACCTGTGGTATGCTTTCTCCAGCAAGATCTGTCTGGTGCCTCCACTGACATATTTTCAGCACCAGTCAAGATTTAGCATTTCCCCCGGGTTTTCGATGGACTGAAATGATGGTTTGTTACTAGTGTGCTGCCAAAGCTTCCAACAGGTGTAATGTATGGCTGCTTTGTGTATATATGGATGTAAGATAGATAGGAAGGTGTGTGTGTGTGTGCGCGCGCGCATATGCTCACAAATGCACATACACCTGTCTATCAATAAGTGGCAGGTGTTTTGTCTGATTTTTTTTTAATGGTATAATGTACTTCTGTTTATGTTTTTAAATGTGCTGTAAGTTGCTTGGAGATGTTTGGCTAACAAGCAATTAATAAGTAGTAGTAGTACAGTACTCAACAAGGAGTGTAGGAGAGTTGGACTAGGAGCTGTCCTTGGTGCTGCAGCAGCCAGCCAGCCTGCCTCGCTCCTGTCAAAGTTAAGAGGGGATAAAGGGAGCTCAACTGAGTTGCTATGACAACAAAATTGATGCACACTGAAGAGCTGCCAGGATCCCAGGTCCATAGTAGGGTCTACTACCTGGCCCCCTTATATGCCTAGCACACCAAGCAGCCATTCCTATAATACACCACATTGTCCCAGATCTAGGATCACCCCGCATGGCCTGCAGCCAGGTAAATGCACCGGGGCCCTGTGACAGGAGAGAACCCCACAAGAGGGCAATTTACTAGGGGAATCTGAGACCTGGAGCCAGTCCTGTCCTTCATGCTTAGATGTGCAGAATTCCTGCCCAAGTGACTTTTGAAATAAGGACAAGTCTTCTTTTGCCACTGACACCTGGACCTTTGTGGCTGCTGGTGGTAGTGGGGTGGTCAAAACAGGGCAGGGAGGGGTGTTCAATGTCCATAAAATGTATCCTTGCCCAGAGTATACTTTTTGGGATAAGTTCTCTTGCAAAATATAACATAAAGATTAAAAAAAAAATCAAGATGCATTTATTTAGCCGTATGTGGGTAGATAAAAGATATATAATATGGAGAATTAAACATTGGCAACACTGGAATATAAAACTGTCCATATATTACCAATGTGTTTAAATAAGCAAAACATGCCCACATTATTGTGGGCATGCCTATTTTACTGATGGGGGTGGCAGCAGGGGGAACTACTTTAGGAAATCAGCAAAGGCATTAAAAAATATTATTTAAAAAACAAAACAAAACGCACACACCTTGTTCTTGGATCATGTCATCTTTATACTTACAACAAAATAACAGCTTAGGCAGCCTGTTTTTTTGAATAAAACACCTACCACTTTCAACTTGAGATTTTTAAAATGGGGATTTTTAAAAGGGAGGGGGGAGGGAATGCTGACCGTGTAATAGCTAGGTACTTGTGGTGGGTGTAGAACATGAAAGGTTACAATATGGATCCATGCCTATGCTTTTTCTTTTCAACTTCGAGCCTCTTCCCTCCTGCTTCTGCTAACTCGGCAATCATACTGCTGACAGATTTCGAGGTTTTCTAAATAATGTATGGGATTTTCTTTTAACGTGTCAGTGCAGAAGTATCAATTCTGCCCTTGTGTCATTTCTGATGCTGATTTTTCTTGACAGCATTCCATTAAACCAATGAGTTTCTCTCCTCCTGATGCTCCTTTAAATATTCCTCTGAGTGATGTATTTGTGGTTTTTTAAACAGATCGTGAAGGATGTTTGCATTTAGGAGGGGCGGGTGGAACTGCATGGCAGGTACATGGGGGGGGAACTCATGTTACACATACAAAACATTATCATCATCATCTTTATAATCATCATCATCATCATCATCATCATCATTTACTCTATAAAAGAGGTTTCCCCCCTGGTTCTTGAATTGCCAGAAGCTGCATAAGGCTTGCATCCTTGCTTGCCCTGCTCCTTACTAATATATCTGTTTGCCTCAGAAATCAAGCAATGATGTGAAAGCATACTGGGACATGATTTATAATGAATTTAAGAAAGTGTTTAAGAACACATTCCATAAGAAACCAGAAGCTTTCGTGTTAGGTATTTTAGGAGAAGAGATTCCTAAGAAAGACCATAATCTTATATGCAACAACAGCAGCAAGGATTCTTTTAGCCCAGAAGTGGAAACAGCAGAAAACTCCAACAGTAGAAGAATGGCAGAGTAAGATGACTGAATATACAGAGCTGGCAAGACTGTCTGGGAAAATCTGAGACAAGCAAGACCAACAGTTTCAAAAAGACTGGAGTAAAATTATTATTTATTTGAAAGAACATTGTAAACACTTAACAACATTAACAGGACGGGCTTAAAGGTTTGTCAGTTAAAATTAGAAACCTATTTACAATGATAAGGAATTTTAGAGTAAAAGGAAAGGTAGATGAAAGGAATGAGAAATGTGGATGAAATGATAATTGGAAGCTAGAAAGTCAGTTGGGAGGGATGGGGGGAAGTCGTTGACTTGCGAGAGTCAGAATATAAGTAATGTAAAGTTATGTAAAATCACACGGTGTTTTTTGAAAATGAAAATGCCAATAAATATAATAATAATAATAATAATAATAATAATAATAATAATAATAATAATTGCTACAGGCACATATGTATTGGAGATCTTCTATCAAAATGCCTCCACCCCACCTCACCTCAGTGTAAGTCAACTTTATTCCTTGCTTAATGGCTGGAATAGGCAGCTTCAATCTCTGGAGTTATATGTTGATGTTTCTTTGATTACAGCACAACGGCATAAAAAGTCCTTCAAAGTACAACAACAAAAACTTGCAGACAACCATCAGTTTATTCAGTTTTTATCTCCCTTTCATCCACCCATTCACATATTTAGCACATCAGCAAAGAACCCAAAATAATGGTCACATATCAGCAGTGGCGTGACTGTCACACCTACTAGTACTTCTAATTTCTGTGTTTTATTTATACTGATGATTTATATAAGCACTTAATTACGGGTAGTCTCTAAGTGGTTGCAAGTTATGCCATAACACAAAGAAGATAAAAGTAAGCGAAAACTGTAAAAACAGAACTCAAACGAAATGCTTGCTAAACGATTTTTTTTTTTTTAAAGGTTTTAGTGGAACATTAGACCTGCCTGACCTCAGCTGGAAGGGAGTTCCATAAAATTGGGGCCCATTTGTACTATACTTTTCAAACCAGTACCATGCCATGTTATACAACCATGGTTCCTCCCCCCCAAAGAATCCTGGGAATTTCAGGGTGCTGACAGTTGTTAGGAGACCTGTAATCCCCTCACAGAACTGCAATTCCCAGAGAGGTTTAACAATGAATTCTTCTTCCCAGGCAACTCTGGGAATTGGAGCTCAGTGTTGGGACTACAAGTCTCCTGACAAACTCCTCCTAATTCTCAGTTTTGCCCATGCAGAACTCTGCTAGAAGTGGGGATGGGTAGGAACAAAACTAGAGTTATTTGTCTCTGCCTGACTGTCATTGGCTCTAACAGCACCTGCTGTTTGTCTCCCTGCTTTCCACCCTACCACCCACTGGTGGGCAGAAGAAAAACTGTGAAACCCTTGTAGAAGGACACACTACATGTTCAGCATCCTTCTCACAGAAGCTCCAGGTGTACTTTGGATTTGAATCTTAACAAAAGCACAATAATATATACTCAAAAAAGAAAGACACTGGCAAATACCATTTTATTCAAGCCCAATTGGCAAACATTTTCCTTGCTCCACTTAAACCATCACAAAAGGCAACGAGGCAATCATCCAGAATGAAAAGGGTTTTAAAGACATATCTTTTCTATCTCTCTGGTGGAAATCACTATGTAGCAATGAATGAAAGGACACACGGACACACACACACACACGCACACACTTTTTTTCAAGTAAAGAGGTGACTTCAAACTCTTTGCTACTCGTGTGTGTGTGTGTGTGTGTGTATCTATTAAAAATCCAAAAGAATAACAAACTCTACCACTGTAAACCAATATTTCTGATTTGACAGCTATAGTTATAACCACTCAGGCGTCTATTTCCCACAAACTCTCAACAGCCATAACCTTTAGTGATTAATTATAAAGTTCCAGGAGCAATAGTACACAGACTAATTTCCTAAAACAATAAAAAGACAGAATTTCTCATTTGGAGCTAAATGAAACACGAACAGGTTGTTATTCATGCTGAAATCGAGATGCAGAGTCATGTTGCAGCCATTACAGAAGCTATTAAACACAACCTCGAATCAAAGAAACTGTAGGTCTGTCTCCTTAAAATAAAATGTTTTCTTCACTGACGTGGCTCCTGGTTCAGTGGCTATGCTGCCTCCTGCCTTTGTTAAGAAGTCACTTTCAAAATTCAATCTCCTTTTATTTTTGTTTTACACCATTTTATTTTAGCAGTCATTTTACCCATATGAGTCTATACACACAAAAACGCCACCCCAAACATTTGTTAAAAGCTTGAGTGTAGATATAGAATTATAATGGGCATACCATAGTTTCAGTGAAGTATATAGATCAATGTTTGTCAAGCTTGGGTCATCAGATATTGTTGAGCTATAACTCCCATCAACCCCAGCCACTGGCTAGGAGATGATGTGAGTTGTAGTCCAACAACAGCTAAGGAATTGAAGGTTGGGAAATGCTGATCTGGATGGCCTTGGGTGGTACAGAGAGCACCAAAAAGAACATGCACAAGAGATAATTGTTGGTATACACTTTATGACTGGGGAGAAGGGCATAGCTTAATGGCAGAACACCTGCTTTACACAGAGAAGGTCCCAGATTTAATTCCTAGTATCTTCTCATACAGGGGTAGCTTGTCTGGGATCCTGCAGTCAGACACCATTGGGCTAGAAGGACCAACAGTCTGGTCTGGTATATTTTTCTATTCATACGATTGCCATAAGGAAGTTGGCAAAATCACCCACCCTCTTTGCATATTTCTGTTCCACCCTGCTGTAATAACTCACTGCATGGATCAAGATCAATACATTGGCCATGTTTGCACATCATGGTAAGACTGCTGGCTCTTGTGCATTATTTGGAATGAGCAGTGTGCTGGTCCAATGTGCTTGATCACTACTGCTTTGCTCTTCCTGCACCATGAGTGGGAGAAATGAATCAGGAAGCTGAACAAATTAGGAAGCCACAATTCAGTTTGGGGTTTTTTGGTGATGCCCGAAACACTTTTACTATGTAGTGAACTGCCTTGTACCAGCTGGTCTTACAAATGAAGCTAAGTAAACAGTACTGTGAGCTGGGGAATCAATGATGTGAGCCTCTTCAAAGTCAAGAAGGGTTGCTAACCTTTTTTGGACCTTCGGAGAAATTGAAAAGTGGAGAAACTTTTTTGGACCCCAGGCGAAAATAGCTTCTATTGGCTACAACAGAAGGCTTATTTCAAGTCTAATTTCAGGAAATGAGACCCTGCAGGCATATTGTGCCATTGTGGATTGTCAATCCATACACCAGAGGATCTCAGGCAAGCCAGTATTCAGCCAGAGCTATGATATTAATGCATATAATGCAGCAACATTGTGGTATGAATATGATCAGTGTCTGGATTTGGAGACAACTCAACAGCCTCATAACAAGACTGAGAGATTAAAAAAATGGAATAATAAATCTTATCTCAAGCCTCAGCACCATATTTGCAACCTGGTGAAAATAATAGAGGCTTATCTTAGAAGATCCCATAAGGACATTAAGCTGATATACATTAAGTGCTCTCAAAACTTGAAATGTGCTAGATCCATGCTAATTATGATTAACACGTAAACACACAATCATTCTCCCCAAGGCTAAGCATTAAGATTGCCATTTGCCAAAAGCAAAAGGTGTGATCAACATCTCCCCCAAAGCTCATTTGTGCAACAATGACTTCTCCTGTTGCCAAAAAAGAAAAGAAAAAAATCCTCCATTGTGTGTGGACTTTTCCTGTCAATTATGGATGACTTCCAAAACATTCTAATTTTTGGAATGCAGTATGAGTCATCCCACAGAAAGACAAAGGTGGAGAAGCAAGTTACCACCATCATCTCCATAATCTGGCAGCTTTTCCATGTGTGACTCTCGTAAAGTGGCTATTCGAGTTGCAGGAGACCCAAAATAGCAACTGTTTGACAATGGAGGAGTTTCTCATTCCCAGGAGTGAACAGTTAAGGGGTAAACTCAAAGAAACATATTTCAGATTTGCTTACCTGCATTGGAATTCAGCTCCTCATTCTCAGATTCTGTCCCATTCTGACTCCCACTTCCATGAAGGCTATTCATGGCCATCAGCTTCATCTTCTGTAATTTCATCGCCTCTGCCATGGCAGCTGCTGTTAGACCTAGCCACAGAAATAAAGAGAAAAATTATTTAAACAAAATGACCAAACAGTCTTTCCTGTCATTTCACCTTGCCTAAGAACATACCGGTAAGATCCCTGCTGGTTCAGACCAAAGGCCCATCTAATTCAGAATCCTGTTCTCACAGTGGCCAAACAGATGCCTCTGAGATGCCTACAAGCAGGATACGTACACAATAACACTCTCTCCACTTGTGATGTTTGGCTTATTCCCTCCAGCACAGGAAGCAGTGTATTGCCATAATGGCTCTCAGCCATTGATAATGTGGGCAGTTGCTTGAGGGAGTGAGGCGAGACTCACACAGCAATTATAATTTATAACCTGGTGCAAATGGAGTTATAGAACCTGGTGGGCACCCTGATAGATATTCACACATATATTCATACTTATATGTATTTTGCATTCATATTTATATATTATGGATGATGATAGAAGATTGTACTATTCTCCAACTTAATCCTCACCCCTCACCCCAAATTTAGTAATTGGTTAGATGGTACCCATCCCTCTGCATTATTCATAAAGCTTTTCTGTCAAAACTGTGAACGAGTGAATTAACTAAAGAGGAGCTATGAGTAATCCAATCTTGAGGTATGCAATTAATTAATTAAAACTGAATGGCAAGCCACACTGCCTGCACTACAGTCCCTCATATTAAAACAAAACATTTAATTAAATTATCAAACTATTTGTAACTGGAAACATTCAAAAGGGGGAGAAAACACACAAAACCACTAAGGCTCTGGCGCCGCTATGATTTCAAGTCCAAATTGTGCCTGGTTTCTGGGTGCTCTACCAGTTGTATGCGATATCCGCATTCAAACCTGCTGTGGGTCAAGTGAGACATTCAGAAAGCAAGAACAATGAAACATCTGGTGGTATGAAATGTTAATGCACAATGCCATATTGACAATAGGAGGGGAGGGAAAGCCATGTTGCAGTCTCTGGGTCCCATACCCCTCAGAGATGAGTGCAGCTGCTCCTAGCTTCCATCAGAAGTAGGCTGGAGTGAACTGTCCTCCCTCCAGACCAGAGAAATCTTGCTAACTATGGGGTGAAGGAACCCATCTATCATTCTGCACCAGTTACTGCATGCTTTCCTCAAAAGGGAGCTTGTGCCTTCCTCAGGACCAGGCCAGAAGGCAGATACTACCTCTTGAGGGAAGATAGACTGTCCCTGATTGCCAGGGGAACCAGACCAGGTCTGAAGGTGGAGGCAACTTCCTGAGCAGAGGTGGGGAACCTTAGTCCCGAGGACCTTTCTATCTGTGTCTAGGCACCTTCCCCAAGGCCACACTCCTGCTCCTGATGTCATACCGTTCACTGGCCTTGTTTTGTATTTTCCTTGAGTGTTTTCGCCTGACTTAAAATTTGTCCCTGAATTCTGATAATGCTTCTTGCCTGGATGTGGGTGTGTACAGAAACTAACCTAATGGAAAAAAGGTGAAATTTACCCTCTACTGCACACACATAGAATCATAGAACTGTAGAGATGGAAGGGACCACAGGGTCATTTAGTCCAACCCCCTGCAATGCAGGAATCTTTTGCACAACATGGGGCTCGAACCCACAATCCTGAGATCAAGAGTCTCATGCTCTTCTGACAGCTATCCCTCTTTCAATCGATCAAAATCCAGGATAATCCTTCAGTCTTTCAAATGTTCAGCCTAGAACTAGTGAGGAGACCAAAACCTAGTTTGCAGATAGATCAGAAAGGAGGAGGAATGAGTAGGTTGAGTTCTGGGGTGCCGGAATGGACCACATCACTTATGACTGTATTGGGGGGGGGGTGTCTTCTTTTTTAATGCTTCTCTATGAAAATATTTTGATACAAACTTTGACATTCCAATTCCATCCTGGCTGTTTTGCTTGGAGTTGTTATCTGCAATGTGGGGGCAGTATTTAAAAAAAAAGTTACCCACCACTTGCTGTTTTCACTGACTGCCCCCTCATTGGTTCAACCAATTCATTCTGCTTTATGTATAAGTCCTAAAATGGCAGCGATGGTTTTAGGATCTTGGATGGAACATGCCAGGGTGGAAGTGATAGATGCCAGGCTAAGTCCAGCTAATAAGCAGCCTATGATATTGCCCCAGCACTGATCAGGAGCAGATTGGAAACTGGCCTCACCCTTCTCAGGGGAACTTCAGTCCCAGAATCTGAAACAAACCCAGTGAAAATGTATGTGTATTACTATTTGTATGTATCTTGGCATATTATTCCACCATGTAAAATGTTAAAATCAGTAAAATAACAATATTATCAACGATGGATGAAGCATAAACAAGATGCATCCATCTCATACTCTGAAAATCTTTTTAAGTTATATGATTGAGAGGAAATGACAAAATCAGAGTTGGAAAGGAAAAGGCCGGGTTAGATTGTATTTTCCCTTGCTTTCTTTTCAGAGACCCGCTTATGATGGTTGATTGATTTCATGACATTTTCCATTCCTTTTAGAGTCTAGGCTATGGGAATGATTTGTCAGGATTGTAATACTTAATACTTTTAGTGAGCTCCACTCCAGCGACCTTTATCTTATTCTGTATAGTTGACTGCCTGACCCTTTCAGTTCTCAGGATCACAAAGATGAATGTAAAAAGGCAGAGAAGGGATTTTGGGTGATGGGGTTGAAGAGAGTGGAGGGGGAGGGGGAAGAAAGACTTGCTGTCCAGAAAATCAGCAGAGTGTTCCATGTCCTACAATAATTGAACCTCTTTTTTAAAAGTGGCAACTGTCCTGGTAAATGCATTAACCGAAGAAGAATAAAAGTACTCATTGAACTTAGGTTTCCGTGAGGCTAAGGGGCAAAAACTGCAAACCTAAGCACTCTCCAATTGCACTAAACGCCACTGAACACAATGGGGCTTACTCCCAAGTAAATATGCCACATGTGTGGTGTACTGGTTACAGCAGGGATAGGGAACCTGTAGCTCTCTTGGCCAGGGCTGGGCTATTAATATTTGCTGCCTGAGCTAAGGACAGGATGACGCCCCCTCGCATCCACTCACTATGCAGGAGCTGAACAAATCAGTGTTGGAACTGGTAATGGGACAGCATCCTTCAACTGTACCTGAGGGCAGTAGCCTAGCTGAGATGAGGCTTCAGTTTTTGACTGTGTCACTCTGCCTGATGGTAGAGCTGGCCCTGTTCCAGAACTTTGTTGGGACACCAGCTCCCATCAAGCCCAGCCAGCACAGTCAGGGATGACAGAAGTGCAACTCCAGCAGCATCTAGAGGTGTTCAAGTTGCCCAATCCTAGGTTAGAGTGCTGATAGAGCACGAGACTCTTAATCTCAGGGTTGTGCGTTTGAACCCCATGTTGAGCAAAAGATTCCTGCGTGGCATGGGGATGGACGAAAGATTCTTGTGGTCCCTTCCACACACACCCCTGATTATCATCTTCCAACTCAAGAATGGGAAACATAATGCCAGTGGACAACAAAGGAGGTTTAAAGACCCTCTCAAGGCAAATCTTTTTTAAAATAGTAGTACAAACGCCGACAACTGCGAATCACTGGCCTGCGAGCCCTCCAATTGGAGAACAGCCTCTACCAAGGCGTCATGGACTTTGAAGAAGCATGAACTCAGGGAGAAATGAGCTAAGAGGAAGGGACATTTGGCAAATCCTCACCATGATCAACTCCCAATGGAAACCTATGTTCCGATCGTGGAAGGATGTGCGGATCCAGAATTGCCCTCCACAGTCACTTATGAACTCACTGTTAACACTGTGTTGATGGAAAACAGTCTTACTTGGCTATGTGTGAGCGCCAAAGAAGAAAGAACAATATAGGCTTCTATATAGCAGCTAGACTTAGAAGCTTCCCTTCTTGGTTTTGTTTCCACTATAGATGATGAATGTATGACTCTATCATTGTTATCAAATGGCACAGTTCTGAGGTAATAGGCTAAGGTAGGGACAGGGAACATCAGGCCCAGGGGTCAGATGTGACCCTTCAGGCCTCCTTATATGGTCCTCTGCAGGCTGCGCCCTCTCTAGCCATTGCCACACATGGAGTACACTAAGAACTATTTACAGAAAGCATGCTACAGAAAGTATAATACTTTAAAGGTGTAAATAAAAAGTGATCATTTTAACATTATTGGGGAGGATCAAAGAGCTGGTAGTGGCTGTCTTTCTACTGGTACTGAAACCTGACTACAAGTCTCATAATTTAGGAGTAAATGAACCTTTTCCCTGATTAAGCACCCGTCAACTTTGACTGATGAAGAGGAAACCACATTAGAAGCAACTAAGCTACCTGTTATCAAATTACAAAGCTTTTTTTTTTTTAATCAAAGGACTAAAACAGGCCATAGATCGACCAGCTAACAGGTTTCCAGTGACCTAAGGGGGATTTTCTTGTTCCAGTTAACAGCCTCTGAAGAATGCTTCCTTTTGATTCTTGTCTAAGACACAAAAATGATTGTCCCATTTAACCAGTGTTCTGTCGCATACACCAGAGAATCCTATTTACTTAGATGCTGGAGGAACATTAAAAACACAATAGTGTGATTGTCTTTGGAAGAAAATTTTTCAAGATTGACTTTCCCCCCTTCTTTTTTGAAAAAGAAGGGGGGGGGGAGATCAAAAAGCTAACTTTAATAGATGTTTGACTAAGGTCAGACTCCTAGGAAATGGAACACTGAAGATGAAAGCGAACAAATAGATTTGGCTTTTGATCTCGGCCAAATCCATTTGGCATTGTTTAGCTTTTCTATAATGCTTCAATTCTGGAGTGATATCATGGCCGAAATGAACTGCCTTCTATTTGAAGTTTCTTTTTTAATAGCTTTTGTAAAACTTTAACATGTACCACAGAAGAAGTTTAGGAAACAAAACAAAACAAAGCTTTCTAAGAATTTGGCTACAAGGTGTTCACACCCACCACACACCTGGTGGTTATTCTTATATAATACAGTAGCACTACATTGCGTTTTCAGCAGAGTAGTTAAGGGTGCAATCTGAAAGCACAAGTTCCATCAAATAAAGTGAGATTTCATTTTATAGAATTGTACTGTATGCATGAACAAAAGCCAGAAAAGTCCTTAGCTCAAATTTCACCTTTGTCACTGTTTCACTGGCCAACCTAAATGAATGTTCCAGGTTAGTGAAATTAACAAGGGTGTTGGTCTAGGAATGGGGTAACCCAAGTTGCAATCCACATTTAGCCGTGAAGCTCATTAGGCGAGTTGTGCCAGTAACTATATTATCAGGTTAACCTGCTTTGTAGAGTTGTCATAAGAATAAAATGAAGTGGGGGGGGGGAGTGAGAAACATGTAAACCTCTTATGTTCCCTGGAGGAAAAGTGGGATGTAAGTCCAAAAATGCTACAACCTCTCAACTGCAGCCAGCTCCCCCCAATTTGTAGCATAAGGACAACAATATTTACCTCCTGCATAAAACAGTTATAATAATGACTGAGATAACATACGTAAAGTGTTTTGAACACTTCCATGGTAATGTGCAGTTTCTCAATGGACAGCCCCAAGTCAACTCATCAACCATCTTCAACCAACCTGCCCTCCCTCCCTCCCTCCCTCTCCCATTGACTTAATACCTATATCTGCTTTTCATTCTATCTGCATCATCCCAGCAACCATCCCAATATTCATGAACTTTGGTGAGTGGCAGCTGCTACCCTTTGGAACTCTCTCCTGTAAATATAGAAAGGCACTGTCTCCATTGTCTTTCATTCTATTTCAACAAGCATTTGAAGGGGAATTATTATTATTATTTTAAAAACATGTATTGGACTTGAAATGGTTTTTACATATGAAATGGTTTTAATTGCTTTTTAAGTGAAATGTTTTCATTGTTAAATTGTTTTCAGATGTTTCATAAAAAGGGATTAGGTGTCACGATAAACAAATGAGCAAATGAACAAATAAATACCCTGATGGTTATGTGTTTTCTGAAATTGAAGTTAAGAGTTTGCATTCCAGCCAATTTACTCAAATGTTTGCAAGCCATCTTGAAACTGTGTTGGTTGGGATTCTGCTTTAGTGGCAACCTGCAAAGCACAGACCATCACATTATGTTGGCTTAGACATCAACACAAAACATGGTTTGGCATTAATGTCTGAGTCATATCATTGTCTTTTAAAAGCTACAAGGCTCTTGGTTGTATTTGATACAGAAGTCTAACACAACTCTGAAAGAGCTTAGCAATGCTAAAAGTAGAAACAAAATACGCACAGTTCCCACTTTTCAAATACAATGTGTTCCCAGGAAATTGTTCATTAGGTGAGCATTTGCATAACAAGCTGGCAATTTCCATTATTTCCTGTGGGAACATTTCTAATCTGTGATCTCCCCTCCCCCTCCCCAATGGTTTCCTCCTAAAATGGCTGCAGTCAACCAGCAAAAGAGAGACAGAGGAAAAACTGGTTTGCCCAACCTCTCCTGCTCCCTGATGTGTCAGATATCCCTCCCCCTCCATGCTTTTTGCCTGAAATGGCTGCTGTTAGCCAGCAAAGCACAAATAAGCGTGCAAACTCTGGATGTTTGGATATCTGGATCTGCCATTCAGGTAGTAAGGTTTGGGAATAATTCCTTGTGCTTGGATAACCAAGGTTTTGGATAACAAAGATTCCAAGAGCGGAATCTGCGTGTACTACAAGCAACCCCCAAGTTGTGCATGGGTTGCGTACCTGTCTCCTGTGTGCATAAGCCCGCCCTGCCCCATTCCACCCCACCCGCATTCTGCCCTCCTCTAGGTGCAAATCAACCCAAGCATTGGTAGTTGCACATTGGTTGAATGCTTCCAAAATGGTCACAGCCTGTACTTCACTAGCATTTTATAAAGCACCCCACCTTCAATCCAACATGTCTCACTAGAAGCACTGGGAAGGAAATTATTTTCCCCAGTCCCCTCCAGATAGTCCCCACTTTAAAAGCTTGCTTCCTAGTTACCAATTTTATTGGGATGAAAAGATATCCCATCATTATAACTGCAAGGCAGAAGGTTGGGGTTTTTTAATGGCCACGTGCCACTATGTTAAATCTGACATCCAAAGTTGCTTGAGCGTATATATTTAAATTAACACATTAAAACAATTTAAAAACAGCACCGGTAGGCGAGGAAGATAAAGCAATCCCTCCACTGTAGTTGAACTTAATTAAGCAACTGTTTCTTACACTTTTAATAATTGTTATTGATGGGATCAATAAAACAAGCAAGTTGAGGGAAACAGATGGAATGAAAAGCTTGTTGCTATTGAGTGCATTAATCTGAACACGTTTAAAGATGGTGCAAACATGCTGCAATTTGTAACTTGCGGGGGGGGCACAGGCAGTGGGAAAAGTCTGTTGTGTCTCCTGCGCAAGACTTGACGAAATGGACAGGACTGAGTCCTGCGAGAAGACTGTGCAAACCGCTGCGGGGGCCAGTTGTGCCCCTTCAGACTGCAGGTGGGAAAGGAGTGCAACTCCCTGTCACTGAACACACTTTGCACGCAAAAGGTTCCAGATTCAATCTTTGGCACTGTGGTATAGGGTTGGGGAAGACACTGGGAATTCAGCAAAGCTGCTGGCAGTCAATTTAGACAACAGGTAGTCAACCTTTTTATACCTACCACCCACTAATGCATCTTTCTTGACGGTAAAAATTTCCTTACCGCCCACCACTGCTCGATGGAAGGAGGATTCAGCTTGTGCTGTGGAACCCCCTACTGCCCACCTAGAATCCTGAACCAGGTTGACATCCAGGGACCAGGTTGATAACCCCTGATTTAGACAATTCTGGGCCAGATGGAACAATGGCCCAAATTGGTTATCATGTGCAATGCTTGATGTGTCTTGATGTGCAATGCTTCTCTATACAAAGCAAATACCTGCCCACAGAAATCTAGCACACCAGAGGAAGGACTAGGCTATGAGCATACTCCAAAACTCTTAAGGTTTTTTTAAAAAACAAAAAAACAATCAAACAGTGTATAAATAAATAAATATTCTCAGCATGTGATGGTTACTTGTATGTGAGAGAGACTTTACCTGTAGTCTCTAGTGGTAATATGCAAGCAAATATTTACTACCTTACTGAGAACAAGGACAGAGTTTATGACCACAGCTAATATTAAGAATGTAAGAAGGACCTTGCTGGATCAGGACAAAGGTCCATGTAGTCCAGCATTCTGCTCTCACAGTGGCCAACCAGATGTTGATGGGAAGTGCACATGAGCACAACAGTATTTCCCCCAGTTGTTATTATTAGTATTCAGAGGCATCCTTCCTCCTCAAAGCCTGCTGTTTCCTGGAGAAAACTGAAAGATATATGGAGGGAGGAGGAGAGCTGGACACTCAATATGTCACCACCACTCACAGATACTTTTTTGATCAGATTCCAGACAGGTTGATGATTAGCTCTAGAATGACGATTAGCATGAAATTTATTTTATTTATTCCACAAAATTTATGCACCACTTGATTGTAAAAAAACCTCAAAGTGGTTTACAAAAATATTTTAAAAAATGTATCTACATTGGAGTTCAAGGGCCTTATAATTAGGGTTTTTTCCCAGACAGAACTCACCAGAACTCAGTTCCAGCACCTCTCAGGTGGTCGCCATTGCCACAAGAGAACAATGGAGGCATTCATGGCGAGTTCCAGCACCTGTTTTTCTAGAAAAATAGCACTGCTTATAAAGTTAGTTCAAGTTCCTATTCATGCACGAAGATGCTGTTTGTTGCAAACAGTAGGTGGTGGGGGGGTAATTATTAGTGGAGGAAAACATGAGAGGACTTTGACCCCTGCCACAGTTCCCTGCAGATCATACCTTCCCAGCTACAATTTCTTTATTTTTTAATTTAAACAATAAGAGTAGTATGAATGATAATGCATAAAACATATTCCAAGTATAAGTGTGGCTGAAATAGGTCACTGCCATAGCTTTCCTGAGAAGTCATTCTTAAAATGCAACCAGATCTCCTGTTTCTCAACACAGATAGAAACTTCACTTCCTTAGGCTGCCTGCTTCAAACATGAAAGGCGATACTTATTCAAAGGAGCTGAAGTATGCCAACTGTAGACTAATTTGAAGAGAGGTCATCTTTGGTGAGTAACTTGCAGGGCTACAAGCTAAAAAACATTTTGCCCATTCAGCAGCATCTTGGAGGGAGAAAAACTGGAGCTGGTTACATTATTTAAGGCTTCTGCATCAGACCACAAAGGCTTTGTCTGCCTTTCTCAACTGGGACAAAAGTGTTGTTTTTAATCTGTCTTCTCTTAGCCAGTTCTCTGGCAGGTGTGTCATTCCCTTCTGGTACCCCTTGGAAGTGATAGGGTAGAAGGCAGGGAAGCCAGCAACAGGTGGTGCCAGAGCCAGTGACAGGTGCAGCCAACTAATTACCGTATTTTTTGCTCCATAAGACGCACTTTTTTCCTCCTGAAAAGTAAGGGGAAATACCTGTGCGTCTTATGGAGCGAATGGTGGTCCCAGGAGCTGAATTGCCCAGGGGCCAAAAGCAGATTGTGCTTTTTATTTTACAAAGAGAAAAGGGAGTGTTGAAAGGACCCTGCTCAGCAGCTGATCAGCAGGAGATCGGGAGAGAGATAAGAGTCCCCGGCTCCCTTTCAGCCCCGCCCTTCTTTGTTGAATGTGCTGCAGAGGGAGGTTGTTTGTTTCCCCAGGACATGTGACTGGCTGATTAGATTATCTGTCTGAAAACAGTAGAAATGGCTCCCTTTCCTTAAGATTTTTCAGAAATGTGAGTTAAACCCCATAAAAATGGGGCTTTTCCTCTTTGCTTTTCCCCCCTTGCAAAAAAAGCTGCAAAACCTTTAGCTGATCCTCAAAACAAAAACAAAAACAAAAAAAAACCTAGGGCTTTTCCCTTTGCAAAAAAAGCTGCAAAACTTTTAGCTGATTCTCAAAAAAGGCCTTTTGCCTTTGCAAAAACAGCAGCAAAACCTTTAGCTGATCCTCCAAACCCCCCCCCCAAAACCCCAGGGCTTTTCCCTTTGCAAAAAAAGCTGCAAAACTTTTAGCTGATCCTCAAAAACAAAACAAAAAACAAAACAAAACAGGGCTTTTAGAGGAGGAAAACCAGAAAAATATTTTTTTTCCTCCTCTAAAAATGAGGTGCGCCCTATGGTCCGGAGCGTCCTATGGAGCGAAAAATACGGTATTTTTTTTGCCCTATCTAAGACTAAGGAAGTGTAAGCTGCCACAGATAGTGCCACTGAACTGGGTGTAAGTAAGAAGACAGGCAAGTGGGGCCTGGCTGTGGGCATCAAGAGTTTGGTAGGGAAGTACCCCATTCACCACAACAGATCAGCCCCCCAAAGCTCTTTGATAGTACCTCTTCTGCCGATGCTGGCTAAGTAGTTTGGAAGGCATCACACAGACAACTGTTGTGGCTTAATATAGATTTCAGAATAAGGAGTACATTCACAAGAGATCTTAACCCAGAAGGGAATAACATACTTCTCACTTCCCCAAAAAGTTCATGCAAATTTGCCCCTAGGCTCAAGCAACCTATAGGTTTATCAATATTTCCTTCTGTATCTGGGGCAGAACACCTGTGACCCTTGAGATATTGCTGGACTACAACTCCCATCATCCCTGACCATTGATTGTGCTGGCTGGGTCTGATGGGAGTTGGAGTTCACAGGTTGCTCCCCACCCCACCCCGGTTCTTCATGGTGACAAGCACAGGGATTGCAGGAATCTCATTTATCTCCCCTTCATCTTTAACATCTGCATGGATACAGACACATAATTATACAAGATAGAAGAGTGAGCTCAGCATTTCCCCTTCTAACGTATATGAAAATGATATGGAAATAAGCAAAATAATGTTTTATGAATTAGGTTATTAGTATGAAAATCGAAGGGCATTCCCCATCTGCTGGAACAGGCCATGTGACTGATTTATGCCATGCAGGCTGAATTATTGATACAGATGCTTATATATTATATTTTATATGGGGTATCATGGGATGAGACCATCTGGCACAGAGACATTAATGAGAGCACCTTTGCCTAAATAAACACTAACAATGAGATACCAAAAGCGATCACGCCGAGGTGCGTTTTGTTCTTGTATGTGTGCCCTTCTATGGAACTTTTCCAAGCAAAAAAAGATAAAGATGAACAAAGCCACCTGCAAAGGAGTTTGACTGTTTTCCTGAAAGCAAAGGACTGCATAAGTGTCTTCACAGGAACATAGGAAGCTTCCACAGATTGACTCAAACCATTGGTACATCTAGGCTGGTACTGTCAGCAATGCCTGGCAGTGGCTCGCCAGTGTTTCAGACACCTCCAATGAATGCCAAGTGCATTTTAGCATTTCAGTTTATCTATCTGCCATTTGTTGTATTTTTGGACTTTACAGACTCTATTTTAAGTTGCTTCAAGACACTTTCTGCCATAAGGAGCAACAAATAAATAAAAAGCACACATATAAATTGGAATGGAAAATGTCAGCGAGATTTGGGTTGTGGTTGGAAGCATGTGTTCCTGAATGTTAGGCTGTGGACATGCCATACATTTAAATCACAGACTCCCAATTAATCATGGGAACTGTACTTTGTTAAGGGTGCTGGGATCTGTAGCTGGGGGCGGGGCGGACTACAATTACCTGGGTTTCTGGGATGTGGGTGTTCTTTAAATGTATGGTGTGTATGCAACTCCTCTCTTCTTCAAGAAGGCCTGTGGTTAGCGAAGGCTGAAATGCTTCTTTCCCTGATGAAAGCGGAAGTGGTGGGCTAAGGATGGGTTGGCTGTAGTTCAAAGTCCTCCAGCTGCCAACCACCACAATAGGATCTTTTGTTTATTCTGAGAAAATCTCAGAATGCAAAAGGTTATCAAGCCTAACTCACACCACTCCCCCACCCCACCCTGCAAAGGATCTTCTGCAAACCAGTGCATGACACATTATTTTTGCACAACTGATTCCGATGGCAGAAATGCCACCAGAAGGTTATAGGAAGAGAAGACTGGTAGAAAGGGTTGCTGATTGCAAAGGAAACAAATAGTTAAGAAAAAATGCCAAGTCAGCAGAGGGAGAAAGTCTTGGGAATGGCCAGTCATCACTAGTTTCACGTGGAATATTTTTATTCTTAGTGTCAGTTAACAATGGCTGCAATCAGACAGCATTTTATTTGGTTTTTGAAATATTTCCTTACCTATTCATTTTTTCATATTATGTTATCTTTCACACGACATAAAAACCGCTCCTGGAAATCTAATGGAATGTAGCAGACATTTAGCATGCATTCTATCTATGTTTTATACGTATATATTACTGGTTGTAATTACCTAATACTGTGTGTTATTTTATATATGAGCTTAAAGCTGCAATAAACCCAAGTAAGTAAGTTAGCATGCATTTCTATGTTATTTCCGGGGGAGGGGGGCAATTTACAACACTTAACCTGAAAAATCGCAGGAGTTTTGTGCTGTAATTTCATTAAATTAAATTTGGGGCAGTATCCAAGAATACTTTCCTGCCATTTAAAATTCAGTGTGACATGGTGGTATATTTACTGAAAGGCAACAGTTCCATAATGCAACAGGTAATGCAGTGTCAAAGGAACAATGGAAATTGGGACATAAGCTATAGAGTTATAACCAGTAAAACTGGCACAATCAACCCCATGTCTCAATGCAGCCCATGTTTCTTTTCTCCCCGCTTATATTTGCAAAACTAAAATTTATAATACCGGTAATAACAACTCAAATCACTTTTAAACATGGGCACATACCCTAGTCTATAGTAAAAACACAGAATAATGTAAAGGCAGGCTGCACATTTTAGAAATAAACAGCCTAAATTGCTGGGCAGTAAGGAAAAGCGAAAAGAATAACAGGAGATGCATTTTGTCCCAACGGTTGTAAACAACCAATTTATCTTCCTCTTTTGAACAAACAAAAAACAAAAACAAACAAACACAAGAACATCTTGCTCTACCTAATTACGGTTTTAGGTAAGCACACAGCCTTATCAAAGCGAGTGAGCAATGGTTTATGTTTTATTGGAACATTTCGTGGCTTATTAGTTTGCTTTTGCATAAGCAAGAATGCACAGTCTGAAGCCTGGAGAGAGAGACAGATCTGTTCCAAGGAAATGAGCTCTTTCCCCCTTCCTGGAAGAAAACTCCCAATACAAATGAACAAAACAATCACTAATTATGAGATTATTATTTTTAAAAGCAATGTAAACATAAGCAGAAACAACGAATCTATTATGCAGAACCCCCCACCAGGAATCCTGGAAACAGGACAAATTGCTGTCTGTTCCTATTTTATTTAGTCACAGCAAAAATGAGACAAGAGAGGTTTGTGGGTCTGGGTATCAGTTGGCTTTAGTCAGAACTTCCAATTGCACTTAGCCCACAGCTGACTGATTGTTGTCTTCCGTTCATCTATTTTTGTTTCTTTCTGGCCAAGGCGAACAGACGGCAAAGATGTCTTGCTTGTCCCCTGGTACATTAGTATTCATTATGGCAAAAAGTAAATAGTCCATGTTTCATCTTCAGAGCACAACCCAAAAAGGCCTGATTTTCATAAGATCGTGCAAGTCACATTACAAGCCTTCAACACACATCAATAATAATGTTGTCATGTGTAATAAAAATGCAAATTCATAGGTGGCCAGAAAGATCACCAACTTCTCAAAGTTAGCAAATTTTCAAAGCTCCAAAAGTTTAATGTTGCAAAGTTTTGGTTTCAAAACAGACTGACTCCAACCCTACATATATTAAGTAAAATAGAAACATTGTCACCCCACCCATCTCCCCATCCCACCCACCTTTCCCCCCTTTTCTTCCTAATGTCTCAACAACCAAAACTGATTTGTAAAAATGTTACATGGAAAAAATACGAGGGGCATTACACATACCTTTGTAAATGAAGAAAATCTTTAATAAAAAAAATACTTTAAAAAAACAACAGACTGACTCCCTTTTGAGGACCCAGTTAGAAACTGAGACTGAGGTCACCACACACAAGCTTTCCCCCAAAGAATCATGGGAACTGTAGTTTATCCCTCACAGAGTCACAGTTCCCAGCACCACAAACAAACTGCAATCCCCAGGATTCCTTGAAAGAAGTCATGTGCTTTAAATGTGCTTTAATGCATGGTGTGGCTGTGACAGTATATTTATAGAGGAGGGGCTGGAGCTCAGGGGTAGAGCACCTGAGCTTTGCATGTGGATAGTCCCTGGCATCTCCAGGTAGGGCTGGGAGAGCCCACTGCTTGAAACACTAGAGAGCCACAGGCATTCAGTATAGTAGATAAGATGTATAGTGCTAGATGTATCAATGTTTGTGGAAGGGCAGAAAGAGAATCTGCTTTGAATGTAGACAGTCCCAGGTCTGATAACAAGCATCTTCAAAAAAGATTCCTGTCTGAATCCTGGAGAGCTGCCGCTTGGCAGAACAGAAAATGCTGAGCTGGAGGGTCCAATGGTCCAACTCAGTAAAAGAAGAAGAGCCTTGGAGAATCCGGGGTGCAAAGCCAGTGTCAGAGCAGAGGCTGCCAACATGGTCCTCATAGGTGCAGTGGCACTCTTGAGATTTTTCCCTGGCACCTGAAAAAAGGCTTCTCCCCTCCCTGAGTCTCTCTCTCTCTCTCTCTCTCTCTCATACACTTACACTCACTCACTCACTCACTCACTCACTGCCCCCTTAGTCGTGAGGTGGTGAAGATGGTTACATACCTTCCAACATTTCGCCAATGAAAATGGGCAAATCCAGTGTTATTTTTCTAGAAAAAGAGGTGCCAGAACTGAGCTCTGGTGAGTTCCAGCTGAAAAAAAGCCCCGGGGAAGTCCTATTCTATGCACTCCAGCATTTCTCTGATGAAAATAGGGGTGTCCTGAGGAAAAGTGGGACACAAATCAGAAACTGAGACAGCTTCTGTAAATCCGGGATTGTCCCTGGAAAATAGGGACACTTGGACAAACTGTCAGGTTACCTTTTTCTCCCTGGAAAAGTACATAAGACCTGAAGGAGGAAGAGTAACTCTATTTTCACTTCCTCTTTTAGTGCTATGTGCTTTGCAAGGCTTGGAATAAGTCCATTAGATTTGACTTTTACCAAGATCTCTTGGAAAAGTGAAGTGCACGCTCTCTCTCTTTCTCTCTGCCTGGGGGATGTATCATGGGGAGGTGAGAGAACTAACTGGAGAGGGTGTTGCTCATAGCACTCACTCAAATGTGCTCACAGGCCTAAAAGGGTTGGCAACCCCTGTGTTAAAATCTGTTCACCTTGGCCAGGAATAAACAAAAATAGATGACTGGCAGACTACAATCAGTCAGCTGTGGGCTGAGACCCAGAGCCACCTAAGCATAAAAACTAAAAGATCTGAATTAATATTACACAATTAGCACCCGAACCATTATTTGCCAGTAAAGAGCCTATATATATTATACACATGTAACCTACCTATTCTCTAAAAAGCTCAAGGCACTTCACATCTCTCCCTATTTTAACCTCACAACAATCCTGTAGTTAGGATTAAATATAGGAACTGCCCCGAGGTCACTAAGGGAGCTTCACAGCTGACAAAAGATTATGCCTTGGTTTCCCCAGTCCAAGTGAGATACTCTAACCACCAGTGGTGGCTGGTGCCCATTGGAACTGGTAGGGTAGGAGGCAGGGAGCCCAATAGCGGTTGGAGTCAGAGCCAATGACAGGCAGAGTCAACTAGTTTTCTCCCCATCTTCATGTTTGCAGATTTCTACAAGGGTGACAATGAGACTATGGAAAAGGAAGCTAACAGGCAATGCTACCACTAGACCTGAATGTAAGAAAGAAGGTGGGCACATGGAAGGCAGCTGAGACCAGACTGAGGCTGGTGGGGCAGTGCCCCATTCAACCCAATGGTCCAGGCCTCCACTGCTAACCACTACAGCACAGTAACTCCCCAGCGTTATTTGTAGTTTTTTCCATTTGCTGTCTTTTGTGTGTGGTTTTTAGACAGCTGCATTTTAAATAATTAGTTTTAATTGTGGATTTTACATTTGGTGCATTCAGGTTTTTTAACAGCCGCTTCAAAAGCTTTTGTAGCTGAGAAACAGGGCAGCAGTATAAGAGTAAACAATGTCTCTCTTAAGGGGATGCAAGAAAAATGTTCATCTAAGTAAGGAAGTTGAGCTGTCTAAGGAATATACAAGATGCATGCATTGGGAGTATAAGCAAACCCTTGGAACAAGCTGGAAAAAGAACATATTTTATTCATTATTTTAGTTCGTTATTTTAAAGTATTCATTATTTTAACATAACTGTACATAATACAAGGCAGGAGAGAATAAAGTGCAATCATTCACCGTGTAAACACACTTTAAAGCTTGCCTTCACATCTGCTTTCCACCTGTGCACGTACACTTTAAGGAATAATCTATCTTGGTGTTAAAGGGCCCTAAAACAACAACAACAAAAGTAGGGGTTGCATAAAGTGACTTTGCAGTTAATTGACAGTATGTGTTGGTGTGATAATGTCCAAAAGGCTCAGTTAAATACTTTTGAGCTTTGAGAAGGAAAGGCGGAGTATAAATGTAAGAAATAAAAATATATTCCTTGGGGTTGCATGTAACATTGCACTGTGTTACCACAGGTACAATAGTGTTTACAAGTGATTGCCCAGCAGGCCCTTATGGTTTCAAAGAGTTATGCCTCAAGGTGTGAAGTGTAAACACCCATTATCCAATAATGGTCTGAAGCTTGTACTGCCCTTTCTACATTAGAATGTGTATCATATAATCATCAATACCATTTGCATATCTATTTGAACATAAGAACTGCTTATATAACTATATATTCAAATTAGGATTATTCTTATTGTTAATGTGAGTTGATGTTTCTTTTTGCTTTCTTTTTTATACTTGCAGTAAAATATTATTATTATTAGTCTTGGGAAACCAGGTTTAGCATTTAGGCTTTAAGAGCTCCAGAACAGGAATACATTGTGAAAACAGATGTGAATGTTAGAACATTTACTGTACTTTATTAATGCATAGTGTATTTTGTTGCTGGTTTGCAGTTATGGTACATCTTACAAATAAATTAGGTTCAAAGTTAAGGAATAGTTCCTTGAAATAAGGGAAAAAGTGGGGAAGGGTAGGCTGCTTACAGAAACCAGGGGAGGTCTTGCATGCACCTGTTTAACTGGAAATTAACTGAATTGTTGTGGAATACTACAAATTCCATGACCCACCCATACGTTTTGACGGGTCAGTTTGTTTGGAAGGTGCCTTATTCCCTGAACCATCAAGGCAACAATCAGGCAGAAGGTGTTATCGGTGCCATCTCTACACTGCCACCCAAATGCAACCAGAGATGGTACTGCTTCTTTTCAGCTCAGCTTGATGAGGATCAATGGGAACACAGAAAGCTGGTTATAAATAGGCCCGTTTTCAGTCAATCAGACTAGATTGGGACTAAAGAGACAACAAAGGAACATAGAAAACTGCCTTATCCAAGACAGACCATTGGTCAATCTAGTTCAGAACAGCACTGACCTGCAGCAGTTTATCAGGATTTCATGGCAGGGTTCTTTCCCAGCCCTAGATGGTAAAGCTAGGGATTGAATTTGGAGTCTTCTGGGACCTTGAAGGCCACATGTAGCTAAACTGAGATTGCAGCTGGCCCTAAACTTCATGGCCTGTGGTTGATTCTGGAAGAGAAGCACCTTTTAAATGCCCACCAAAGGTAGAATTAAGCAAAGCTTGACTCTTTCCCCTACTGAAAACAACAGGATATAAAAGTACTTCAACTCGACTGAATTGCATTCTTATTTTCTGAATATCACGTGGCACAAAGGCATTTCATCATGTGGGTCGTCTATTGAAAACAGACAGAAGATGCGTCTCTTTGCTAATTCAACTTCAACATTTATTCTCCAAAATGTTAAAAGCTATTCAACATCAAGTTTGGGCCTAATGACTTGCCAAATTGTATTTCAATCAAAGCCATTGTTTAGGTTAGAAGAAGTCTTCTCAGCCAGTGCATTTGAAAGCAATTAGCAGTTTCTTTTAATCTATGTATTTTTTTAAAGTCAGAAAGCCAATTATTTAATTGAAAATTTATATGGGGGGGGGGTAAATTACTCCCAGACTCCCAAGTCTTTTATGGAGCTAATTTCAGCAACTTTTAAAGGTGTTCACATTATGGTGAACAGAGTTGTTTGTAGTAGGGAAATGTAACTGTTATTAACAGTGATGTTAGGTGGTTCTACTAGAATAGACATGGACAACTTAATTTCATGCACTTTTATCTAGTCACATTCCTCCTGCCCCCAGGAAACAATGTGTGAGTTAATTGTCTCAATTTACCTCATTGGGTTGAAAAAGACCGAATAAAAAAATAAATAAATCTGAATATCAAACATCCATTAGGTTAGTGAGGAGTTTCAGACTATTAAAAGTAAGTATCCTCTTTATTCTTCAGGAGTAATGGGACATAAGTGTGACAGTTCATTGTGGCCTCTGCCAGGTAAAGTAAATGAGCTTGACAGACAGACAGACAGACAGACAGACAGACAGACAGACAATCAATCTAGCCATCTAGATAAACAATAAAGCTGGACCAAATATCTGCCTTTTACAGGACCATTTGTCCTCTCAGGTGGAGTTAGGGGGAAGGGATTCAAAGACCTTGTGAGAGTCCCAAGACATTTCCATGGGTAGACTGGAATGCCACTTGAAGCAACATGGTTGTTTTTCCTTTTCCTTTTTTTAGTCATCCAATATTTGAAAAGAACTCTGCCCATTCAATGAAAGGTCTTAGTATTTCATCCCTCAAAAACCGTATCAATCTTTGGGGGTTATGATTATGGCAGCCATATGCCCTACTTTACAGATGACACAGCTCTGTTTGTAGGAACTGTCTATTTGAAGGGCTGTCTGGTCCAAGTCTGGTTTAAAGATAAGAGATCATTAGAAGGGAAAGTAGGAGCCTTGAAATTGGCCCATCAACAGTGAACACCAGGACAGCAGACTAAGCAACACATAGGTCACTTGACCACTACAGTGAGATTATATATATATATATGTATATATATGTCCCAAGGCAATTTATAGGCATATGCTTTTTTTAAAAAAAAAAAGCTGAATTAATTTTAAAAACAGGTGAAGAACCACCAAGTATAATTTTAAAAACATGACAAAATCAACATCTACAGCAAATTCTTTTTTCATTTAGCTGAAAAGCTTGCTGAATGAAAAATGTCTCCAATTGTTTCTGGAGAGTACAAGTGGGCATTTGACATATCCGGAATACAGAACAGGGTCTTTCCCACCAGAAGTCCTGCTCTGGAGGTTACTGTGCAGCAGGCTTCTGATATTTTCAGTACTTCAGGGAGCAAGTATTCTGCAGAACACTGTGAACTACTGAGCCTATAAGGTGGTCTCTCAAGTAACCTGGCCCTGAGTTGTATAAGGTCATATACGTTATTAAGACCTTTAACTTTGCTGGATAGCTGATTGGGAACCATTGCAAATCTCACAAATAAGATGCTATATGCTAGCAGGAGTTTGTTCTCACAAGCAAGCTAGTCACTGCTGCTGCCGCCTCTGAACCAACCTCAAGAGTAGTCCCTCCATAAGAGCACATTGCAGCAACCCAACTTTGAGTACTGTGGTCAAGCTAACCCAATTCAGGAAAGTCTGTACCTGCCTTACCACCTGAAGCTGGTAAAAGGCACCCCTAGCCTCTAATGATGCCAGTGATAGAGACAGATCTAGCAGCACCCACAGACTACACACCTGCACCTTTGGGGAGAGAGATATCGTGCTCCTATTTACACTAGAATAGTTATTTCTAAATTTGCACCTGTACATATGAATTAGCATGTGCAAATTGCGAATCGGTAGTCTCTGCTTTTTTTTTGGCAAACACTTTTTCTCTTTTTTCTGCAACACAGTAGTCATCCTATCTGGGCACATAGCTATCCTAACCACTTAATTAAAAACGGTTTGCACAACATGGCAGAAAATATTCATTTAAAAATAGCAAACAAAGACATAATGAAATGATCGAAATGAAGATAAAATCAACGTATTTTGAAAACCAAATATACAAAATAAAACTGCATGTCTGGGTAGGCTTCCCTAAACTAAACCATTTTAGCAGGTGCGGAAAAAGCACACAGTGAAGGCACCTGCCTAATATCAATAGCTAGGGAGTTCCAGAGTATACAAATATTAGATAGAAACTTTTCCAACAAGTTATTTGCTTTCTGACAACTAAAATAATTTCCATTAGAGAATCAGAAGGAACCTACTCCAGAAGAGCAATGGTGTACTTAAAATATTTAAAACAATAACTCTGTGTGTGTATACTATACACACACACACACACACACACACACACACACCATTTAACCCTTGTTAACATCTAATTGGATAGAGTAATGTCACGCACCACTTATTTCTACTCTGAGTGTCAAAGTGATATATTATGCAAAACAGCCTTTTCAAATTATGATTAAGTCCTTCAGTGGTGCCCATGTTCACACTAAACCCACTTATCTTAAATATTATCATTTCCTGCATGGTCAGTGGCCTCAGAGAGGGTAAGAGAAAGGTGGTAAAGAGATTACAATGAAGTCAAGTCTAATTGATAGATATCTGTAATAGGAAGCGACGGGGAGTACTTTGGATACATTAAAGGAAGTCCGATGCTAATAGAATTGAACAAAAGTCAGCCAGAACAAAAGCAAACCCTACTTACATTTGTTGAACGACTCCAAACGGATCAGTGATGGGAGGATTAAAAATATTACTTACCACAGGCTGCAGATCTCTTTTTCTGACATCTATCCAAGCCTTATCGCAAAAGCTCAGGGGGCAGGGGAGATAATATATGAAACAACGAGGAAGCCCCCTACAAATCAGGCTTGCTAATATACCACTTGATTGGCTTATTTCAAACCTGAGATGTGTGACAGAGGCTTCACACAGTGCCGATGAGGAAGGACTGCTGCTAAGTGGTAGAGCACATGGCTTGCCTGGAGAAGGTCCCAGGTTCAATCCCTGGCATCTCCGCGTAGGGATGGAAAAAGTTCACTCCACTAGAGAGCTATTGCCAGTGTAGACAACGCTGAGCTAATGGACTGAAAGGCTAACTTGGTAGGAGGCAGTTTCCTATGTTCCTTTATGTGTTCTTTCTCAGCAACTACAGATATTCAAAATCTGTGTTCCTTACTTTTAGTAGGGTGGGTTGAGTTAGATCTAGGGATGGGAAATAAAACTGGTTTAGTTCATGTTTAAAGGCAAACCCAGAACATCTGAACTTTTTAAAACAGTATGTGAACTGAAACACAGCCGTCCTTAAGAAATTCACACTTCTCTGAATTTTGCAATGCAGTTCTCCAGCTAAGCAACTTGTAAAAAAAAGTGTGTGTGCTATAGTAAAGTGTGCATTAAAAATGCATATCTTGCTGAAAATAATGTACAGAAATCGAATATATGTGGGGAAACTACTTTGCAAAGATGCATATTTAATTAAAATCTTTGTTAGATTTTTTTTAAAATCTAAATCATTGAGGAAATTTGCACAACTAAATTTAACACTGGACAAATGAAGAGACTTGGATAAAAGAAGCTGACAGATTTATCTGCAGTTAAATTTGCCTTTTTATATACAGTATAATTTTTTTAGTTTTAAATTTTATTCTGGTTTTTATACTTGATTTCAATGCATGTATCACTTTGCAGGTCACAAGTAAAAAAATCAATGGAAACATCATGAAACAACAAACAATGTAAAATAAAAATAAACATTTGTTACAGAAAGCACCATTCCATCCCATAGCACTGGCAAGCACAACCAATTCCGATAATTAATCAATCAACAGGTTAAAATATAAAAGTTGAACCTAGGCAACCAAAGGCTTTTTGAAAGAGCGAAGTCCATAAAATAACATAGTGTTAAGGTGTAACAATGACACTTGTCTAAATACGGCATTCCACAAAGTTGGTGCCCTCATAGAAAAGGCCCTGGTCACAGAGGATGCCCACTGAATTTTATTCAGCAACGGCAGTCAGAGAAGGAATGGAGTGTCTATGGGCACAAAAACTTATATGTATATCCACATCCTAAGTTTCTGAGATGCCCAGTATGTTCTAACCTGGAGTGGGGATCTGGAGTCCTACAGACATTGATGGACTACAACTCTCATCATTCCTGAAACTTAGCCACACTTTCTGGGCAACATATGGAGAGAACATCGGCCTGAAGCCTCACTGCATCATAAATACTGTGAGAAGAAAAAGCCCATCCCACTTGCACTTCCTCTCTTGAAATTCCTTTAGAACAAAGGTAGAGAACCTCTGACCCACAGGGCATATTTGGCGTGCCAATTCTCATTTGGTCCATGGGGCTATTTCCCTCAAATCACATCTACCTGCCCCACACCTGATGTCATATGTGATGTTAAGTTGCGACAGTAGATATTGGCTAGATCAACTGCTCGCATACCTGAACTCTGCAGAAAGCAGGACTTCTCTCTTCACTTCTCAGCGAAGAGCAGAGGGCTTGAACAACCCACCTGTCAGTTACCTGGCGTGATGAGGACATCAGCCCATGCAGTGAGGATAAAATGCCAGCCAGGCCAAAAAGGTTCCCTACCCCAGCTTTAAAACATCCAGCTCCCCCTTTTCCGGGGCAGGTAGGAACAGGATTGCCAGTTGTTAAGTCAGTGCTCCATATAGCTCCTTGGTCTTCTACAGGCTTTCAGACCACTTGGCTCTTTGTGCAACAAGTGTGCTTGAAGCTAAACAGTTCCAGGTCAGGTCAGTGTTTGGAAAGAAAACAATCTAGTGTGTGTGTGTGTGTGTGTGTGTGTACACACACACACACACACACACACACACACACAAACCAGAATAAATCATGCAAAATAAGCACCTAAAAACATAATTTTATTTCACTATATTTATATCCCACTTTTCCATACAATAGACACAAAATGGCTAACTGATTAAAGCAACCAATAAAAATGTCACATGAAAACCATCGTTATGATAAAACACCGGAAGCAGCATTGATAATTCACGGGAAGGCATTTAAAAAGCAAAAGCCTGCTGAAACAGACAACCTTAGCTGTTAATCTGGGGGTGGGGTGGGGGGATCCTAGGGCATCAACTTCCACAATCCAGGCCCTGCCATGGAAAAGGCCTCAACAATCCTCTAATGCTGGTGGGATAAAAAGAGAGTAGCTCTGGTGCTGGCCTGAAGAAGCAGTTCTTAAGGCAGGTATAGCCCCCAGATGCTGCACACTGCAACTGCCATCAGCTCCCACCTACAACATCTGGAGAGCACCAAATTGGCTACCCCTGGTCTTAGCTTATCCCAAGCCTCATTCAACTTAAGAGCAAGGCATGCCCTCTAGCCCTGTTCCCAAAGACTGTGTGCTTTGATAAGCCCCACCCTTTGGTGTCCATGGGTAAAGCATGAAAATGTGCAGGAAGGGGGCCTTCACACATGCAGCTGTTGCACAAATGCTTCTGCATGACTTGGAACCCTGATTTTGTAGTATTCCACATCACACGGAGGCTTCCCTAAGAACACAATGTGTACTAATACAAGGTACACCTAAATGCAGCATGGTGGCGGGGAGCACAGCTGATCAAGCACAGGGCCATAGCTCAGTGGCAGAACACATGCTATGTATAACAGAAGGTTCCAATTTCAATTCATGGCATCTCCAGGTCTGACAGCTTCCTATGTCCCTACAGGGCTTCTTTGAGTCACTTGAATGGGGCTCTGGTTCTAAGCTATTAAGCAACCAGTCGCAGGATTTCACTTCCTTATAGCTTGTTTTCTTTTTGCTCAGTCTCCAGGTGTTAAGTAGAGGCAGCGCAAACGAGGATGCAGGACCACACCATTTACTGGCCTTCCCACAATATGCTGCCCTCCAGATGTCTTTGGACCTCCGACTCCCATCAGCTTCAGCAGCGTGGCCAATGGTCAGGGATGATGGGAGTTGCAGTCCAGCAACATCTGGAGAACTGCCATAATTAGACAAAGACACTGAGGGCAACGCATTTAGAAGATTTCAGAGAGAATCTTCAAATGTAGGTATTTAGTCGCCATCCTAATAATAATAATAATAATAATACCACTGCTGACTTTCATTGTCAACATGGCCACAGGACAAGGCTAATTATTACCGGCACCAGAAGCAGCTTGTGATTTTATATTACATTGAGGTAAATTACACTGGAATTAGAGTGGATTACTTTTATCAAATAGGGAATAAGCTGTTAATTAACTCCCTGCTGTAGCAATCTCTTTCAGAGCTTGCAACTGTTATTAGCTCTAGATTAAACTGTTGAATTAATTTCCCACTTACTTACTATTTCAAGAGGGTTTTTTTTTTTAATTTACCTGGCAGCGGCTTTAATGGGAAATTGTATTAGCGAGCATAAATTGTTTTCTCCCCCTTTCCTTCCTATTTTCCTTTTGGTGGGGAGGGTAAACAGTTTGTGGTAATGTTTATGAAGTCGTTTTGTTTGAGCAATATGTGTGTGTGTGTGTGTGTGTGTGTGTGTGTGTGTGTGTGTGTGTATATATATATATAAATAAAATTGTAGTTTTAATTAGTGCACGGTTGTCAGAGTATTAGGTCTGAGATTACATTATGGCTTTTGGAGAAAACAAACACTCAGGTAATCCTCACATTAAGAATAAGTTTACAAACGGGAGGTGGGGACTCTGTTGGTGTGGCTGTGTTGGTGTGAGGAGGGCAAACAAAGCTCACTGTCTCTCAAAGTAGCCTTTCGAGCCCAGCCTTCCCCAGATTTCTGCCTCCAGATGTTTTGGATTACAATTCCCGTCGATCATAGTTGGCACCCAGTGGAGGCTTCTCCAGTGGGGCAAATGCCACCAACCTCAGCCTGCCCTCTGCTGGCCCCCACCTGCCCACCACCTTCCTTGGTTTCCTTTGTCTCTGTGTTGCCCTTGTGGAACTCAGCAGGGAGGAAGATGGGGAACAAAACTAGCATTAGTTGGTTCCACTTTTCATTGGCTCCAGCTCCCTGCGATTTTTGTTTCCTGACTTTTTGCCCTGCCAGTTCCACCACTGAGCATGGGCAATGGAGAGGGATGGTGATGCTTGTAGTCTCACCACATCTGGGGGAATAAAGGGAAAGGAAGGCCTAACACATTTTGCTGTCTGAGAAGTCTTCTCTTCCAAAGTCATAGGTGTTTTGTACTTTAGGCCAACCAGATTATTTGAGCACATCAGGCAGAAACATCCACAAGCAGCCCTCCCACTCCCTGGCAGTTAAAATACAACAAATTTATAAAATAAGTAGCTAAGAACTTGCTGTCTTTTACAACACCCAAATTCAGATGCCTCAGGCAGTTGCCTTAGTCTGCCTAATGGCAGGACTGTCGCTGCCAACCTTCAGGGCAAAAATATAACCAGCTGGTTTCAATAAATAAATTGGGGGTGGAGAATCTGTGACTTTCCAGATGTTGTACAACTACAACTCCCATCATCTCAGTCTATTGGCTGAGGCTGGTGGGAGCCATGGCCCCAAACATCTGGAGGGACCAAGTTGGGAAAAGTTGAGCTGTACAAAAGCTCTGCCATGGATCTGCCAGTCCCAGGAATGTACCTAGGTGGTCGAGCCAGTTGGAGAATCTGATGAAGTGTATAGCACACCTCAACCCTGGAGCAAGGCTGCAAACCCTTTGGTTCTGCAGTTTTTGAGAAAACATTTTAAATGATCAGCCTAAAGCCCTATCTAGTCCTTCATTCTATGATTCTGTTCCAGATCAATAAGGGAAGCCTGCAAGGAGGACACAAGCTGCAGCAGTTGCCCACTTCTGTTACCCAGCGACAGGAATTCAGGAGCATGCTGCCAGTGATTGTAGAGGTAGTATATAGCTATCATGACTAGCAGCCATTGGCAGATTTATTCCCATGAATTTGTCTAATCCCCGTTTAAAGCCATACTAGGTGGCAGTCATCACTACACTGAGCGTCGGTACAGTGTAGTGCAGTTTCCACCAGCCTGGTGCCTTCAAGTTAGGACTGGGAATGATGGAATATGAAGTCCAAAAGGTCAGGGCAGCACCAGGTCTCTGGTGCTTCCAGGGCTCACTCAGTCATGAAGCATTCTCAGTGACCCCGAGACACTCTCTCAGCCTAAGCCACCATGAGGACATGAGGGAGCCATGTATACCACCTTGAGGTCCACAAAGGAAAGTCACGAGTATGGATGCAGTAGTCATTAAATAAACTACCAACAGCCTTTTCTGTGGTGGCTCCCTGCTTGTGGAATGCTCTCTCCAGGGACGCTCGCCTGGCATCTTTGTTGTTTATCTTAAATCGCCAGGCAAAAATGTTCCTCTTCTCCCAGGCCTTTGGTTAATTAAACAATCTATGTCCTTTTAAACCTTGTGTGTGGAGTATTGTTTTTGTTTGGCACTATAGTATGTATTTTTGTGGCTTTATATTATAAACCGCCCTGTGATCCCCAGATGAAGGGCAGTACAGTATAGGAAGAAGAAGAAGAAGGACCATAAATAAATTATATCCACATTTGGTTATAAATCTAGCATAACAAACCTCTAATAAAAGCTTGATTAGACATCTCATCCTCTTCATTAGCACTGTAGTTGCTTTCACAGAGAACCCTATGGGGGGCACATTAGTCGCCCATCCCCTAACTGTAGGGGGGGTGGCAGAAAGTGGTGTACAGTGGAACTTATTAAAACATAAACAGAAGCATTGAAACATCAGTTGGAATTGTTTCAATTAATTGCAGCCTCGTTTTTATAAAGATTTAACTATTCATGCAAATAAAAACAAAATCAGAAATGAAATGTGTAGGGAAGGTGGAATGTGCTGACACACAACACAACTTTACAGCCTTTTAAAATACAAAAGTAATTTTAAAAATAATCGGTTTAAAATAGTTTTTTATATATATAAAAAATGAACAAACCCCAAAACTAATAGTGCCCCCCCTCAAATTACCCTTTTATTACATGGTTTCAATTAGCAATTTCTATCCCCTCATAAAGGTACAAATTGCTCTTTTCTTTTCTCTGGAGGAAATTATAAGATGATAGAAATACTAAAAAGAAATCAACCAAATGCCAGATTTAAGCTGAAAGCATACATTGTGCATGTTTGACAATTCCTGCACAGTGCACACATGAGATGTGTCCCTTGGCTATGGTTACACATAATATTCTACCCAAATCCACCCATTGCTTATTGTATTTAATATACACAATGCTTAAGAATTACAAACAATTCATGTTTTCAGTCTGAGCATGGCCGTGCTTCCTTTGAAGTCGTTAGGAAATAGGTTGTGGTATTACTTAAAGCATTTATGCTGGAACATGCAGAAAACTTTTAGGTTACAGGTGCACAGATGACTTTGCCCAGATGCTACGTGGCCACATCTGGAACCTAAACAATAGATTTATTCTCAGTTTCTTTATAGTGCTAATCTCATGGGTCAGAAGGAAAGGTTGCATTCACAAGTAATAGTGCTACATGCACAGTCAACATCTAGTCAAAGGACTCTTGATCCCAAAGTGTGCTTGCTGACCAAAAAAAAGGGGGGGCGGGACTTGGCTTCAGACCATGAACCCACCATTAGGTCTTGCAAACTGTATGTGCATTCATTCCACCCTGAAGTTCTGTGGCTGCTAACACTACACGGATGGAACTATAGCACTAAGTGGGTTTCTCCAATTCAGTGCTGGGAGCAATCCTGAGCTTGGATTAGGGATCTTAGTGTGCTCAACGCTGCATGATGTTTGAAGACCCACGGCACACAAGTAATTTCTACATCAGCTATTCCACTTCTTGAATTAAACATCTGCCTCCAAATCAGTGGCTGCCAATATGTTCAGCAAGTGGACATAAATTAAGATCGAAGTACATGGAGAATGCTGTTCTAGAGCACACTGCAGCATACACACAGAGAGATTTTAATGTGCTTTCGGAGGCAGATGACTAAGTATCTGGCTTACTGACCTAGTAAGTGGCACAATTCTCCCTTTCGGTTTGAGAGGTCCTGTGTTCAATTCCCACATAAGTTGTTGAATAGAGGGTAAACGGAGCCATGCTTTTTAGAAGCTGTGCCTCAGTGGCACAGCACATCCTTTTAAAAAGCCCCCAATTCTATCCCTGGTATCTATAAAGAGATGCTAGGAAATACTAAGGTCTAAAATCCTGAACTGCTCTCAGTAGGGCACAGAGTAGACAACACTGAGCTAGATGAACTAGTGGTATAAGGCAGCTTTCTACATTCAGAAGAACCATAGCTCAAAGGAAAGGCACCCGTTTTTGATGCATGAATCAGTCTCCATGTCTCAGTAGGGGTGGGAAAGACTCCAGTCTGAAACCTTGGAAAGCCACTGCCAGGCAACATATGCTGAGCTAGGTAAGTCTTGATATAAGACAGCTTACAATTGTTATGTTACAGCTGGATCTATGGGGCCTCCTGCTCCTCTCTAGGAGCATCACAACCTTCCATTGCTTGCGCCACTTGCTGGCTACTTGTGCCCTCCATATGTGTGAACCTACCTAAGTCAGTCCATGGCATTAACAGAGCAATACAGACATGGCCCACCTAGATACTTAAGCTAGCTGCCATCACCAAATCTTTAGGTACATGCACAGCACCTAGAAAAGCCTAGCCCAAGTAAGTCTAGCTCCTATTACACTCCACCTTAAGACTATGAATTCATATATATTTTGTAGCTTCAACAATACCAGCTTCACATCCCTCCAGTTGCTTTGCTTAACCCCCAGCCAGCTAAGAGGCTCTGGAGGAACTTGTTCACTATTTTGGGATATTCTAGTTTGTCGGTCAATATAAAGTTCTTGCCCACCTGTGGGTTTTGAAATTTCTCAGATGCACCAACACAGCTATGCTTAAACAAAAACCCTCAGTAAGTTAATGTTGTATTGTGTATAAGAAGTGTTTCTTTCCATTCACATCTTAACTGATTGCCAAGTCAGCTACACCAAAGCTTTAAATTCAAGAGGTTGCAAGTTAGAATAATTCAAGGGTAACAGACAGAAATCATATGCATATGCAGGAATACAAACACACATGCTTTTTTATATAAAATATATATATGCAAAGTTATGTTCTAAAGGAGGAAAAAATGTATGTGACACAAGATATAAATAGGAGTAAACACCTTGTATTTGAAGGGTCTTGAGCTCTGCAAACTTTATGTGGCTTTCATCAGGGAAAAACAAAGTTCTTATATCTGGAAAGAAAAACACTGTTAAAAGCCTTTACATAATATTGAATGGGAACACTGTCTTTTATGTCATTTTGTCCATATATACAGATAGAACAAGAAGAGGTGGGCATTTCAGATCTGTAAGGCCCTGCAGGAGAAACATTTGTTCATCCATAGATGACTAGAGAGCCTTCCCACTCATAAGGTATATGGTGGGAAGTTCTAGCGTTGAGCTGAATTTCTCAGAATACTATTTATATATTCCTTAGAAAGCTTCTGAGATTTTTCCTTTCTACTACCACCACCCCTTTAAAAAAGTAAGGCCATTTTGCAGAGTTTCCCCTGATTATTTTCCAACTTTTTTTAGTATAAGTTGCCATTGCCCACCACCACCACATTACCCTGGGGTGGCACTAGGTTCTGGTGCAGGATGCAAAATGGCAGTCAGGTTGCCAACACAGTTGCTGCTGCTCCCACTTGCTGTGGGAAACAAACAAAAGATACCATCAAAAAGAGACAAAAGAAGTTATGCCACTGTCACTACTAATGGTGAGCCCTTCCTCCAATAAACGGTTGGATAAGTTATCTGCCTGCTGAAGAACTTTGGCAAAGCATTCCTCCACCACCAGCATGACTCTTCCCAGTTTCTCCAGCACAATAACATAAGAAGAACCTACCGGATCAGACCAATGACTCATCTAGTCCAGCACCCTGGTCTCACCCTGGTCAACCAGATGCCTGTGGGAAACTCTTAAGCAGGACCTGAGCAAAAGAGCACTCTCCCCTCCTGTGGCTTCTAACAACTGATATTCATAAGCAATACTACCCCTAACCATGGAGGCACAGCTCAGCCATGGAGGTACAGCTCAGCCAATGGCTCAGCTAGTAGCCATTGTTGGCTTTATTCCTCATTTCCACAGGTAGGGTGGAGAATTCTGGGAAGCCACTTGCACAGAGCTCTAGTGGGAACTCTTTGTGTCAAAGCCAATATATAGATTCAGAAATACCACCAGAATGTGGCCTTTGGAAGAGAATGTGGCCCCCGTATAAATGTTTTGGCTTAAGAATGCCTATCCAGACATACAGAAGTTACATGTGTTTTATTTCTTTTTCTTTTTTTAGCTAGTGTTGATTTTAATTTTCTTTTTAATAGTTTAAAATACCCGATTTAACTATTTTTACAGGTAATTTCAATGTTTTATTTTATATTGTGGTAAACAGCATAGAGCTTGCTGTTTTGCAATCATCCGGTATATAAATTTTGTTAAATAAATTAATATGTGGCAACAGTTCCTACTTGTAAGCTATTCTACTTCCAAGACCTGCTCTATGGACTCAATGCCCTGCAGTTGGCCACTTTGCCACTCCAGGTTGGAAAAGCATAGCTAGAGCATAAGACTTTGATACCCTATTAATGTTATTCTACTGAGAGTGGTACTAAGCAGTAAGTACATATTGTTTATAGATCCTATTTGAATACTGTATTCCAATTGCATAATTTGAGGTTTGCTAGAGGAGAATCTGGAATTGTTGACACTCATGGATCCAGAACTCTTCTCCTGAATGACACCACCTAACAGCAGCTCCTACTGTTCCAGAAAACCTCTGGCTGGCCTATGTCTAATTGTTGCATGAGTTAGGAACACTGTAAAATTTCAATGATGTCTTTAAATTTGAATGGTTTCAAGCTGTTGTAAACTCCTGAAGCAATCAAAAATAATCTGTCATGGGACTGCTGGGTATATGTACACTGCGCCATGGCCTGATCTGATGTTAGATTTATTGGAGGGTAAATTATGTCATTTATGCATCAACTCACAGGAGGAAATGGGGAGGGGGAGCAATCCCCATGCAGTTAATTTAATAATAGAGTGGAAAGCCACAATTACTGTTTCAGGTACACCGGCTCTTTCAGAGCAATGGCTGGCCTGCGTCAACAACAGCAACCTTTGCTTCTCAGAGCCATGGGATTAACAAGTGTTTAGTGGAAGTGGGGGGCTTTGAGAGACGCATCCACAAGTGGTTGAACAAAGAGCAAAGGCTTCTTCCACTGGGTTCTGATGTGCAGAAGCTGAAACCTATCAGCCTCCTTTTTTCACCTTTCTGAAACTTTCCTCTATCCTCAATGTGGTGTCTTTCAGATGTTGTTGGGTTCCTACCCCCACCCCCCATCATCCTTCATCAAAAACTGTCAGGGTGAACTTGTGTCAAGCTGGGGTAAGAGGACAAGGCTGTGGCAAGTCTAAACTTGAAGTATGTTAATGGGTCAGAGAGCATCACATGACCTATGAGTATCTTTGGTTAAGGTACTGCTTTGCTGGTCTGGTTGGTTTCCCTGCAGTTACCTCCCTTGGCTTGCTGAAACTCCCTTAAATCTTAGGCTTAGGATCCACTGCAAGTGTAAGTTACTCAGCCGCTGTAGATGCCTGATTTCTTTTCCTCCACTCACTACATCACTATGAACATTACAGGCATGCGGACAAGTCCTTAAAAGCCCACCGGTAATAGCAGAAAGGTTCTTCAAAGTGAGAACTGCCTCCCTCCGCCAGCAGCCTTTCAACCTGGGCACATCAGAGGGGCAGCTGAGACAGCAAGGCTTGCTCTAGCAGACTGGCATTCGGCTTCCGCTCTCCACCTGGTTACAAGTGAAATACTGTAGCAGCACCTACATTATGTGCTTAGCTGGAACCAGCTGCTGTTTTGCTCCCACCCTCCCAGAACTGCCACCCACAGCAGCTATCCCACTTGTGTGAAGAACTATTGAGATGACTACATCATGGGCAAACAAGAGACAGTGAGCCCCCTCCATTGGCCTGGGTGTGATGTGACCAACTGCCATTGGACTCCTCACCTATTCAGAACTACACACATGGGCTGTCACCACAATGATGCATCATTCTGTAGGTACTGAGACTTCACTTTGTTCCTTTTTCCTCATAATGGTTCCACTCATTTTTTTTTCTTTTTGATTGCCATCTATGAGATAAAAGGTAAAGGTAAAGGGACCCCTGACCGTTAGGTCCAGTCGCGGACGACTCTGGGGTTGCAGCGCTCATCTCGCTTTATTGGCAGAGGCGTACAGCTTCCGGGTCATGTGGCCAGCATGACTAAGCCGCTTCTGGCGAACCAGAGCAGCGCATGCAACACCGTTTACCTTCCCGCTGGAGCGGTCCCTATTTATCTACTTGCACTTTGACATGCTTTCGAACTGCTAGGTGGGCAGGAGCAGGGACTGAGCAACGGAAGCTCACCCCGTCGCAGGGATTCGAACCGCCGATCTTCTGATCGGCAAGCCCTAGGCTCTGTGGTTTAACCCACAGTGCCACCCATCTATGAGATAGCATGGCATTAATTTAAACGGCAAACTGCCTTGAGTTCACTGACTAGAAAGCACTATATAGATGCCGACAACAGAACAAGGCTGGAGATCCTAACCCCACTTACCTGGGAGTAAGCCTCACTGAATTCAATCAGACTTACTTCCAAGTAGGCATTGTTAGAATTGAGCTGTGTATAAATAAAGTATGAGTTGTAGTATGCACCCTCTCGGAATTACACCATTTTCCAACCCTTATCTCCTCTCTCAATTTTTTTAGCCTTTTGCAAATAAAATAAAATAAAATAAAGGGCTAAGACGAACCAAACCCAAAACAAACCACTGAAATTCTGTTCTCCCTATTTAGGTCATCCCTAGGTTGGACACTCACTAAATTGGCAGCGACAGGCCCTCTGATATTTCAGTACAGCTTCCAGAGAAGATTGTATATCTGAAGTGACTCCTGGGGGGTGATGAATTCATATTTGCTAAACAGATTAGCTGAAATAAGCATAATAAATGAAAGTGGGTTTGTTTTGTTTTTAAAGAAAAGAAAGAAAACAATTTCACACTAAAATGCAGGCTTGACTTATAGGAAGTGGCAGCTCCAATGGCCCAAGGCCTAAGATTGGTTTTGCCACTTGATAATTTGACTGATTCACTTGAGTAGCCAGAAGAGGACATTTTCTGCCTGATTTCAGCATAATCGAGTCACCTGCTCCATGATTGCCGAGGCCAAGTCAATTGTACTCGGCTGAGCACCGAGGGTGTGCGATGCATTGCAAAAAAGGAACCTTTGCTGCATATGTGTGCAGAACTATTGAGATGTAAATGATAGTGGAACACAGCCCATTCCCGCATATTAGAAACAGCTTTTTTACTACTATATGAACCTTCTCTCTGGAAGACAGTTACTGCATTTTGCTCTCTTAAGGTTGGTTTAGATGGTCACAGTCTGGATGAACTGAACTAGAGGGGATCAATCGCAGCTGTATCCTGAGTCAGACCATTGGCCCATCTAGCTCAGTACTGTCTACACTGGCTGGCAGCAGCTCTCCAGGATATGAGTCAGGATTGGAGTCTCTCCCAACCCTACATGGGGATACTAGAGACTTCCTGCGTGTAAGACAGGCACTCCACCACTGAACTATGGCCCTTCCTCATCTAGCTTAGCTGCTTGCTCCAACAGCACCACTTCCCAATAATATTCTAAAGATTATTTCATAAAAATAAGGAAAATAGTGACAAGAGAGAGAAGTTGCCCATTTAGTAAGACCAGTAGCTCAGAACAGATCCCTTCAACTTGTAGAAGAGATCTGGTGAGAAGGAAGAGAAAGAAGGCTGGATAGAATGGATGACTCTGCAGGTACTCTACCTCCTTTAGATTTCTTTATGGGTTGTTGTTGTTGTTTTGCTTTTATAAGGACCAGCAATTATGTTTCTGGCACTTATTTGAAGAGGATGAGGTGGAGAAGACACAGCTAGATCCAACAAGACCCAATTTAAGAGTCAGATTGTTTAGCTACAGCTGGGAATTTGGTGGTGCTCATATGTTACTACGTGATAATGACCTAATTTTAGTAATGTATGAAAAACCTTTTATTTAGACAAGACACTGTTAATGGTTTATGTGTTTATATTACTTGTCTCTGCCACTGCCTTTGCTGTGAGTCCCTTTGGAGACGGTAATAACCACTGGTATATAAAAGAACATTAAGAATCATATCGAAAATAGTTACACAAGCACAACCTGAAACTATGTGTGCTATCGTGTGAATTGCAAAGTGGAAGAAAGGCAGGTTATTTAGGGACGTTTTTAATGTCTGATGTTATTATTATTATTATTATTATTATTATTATTATTATTATTATTATCATTAACTCTGTTGTGAGCCGCCCAGAGTGGCTGGGGAAACCCAGCCAGATGGGTGGGGTATAAAGAATATATTATTATTATTATTATTATTATTATTATTATTATTATTATTATTCTTATTCGAGACGATTTAACCATGAAAAATAATGAGCAATGAGGCATAGATTTAACACTGCCAGAGATAGCTAATGAAGTAAATCTCTTGCTCACTCTCAACAGGTCTTCAGCATTTTATGGCAACTGAGCAGCTTTGGTCCTCACTGGGCTGTCTGGGCTTTCCTACTACAAATCTTGGGGTTCCTCCAAACCTGATGATAGCTCCCTCTTATGTATGGTGACATTTTGGCTTCATAGGCATCCATACTCGGCTTATTACTGATGTATACCACTCTCTGCTTTTGAGAGTAGTAGTCAGTATGAGAGAAGAGTCTTACCGGCAGTGGCGTAGGAAGGGCGGGGTGTAAGGGGCGCTACACCCCGGGTTCCAGGGGAGGGGGGTGAGACTCCCCGGCCCCTCCCCCGCCGCCCGGCACCCCGTCCAGGTGGGGCAGCCCCACAAGCCGCTACTTGCTCGCCGGCTCACAGCAGCGCCGGCCGGATCCACTATGCATGCCCGGAAATTCCAGGCATGCATAGTGCATCCGGCCGGCACTGCTGTTCCCACAGCAAGCCGGCGAGCGAGTGGCAGGTCGTGGGGCTGTCCAACCCGCCACTCGTTCGCCGGCTCGCAGCAGCGCCAGCCGGATCTACTACGCATGCCCGAAAATTCCGGGTATGAGCAGTGCATCCGACGTGTTGTGGCGTCACGACGCACGCACCCTGACACCCCACCCCAGGGGGGTGCCTCCACGCTGCCGCCCCGGGCAGTGAAAAGGCTTCCTACGCTGCTGCTTACTCAAAACTATTTTTCTGCTTCCCATCTTTTTCTGAAAAGCCCACCTAATCAAGCCTTGAATTACATAATCATAAATTAAAGCACTGTCTCCATGCTTTAACAAATCATCCTCTGGTAAAAACAACAACACCGAAGGTTTAAGCCACCTCAAATTGATTGATTCAACATTGTTTCAGTCTATTTTCTATTTGACATAGGTTCCTGAACGATTTAGCCACATTTTTTCAGAATCAAAGTCCACGATCTGGCAAACCTAATCTGTTAATAAAATGAAAAGGTGACCTTGCCTAATTTAATAAGTCAGTGCAAAAATACTCTTTCAACATGCTAAAGAATTCCAGAAAGGTTATCGTCTAGTTCTTTCAGAAGAGGTTGTTCTCTCTTTCCTAGTCTGTTTCTCTGAGCTGTATTTTCATAATTATTAATTCATTATAATTTTTTAAACCCTGTTTGCAATATAATATTTAGATAACAGCTTTTATTTATGTGACTGATATAGGCACATATTACAACCTGCATCTTATTTTTGTGCCCAGTGCTGCCCTTGTGCCTTGCAAGGCACAGAGACTAAAGAGGAGGATGCTGACAGCCAGTCAGCCAATGGACTGGTTGCAAATAAGAAGGCAGGCAAGAGGGGACTGGTTGAGGGAGACTGATGTTGTTGGGACAGTGTCCCATTTCCACATATAGGCAAACCTCCACTACATTTGAGGAGGTGTGTTCAAAGAAGGCAAAAGTGGCTATAACATGGAAATGTAGAAAACTAAGGGAGCCTACAAGTAGATTGGGAGTCCTGCCAGGTATGGTCTCTCTATCTGGCTCTCAGGACCCTCTCCAGGCCAAACACCCTTTCCCAGTCACACCCCATCTCCCCAGAGCACATCTCCCAATGCCCTCCTTTGCACCTTCCCTTGAATGTTTTTGCCTAGCTGTATGCGTTCATGAATTCTGAAAATCCTTCTTGCTTGCCTGGATGAAGGATAGCGAAGGGCATGTGGGTGCCTCTAGAAACTAGCCTACTGTAGAAAGGTTAATTGCTCTGTTATTTGCTCTGTCCACTTTTTCCTCTGGCTCCGCCCACCACAGGCATGTGGCCCCCAGAAGGTTACCTAGAAGAGAATGTGGCCCTTGGGCTGAAAATGGCCTCCAATTCTTGCTCTGGGGTCTCTAAAATCCTATTGCATGAACAAGATTTCCGAGTCATTTCTAATACAGTATGCACCAAAATCTGGATGGTGCAAAACCCACCACCCATCCAACCCCCCCCACCACCACCACCACCTCCATCTTTTGGTTACTTAAGTCTGACTGAGAAAATGAATAGCTCTGATACAAACTGCAAATCCCCGCACAATTCATAAATACGTGGAATAATTATTTCCTGGGGATGTAGTATCTAATTTATTGCATTTTTATGGAGTGTTAGACTAACTTCTTATTTGTGGCCTGTCAAAATAGCAGCAAATTATGGCAAACATAACATTAAATGCTATGCTGTAAAGCAAATATTTATCTAATTTGGGATTCTGTACATCTTTAAAAGCATGATGGCTTGCTTTTCTTATGTCAAAAGCAAATAAACGCCTACTTTGTTCCTCTCAATTGTATGGACTAAAGGGGGTATCACTATCAGTCAAGTTATTCTAAGAGCTGCCATTACCACTTAAGATTTTTTTATGATGAAACATGACTCTCCTTTATCTTCTAGTCTAGATACCAAGGCAATCCTTGAGCCCACATCCCGATGCAATAACAGACCACAAACTAGCAGGAGTGCTACTGCCTTGGAAATACAATAAATAAAAAAATGAGCAACCTATAACTTCCACATCTCCTTCCATAATATGGAACACTACTGACTATTACAATTGTCATGCTTTCAAAAAGAATTTTAATATCACCCTGTCTTAAGTGCATCAGTCCCCATAAATCTAATGCCAAGTCTTTAAGTCTTTGAGGCAGTGGTTGCTCTGGGACACAGAAGCTATGGGGAACATTACTGTTTTACTTTGTCCTTTAGGTATTTCTCTGACTCTGGGGGATCTTACTGTAGAGAAAGCTGATGATCTGTCAAAGCCCTGGTTTTGCTAAGCAGTTGACATGATTCCAAAGCATCCTCTCCAACACTGAGTATTCTGGGGAGCTTCAGGCTATGAAGAAAGCTGGACAGAGACTCTAGCACAACTTGTGCATGTCTTGCTCGGAAGCCAACCAAACACTGGATAGCATACATAATCATACCTACCATGAGGCAATGCGGGCTGCAAAGAATGTATTCTCTAGTAGTCAGCCAGCAGAGTTATTTTAGATGGTCTGGAGCAGGGGTAGGCAACCTAAGGCCCGGGGGCCAGATGCGACCCAATCACCACCTCAATCTGGCCTGCGGACGGTCTGGGAATCAGCGTGTTTTTACATGAGTAGAATGTGTCCTTTTATTGAAAATGCATCTCTGGGCTATTTGTGGGGCATAGGAATTAGTTCATTTCCTCCCCCCTGTCGGAATACGTTTCACGGATCCGCCATAGGATCCACATTTGTTTAATTATTTAATGAAGTTTTCGAGAACTACTTTTGGTGTTAATACGCGCAAAAGCGAAAGCAAAAGTAAGAATGAATAGTCTGGTTCACTAATAGATTAATCCGCCTTTACCTTATAGTTCCGGTCATGTTCAAAGTTATTAATGAGCGTTAAGTTTGCTTCCCGCCTTTTTGGAGGGCAGCAACAGTGATTTTATTGGTTGAGGCATTGATCATGATGTCACGTTGGTTCCTAAATAAAAGGCTGAGGCTCCCCGCTTAGGCAAGTCAGTTAGGCGTTCATGCGTTCTTTCCGTTCTGCTTTAGTTGGGTTTTAGTTGAAGTCAAGTTTAGTTTTAAGGGATTAGGAGCGGGCTGGATGGGTTGGATGGGTTTTTCTTTTAGTTAGAGTTAGATCGCGGAAGATCATTCGGTTTAGCCTTAGTTAGGTTTCTTTTAGGTTTAGCCTAGGGCTAGGTTTGCGGAAGATATTTCGGTTTTAGTATTATTTAGCTAGCCTCGCGGAAGATTGGGCGCGCAGGGACTTTAAGCTTAGGAGAACTTAGCTTAGGGGACGAGCCTATGCGGGTTCTGCCGAAGCCACTAAAGATACAACCGGTGTCTGTCTTCCTTTGGGGGTAAAAGGGGGGAGTAAAAGGCTTAAATTAAAATTTTTATTTCCTTATGTTGGTCCACCTATTCAGAGTCAGGGTATATTCTATTTCTCGAGGCAACGTTTCATTTAGAAGGCAACTAAGAACTCATGCACCTTCGGAGTCATCAATTGGCTTACTCAGCTTCCTTCGGATTGTGAGACTTGGCCGGCGCCCGTGCTCAAAAGCATGCGGAACGCTGGCCGCTTTCCCCGCAACTGGTACCTCGTGCATGAGCAGTACAAGTTTGTGCACGAGGAGCTCCAGCACCCAAACCCCGACACCCCCCCCATACAGTCCGGCCCACAACATGGTCTGAGGGACGGTGGACCGGGCCACGGCTGAAAAAGGTTGCTGACCTGTCTGGAGGTTACTGCCTCCCACCGTAGGGAAGCAGCCTGCAGAGCTGTGTCCAAGTGGCTATATACTTTGAGGATAAAGCTGCTTGATTTCGAGTGACCTTGACTCTGCAGTTGTAGTTCCAAACAAAGCATACAAGTGCCACAGTTTGTGATGTGTTGTGGGATCGGTTTCAGCTTATGAAATCAGCCTCCCTGCTACCTACCACCATGCAGCAGCAACAACCAGCAGCAGCAACAACCACTATGACTAGCTATTCAGTAATTACATTAAAAGTAAAAACAGCAGCAGCAATCACCTCAAGGATTAGGAGTTTTGCAATAAATATGTTAAAAAGAACAAATCCACAGGCTTGATGTTTAAAGAAAGGAACAAGATGTTTAAGGAAGGTGGGACAGGAGAGAGTGTGAGAAAGAAAGAGACAGAAGTCTTCAGAGAAAAGAGATATTTAAAAACTTGGGAGAAAGGCAGTATTTTCAGGTGCTGTAGCACCATCAACATACCTTGTGAATTCCCTTAACTTGCAGCCCCACAAATCAAAAATTTGCCCACTCCAATTTAGCATCAGTTGATCAATTTAACTATTACAGCTTGCAGACCTAGATACTATTCTTGAACAACTTTGTTGTTTAAAACTAAAAATAATCAGATCTTCCTATGATCCCTGCAAGGCATCACTCATGAGCATGCGATCTGTATAAAATGCTTCTCATTTTGGATTAGTTTGAGGGCACACCAGATGGAACACAGGGTACTGTGGGATCTGCCATTTATCACAGTGACAGTGCGTAGGAAGCAACGATCCTCTCACCACAGGGGGAAAGGCAGGACTGCAAATGTAGAGAGCAGGAATCAAAAGATGGACTTTGTGGAGTTTGGCAACATTTGTGCTGCTCATTAACTTAATCATATTAATTTATTAGCCACAAACATCAAAGTAATTCGCAGAATTTTTGTCACCGAGAACAAGTCTCCACCGAGACAGTGGATGAAACAGTCGTTTTAAAGGAGTTTGCTTCACATTTTGTATCATATAGATGGCTAGGGTGGTATGTCTCGATTGCCACATGAAGCTGCTGCTTTTAATCGTCTCCACTTTGGGGCACGTAGCATATGTTTGGGAATACTGACCCAATCCTGTCTCCCTGATGCATACGCTTAGATGTTTAAAGGTGAGCATGCATACAATGCCCATGTTTCATGCATTTGTTGCAATAAACATCAGCATTAACCACTAGTGCTTCCCATAGCTCTCTCTCTGTGTTTGTGTGTGTGTGTGTGTGTGTGTGTGTGTGTGTGTGTGTTCCTGCACCTTTAATTAGCAGCCAGCCATGGGGTAACTTAAAGCAGTCATCACATGGCAGTTGTGAAATATCTTTGTCAACCAGCTTCTGCCCTTTTAATAAACGCACATTGGAAGTGATTTTGCATTTCCTTCACATCTGCCACTGTTCCCAGGTTATAAGGAGAATGGTCAAATTGAGTCAGTCCAATTCTTCCAATAGTTCAGCATTCTGTCCGCAGGCACTAGCCAGATCACTCAGTAGGGGTGGGATCTCTAAGCAGGGCAAAATGGTGGTATCTCATTTCTCTTTCAAGCTTTACTTAAGTCCAAACATACCAATCATCACAAGATCCTCATACTACATGTGTGTGGGGGGGGGGTTGTTGTATGTTGGAATGGTACACAAACATACCACAACTCCCTGCAGACAAAAAAACTGATATCTTCAACCATCAATCTAAACTACTCAGGGAGAGTTTGACCACACAGTAACTTCCAGTAAAAGTTGAGATGAATATGCATTTGTACAAAACTCGAAGTCTGAAGAAGGGTTTTGGGGTGCCCCAAAGCATGCTCACAACATTGCACGACATTTTATCTGAGTCCCAATAATGGCACTGGTATATATTGTGGTATTAGGCCCTTCGCTTTGCTTCGTCTTCAAACACACATTACAACTGTGGGAAATCTCTGAGCTACACTGATGTTTCTCTCACAGAGCTACAGTTTCCAGAGTGGTTAAAAAAAACCCAACACAATCCCTCTGGGAATTGTAGCTCTCTGAGGGGAATAGGGGACTCCTGACAACTCACTTATAACAAACAACAGTTCTTAGGATTCTTTGTGGGGAAGTCACAACTGCTTGAAGTGGTATGATGCTGTTTTAAACACATAGTGCATAATGGGGGCAGAGGTATCTCCAAATATTCAAATGAAATCTACCATCCTGTAGATGCAGGCATGCCCTCTGGGGCAACAGAGAACAAGTCTTTGCCCTCTTGTACATGATACCCAGTGGTGGGGAACCCCCAGACCAAGGACCTAATTAATTAGCAGCCAGCTAATGGAAGGGCATTTTGGCTAAGCCCTGCTCAACTGTCCCCCTACCTGATATCAGCTGATCACTGGATCTTACAGTGTCATGTGCATTGTGCCCTACAAACACCAATAATCAGCTGATTGCCGGGCCTTGTGAAGCACTGCATACACAGCACTCTGCAAGACACAATCAAATGATCAGCTGTTTGTAGGGGTTTTCCAGGCAATGTGCTTGCCGACATAGTTTGATTTCAAACCAGGACAGCAAAAATGGGTCGCTGTCATTGTCGAAAATGGGTCAAATTTAGCCCATGGTTGGATCCTGTTACCCACCTCTCCTAGCTCTGCCTACCCAGATGTTCAAAGGCATTATGTACACATGTGTGTGATCTCTACATCTTGCATGGTCTGCCACAGGAAACATTACTGGTGCTACCTACAGCTATCACCATGCATGAAGGTCCTCTTTGATCATGGTTGCAGCACCGGATTAAACCCTGTGGAGGCCCCTGAGCAGTCGAAATCTTTCTCCCCTCCCCCCTTGCAAATTATCTCCTAGTTCTCACAAATATTCTATTAGAATCCGGAGTTGGCAGGAACTTGCGACACACCAACTCACAGAAAGCTTCGTTTCTTGAGGTTTCTCGTGCACACGCTCTAGTGGGATAGCTTTTGAACTAAGAAAGTTTGATTGTAATTTTCTTTCAAGACCAAACCTATATTATTTAAAAGGGCCCATAGGCCAGTGCCTACTCTGCCTATTTGGTAATGCAGCACTGGGCGGTTGGCTTCCATGTGTTTCGACAGAGCAGGAGAAAGAATAATTTCGCCCACCCCACTACACTTAAGAGAAGGTATTAATGAGGCCCTTTGGAGATCAACATCCCACCCCTGCCTCTGCCCGTATCATATAGCCAAGTATCTAATGGAACTTTCCCTTTAAGGAAATTACGATTAATGAAGAACTAAATCGCAAATCCATTAGGTTTTAGTCAGCACAGCAACACCACACGGGGTTTTTCATGAATGCTCAAGAAATCCAATAGCGTAACCTCTGGTAAAGCTTGAAAAGCCCTGAAGGACAAGGCAGTTAGATCAATATTAGTTTATTTCAACTGCTGTGCAGTACGGAGAGACAGAGCCGATCATCCAATGGATTTTATTACCTGTTGGGGAGATAAGTCCTGGTGATAAGAGGCCTGGTACTCCGTGGGGCAGTAGGCGCGTGTTCTCTTGTATTGCAACCCCCAGAGAGCGCTTGGGGGGTCTTCCTGGTCGTGAACTGTTGAAACAAAAGTGAAAATGAACTTTTCATAGCTCTTTTGTCAAAAGGATTTGCATAGTAATGCACTCTGCATTGATTTTTTAAGGTCCTGAATAGCATAGAGGCCTTGGCTGTATTCAAAACCAGCTCCTACAGCCTTAACTCTTTCGGTACCCGATTCTGACAGTGGCCCTTAAACAAGTGTTGGGGTAAATCTGCTTTTCTGAACTTTGACATACCCTCCAATATTTCACCAATGAAAGCAGGGAAATTCTATTTCATAATAATAATTTTACTGTTTACACCCCGTACATCCGACTGAGTTGCCCCAGCCACTCTGGACAGCTTCCAATATATATATGAAACATTAAACATTTTTAAAAAACAAAAAACTTCCCTATACAGGGCTGCCTTTAGATGGCTTGGGGGGGGGGGTCAGATAACTCTGTACCCCGCAAACATTTCTCCGGTGAAAATAGGGACATCCTACCATACCTTCCAACATTTTCCCAGAGAAAATATGGACATCCCAGAGAAAATATGGACATCCTAAGGGAAATCAGAAACTGGGACAGCTTCTGTAAATCTGAGACTGTCCCTGGAAAATGGGGACACTTGGATGGTCTGCACGAGGGGGATAGGGGTGAGGAATGTTGCATTCCATTTCAGAGAGCAATTATTCAACTTTACTAGATGACCCAGTGTTATAATCTCATCTATCTACAAGATTTTGATTTCACTCTTTTTTCTAAAGGTTTACGGTCATTATGCAGCTCCTCTGATTCACCCTCATAAGAACCCTGTGAGGAAGGATGGGCTGAGATGCAGCAACTGTCCTGCTAAGCTGAATGAGGATTTGACAGGTGAGAGCAGGATTCGGACCCTGCTTTAGCCACAAAATTTAGAGTGTGTGACCTTGAGACAGTCGCTACCTCTCAGCCCAACCTTCCCTAGGCAATGAGGATCAAAGTAAACAAATCTCATCACCACATTGCACCAGCTCTCATGATTAAACATGATAATTGTGGTTCTTCAATACCTTTGGTGAGAAAAGGGATTTTCTTAGTCATGCACCCTTGTTCCAGGGTGTGACTGGTCGGCATTCTAGATTCTGATCCATGTCATTATTAATTTAATTGCTAGCCAACTTTAATTTAATTGCAACCCAGCCATTATTGATTTACAGTGGTACCTCGGGTTAAGAACTTAATTCGTTCAGGAGGTCCGTTCTGAACCTGAAACTGTTCTTTACCTGAAGCACCACTTTAGCTAATGGGACCTCCACTGCCACTACGCCGCCAGAGCACAATTTCTGTTCTTATCCTGAAGCAAAGTTAACATGAAGCGTTATTTCTGGGTTAGCAGAGTATGTAACCTGAAGCGTATGTAACCTGAGGTACCGCTGTAATTGCTAGCTTTATCCCAAAATATCCCAGGGGTGGTTTACAACACATTCAAACAAAACACAATGATCACAATCCATTAATAAACTAAAAAAAACAAAACAAACAAACAAGCAAGCAAGCAAAAATATTTCAATTATCAAAACATTCAGTACAACAGAACAAGTTAAATACAGCAATATGTAAAATATTAATTGTTGTAAGAGAGGCAAGAATGAAAAGATGTGACTTCAGATGATACAGAAATAGGAATCGTCACTTCTTCAGAGAAAGGGAGTTCCACAAATAGGGTGCCATGACAGATAAGGCCCTGTCATTGCAAAACAGACTGGCAGGGCCACAAGCAGGCTATCCCCCCAAAAAACTCAAGGCTTCAGCTGACACATTGTGCACATTGTGTTGAAGAGCAGCTCCAGGCTCCCAGATGAATTGTTTTCATGATAGAGAAGGTAGAATTCCTATGTATGAAGCCAACTCTCTCCCCGCAACCACCACCTATGCTTGTGCCCAGGTACCCAGGTGGGCAAAGCTGGATCATGCTTGGTTCACTCTTCTCATCTGCTGTTGTTGTTCAGTCGTTCAGTCGTGTCCGACTCTTTGTGACCCCATGGACCAGAGCATGCCAGGCACCCCTATCCTCCACTGCCTCCCGCAGTTTGGCCAAACTCATGCTAGTCGCTTCGAGAACACTGTCCAACCATCTCATCTTCTGTCGTCCCCTTCTCCTTGTGCCCTCCATCTTTCCCAACATCAGGGTCTTTTCCAGGGAGTCTTCTCATCTCATGAGGTGGCCAAAGTACTGATCTGTCCTTCCAGTGAGCACTCAGGGCTGATTTCTTTAAGGATGGATAAGTTTGATCTTTTTGCAGTCCATGGGACTCTCAAGAGTCTCCTCCAGCACCAGAATTCAAAAGCATCAATTCTTCGGCGAGCAGTCCTCTTTATGGTCCAGCTCTCACTTCCATACATTACTACTGGGAAAACCATAGCTTTAACTATACGGACCTGTGTCGGCAAGGTAATGTCTCTGCTTTTTAAGATGCTGTCTAGGTTTGTCATTGCTTTCCTCCCAAGAAGCAGGCGTCTTTTAATTTCGGGACTGCTGTCACCATCTGCAGTGATCATGGAGCCCAAGAAAGTAAAATCTCTCACTGCCTCCATTTCTTCCCCTTCTATTTGCCAGGAGGTGATGGGACCAGTGGCCATTATCTTAGTTTTTTTGATGTTGCACTTCAGACCATATTTTGCGCTCTCCTCTTTCACCCTCATTAAAAGGTTCTTTAATTCCTCCTCACTTTCTGCCATCAAAGTTGTGTCATCCGCATATCTGAGGTTGTCGATATTTCTTCCGGCAATCTTAATTCCGGCTTGGGATTCATCCAGTCCAGCCTTCCGCATGATGAATTCTGCATATAAGTTAAATAAGCAGGGAGACAATATATAGCCTTGTCGTACTCCTTTCCCAATTTTGAACCAATCAGTTGTTCTATATCCAGTTCTAACTGTAGCTTCTTGTCCCACATAGAGATGTGTCAGAAATGCACTCCCATTTCTTTAAGATCTTGCCATAGTTTGCTGTGGTCGACACAGTCAAATGCTTTTGCGTAGTCAATGAAGCAGAAGTAGATGTTTTTTTCTGGAACTCTCTAGCTTTCTCCATAATCCAGCGCATGTTCGCAATTTGGTCTCTGGTTCCTCTGCCCCTTCGAAATCCAGCTTGCACTTCTGGGAGTTCTTGGTCCACATACTGCTTAAGCCCGCCTTGTAGAATTTTAAGCATAACCTTGCTAGCATGTGAAATGAGCGCAATTGTGTGGTAGTTGGAGCGTTCTTTGGCACTGCCCTTCTTTGGGAATGGGATGTAGACTGATCTTCTCCAGTCCTCTGGCCACTGCTGAGTTTTCCAAACTTGCTGGTATATTGAGTGTAGCACTTTAACAGCAGCATCCTTTAAAATTTTAAATAATTCAGCTGGAATATAATCACTTCCACTGGCCTTGTTATTAGCAGTGCTTTCTAAGGCCCATTTTACTTCACTCTCCAGGATGTCTGGCTCAAGGTCAGCAACCACCACCTAGGGTGTACGAGACCTCCATATCTTTCTTGATGTCTTCTGCTTCTGTTAGGTCCTTCCCACTTTTGTCCTTTATTATGGCAATCTTTGGACGAAATCTTCTCATCTACCCAGGTCTCAATAAGACTCACCAGGTTAGATGACTCATAAGTCTCATAAGACTCATAGGAACCATAAGAGTGGAGGCACATGAGGCTTTGCCCCACCAAATCCAATCTGTCCCCAGCTGCCTGCCTTCCTACTTGCAACCAGTCCAGAGTGTGGCACTGCCTATCAGTTCCACGCCCCCCTCTACCTAGGACTCATCTGGGGACAAAACTGGAATTAGTTGGCTCTGCCTTTCACTGGCTCTGGCTCCACCTACCGTTGGTCTTCCTGCATCCTACCAAACGCAATGGGTGGGCATAAGCCACCACTAACCTTAAGAAGGGAAAGTAAGGACCCTGGAGGTTCTCATCAACAGTTTGCTCCTGTCTCTGGTCATAGTCTTAGATTATGGAAATTATTTCTAAGTTTGCATTTATTCATAAATATTTACAGATGTAAATTTTGTGCAAATCTTTGCTCTCTTCTCCTTCTTTTGTGGTGATGCGTTTCCTTTTTCCTTTAGGCAATGTGCAAATGGCCACCCTAATTCTTTGCTGTCTGACACACTGGGCCCATTGTGGTGGAAGGAAACCAGCTTCCCTTCCATATAGTCCTTGTACAAAAAAATATGCTGGTAAGAAACTCCTTCATATAACATTGATTAAACCCAGTGCACCTCAAAACTCCCACCTGTAAAATGAAGACAACTGACTTCAGAACGTATTTCCGGGATCTATAGTAGGTTCATTGTGCTAAAATAATGTCATGTCCAACCTCAGTATCCTAGCTGAATAAAACCTGTGCTGCTTTCATGGGGCTCCTGAAACATTTTTCAGCATATTGTACAGTGGGTGGCGCTGTGGTCTAAACCACTGAGCCTAGGGCTTGCCGATCAGTAGGTCGGCAATTCGAATCCCCACAACGGGGTGAACTCCCGTTGTTCAGTCCCAGCTCCTGCCCACCTAGCAGTTAGCATGTCAAAGTGCAAGTAGATAAATAGGTACCGCTCCGGCGGGAAGGTAAATGGCATTTCCATGTGCTGCTCTGGTTTCGCCTGAAGCGACTTAGGTCATCAAGCTAGATTTCCAATTAGACCTGCCACCCAAAAAGGCAGACACTTGGAACGCAAGCTTTCCTGCAGATCAACTGTGAACAAAATATACATCTGGCAGAATTATTAAGAGCTTATGCATGTACACCCAAAAGCTTCACTGAGTTCAATGGAACTAAATCCCAGATAATTGCAGCCTAATTGTTAAATCATATATAAAACTACACAGCCCACATTGCAACTTCCCAGTGAGTGAAATATTCATGTACAAAAGCACCTGAAGCCTTTAGTACTCACTAAACAGAACACGAATTGGACATTCTCCCTCCTCTTATTTTCTAGAGAGAAATCCATTCCATCCAGATGAGTAAAGAAGCTTTTGACAAACTTTGTGTTATACAGCCAACCAGCAACAATGAATGAGAGGTTCATAGCAAGAACCATTTCTCTCAAAAATGATTTCCCTTGTTCGCAAAGAAACGAAAGTTAAATTTCACTCCATCAAGCTTGCAGTAGCAAAGCTCTTTATCAAAAGGAGACACACTCAAGTGGTTAAATATCAGAAATCTCTGGTACTATTGCACAGAGGTGCCATTACTGTAGTCATACTTCCACAAAGAGTGTGCATAATATTTGTTTTATTATACATCTGTCTAGACCTCAGATACACACACACATATCACATCCTAAAATCATTCTTGAGTTTACTACTTTAGGCCTATAAACCTTGTCCTTTTTATCTAGATTAATTTTTTAAGTCCCATAGTCAGTGCATTTTTAAAATATACTCTGGGGAGTCCTATGCAATACAATGCAGCAAAACACAATAAAAACTGTGCTGTATAGATCAATACATTTTATTGCACAACAGTCCTCGGGCTTTGGAGACCTGCTCTTGTGCAGCAGCAACCGAATGACAAGATCACTTGTTTTTCACATCACTGCAACATCATACTTACTAAGTGTGCAGTTTTACACACAGCCATCAATGCACACTAACTAAGCACCTTAAGTATTGCATCATGAGGAAGTGATAAGCTGGGTATCACCACAATGGAACAAACGGAGCGGCAGAAAGAAACTTGAACTAGATTGTATTGGGCCACAGCTCCCATCACCAGTGACTACTGATGGGAGGTCTGATGGGACTTAGAGTTCAACCACTTCTGGGGGGGGGCAGGCTTTCCACTGGTCTTCTCATTGCAGCAGTCTTAACTAACTATGAGGACCCTGTAAGAACAATAGCCCCCTTCCCACGTAACTCCAGCATCTCTTGAGGAAGGCAGGTTTTACCCCATTACGGCACCCTTTGCACACTGCTGTATATCACATCTATGTTCTACCATCCACTTCTGTGTGACAGGGAGCAAACAGTTAAGCACTATGAATGGGGGAGAAAAGGTGGCAGTAACAGGTCCTACCCTTCTGGATTTACAGGGGCTCACTTCAACCATCAGTGCAAGCCATGGCTAAGGAAGAGACTGATCTGAAATGTGACTTACAATTGACCAGTGAAACAAAACTGGAAACCATGGAGTGCAAACCATGGTTTGGTGCAGTGGGTGAATTGACAAACCATCGTAGCTCCACCTCTGCAGAAACCACATGAACCCCAGAGAAGATTGAAGTGAGTAAGCAACTCTATATTATGGCTTGCCGGGCAGCACAGAAAAAAAGAAATAGAAACTTCACAAGCATGTCAAAACTGTGTCTTGCCAGTACATTTGGAAGCCAATAGTATGGTTTTAGGTTCTAAAAATATGGCTACACAAACCATGGTTTAGTTTGAAATTGAGCCATGTAGGCATATATCTTACAGGAGGGGAAAGTGAACTTCACTGAAAGTCCAATGTGGCCAAAATGATATGAGAGTAGACTGTCATGTGATAGTCTAAAACTGCTGTTTTTGCAAACTTAAAGATAAACTTTTAGAAGCAGTTTGTATGCTAATTGCTGAAAACATAGCCTTCCTGATGGAGGCCAAGGCTCTACTTTTAAAGTTACTAGAATCCGATGTAAATTTACATATTAATCAAGACAAATAAACATGTGGGGATTTAACTAGGAAACAATCTGATGGCAATTTAATCAGCACAGGTTGAAAGGTCCATCACTACCACATCCTGTTGCAGTGAAAATATTGATTGTGTTACTGATTTTAGTAATGCCTTGTTTTGCAGGGTACAAATAGCCATGTAATTATTCTTTAATTGAATGGTGATTGCTTGCTAGTGATTATTAAGGTTGCTTGTGTGTGTTTTGCTTAATTACTAGCTTATTTATGCTCAGCAATATAAAATAATATTTCATCTTTCTTTCTTTTTCTTTGGAGGGAGATGTAGGCTGAAAGACAATGGGTCAGATCATAAACCCACTTCAACTGTGATAACAGAGTAAACATATGTGTCCCCCTCCATATGGGGTCAAGTTTAGAAGTAATGATTTGTTGGACTTTGGATAAGTCATATGTCCATCCATGCTCTCCCTCCTTGTCATCTCTTTAGTTTTTTAATTCACAGTTTCCTGTGACATCCAAACCAGGTTTTAGCATTCCCTACCAACTAGGCCAGAATCAAACTATAATTTGGTATCCTGGTTCACAGAGATTGCTTCAACCGCAGCTGATTTGGACATCACGAGAAACTCTGGATTAGCAAATTAAGAAGTATTAAATTAAGGTGTATAAGAGATACAACAGGGAGAGGGAGCACACAACTCATTCCTGGTGCAACAGAAATCAACTGGGTTAACTATGTCTAAACCAAACCCAAAGAATTATAAGAGGGCCCAATTCACACCAAGATTCCCTTGTAAAAAAAAAAAAAGTGGGAGGAGGGAGATAATGCAACTTGAAGAGCTTTCACATAATGCATTCTCTTATATATGTGATGAAAGGATATGCACACATACTTTTACACTACACAAAACAAAATTGCTGGTGTAGTGAACCTATGAACCATATGCCCATCAAAATACAAAGCCACACAAAACCCATCCAGATAAATAAATTTGAATGTCTTAAATCCTTTTGAAATCAAGCATGGGGGAGGGAAGTTAGTTCTGACTTTATGAAGCATATGATACTGTCATGTACTGAGTCTGACCACTGGCCCAAAACTGTCTCTTCTGACTACCAGTGCCTCCCCAAAGTGGCTCCCCAAAGGTCTGCTAGTGTCATGACTGCTGACCCTGGGACCATACAAGGCATGGCAGAGGACTCTGATGAAGATGAAGTTCAGGTCACTTCCACAGGGAGAGAACTGCCAGTACCATATCTACGGGTACGTCCCTCCCAAAAAGAGGAAACACTTCTGCCACCATCCTCAGACTCAGAGAAGGAGTCTGCTGCAGTACCTTCCATGTCTCCACCTTCAAATAAATCAAAAGACTGCATTTTAACAACCCAACCAGCTCCTTTAGGGCGGTGGAGCCAGTCATAGTACAGGTCTCATTAGCCCACAATGTTTCAGTGGACTTCAGCTCCCTGCTGGAACAACATCTTTCTACCTCAGCAGGACACGGCTTCAGTCATTTGCTGAGGCAACATCAAATACCTACCCTTAGTAGGAGAAAGCTTCAGCAATGAAGTTGTCATTATTAGGTACTGCAGAGCATTGCATCCCAATGGCAACATACTGCCAATGGACCACAAAAGGGAAAAGGATAGCAAAGTGATAGTATATACAAAACACATCAAGGCTCACATCCTGCCAAGACAACCACTTGCATCGTGCATGATGCATACTATTAAACTGCACCAATGCAACTGCTTGTGTAGCAACAACTCCCTATGAGCATGAAATGTTAATGCTGAAATTATCACTGTTTAAAGCACTGGGTGGATCTGCAGATCTTTCGACAGTTCAGCTTTAAAGAATTAACATTAGATGTAGCATTTTGTAGGATTAATGGAGGGATACTGTCCCGCAGAAGCTTGATTTCCTCTGGGGGTCTAGCCCTTCATTTAGGCATAATTTAACCTGATGCTCTGCCTTTCATTTTCTGGCCTTCATTAAAGAAACTGAAATAGTATCCTATCCCCCTGAGTGCTGAGAATAAACCAACTGGAAATATATCTCAGCAGTACTTCATGTTTCTGAAACTGAAGTGGATTATCACCCAGCAACATTAACTCAGCAGCCTCCCTATAAACTTTGTGGGCTTGGCAGTTATCTAGATGAGAACGGAAAGCATTGAATCTCTGGGTGTCAATGAGATATGACACATTCCAAAGTATGTTTGCTACAAAAGGTGATAAATGAAGGAGCCAATATATTTTCCATTAAGTTAAAAAATAATAATACTGGTAGCTACCTCAATTTTTGACACCTGCTACTTATGAATTAATGCCAGACAATTTGGTAATCTCTACTGATTTGGGCAGATTTTCACCCTATCCTCTATCCAAGGACTCTGATTAGTAAATTACTTGTTGATCGCAGGAACCTTTTGTAAGAGGAAGGGTCGTAGCCCAGTGTTGAGCTTCTGGTTTACATGGAGACGGTCCCAGTTTCAATCCCCAGCACCTCCAAGTAGGGCTGGGAGAGACCCCGGCCTGAAACCCAGGAAAGCTGCTTCCAGTCAGTGTAGACAATAGTGAGATAGAGTAACCAGTGGTCTGATTCAACATAAGGCAGTTTCCTATGAATGTTTGGTTTGGCAAATTCTTGCACATCTGACACAGTCAAATCCACAACGCACTTAAGCAAAAACCCTCAAAGACAGCTTCCAGTGGGGTTTCCATTAGCTTATATACAATGCATTCATCTCAACCAGGGTATTGATTGAGCTGTAGGATCCTTCTCTTTCTCTCTTTCAGGCATTTGCAGGGTATCAAGGTAATTTCTTAAGAACCAAGTGTGTGCTGCTTTACAACAATTGCTTATACAGCACTTCCCCCCCATCCCAAAAACTTTCAGAGTGTTTCTCATTAATTAACAGAGAGATTGTCCATAAACTCTATAAGAAAATACACAATGTTCATCTCCATATTACAGCCGGGGAGGGAAATACATCTCAGGGAGAAGCCCCGTTCATGCATTACTCACACTACATACAGTATTTAAATCATATTTAAGCGACATGGCCATATGACTCCCCTAGGAACTGTAATTTGTTAAGGATGCTAGGAACTGTAGCTCTGTGAGGGTGAAACTACAGTTCCCATTATTCCTTGAGGGAAGCCATGATTGCTAAACTGGTGTAAATATGATTTAAATGAATATTGTGGGTGTGACCTATCAACTTACAGCAGCAAAGTCCATAAATTAATTAAGTGCAGTGTATTAAAATACTTTTCCATTGACTTGATCTCTTTGACCCAAGCAGGAAAGTATTTACTCCCATAAATTACTTTTCAATGATTCTCAAATTTGAAAATCCAGAAATTCATGTTCACATGAATGGTGACAGCTCAATCTGAGTGCCGGGGCTCAAAGAACAGAGAGACCTACAGTTCAAATTTAGTGACCACTGGAAGCCAGTTTCAATAGGATTGGTTCATAAGTATATCCAAATGGAATGCAAGGAAGAGGATGTGACGCGATAACCATTTGAAATATTCTTTGGAGCTTTATCCCTGCAAAAGGAGTACACACGTACATGCACACACACATTACTCCTCATTCTACAAGTTCTTTATCTGCATTTTGACCTCATAACATTATTCTCTTCACTTGGGCCTTACTGCACACATTTCCACCCTACCAAATGCAGTTAAACTCTATGTGACCTTCTGAGTGTTTAGGAAGATAAAGAAACTATGACCTCTCTGCAACCCGATTCTGTCTCCTCTCAGCATTGGCAAACTGATCACTTGTCTAACTATTGAACCACATTGTATTACTAACCAGATCAAAGGCAACAGCAGGCCAATTCAGCAGCGGGGTGGGGGTGGGGAGTCAACCATGCAAAATGGGTAATTAACATTAATCATACATGAAGCTGTTTAAGCAGATAACTAGAACCTGGTCACCATAGCAACCCTCATAAAATAGGGCTTCACGCTAATGTTCGGACTCTCTCCTTACCACATCTTGTGGGAACGCCAGGCCGCTGTCTCCTCTTGACTTTAACAGACTAAAGTGAATTACTGTTGAGGGATGACCAATGGTATAATGACATGGTGCTTAGCTGCATACCACTGAGGCTTCACCCACAGCTTTGGAGCCAGTTCGCACAATTATCAATCTTACAATCTTCTTTGGGTGGCAGGGAGCAGGTGTGCGTACACACAAATACAGGCCCAATATGCACTGTGCATTTAAAGGAGTATCATACAGTTTTAAACTGACATGGCTTCCCTCAAAGAATCCTGGGCACTGTAGTTAGCTAAGGGTGCTGTGAGTCATTAGGAGACTCCTGCCGTTTTCCTCAGTCAGCTACAATTCCCAGAGTTCAATGGGAAAATTAATTGTGAATTGCAGCTCTGTGAAGGGAGCAGGGAACTCCTATAAACTCTCAGCACCCTTAACAAACTACAGTTCAGAGGATTCTTTGTGGGGGGGGGAGAAACCACTGACTGTTTAAAGTGGTATCACAGCGCTTTAAATGTATAATGCAGTTGGGGCAACAGACTCTTCAACCACGAGCCTGGTTTGTGTGTATGCACATATACAGTGGTACCTTGGTTCTCGAACTTAACCCACTCCGGGAGTCCGTTTGACTCCCAAAACCATTCAAAAACCAAGGCACGGCTTCCGATGGGTAGCAGGAGCTTCCTGCACTCAAGCAGAAGCGGCGTTGGACGTTCGGCTTCCGAAAAACATTTGCAAACCAGAAAACTTACTTCCAGGTTTGCGGCATTCGGGAATTCAGGAACTGATTTGTTTGGCAACCAAGCCATTCAGGAACCAAGGTTCCACTGTAATGGCAAACGGCCTAGGATCCACAGGCCTAAAGGCAGCTGATGTAGCTCAGGAGTATAGAAATTCAGTGCCAAGCTTTTCCTCAGGTCTCTCCCTAGATCATGCCCTCTCTGTAAGCCACGCCTCTCACTGGCCCTGATCCACGCCTTTCTCAAGTGCTTTTGCTTGTCTGGAATGAGTCCTTCTGGGGTCCATGCACTGATGGCAAGTGCAGCCAAAGGAAAAAGTGAGTGGAGCAGCAAATATAATTTTTACCTTTGTCCAGTAGGCTAGCTCCTTCCAGCACATACCTCTCTCCTCCATCAAGACAAGCAAGAAGCCTTATCATAACACAGGGACACATTAATGTATTTTAATATTTGTTTTTAATACATTTTAATATATTTTAATATTTGTTGGAAGCCGCCCAGAGTGGCTGGGGAAACCCAGCCAGATGGGTGGGGTACAAGTAATAAATTATTATTATTATTATTATTATTATTATTATTATTATTATTCCAGCCAGGTGAAAACATGTGTGCACATGTGTGTGTAGGGGTGAAGGAAGACCATTGAGGTATATTCCAAGGGCCAGGCAAGAAATGCCTAGAAAGTCATCCCCAGTCCTGAGGTTCCCCACCCCTGATCTATACAGATGACAACCCCACAGTGGTCTCATTCCCATTTCCTTTATAAAGACACCTCCTCTCCTCCTAAGAAATGAGAAGGGCCTCAACAATGAGTACTTAGGAACGATGAGCTAGCAAGATTTCCTAAGAGGCAGGTCATAGGGAAAGATGGAGTAGGACCCTCCTAAGAGCTTTGCTGCTTGAAGAGAAAGGCAAAGTGTCTGACTTCACGCACAGTTTCCAGGGGACAGTCCCCAGATTTACAAATCAGTCCTCTGACAAAATCCTATCATTCCTACTGGTTGAAAAGTGTCCCCAGATTCATTGGGGAAAAATCTGGTAACCTTATGCCAACCACACTTGAGGGCAACAGGTCTGTTATGAGCATGTAGGGCAGGCCACATGGCACACCGTGAGCTCAGAAGAAATAGCCAGGGAGCTCTTGCAGCTGCCTCTAGCGGATTCCACCTGAGGCAGTTACATCACTTTGCCTCATGTTGAGCCGGCCTGGGTGGAGGCTTGCGGATGCCAGTAAGAGTTAGGATCCTATTATCACTATCAGGTTCTGATTTATTCTCTTTTTTATAGGGAATTAGCTTTACTTCTTAGATTTTACACATTATTAAAGGGTGATGAGGAGTCTATTTTTATTTCGCAGACTCAACCAAGTACTCTGAGCAGAACAAATGTAATAAATCAAATAAATTTAATAAATTTATTCAAATAAATAAATCAGGTTCTGATTTATTCTCAACTGATTGTGTGGCATTCTCTATTCTCTGACACTCCCTGCCTATTAATAAGAGGCAGTTGCCTTGGTTGTAGTGCTTCTGATTCCAGCTAAAAACCTTTCTGGTTTAGGAAAACCAACTTAAGACATGTAATTTTATTATGTACATTAGTTTTTTAAATGGTTTGTTTTATCTATAGTGTGTTAGTTTTCTTAAATCTACTTGTTTTTTTTAGGTCTGTTGATTATATCTGTATGAATATTTTATATAATTTTATGTAAACTGCTTAAAGGGTTTTTTATTATTAAGTGCTATATTAATCTTTTTTCTTTTTTTCTAATTTTTCCTTCATTAATTTTTAATAATCCATACAAACCATGCACAGTTTACATTGTCACAACCATCTGAAGAAACAGCATTAAAAGATTAATTCTCAAAAGGGCACCTAATATGAAATTATTAAATGCATTGAACTGTTACTTCAGTAGAATAAATATTACAAATAAATAACTATAAACACAATAGTCAGTAACAATAATGAATACTTCAACTGCAGTCCTGCTTGTTCTTCATTTAATTTAAACCTTTTGCCAGGCATATTATTTTCATTTCTTCACAGATTCATATAAATAATTCACTCCCCGTACCCCAAGCAAGCAAGCAAACAAACAAAGATGACCACCTTCCTATATAGCCTCAGCCACCACAAATACCATCAGCCCCTTGGTCCTCATCCATGTCAACAGAATCCACTAGACTAAGATGGAGTATGAGAGAAAAACAGAGGTGGTGGTCAGGCCTCAGCCTGAGAATGCAGCAGAGCTGAGTAACCAAACTGAGCTGGAAAAAGGACAGAGCGTGGACCAAAGGAGGAGAATCAAATCAAATCAAATTTTATTAAACGGTCACAGACCAAATCGTCCAACGAAGCACACACAAGACAAACACACGAAAAAACAGCATTTCGAAATTAAGATCTTAGATAAAATTAAACGTTTGCCTTTGCCTGCGCATTGTCAATGGATAGCTCATATTTCCTGCGTCTAATAGCAGAAACGCAGAATTTGGCAACATTAAAAAGGAGGAGAAGGAGTCAGCAGTGAAATCCTACAAGCAGCAGCACCTGTGGAAAGAGATTAACCCCTGCACACAAACTAGCTTCCAAGCCCAGTTTTTAAGGCGCCATTAGCGAATGGCACTGCCTGAACCAACCCAGTCTGGTTATAGCCTGCCACTTCCTGCCCTCCTCCTTATTTACAGGCAGGCCAGGTAAAGCCACTGACAGACATCTTTCTTCTCTTTAGTCTCACTGCTTCCCCTTGCAGAACTCAGCAGGGAGGAAGAAACGGCTGAAACCAGACATAGTGGTCCCTCCTGTCGTTGGCTCTTGTTCCACCTTCTGTTGGACTCTCTGCCTTACCAGACCCAATGGGCACCAACCACCACTGCAACTTGATATCTGTGGCCCTGCTGTGGAATACATGATCCTCCTCAGTGATCAGAGCTGCATCAACTGAGGCCGTTTCTGCTGATGTCTGGCCTGGGCTCCCCTTTTCCGATGCTCCAATGAGCATTGAAGAAGTTTGGTGAAGCTATTTAAAATTGACTGCAACGCCCCAGAGAGCTCCTGATGCGACATCATACAAAATCGATAAGACAATTTGTTTTCCAGGATCTCCTTCTTTTGAAACGAAGCTTAGATTGCAGTCCTAAACACACTTACTTTGGAGTGAGACCCATTGAATATATGACATGCACAGAATTGCACTCTTAATATTTTAAATATTAAATACCCCCAAGCCAATCAGATAACTAGTGTCGTACTAGTCCTGTAAGTACAGAATTCATTTGATGTACCTTATACACAGGTCTTCTCCCTTTCGATATGTTAAACCTTTTTAGTTTTGTTGAGAATTCAAAGCTGCTATAAAAAAAGTTAACGGAACCATTTGTTGGCTTATCATGCCTCCGAGTCATAGCTCTATTTTTCTGCCCTGGTAGATTCAACAGAACTCTTAAAAAAAATAAAATAGCCATAATGTGGAGAAATACCCCAATGTCCAATATTCAAACATACTTTTCCTTATCTAATGTCTAACCATAAAACCACCCTTACAGCCAGATGCGTCCTTTATAGCAAGTGCTAACCTTTCAAAAAACTTAAGTAAATTATTTATGAGGGAAAGACATTTTAAAATATGTTTGAAAGCACTATAGGAATGCGCTATTAAATGTCTTGGATACACATGGCTCTCCTCCTAATTGCCTCCGATTGAAGTTGGGCAAAAATGGGTGTGCCAATGCATAGCTTGATGCTTTACTTCCATCTAGTCTTTGAAGTGGGACAGAAAGTATTATGCCCCTCTAAAGAGGCATCTCAGTAGGCTCAGAAGGGGTGAAATGTAGGCCCCATAGACCAGAAGAAGCCAATGTTGAGGCATCCACATGTTGAACTGTAATTCTGATCACCCCTGAACAATGGTCATGCTGGCTGGTGCTGTGACTTGCAATGAAACAACATCTGGAGGTCACTATTTTGGTTACGTCTGCTCCAGACGTTTGGGATATGAGCAGTGGGCACCTTCAGCATTTATATCAGGGACACCAGGGGATAGGTTCTGCCAACAAATGGACTATTTCAAAAACCTCTGATTTTGCTCCAGAGAAGTACCCCACTAAATCAGGCTGCAGTTTAGGTCTCGCTCAACATAATGGAATATGGCCAAAGATCTTCCAGCGAGCTTCATGGGCTGAGTGGAGATTTCAAAGAAGCTCTCCCTGCTCCTCTAGGCACTAAAGCACACTGGCTCGAAGGTAGGTGTGTGAGTGTGTGTTTGTCTATTCCCCGAAACAAACTCACTCTCTCCCTCTGGCAGGAGAACAGCAGGATGTAAACCCAAACCTGCTTGTGAGCTTCTCAAACACATCTGGCTGGCCACTTTCAAAATAGGATGCAAGAAGACTAGATGTGTTCGCTCGTTATTTCTTATGACCTCACACATCCTTTCCTAAATTGTTTCTATCCAAGCTGGAAATTCAAATGAACATTTTATGAATGAATGCAAGGATGATATTTTATTTATTTGTTTGTTTGTTTGTTTGTTTGTTTATACATACATACATACATACATACATACATACCCCACCCATCTGGCTGGGCTTCCCCGGGCACTCTGGGCTGCTTCCAACAAAATATTAAAATACAGTAATCCATCAAACATTAAAAGCTTCCCTAAACAGGGCTGCCTTCAGATGTTTTCTAAAAGTCTGGTAGTTGTTGTTCTCTTTGACATCTGGTGGGAGGGCGTTCCACTGGGCAGGTGCTACTACCGAGAAGGCCCTCTGCCTGGTTCCCTGTAACTTGGCTTCTCGCAGTGAGGGAACCACCAGAAGGCCCTCGGCGCTGGACGTCAGTGTCCGGGCAGAACGATGGGGTTGGAGACGCTCTTTCAGGCAATGTCACTTAAAGAACTGGTGCCTGTGAGTTTGCCTGATTTCCTCTTTTTAAATTTATCTTTATTTGTTTGTTTGTTTGTTTGTTTGTTTGTTTAATATAACTTACAACCTGATTTCCACCATAAGTGTCTCAAAGCAGCTTGCAGTAAGAAAAAAAGCATACACACTAGAAAATTTAAAACTTAAATCAAAATGTCAGAAACAGAAACATGAAAAATGCACATATAGGGCTTGAACTCTACAACTCTATGATCCTATTTTGGTGCCTGAAACTTAACAGAGATAGTGCCTGCCTGATTTCTAATAGGATGGGGTCCCATATACCTAAGGCCCACTTCACTTGAAGGCACAACCTCTCACCAGCATGAGCCATGCCCTTGGTCAATGGGGGTGGCCACTACTAGCACTCCTCCAGATGTTTTCATTGATCATCCTGGGACATGTGGGGTAACATGTCCATCGCTAATTTCTTTGCCTATTGGAGTTGGGCTTTTTTAATGGGGATAGGCCTTCCAGTTTACAATCTGAAACCGTGTGCTATACTTAAGAAATGTTACATACTTTATAAAATTAATATTATTTGAATCCTGTCCACACCACCTCTTCTCCGAAGTCTCGAAGCAGTACACATAATACAAGACCAGCCCAACAGTATACAGAAGAAAATGAAAATGTAGCTGCAACAGGCGTGCGGGGCGGGGTGAGAACTAAAACTGGAAGTAAGGTAAAGGTAAAGGGACCCCTGACCATTAGGTCCAGTCACGGACGACTCTGGGGTTGCAGCACTCATCTCGCTTTATTGGCTGAGGGAGCCGGTGTACAGCTTCCGGGTCACGTGGCCGGCATGACTAAGCCGCTTCTGGTGAACCAGAGCAGTGCACGGAAATGCATTTACCTTCCTGGCGGAGCGGTACCTATTTATCTACTTGCACTTTGATGTGCTTTTGAACTGCTACCCGGTAGGTTGGCAGGAGCAGTGGCGTAGGAAGGGCGGGGCATAGGGGGCACTCCGCCCCATGTTCCAGGGGAGGGGGTGACACTCCCCAGCCCCTCCCCCGCCACCCACCCACCCGTCCGTGCTTCTTTATGGACAGAGCAGCCCCACGACCCGCCGCTCACTCACCAGCTCGCTGTGGGAGCAGCAGCGCTGGCTGGGTGCATTCGGCGGCGCTGCTGCTCCCGCGGCGAGCGAGCGGCGGGTCATAGGGCTGTCCGACCTGCCACTCGCTCGCTGGCTTGCAGCAGTGACAGCCGGATGTACCCTGGCCGACGCTGCTCCCCCCCCCCCCACGGCGAGCCGGCGAGCAAGTGGCGGGTCGTGGGGCTGCCCAACTCGCCACTCTCTCACTGGCTCACAGCAGCACCGGCTGGATCCACTATGCATGCCCAGATTTTCTGGGCATGCGCAGTGCATCAGATGCGTCGTGATGTCACGACACACGCACCGTGATGGCCCACCCCCAGGGGCGTGCCTTTGCACTGCTGCCCCGGGCGGCAAAGAGGCTTCCTCGGCCGCTGGGCAGGAGCAGGGACCAAGCAACGGGAGCTCACCCCGTCGCAGAAGTACACACCTGCAAAAGCTTGGCTAAATGATTATATATTTAGGAGGTGGTGGTGGTAGCGGTAGCGGTAATAATAATAACAATAATGATAATATAGTGTAAGTGGCAATCCTAATCCATGAAGCTGAGAAGGGAGGATTTCCCCCCCCCTTTGAAACATTAAATACATGTTTCTATTAAAGCCAGCTAGTTTACAAGCACTTTACAGGCACAAATATTTCGGCTGAAACCCATCTTCAAATCCCATTTTAAATGTAAAAACAAAAGTGCCGAGAGCTTTGATGTATAAATAGGAGTTAGGTATATTTGAGCCTCAGTCTCTCTCTCTCTCTCCCCCCCCCCCCACCCTTCCTGGTGTTTTTTATGTTTCTATTATATTTGTATGTGCATTCTATTATTGCCCTTCTTATACCAAAAAAAAAAGTAATTCCTCTGTCAGTTGCTCACACTGGATGCATTCATTTTCTTTAGACTTTCCTTGTTGGTTATTGATTTCCTGCCCCTTGAAGGGGCTTTGATTCTCTGCTCAGCAGGCCAGCCATTAGAATAAAGGTTGTTAAAACTAACAAAGAGGGGGGTTGGAAATCTAAAATTAGTTCTATCCACTTTCATCTAAGCCAAACACAAGCAACGCACTTCTGTTCCTGAGCGCAGAAATTAAAAGGAAGTATCTTTACGCCGAAGACCGGCTCATCCAGCAGTGTCATTATCCAACACTGAATGCCTATTTTCAAGCAGAAAATATGACCTTTTCCAAGGGGGCAACTGCTGCTTTTGACGTATGCATGCCAGGAGCTGTTTGAAAACAAAGAAAAAGACTTCCACAGAAAAGTTAGGGGGCCTAGGAAGCTCATAAATCATCTCGATAAATAATAATTTCAGCAAATCCTCAAAGCTGGAACATAACTTAGGAAAACTATTTTCATGAGAGGTCTGAGAGAATGAATTGACTAACTAGGAGTGTGAGCTACTCTCGTGTGAAAAGGCACTGTTGTTCTCCATTAATGGAAACACTAATCACTTAAACAGTGGGATGGGCCACCCCACTCTTTTACCATCACTTCTTTCTTACTGTTGCCAGGATTGCGCAGCTGGCATTCATATCAGCTGACAGCACCTTAGTTAACATAAGGAGAGCCCTGCTGGTTTCGATTAAAGGCCTACCTCAGAGGCTGGGAACCACATTCCTTCTGGCAACCTTCTGAGGTCCACCTCCCCATGGTGGGTGGAGCAAAGAAGTAATTTTACCTTTGTAAATTAGGCTACTTTCATTAGTTTCCTTAAGAGAATGTGAATTACTCACATGCATTACTGTAAGGAAAAATGGCAGCCAGGGATTCTAGTGTAAGGTTACCAGACGTCCCCGTTTCCCGGGGACAGTCCCTGGATTTACAAATCAGTCCCCATACAAAATCCATTGAAGCTCTGAAAAGTGTCCCCGGATACACTGAAAAAAATCTGGTAACCTTATGTCTAGTGCCAACTGTCAATGAATCTAGCAGAGAAGGTTCTGGGTCAACAGTAGATTGGGTGGGAGAAATGGAAACAAAACAGAATACTTTTGATTCATGACTACGTAGGCCTACCTCTGAAACTTTGAAATATAGGATTTAGGATCTGTTGCAGTAGACCATTTAAATCTACACAAGTAAATCTCTGTTCCATGAGGTTGTTTGTGGCTACAGCTCTTCAGTGGACAGAAAACATGGACATCAGAAATACATGAACACAACAGTATTACGACCACAGGCAATAAATATACTTGACCGCTAGCAAAAGTTGAATAAAGCAAGCAAAACCTGAGCAATCATCAGTAACTCCTCCCTTACATAATTATTTGCATGTGCATCTTTGGATTAAAAATATGTTTGGCTGCTTCAAAAGCTTTTGAAGCAGCCAAACATATTTTTAATCCAAAGATGCACATAGCCACCTAGAGTTGCAAACATCCAAGAAGCAAAAAGATACCCACATGCATAGTGTTGTGCACACCCCACTCTCCAAGTAGTGAGAGACTTCAGCCAGTGCTTACTCAGCATTTGGTTTCCATGGAATGAAGGTCACTGAAGACTATGGTGTCTTCAGGGTATATGGTTTCATTTACACATACAGTATATATACAACTGAACATGAGATAGAAGGGCTCATAGCATTAACATCCCAGCAGATCTTGCTTCCCAATTAGATTTCTAGGGGAGTCCCCAAAGCTATTGCTTTGGATTCAGCCCAGAGAGCAAAATTAAGCCTCTCTGTCTTTTACAGCTCCCAGCTTCACACAAGACTAAAATAAAGACTAGCTCCACAGCCTATTACTCTCCTACCCCCTGGGATGCTATGGCATGGCATCCAGCCAGGTAAGAGAGGAGTAAGCTTACCCCCTGCCTCCTGAAAAAGCATTATACCAGTTGTGTCTATGGCAAACATCTATTCTTGAGTAACTCTTTAGACATGTAAATGGAGTGCTTACTGGCCCCACTAGGGCCATTAACTTAACAGAGAGATGGGCTTTACCACTTCAGCTGTCCCTTTTACTACGAACAACAATCGTGCAGATACAAAATCACAGACACTAATATATCATCCAAAATACACACACCCAATCCAATAACAAGATAGATAGATGATAGATAGATGATGATGATAGGTAAGATAGATAGATGATAGATAGATAGATAGATAGATAGATAGATAGATAGATAGATAGATAGATAGATAGATATAGATAGATAGACAGACAGACAGACAGACACCCCAATTTACTATGGTCAGGGACCAGAATATAACCACTGTCCTTGACAAACAGATGTTTTTGAAATGTATGCAGTTAGTAAAACTGAGCTCAAACCAGAATATTAATCAGTTTGTGGGACTGGGGTGGGTTGGGACAGCAGAGGGGCAAATCACATATGCATTCTAGGGATGAGGAGCCTGTAGCCCTGCAAGGATTACTGGGCTGGGGCTGATGGGAGTTGGAATCCACCAACATCTGGGAGGTCCCAGGCTCCTTAACACTGATATATTGTGTGTCTATATTGTAAAAAGGAGAATTAGTAAATATTTACAGGACAGATCCCTCCCACCCACCTTTCTACAAATGTTTTCCTTCAAATGTCTTGTTTAAATATTAAGTATATACCATTTGTCCCTGAGATCTGAAAAGGTCACCCAGACAAGTTCAGTTTGAAAACCAAGGGAAGGGTCAGAATGAGTAAGTTTTTGCCTTATGTCTCATTTACATTCACTTACAGGGAAATCAATCAATTTCGGGGTCCTCCTCAGTAAAGAGCTGAAGAATCCTCTTTTTGTCAACCTCTGAGAGAAGGTCCATTTGTTTTGTATTCTAATCCTTTCCCTCTGTACGATTAGTGGCTGTTATTTAAGTTAAACTATTCATTTTGCCTTCAGATATGCGATGTATTACAAGCTGCTTTTCAATTAATCTTAGCCCTTGAAGACTGCAGACTCTCTGACAGCTTCCTCAGGAATCTCACGGTTATGTGAACATTTCACAAAAATTACTCTTCATAACTGCACACATTATAATTTACACATTAAACGCAGCAGGTTTTTACCTTAGGCCTCTTGCCAAGAATAACCTCCCCCACCCCCCACTTCCTTGAAATTTGCTCTCCTTTGATAAAATGATAATTATGAATGTGCAACTAGCAGCAAAAATAAAGGTTTTTGGAAAGCATTTGGAGTAACATTCTCTCACTTACTACCTAAAAACTAACATCAGTTAGTGTGTGAGATGTGGGGGTGGGGCAACAGCAATACATCACCACCCACCCCTTAAGACTGTTATGTAAAATAGAGATAGATGATAGATAGATAGATAGATAGATAGATAGATAGACAGATAGACAGATAGAGGTGGCCAACTTGAATAAAATATGGCGGCGCAGGTAAGCCCAACCCTGCATTATCGATCACATGGCACTCTCAAACCATTTGAATGGCAATGCCCACCAACTTTGGGGGCCCCCAGCCCCCTCAAATATTTTATTGGGGGGTGAAATGACTTCAACCCCTAGCAATGGGCTCCTATGGATGAATAGACAGACAGACAGACAAAGACATTATATAGCCACTCCATAATGTAAGGTCACAAAAAACAAGCATAACAATTAAAATACAATGTGAACCCCCCCCTTTACTACTACTACAACTACTTCTTTAAAAGTACTTGAATCATGTGTTTTTAAAATGAAGAGTGCCAGCCCATAATTTATTTGAAAGGCCAGGGTGAATAAAATAAGTTCTTCACCTGGCAGAAAGATGGCACTGGGCAAAGCTCTACGGCAAGTTGGTTTCTTAAGCAGGTTGCCACGTTCAACCACTGGAAACTGCCTTACACAAAATCAAGCCTTTGGTCCACCTAGCTTAGCGCTATAGACACCGACAGGCAGTAGCTCTCCAGAATATGAGGCAGGAATTCTACCCAGTCCTACTTGGGTATTCAGGTATTGAATATGCAATTTTCTGCATGCAACGCCTGCTCTCAGCCACTCAGCCACAGCGCTCCCTTGAAAGGTCCTCTCACTCCTGGCTACCTACCTCACTTTGTTTGTCTGGGACATATTAGTACTTAGCATCAACTAATATAAATATTATTAAGACTTGGCATTGCCTTGGTGTATGTTACACATGTGAAAAATGCTGAACAAAAGTTCAGCATTACATGAGCTATCCTCAGGCTTATGTGTTTCTCACTTCATACACGCAGATTCAGCGGCTTGGTTCAGATGGGATGAGAAGTCATGGGTGGTATTCAAAACAGCACTAGCAGAGTTCCCCTGGTACAGTGGCACTTCCATTTCTTCTCCCCTTGTGCTCCCCCAAAATCTTTTCCAGAGGATTCCCCCAACCTTCTGGAACTGATTTTGAGGGCATGCAAGGGCTGCAGGGGAGAGTGGGTGGGAATTCCATTCTGCTAGTGGACTTCTGCTGTGCAACCAGAATGATAGTGTTGGATATTTGCTCACCATGGCTTTCCTCCTTGATAATGAGCCACAGTGTGTTCTGTGTCAGATTCCTGCTCTGATCTCACATTCATGAAGAACATCAAGCACGTTCACTTCTGACTTCAAACTAACCATAGTTTCCTGTAGTTAGCTTGAAATCTCTGGCTTCTTCTCATGAAGCGTACTTTGAACAAAGCACCAAATCCTTAAGTTCGGATGTCAAATGCTTGTCTTCTCATAGGTGCAAAAGAAAGATGCACACATGCCCAAGGCTCATTCTTCCAATGGAATTTCACGGTTTCTCGCTATATCTGAACTAAGCCAATGAATTATTTCCTGTTTAGCGCAGACCATTGCACCAAACCAGTGCTCTGTGCATTTTGCACTCACACTTCAACCCAGATTGTGGCTTGCAGAAATAGGACAAAGTGTTGTTTGCCAGTGTGGATGCAAGGGTAAACTATGACTGGTACTAAAAAATGTGTGTGAGAACCTAGCACATTCCTGACCTGACACACCATGATTTGGAAGCATGTTATATCTGAACCACACCCATTTTCTCAGGTAAACCTATCACAACCTTGCAGAATAACACAAATGTTACTATCCAAAAGAGTAAAAGACAGCCACTTGCCTAAAGCCAGCAAGTAAATTGACATGACAGTTGAGATTAGAAACCAGGATGTTCTCTCACCGCTCTTTCTCTTAGCTACTATGCTAAAAACTAGCTCTCCCTAACATTACATATGCACAAATAATATTTTATATAAAAGCACAAGAAAGCTGCAATGATTATCCATTGATTTCCATTAGCAAAGCATAATGGAAAGTCCACGTGCAAAACAGTTATCCAAATACACACACACACTCTCTCTCTCTCTCAGCCCCAACTGCACCACACATTGCTGTACCGGAAATAAGTAACACACTCTGTTTTTAATGTTACCACTTAAGGCTGCACAGTCTACAAGCCTCTTCCTCTACAAATACAGGTGTTTCCCTTTCACTAATTGAATGTGACCATTGAGGAATTGTTGATATGCTGAAAGCAGCATGTAATCTCTTTCAGTCAAAGGCTGTGTTTCCATGAAAGTAACGGGGCAGGGGCGGGGGGCGGGGGGAGAACACAGACTTTCCACAAAGCACTTAGAAAGTGTCAACAAATAGCTACAGCAATCTCAATTTGGTTAAAGTGGGGAAATAGTTGTTCGTCTGCTAATTAGTGGGTGGGAATGTTCTTTTTTATTAGAGTATAGTTAATCTTGTTTGCTATTATTTTTTATGGCGAGTGTTGTTGTTTTCATTAAGTGTTGTGTTTGGTAATATTTAATATATTATAAGACACACCCCTCCCCTCCTTATGGTATTGTGTGTGTATTACTGTAAGTCACTCGGAGACTTTCAGGTGACAAGCAACTACAGTGGTACCTCGGGTTAAGTACGCTTCAGGTTAAGAACTCCGCTTAAGAACAGAAATCGTGCTCTGGCAGCGCAGCGGCAGCGGGAGGTCCCATTAGCTAAAGTGGTGCTTCAGGTTAAGAACAGTTTCAGGTTAAGAACGGACCCCCGGAACGAATTAAGTACTTAACCTGAGGTACCACTGTAATATGTTAGTTGAATAAATAAATAAATAAATAAATAAAGAGAAAAACTTTTCTCTATGCATTTTCTCCATGCCATGTTTTATTTTATAAACGTCTATCATCTCACCTCTTACTCAACTTTTCTCCGAGCTAAAAACATGCAACCTTTCTTCTTAGGAGAATTAGTCCTTACAGAAGGAAGCATTCTGAGTAATCCAGCACCTGCCGAATTGCAATTTAATGTGTGAACTCGTAGCATATACAGTGGTACCTCGGTTTTCAAAAGTAATCCATTCCGGAAGAACATTCGAATTCTGAAACATTCAAAAACAGAAAACTTCAGCTAGGCCTCAGAATCTTGCACTCAGCGGAAACCATGTGGCATGTTCGACTTCGGGCATGTTCAAAAACCAAAGCACTTACTTCCAGGTTTACGGCATTTGAGAACCGAAATGTTCATCAACTGAGAAGTTCGAAAACCGAGGTACCATTGTAACAGACTTCCACTTCAGGAGATCTGGAGTGATAGGAAGGTACTACCGGTAACTCTGGCGTGCTTTACTGGTAATGACTGCAGCATATAGCCTTGATTCACCAGTGCAAATGAGGCAATTTGTTATTTGTGCCTTCTCCTCTTCATTCCCCCTCCCTCCCTTCCATTGCCTCCTTCATTTATGATCAGAAGGGGGCATGAAGAGTGAAGACAAGCTTTTCCGCTTTGCTGAAATATTCTCCAGGCTTTGGTCGAGTTCCCAAACCCTCTGCAACTGTGCCCTCGGAACACTCAGCTTCTGTGTAATTGCAACATGTAGTTTGCCAACGCATGACATGCTTCGGGATTGACTGACAGCTCTTGCATTCCCAGGGTGGCCCTAGCCAATAATGAGGCATGTAGGATTGGGAAGCATTTCTCAAAAACATGAGCATGCAAATGGCAATGGTGATGCCAAGAACGTAATTATCAATGTTATTTTAAGTTACCCCCACATGAGGCAGGCACAGTCATTCTCGTGTAAAGATCCCCAAACAGCTGCAGCCATATGTGATTCACCAAAGAGTGAAAATATTCACATTTTAAATATTTCAGTGGTGTGTGTGTTTTATTTATTAAGAGGATTTACATCCCGCATTTCAACTGCCGTTAACAATATTGCTGCAGGCTGCCTGGAAAAGAGTTAAGAGACTACTCAGAGATAGCACTCTGAAAGTCATGCAGAAGCCTTTGAAACAAACTGTTAATAATGGTGATGAAGAAGATGATGATGATACAAGCCAATGAATTCAATTTCATACACACAAAAGCATAAGTCAATAAATGCTTAATTCTACAACCAGTATATGGAAAACTGGAGAAATTACCTTACAATTTTCTTTTTTTCCATTGTCCTTTCTGCTTCAGAAAAGCACACAAACATACTTCAAAGCCTTGCCTGGTAAATATTGGAAGTGGCTCATACTTTGTAAAGGAACTGCTCACACTCTTGAGGGCTGGAGTCTTTTGCTTTTAAACCAAATGAAACGTGAGGTCCTCAGAATGCTGACTTCGATAACAAAACTCCAAAAATTGCAAAGAGATACTGCAATTTATCCTGCCAACCTAGCAGTTCGAAAGCATGTCCAAGTGCAAGTAGATAAATAGGTAGCGCTCTGGCGGGAAGGTAAACGGCATTTCCGTGCTGCTCTGGTTCAACAGAAGCGGCTTAGTCATCCTGGCCCCATGACCCAGAAGCTGTATGCCGGCTCCCTCAACCAATAAAGCAAGATGAGCGCCACAACCCCAGAGTCATCCGCGACTGGACCTAATGGTCAGGGGTCCCTTTACCTTTACTGCAAGTTAATAAGAACAGAATACGCTCACACTCTGATAGTAGATGTTGGGAGCCCAATTTCACATCTGACTACTGAGTGGGTGAACTATAGACATTTTTACAGCACTAAATTGTTCCTCCTTCTTTGCCTACTCTCACATTCCCTCTGAACTTGCTTTGTCCTCAAAAATTTGTACTATTGGATTCAGAGATGGATGGTGGTGCCCACTGGGACTGGTGAGGCTGAAGGTTTGGAGTCCAACAACAGGTGAAGCCATAGCCAGTGATAGTCAGAGTCAACTCATTTTAGCTTCATCCTCATCTTTCTCCCTACAAGGGCAAAACTAAGACCAAGGAGGAAGAAGCTGGTTGTAAGCAAGAAACCAAGCAGGTGGGGGGCTGACTGAGGTTGGTGGGACAGTGACCCATTTAGCTTAATGGAGCAGCCCCTATTGGTTGGATTGTTGAAAGGTTTGTTGTGGATTATCATATAATTTTTATGTTTGAGCTGAGAGGAAATCAGCCACTCCAACCCTTCCATAGTACTAAGAAGTAGCAGCAGCAGCATTAGTAGTAGTGGTAGTAGTAGTAGTAAAAACATGCAAGGTGGGGCATAGAGTAAGGATTGGGAATTAGCTACATGCAGGGCTGTCTTAAGCATGTGCGGTGCCAGGGTGCAAAGATCCGCCCCGCGCCCCCTCCCCCAGGTTGCTCAGTCCCAGCACGCAGGAGGGCAGAACTGGCCGGCTGCCTCAGCGTCTTGCTGGCTTGGTCACCCCTGAACTCGCGGCACAGAGCCGCCTGCAGCAGCAAAGCCTGCCACAATGCTCTAAACGACAGACGGGCTCTTCCCCAGACTCAACTCTCGGATCCTGAATTCTCGGCTTGGCGCCCCTGAGAGCCAGGCGCCCGGGGACCCGGCACCCCTAGCGCCTATGGGTAAGAAAGCCCTGGCTACATGATGGCTCTAAGATGATGAGGTGTGTTCTATTAAATAATAGTGATAAGGCCACTTGCTTGCCTGGATGTAGAGAGGTGTAGGCAGATACATCTAGCTTTTACAAGGCTGGGACTGCACAAAACAAAGAATCACATCTGTGGCTCCACTGGCTTTTGCCTCCAAACTCCAACCATTACCAGCTTTGGCTCTACCCACAACTGGTACATAGAGGGTCCATGAGGAAATATGTCCCTTAGGCTAAAAAGAAATCATAAGAGAAAATCGAGGAATATCAGAACATAAGAAGAGCCTGCTACATCAGGCCAATGGCTTATCCAGTTCAGCATCCTGTCCTCACAGTGGCCAATCACATGTCTGTGAGAAACCTGCAAGCAGGATTCAAGTACAAGAGCACTTTCCCCTCTTATGGTTTCCAGCCACTAGCAGCTTGTTATGTTCCTAACTAGAACCAAGCCCTTTAAGAGTTATGGTGCAACTCAAAAATTCACCATATACCTTTACAGTTGGTGATAAGGTGGGGGGCAAGGCAGTTTCTCCTGCTAGTTCTTCCCTTTCTTCTGTCTCCTACCACTCTTCCCAACTTCCTGAAGCAAGCAGATCTATAGTTTCCACATACTGTACATACCATGAAAGGGAAGGAGTAAGGTTGGAAAAAGGGGAGGTAGAGATAACAGAAGCCACAACTGTTTCATCAATGTCTTACATCAGCAGCCTAAAAGGTATAGGAAGAATTTATGGGTTGGGATCTGGGAGGAGAGGTGGGAAGAAGTCTGAGTAAGCAGTAACAAGCAAATAAACACATTTCCCCCATTGCTTTTCAAGTGCGCGTCACAATGTTTGACACCTGCTACTTTCTGCCTAAAGTTTAGTCTTACCTTTCCCTTCATCTTCTTGTTACCCATGTCTGCTAGCAGAGAAAATTAAAGATGATCAGAATCCCTGAGGCATCATCAAGACCGTCATCTCAGACAAGAACAGAATACTTGGTACTGCGCTGGCACTAGCAGCACTGTTCCTTGAGGCTGCCAGCCACCTTCATCTCCTCAATTTCCTGCCTTGGCCCAAGGCAATGTGATGTGGCTGGGGCCAGGAATGGATGGCGAGAAAACAGATTAGCAAGCCTCGCTGCAGGTAGGAAAAGCAGCAGCTGTGATTGACTTGCAGTTGCTCAACTTGTTCAGGAAAAGGAGGGAAACAAAAGCTGGGCAGGGTTCAGTCAGCAATCCTTTTTTTTAGTTTTGAGAACTATATTCATTCTTATATTCCTAATTTTTGTTAAGGGTGCTTCAAACAATTAATGGTACAGAAGTCCTGCCTGGGACTTCCAGATGTTGATAGGCTCTAACTCCCATCAGCTCCAGTGAGCAATAGCCAATAATGAAGAGAGTTGTAGACCAACAACAGCTGCAAGACCACAGGCTCCATATCCCTGTTTTTTAACCCTTTCATCTATTTCCCCATAAAAAAAATACAAACATTATTAAAAATATTGCATCAAAATCTTGCCCCAAAAAAAGAGTAGCCGCAGGCCCAAGATACCAGGCAACACCATGTGTGGAAGAGAAAGGCAATGGAGGAACAGCATTTGTTGGAAACACTGAATAACTCCCGCTGCCCCCAACATCTAGCAAAAAATTGTGGGGATTGTAGCTGGTGGCAAATCCTGAAGATATGCACCATAATGGTGAGAATCTGCCCAGCCCCAGAATGAATTCACCATCAACAGTGGAGCAGTTCCAGATCTGCAAGGAAAGACCTTATTTTCCATTCTGGCTTTTCTGATGCAGCAGCTGATGCATAGGTAAATCATAGACAAACCTAGCAAAATGGCACATGTTCACTTGGCCTATGAATTATGTATGCATTATGGTTACCACACACCACATTTGCAAGAATATAGAACTGTTAACATATAACCTGCAATTCTATTCAAGGGAACGAAGTGGGCAATGAGGAGGGTGGGGAGGCTAGTCATATATTTTTAGATTTCTTTTCCATTAATACACATTGTGGTTTCCTGGTTCTGAAGGCATAGCTCTTCCTTAAGTAAACACTAATGACAGAATGCATTCTCTCTTTATCTGAAGAGGTTATTTTTGAGTTCTGTCTTAAATACAGTATGCTTGTCTTCAGGCTCCATGCTCTCCATTCTAAACAGTTTATGAAAGAAGTTCTTTCACAAACAGGACAAGTTTAATACCTTCATGTCTGAAGCCTATTTTCAGCCTATTACTGAATGAAAGCCTGATTTCCTTAACCTGTTTTAAAGTTTTGTGCTCAATAAACATGTTTTTATGGCAACAGTTTTACGATGGCCAAACAGATATACTCCCATCATGTGACTGGAGAGTCTAATAAGAAATGCATGCTTGCTGCACTATTATTTATTGGTTTTGTGCGTGGGCTCCAAGATTCACCCTGCATCTGTGCTGTTGTTTTTGAAAATGTGAATCTGTTTCTGAGTCACTCTGTGCTCTCTTCACTCCAATGCGCGTCTCAATTTCTGAGCCATTCTATATAAAGCAAAGCTTTCACCACCATACCTTAAGCGCTGCCTCTCCCCATATGAACCAGCCTGGAACATGTGATCATAATCTGAGGTCCTTCCTCGTCTGCCTCCTGCACAAGAGGCCTGGAGGGCGGCAACACGACAATGGGCCTTTTTTGTAGTTGCTCCCCGTTTGTGGAATACTCTCCCCACAGATGGTCACCTGGCGCCTTCATTGCGTATCTTTAGGTGCCTGTCAAAAACATTCCTCTTCTCCGAGGTATTTAGCTAATTAAACAATCTAGGGCCTTTTAAACTGTGTGTGGTGGGTATTGTTTTGATTGCTATTGTTATGTACATTTGCATTTTTATATTGTTAAACCACCCTGTCCTCAGTTGAAGGGTGGTAAGTAAGTAAGTGGAAATATAAAAACAGATTAACTTCCTCTTTTTGGTAAAAATAAAAATAAAAAAGGATATACTGGTAAATCTCATCATACACAGGGGATGTGATCCTGGCTATTGCACTTGCACGTTGCAACTCTTTTAGGCGCATCCTACAGGTTTTGGACTACAACCTGAGAGATGAGAGCTCAAATCCCCACTCAGTCATGTGAACCTACCTTTGCCCACGCCAGTCAGTCAGATTTTTATTGCCAGTGGCCAATGACCATTATAATATAAAGGGCAATAAACAAACAAGGCAATCAAAGGGTAAGTTAAAACGTACCAATTTTTGGAACTGCAAGTCATCAGGTCTTAAAATTCTCCAAATCGTTTAGATTACGTGTTTAAAAACAAAACAAACCTAGGGAGTCAACACTGCTAGCACATACAAAGCTACCCTACAGGCAACACCAGACAGTAACTATCTAATTCTGAAATCATATGGTTGACCTTTTAGGAAAATTCAAAAATGAATAGAGGTCTCAAAGGAACAACACAGGACATAGTGAACAATGTCTTTGATCCAGCCTGATCTACATACACAGAGAGTGTCATTTGTTGGCTTGTTACAGAATTTATTGGTCAAGATATTCTGTGGGTATGTCTAATGGGGGGGGGGGCGCTAATTGTCCTTTTATGGTCCAATTTAATTTTAATATACCGTACCAAACTGAGTACTGTACTGTACTGTACTTGGAATCATGGTCTCTCAGCCTAACCTACTTTACAGGGTTGTTGTGAAGTTAAAATTGGAGGAGTGATATGTGTAAATAACCATGTTATATCTAACTTGTTCATCCAACCCTTCCTCCAAATTGCTCAGGGTGGTACCCATGCTTCTCCATCTTCCCTTCCAACAACTCAGCTAGGCAGTCACAAAGTGGCTCACTTCAGATGTAGCATTCCTAGTCCAACAAACTTTGGTTTGTTGAAGTGAGAGAATAGCCATTAGGTTTGATTTAAAAAAACAACAACCACTGTTTCCTATAACATCTGAACCCTTAGATATCATAGTTTAAATGCTGCCTAGCCCAAACCATGGCTTGCAAACTTGGCTTGGAGAAGATGCTTAAACCACAGTTTCCTGGTTTGGATATTAAGGACAAATTGTTTAACAAACTAGGAAGTCTTATCTTAAGTCAGGCACATGAAGTGAGGAGGAAAGGACCAGAAGAAGAATTGAACCTATCACTTGGTGGTGCTCTGATTAAGTACAGCACCTTGGAACAGGAGGCTTGCCTGGTGCTGTTAATGTTTGCTGGTTGGTGGAAACAAGGCCATCCGGAAAAGCTCTTGACAGTGGATACTGCCTTATTTGTGCTGCTTTGGAAACAGGGTCCTTTTTTGCTGATTGCTGCTTCTTGTTTCATATAAACACAGGGGATGGGGAGGGTTGTTTACTGTTGCTGTTTGAGGTTTCGGATTCTATTAATTTTTGTATTGTTAGCCGACCTTAATTTGCAAAAGCATATAAACTTATTAGAAGGAAATAATTACAGCGGCTATACATGTGCAACCTTATTCAGTCACGTTCTCTTGTTCTGCAACACAGACTGCAATCACAGGGAGTAGGCCCCTTTGAACTTATTGGGACACCCTCCTGGGTAAATGTGCATCAGATTGCACTGATTGCATAGGGGGCAAAAAGTAAACCGTGCAAGTAGATATTATGACCCACCATCCCGCCCCACACCCTTTGCGGAGTGCAGCAGCCAAAAAAAAGGGGGGGGAACACTGAGTAAGTCAGGGTGCCTTTGAAGATATTTAATTAAAATCTAATCCTGCATTCTTAAAGGCTCACATAAATTAAGCTGTCATTCAGGAGATTTATGCATTCACATTTGCATATTACATACAATTCATCAATTACTCATGTTTGAAAGCAATGCCTTTCTTGGGGAGCAGAGCTGCCAACCATGCCAACAGGCGCACTGAGACACACAAACGGTGCCCGCTGGTACCTTGGAGAAAGCTGCTTCCATATGTCTGTTCTTCCTTTGCACAGCCACACAGCCCCAAGCACGCTCACTACAATCATACTTTTAAACTTGATGCTCTCTTTTCAACTCAAACTTGTCAGTTCGAGATGAACCATCTTTGGTTCTGCTCAGGGCAGCCAGGCAAACAGCAAAGTTTCTGCTTTGTGATGAGCATGTTATGTATGAAATGCCTTGCACTTTTGCACCAGGTGGTATTAGAGTTGGATAATGTGGTCAACTGCCTGGTCAAATATGGGTCAACTGTTGTCAAATAATAGTCAAGGCTTTGTTTACAAATCATAAAACTGAAAAGCATGCAAGGAGGAAAATCATGGTTTTTATAGCAATAAAAAATAAGAGATAAACGAGGACCTGGGAGCATATGATTATCTTGAAATTTATGCCAAATATAAATCATAACAATATTAATACTATTGTTTTGTTTCTTGAAATAACTTCTAGAAAAGTATTTTCAATCGGTCATCAGATACTCCAACTTCTTCTAAACTACTCTTAAGATTGGAATGGTTATGCATTTCATAAGCACCCACTTTTAGCAAATAATTTTGACTTTTCAACAATGCATAGTTTAACATCCGACTTGCAGCGTTATGTTTTATTTCAGTCAGTATCTTCCATTTTTTATTATCAAAAGCTTTTTTTAGACCCGAGTCCAGTCCCACACAGGATCTTTGCAGAATAGATCTGCAGATGATATGCTTCCCCCTTTCCAACAACAAGCAAGATGGAATCATAGGTGATACTAGGCAGTAAATGTTCCTCACTGAAGTTGGCTTGCTTGTGTTAGTGTTCAGAAATGCCTGCAGTTACAGGAGGTGACCAGCTGAAGAGCTGCTGCTGTACTGTACTGGTATATTTACACATCACTGCTACTGGGCTAGGGGGCAAACAGCCTTTAATCTTGTCATTGACAATGGAATATTAAAAAAGGGTAAACACAGTTGCACTTTGGGTTTCATGGAATATTTGATCACAATCGAATAATATATGTTCAGCTGCCAATATAGGACGAAACAACTGACCAATGTGTCAAAGCACTGGTGCACAACAATAGAAAACCAAACATTTTACTAACTTTTCTTTTTCTTCAACGACATGGCTAATACTATATACACATTTATCTTTTCTCTGTTTCTTCAAGGGATGAAGATATTATATGAAGGAGTGTAAAGGAAACAGATAGGGTCTTCCCTCTTGTGTAGGTGTGCTCTACAATTGCAGGAGAAATCTCCATTTACTTTCAGTTCTTCATCCCTCCCCGCCCCCCAACAATGAGGACTATAAACTTGCTTGGGAAAGCAAATGCACCCATACTAACTGTTAAGCTCCCTGGCTACAAGTCTGCATGGTGAAAGGCACATATGAAGCAAGGAGATATTCACTCCAATATATCATGTCCTTAGTATTTTGACTGGCATACCCCCCCCCCCAAAAAAAAAACACTATTAAAATTGCTTAACAAACAGAATACATAATGATACAATTTCATGATGGGTGGGGCATTCATCATTGCGTGTTATGTGATGGCTTGTCACAACAAGAGATGGTGCAGTCACTCACAAGGCACGATGCAATGTATTCCGATACACATCCAAAGTAGCTTTCATTTTACACGTGGTGTTTATTTATTCTCTGCAGCAGAATCCTAAACTGTCAGTAAGCGTCCTGATAATCACATGATGAACCTCCTCTGGGTGAAAGCAGTTGATTAAGGTCTTGATAAAATCCTCAAATCTCAAAGGTTTGCTTTGAGGGCGGGGGGGGAGGGGGAGGTTGCGATAGAAAATACCCTCTCAGAGGTGTGCAAATAAATAAACCTGGAAAAACCCAAACTTACAAACATTAATACATCTGCAATTTGCTTCAGATCAATGTGAAATATGTGTTGCTAAATCTCATCTGCGACATTTCTGAAACAGGGTCAGCTCAAGGCATTTGGTTACCCAAGGGAAAAGACCAGCAGCCACTGATGCCCACTGAAACTGGTAGGGAAGAAGGCGGGGAAGCAGATGTGGGTTATATTGTGTTAGTTTTCCTGCTTATAGTGCTAGTTTTTCTTTCACATTTTGCAATGGCACCCTCACATTGCAATAACTATTGTGTTACGGAACTGTGGACTTTTGACCAATATAACAGCTAGGGAAATGTCAAGGAAATTGAATAACCTGTCACATGAATGCAGACTACGGCCAACGATGATTCCAGGATGAAGCGAAGCTGATGGCCAATCCCATAAGCAAGTGGGTCTGGCTGAGGTCATGCCGAGGTTAGCAGGGCACTGCCCTATTTGCCCTAACAGACTAGCCTCCACTGCAAAGGGCTAGGTGGCGCTCTGTCCCTTCCATGTAAAGGAACTGACAAGACAGAGACATCACTAGCCATAGGATAGCATCCTTCTCCACAATCAAAGGCAGCAGGCCATGTGATAACACCTCCTGCCACTGTCCACCTGCTCAGCATTTGCTGCCTGCAGCAGCTGCCTCAACCTATCTAATGTTTGGGCTGGCCCTGGCTAAATGAGCCACATTCTCTGCATATTGTTCTTCCAAGGGTGAAGGTGAAAGAGGGCGGGAAAATGCTCCAGGTAGATCAGGTTTCTCTTGAAAGTTCCTGCTTCAAGCCAGATAGGGTGCCTCCCCAAATGGGTACCGTCCCCTTGAGGTGAGCAGAGCAGAGTTGGGGTTAAATTGAGGGATTGGGTGTGAATAGCCAAAACAAGATGTCTGGGAGGCAGGTGAGATAAAAGAGACAGCGATTTTGGCAAATATGGCTAATGAAGGGAAAAGGGGAGCAAAACCAAGGATGAGGTGGAGATAAGGAGAGGGTATATTATGAGTTTTCCTTTCTGCAAAATTTCATGGGCACTTTAACACCAATTATTTGAAAGGGATCATATTACAAGCCAGTTAGTTTAACTTCAGCTCTGGGAAAACAGATGGAAAGTTTTATTAAATATGAAGTTATCCAGTCATGCTGGGGTGGGGTGGGGGGACGACCAGGATGGTCATGCATTATACTGAATCAGATCATTGGGTTGATGTAGCCTAGTGAAAGTGGCCTCTCCAGAGTTTCAGACAGGGACTCTTTCCCAGGCCTAGTAGGAGATGCTGAGGTGTGCAAAGCCACTGAGTCTTGGCGCTTCCTGAGTAGGACTGTGCCACAGTTCGGCTAAAGCCCCAAAGCAAGAATGTGAGGTTAGGGACGAAAGGTTACCCAGTGCCCAGCTTTACTTCAACCAAACAATTTGATTCATTAATAAAATATACAGAGCATGGTCCTGCAATCAATTTAAATAAACAATAGAAGGTTGTTTTAACTTCTGAATTTGTCCAAACCATTCACATAGTCAGGCATCTTATCTTTTGGGTTGCAGTACTAGTTGAGGCTGAAATCAACAGTCTCTCTTGCTGCCTCTCTGGCAGATGACCGGCATGGAATTCATTTGGCTTCACCAGCTAACTCCAATTTATGGCCCCTATGTACAGGACTTGGCTAAGCATTTATAGATCTTAGCCTGTGAAATTGACATACTGACCTAAACTGTATCCGGAAGTTGATGGGGCAAACAAAGGTCAAGCCTGATGGCCCATTCAGGAAGGAAGAGGAAGGATGGTAGGAAGATAAGGCGGGACCTTGGGGTGCAACAACAGGTCAAGCTTAAAACATATTAGGCATTTTCTGTCATTTCACCTCAAACCTCTCAACTCTCTGAGAGCTGCTTTGTAAAATGATATTCACATTAACAGAGCAATGTATGGGAAAGGGATGTAACTCAGTAGTGGAGCATCTGCTTTGCATCCATTCGCTGGTATCTCCAGGCAGAGATGGAAAAGATCCCCTGTCTGAAACCCTGGAGAATTGCCCCCAGTCAGCGTAGACAATACTAACCTCAATAGACCAAAGGTGTGACTCAGAATAACGCAATTTCCTATAATACATTTTCTTGTAGTACCAGTGACAATCAAGCATGCTGTTTGGTTGTCAGAAGGCAGGAACTTGGGAAGGGAAGGGAAACAGAATGGGAAAGGGGCATGGATAGCTGGCTGGAAGATTCCATGCTGCAACAGTTTATTACAGGTAAAAGGAACCCCCCTGCTCAGAAGCGGTATAGCAGTGAACACTAGTTGTTGTAGAATAGCAGAGGAAGAGGGTTCTGTGCTTTCCAGAAGCAACGGGTTTCCCAGTATTGGATTCAGGGTGCTGCACTGTGTGGACATTTCTTATGATCCAGTAGGGCTCTCTGTATGTTCTTATTATTGGCACTGCTACTTAAAACATTATGCTGAAGTTTCCCACCTAATCAAGTGTGTGTCCTTCTCCAATACTTGTTGAAACAGACATCATTGCACATCGCTTGAGCTAACACCGTAGCTCCTCTACTTCCTATATTGCTTCCTGGAGTTTTCATATAGCCATCAAGATTTTTATTGTTGTCATCATCCCCTTTCTGTAATATTTCTCGGCTGGAAGGCGGGGGGGGGGGGGAGAGAATCAATAACAGCTCATCTCTTGAGTAGCTTACCGAAGTAGCCATCAAACGAAAATGTCCAAATTACTTGCGATTGTGATACGAAAAGCGTCTTTTGCACTTTCCATGCTTATTTAAAGAAAAGCTGTACACCTGGCTTGGCTACTGCGATCGAAAGCAGCCTCTCAAAAAGCTACAGTTGTGCACACACCAATTTACTCAAGTATTCAAAACAAGCTACATTTTAGGGTTTAATTTTCAATTAAATAAACTCAAACATAGCTGCCGACTTCCACTGAGAATTTGAGTTGGCCAGCAGCCAGTTCAATCTATTCATTGTTTTCCTTTCTGCCAAAAAGAAGGTGGGGGAAGAGAAGTGCTATATGAATAATTTCCCAAACTACACATTTCAATTTATTTATTTATTTAATGATAGAATTCAGTACAGGGTGGGGGTGGCGAAAAGGAGAAACCCATAATCTCATCAAGTATTGGTACTATACTGTAGTCTTTTAGCCACACCGGCTACAATCCTGAAAACACAGTATGCCCGTCTGATAGCAGGGACACTTACTTATGTGCAAAAGAACAGCACTGCACAGTTATTCATGCAATACACAGAGAACCGCCTGAAACCCTGGAAAGCCACTGCCTGTCAGTATTGACAATACTAAACTAAATGGACCAACGGTTCGATTAGGTATAAGACAGCTTCCTACGTGCCTGGAACCAGTGGTAGACTTTGGGGTCTCAAATTTCAACGGTGCCCTGAGCAACACCAAAATTCAGCACCCTCTGCCTCCTGCTTTTCATTATACATCATTGTTGTGGCTCCCCCAAGGCTTTGCGCCCAGTGCTACTGAATTGGTAGCACTCACCTAAATCCCTCCCTGCTAGAACTGGCAACTGGTTCCTTTAACATTTAATTAAATATAATTATATGGGTAGGAACCTAAAGAGATCAAAATATGTCCCAGTTTATAAGAAAGATTATAAGCTTTGAGTGCAAAAAGATTATCACCCATCTTCCTTTACTACTAAAGACAGACAGTCCAAATCAGCCATATTCCAGCCATTATATAGTAAACAGAGAACTTTTGCATGCTTCAGAATGTCTTGCTATGTCATTCAACACTGTTTTTATTTTGTTTTGAGAGAGAGAGAGAGAGAGAGAGAGAGAGAGAGAGAGAGAGAGAGAGAGAGATCCTTCAGTAGCCCAGAGCCCAGCCAGGCAGGAGGGAAGAGCAGACTACCCCTTCACTTGCTTTCCTTGGATTACAGAAGTGCTATCCAATGCCATCATTGCAAATGCTCATCCATCATGAGACTAAGTGACCCTGCAGCCTACAGCAACGGAGTAAAGTACCACTTAGCCACTGTATCTCATTGTGGGCATCCGAATGAACACTTTTTAAAAAAATTATTATTTCTACAGGAGGAAGTATACCTTCATTTCTCCAGCTTCTATCACTAAAATGAGATTGGGGAGGGGGCGGGTTAAACTAGCAAATGCTTTGAAATGCTGAAAAGTCAAAACTAGTGTCAATGTCCCCTTGTGGCACAAATTCCAAGAAATATCATATACTTGTTTTCACAAATGGCTAATTATATCCCAGAAAGAAAAAAGTAAGATAAACATATCCCCCCCAACCCCAACCAACCCCCCCCCCCCTGCGCGTGCCTGGTTTGTTTTTCCACTTTTACTGCCTCGCCATCCTCACTCACTCCTCAATGGTCACATTTTGCTGACATTTACAAACATTTCATGTTGATCTTACGTGGGTCACATCAATCACCCATACAGTTTCAATGACACTCTGTTAAATAAACTGTCATGAAAGATTTATAGAGAATTTGATAAAAGGAAAGAAGATGTAGTTTAGCTTTTAAAGGTGCATTACTCCCTTTTTTCAGTGGCGTAATATCAACTCTAAAATACCATTAAGCTCTCTTCTGGAAAAAGTTTGTGAAGGGGGGGAGAAGTCTCATTTGCCAACATTCTTCTGATCTTTCCCCGGTTTCTCTGTGTGTCACTGTACCCAGTAACTTGTGTGAAGGCGAGTGATGAAGCACACAAGCATGCATTTCGCATTTGCCAAAGTTATTACTGTTCTGTAAAGAAATAGCATTCACCTTCCAACAGCATTCCCACCTGTGCACTAATGAAATAGCTGCGGTAATTCAATAATCAGAATGAAAACCTGTGAGAAATAAGTAGAACCTCTGTCAGCCTAGTTGTGAGAAAATATGTCGTCCCCTTCTAAAGTTCTCATGAGACTTGAAAGAAACAACCATTCAAAGCCAATCTCCCCAAACATCACCTGATACAATTAGGAATGGGTCAAGCTGTCAGTTTTGGATCCTCCTAGTTTCTCATTTTTCCAATCTGAAGTTTAGTTCTCCACATTTTCACATCGTTCTGCAATCTTTTTTTTAAGTCCTCATGAGCATTTAGCAGCATCTCCTAATATGCACATGCTTCTATGTAATCTTGCCTAATATACACATATTTGCAAAGCATTTTTTCCTAAAATATTGCTTCTTTGTCTTTTTATGGATATGTTACCCCAGTATATGCATTTCTGTATGTAACAAAAAGGGTTGGGATGGGTGGGAGATCAACAGCTCTTGATGGAGTCACACTTCCTCTGAAGGGGCAGGTTCATAATTTAGGGGTACTCCTGGATCCATTGCTGTCGCTCAAGGCTCAGACAACCTCAGTGGCACAGTGGCCCCTATCTGTACAGGGATAGCCTAACCATTGTCATCTATCCTCTGGTAACCTGGAGGTAGATTACTGCAATGCATTGTACATAGGGTTCAGAAACTTCAGCTAGTGCAGAATTTAGCAGCCAGGTTGCTCACCAGAGCAAGATGATTTGAGCATATTACACCGAACCTGGTCTGACTGCACTGGCTACCAATTAGTTTCCAGGCCCAATTCAAAGTACTTAAATGGCTCAGGACTGCAATACTTCAAGGACTGCCTCTTTCCATATGAACCTACCCGGACCCTGAGATCATCTTCTGAGGCCCTTCTTCATGTGCCTCCTCCTCAAGAGGTTCGGAGGGTGGCAACATGAGGACGGGCCTTCTCTGCAGTGGCTCCCCATTTGTGGAATGCTCTCCCCAGGGAGGTTTGTCTGGCACCTCCATTATACAGCTTTTAGGCACCAGGCAAAAATGTAATAATAATAATAATAATAATAATAATAATAATAATAATAATAATAGCAGCAGCAGCAGCAGCAGCACTGGGCTGTAGAACCACATTGCAAAATTTGGAGAAGTGAAAATTCTGAAGCATGGCTGAGTTTTGGTTCATGCAAATTAGGTAGTTTCACCTTTCAATCCATTCCTAGATACAACTGCAGTGCTAGTTTTCCAAACGACTACCATCACAGAGTTGCAGAAGCAGCTGCCTGTACAGCCCACACATGGAACCATCAGTCATACAAAGCAGGTCCTCCACACAGTGCTGATTGGACTGCTGAGTTTTGCAAATCATTCCAGAGTCAGTTGCACAGAGGTCAGCAGATGTATGAACCTGGCTTCTGATAGTGAAAAGGACAATCCATGTGCACTAAAGGGTCTCTGTAGACACACGTCCAAGCACACGCAAGGCTCTGGATCTGAGTACTTATTGCTCATACAATCCTCCTAATTTGCTGTTTTCTCTGCTGCACTGTGATTATTCCATAGACACTGGATGGCTTGAGTATCCCACAGGGGATTGAAGAATGCACTTTACTTATATCATGATTATGTTTAATATGTGTGCTCTCACGGTGACCTTCTACACTGTTATCTCTAAACATCTGTTTCAGCATTGAAATTAGATAAAACTGTATTCTTCAGCTAGTATTCACATGGCTGATCTCATACAAGCCAAATGTCCTCTGTTGTTAGATCCCCTCAGTCCATTATCTCCTTCATTAATCACATTCCATCACCTCTGATGTTAGCTTTAATTTTCAGATTGAGCGTTACCCTTTCACATTGCTAACAGGGTCTTAATCTGGGCTGATTTAAAGGCCTTGCTTTTTTTGCTATCTGTGACACTGCATGAGCTCAAAGACAGAAGAGTAAGCAACCTATCTGCAACATCCCCCCTCCTCACCAACACACACATAGAATTGTGATGTTTTCCTTACAGAAAGAGTATTTATAAACAGAGAAGCCTCTACTTCTTAGCCTCTTTGTAGTACAAGCGTAGTCTTTATCAAGAGTGTTATATACATCCATGTAACAGAGAAAAAGAGCTCCTCAAATTTAGAGAGAGGGCAAAAACCAATGGGGGGAAAGTGTGCTTTGGTTTCTAAGCTTTGCAGGGTGAGGCTTGCCCCAAACTGGACTTTTTTCATTCGGTTTTGTGGGTGTAGTCTACAAAATGTCTTTGATATAATGCAAAAAACCAAAGCCTTATTCAGTTGCTTGCCCATAATTAGAATGACATGAAGGGGAGAAAGGGGACGAGGTCGTTGGCTCCATCCCCTCTGTTGTCCCCTTGGCAAAGATCCTCACCACTCTCCATGTTTTTGGGGATGTATGTCAGCTGTGGAAAGCCTGGAGTGGGCTCCTAATGCAATTTAAAACTATGTGCAATCAGGGTTCTAGATTGTGCACAGAGCTTTCAGAAGTGGAAATGGCACCCTGCTGCCAACATTAAGCCCACCAAAGTGTGGAGGGCTGTGGAGATTGGTCAAAAGGGTGTGAGAGGAGAGGCAGAACCAATGGGCTGATTCATGCTCTTCCCCCTTACCACTGAGTTAACAGCTGAAAATAGATGACCGCTTAGACTATGAAATTCACTCCTGTGAGATGTAGTGCTGGCCATCCACTCAGGTGGCTTTAAAAGAGGATTAGACCAGTTCATGGAGGACAAGGTGACCAATGGATACTAGCCACAATGGCTATACAGTATTCTCCCTCCATTGTTGGAGGCAGTGTGTCTCTGAATACCAATAACTAGGGATAACTAGGTCTGATTGCAAGCTTTCCCACAGGCATCTAGTTGGCAACTATGAAAACTGGATACTGGACGGAATGGACCGATGGCCAGATCAGGCAGAGCTTTTCTTGTGTGCTTTTGCCAGAACTGCCCCACTGCTCACCACCACCCACTGGCTTAATTCCTCTTCCCAATAACTTGTGTCCATTTGGCATTTTTATATCCATCAGCAAAACACTCCCAATAGGTTTAGCATTATCTCACCACACAGAAAAGAAAGGGGCAACTAAGGCAGCTTCAAAAGGTGGAGAAAGTAGCCCGAGGGGTCAAGAAGATGAGGACTAAATTTCACCAATGGATTTGGACAGACTGGTCAAATGTCAGTCTTCAGTAAATATTAGAAGTCTGGTTTGAGACAGGGTTTCAATGTGAGCTTGGACCATCACAGATGCCTGCTTGTCCACTGGAGCTTGTCCACTGTTGGTGCCTCAGGGATAGTCGTTTGCTGTACCCTTGTGGCCAAGGTGTTCTGAGCAGTCTTTCAACCTGACAATTCCTATTTGCCCCGCATTCATGAGAATTTGTTAGAGGCTGCCGAGGGAACTACTGAATGTGATTTACTGATAGTAATAACCCTCTTTTGTCAAAGAGGATTACTGTCACTCGGCATGAAAAGGCAGAAACCCTAAACCATGGGTTTCTTAATATTCTCCCTAATCTTTCTGAATCACTTATTGGAGCAAAATGCCATGGGAAGATGTAAACATATGCTAGATTCCTTTTTCTTTTTTTCTTTTTGTACCTACAGACAAAAAAAATATGGGGGAAATATTGAATCAGTATGTTTCCTGTCACTTAAAGCCAGTTCCAAAAAACCTTTTGCTATAAGGTTTCTTAATGCTCAGCTGACTTCAGAGTGTTGCAGATTGCTCTGATGAGACATGTTTACATGTCACCCAATGGTTCATCCTGGGCATCCTTGTCAATCAAAATCAAGCTAAGCAGACTGTGTTCTTTGTTTTAAATGAGGCTTCCCAGGTCATTCTGAATCCCCTTCTATTACAAACATTCTTGAAATGTTCTGCAGTTACAGGTTGTTGTTGTTTTTTAAAATAATAATAATAATGCTGTAAGGTAATAAGTGAGCAATATTAGACATACTCAGTGTATATCCTTTGAAATCCTATTTCAATGGGACTACTCAAGTCATCTTCTTCTTCTTCTTCTTCTTTGGCGGTCACTCGTAGTTGAGGAACATTGTCTTCTCTGAACATGGTCTTAACAGTGAATACGTAAGTGACTGTGGAGGCCAATTCTGGATCCACACTTCCTTCCACAGTGGGGACATGGGTTTCCAGGCAGTAGTTGATCATGGTGAGGGTTTGCCAAATGTGCCTTCCTCTTAGCATGTTTCTCCCTTTCGTCCTTAGTTTGAGCATCTTCAAAGTCCATTACACCTTTGGTAAAGGCTGTTCTCCAACTGGAACACTCGCGGGGCAGTGTTTCCAAATTGTTGGTGTTTATACTATCTATTTTTAGATTTGCCTTGAGAGAGTCTTTAAACCTCTTTTGTTCACCACCAGCATTATGTTTTTCATTTTTAAGTTTGGAATAGAGTAGTTGCTTTGGAAGACGATAATCAGGCATCCAAACAAAATGACCAGTCTAACAAAGTTGATATTGAAGAATCATTACTTTGATATTGGAGATCTTGATATGTACAATTTTTCGGAGACACCACTGATGGAATCTTTCAAAGAGTTGGAGATGGCGTTTATAAATGGTCCATGTTTCACAAGCATACGGTAAGATTTATAGTATAATAGCTTTGTAAATGAGCATTTTGGTTTCCCTTCGAATGTCCCAGTCCTCAAACACTCTGCCCTTCAATCGGGAGAAACTGCATTCGCCAAGCTCAGGCAATGCTGGATTTTGGCATCAATGTCGGCCCTCATGGAAAGGTAACTGCCCAGATAGGAGAAGTGATCAACATCTTCCAACGTTACACCACTTAGTTGGATTTGTGGTGCTGCAGGGGGTTGTTTTGTGCTTGTTGGTGCAGCACTTTGGTTTTTTGGGTGCTCAGCACCCAAAAAGTACTGCAGTGTACTAGATGGACAAATTGTACACCAGAATGTACAAATGGATGCATATTAAAATGTGCACTGGAACCTGCATGCTGCTTAAAATAATTGTGCAGATATAAACTAGATATACATCTAATTTAGTGAATCACCTTCTCGGGGCGGGGTGGGGGTGAGAATGTGTGCTATCCCTAGTGTCTGAATTTGCCTTTATAGAATCATACCTTATTTTGACAATTCCTTTTCCAATTTAACAAACTCAGGAGTTGATAGGTGGTGGGAGAAATAATTCTTGCCCCCCCATGAGAAGCTTGCAAAACCTTTATTACAGTTCAGTTGTAAACCACAAAGGAAAAGAAGAGTAACTCTCTAGCTAAGCACAGCTGCTATTTTCCAATTAAAAGATCACAAGACCTAAATATTAATTTATTAGACAACAATGTTTAGTTCAAGCCTCTCCAACTATGCTCTAGCAAAGAATTAGTGTGTTTTGTGTTGCTTTTATAAAAAAATATATAAGAGAAGCTGTCATTATTTCTTTGACATCAGTAATTGAATATGACAAAACAGTTTATTGTCTGCTGTTGATATGCAAACAACTCTGTCCCATATTCACAATTGTGCTCTAGAGATGTAGCCAAGTGTAAAGGATTTTGTGTTTAAAAAGAAGGAGGGAGAAAACCCCCACAATTATTGACATTTCTCCAAACATTTCCTGTAGTCTAGCATTAGACAATGGGAAGATTATCTTTTGATATCAAAAGAGGCAACTTAAAAATACAACAAAAACAAGCTGACATATCTGTCTAAGCTTACAGATAAGGATGTCAAAATATAGGCTATACAAGTACAGTATCGATGTGGTTAATATACCATAGCTCCCCCTCCCTCCAAACATTTATTATCTGTCAACACTGTTTATTTCCAGCCAGGGGTTAAATAATGACCATGTTCCATGCCTTTGGGAAGTTACTTTGTCTTACATACTGTTCACCTGTTTACTTCAGAGCAACTTTTCAGTTGCTTTTGTTTAATTCTCTGTTTTCACAGCTGGCATTTATCAACTTCAAATGGTCTTTATGGTAAAGACCTTGCTGAATGCTGATGCTAGCTCTCTCCTATTGGTACAAGATGCAACAGTAGCTCATCTTCAAATACATATTTTGTATTGTACTTAAGGGTGGGAAGACACAAGCCATTTAAAAAAAAAAAAAACTCAGTGGCCCACAAGTGTTGAAATCTTCAAGTGGCATAAAGTCAGTGGTAGGAAGAAGCTGGCAGGAATCCCAGCATGCATACATTCTGCAACTTATATGGATGAATCCAACTAGATTAGGGCTGAAATACATCTGGGATTTCCCAAACATATCCAGGATTCGTCTGTCGCAAACAGTGTGAAATTGATTTTAAGTGTTTGGGGAAACCCAGGCATATGGCAACCTATGTCGGAAGTGTTGATTTTTTTAATGGATTTCCTTGAAAATAGCTCAAGAACTTCTTCTTTTTTTGAGATTTTGCACACACAAAATCTCAACCACTTTGGCCCTGGATTTTCACTTTTTGAAATATGGCAACCTCAAACAAGATCTTTGAAGTTTATTCGTAATATGGTAGAGCTCTTCAGACACCTCATTGAAGCAATGAGGGAGAAGCAATAAAACACCATGAAGTATTAAATATAAGAGAAAAATTAGATTTATGAATTTGTGGAGGTCTTAAAAAAAACAAGCAGGAAGAGCTAATTAAGAATAAATGTGTCTTGTCAACATTTTAAGCCAGTTTGTGATTCTTTAAAAGGCAGACTTTATCTATTCTCTAAAAAATACCAAAAGATCAGGCTTATGTAGCAGATTCCCTTCAACGAAGCTCTACAGCCATAATTCAATGCAGCATCATATATGCAAAGGGTAGCCAACATGGTACCCTCTACATGTTTTGGACTACAATTCTCATCAGTGACCATTGGTTGGACTGACTGATGGGAACTGCAGTGCAACAATTACCTGTAGTGTCACTATGTTGGCTACCCCAGCACATGGTACAGCCATTGATTTCAAAGAGAACTTAGTAAATGGGTATTGAGTGTAGTAGCCAGGCATTATGCAGGGCAGGCTTGGGGGGAGGCAGAACCGAGCTATCTGCATTACAGTTGGTCAGTTAGTTAAGTATTTCTACAGTATTTATTTACTTGATTTAGGTGGGCAGCTGTCCCTCCCCTGCACGCCCTGGCTACATCTGCGCAATGGGTTGCATCCAATGCATTTCCTATCTATTCCCCTTCATTCAGGTACTTCAAGGACCATTTCTTAAAGCCTTTTGACTCTTAAAACCTTACATGGTTGAAAGCCTCTAGACCTAAAGGATTGCTTTTCAATATATGAATTTCCCCAGACCCTGAGGTGTCATGATCTGAGGCCTTTCTCTGTTTGCTACCTCCAAGGCAAATTCATATATGGAAAAGCAATCCTTTAGGTCTAGGGGCCTTCAACCATGTAAGGTTTTAAGCAGGGCCGTCTTAAAGGGATTTGCCGCCCTGGCGCGACGATCCCTCGGCACCCCCAGTGGGCCGCCTCTCCACCCACCTCCCTCCCGTGCTGGCCGCCCCTCGGGAGGGGGGGTGGGCAAGCGGGGGATGAGGGGCCTGGCGCTGGAGCGGCGTGGGGCTTTGCGCGCCCTTCCCAGCGCTCCAGCTGGGGCTCCGGAGGGCAGCCGGCTTGCACTTTGCCCGCCGGCGCGCGAGCGGGCGCGGGTTGGGGAGGGGGCGCATGGTATGCCGGCGGGCTCGTGGGGGCGCCCCTGGGGGGCCTGGCGCCCTGGTGCACCATGCCACCCAGCCCCTATGACGAGACGGCCCTGGTTTTAAGAGTCAGAAGGCTTGAAGAAATGGTCCTTGAAGTACCTGAATAAAGGGGAATGGATAGTGGAAAAGCCATGAAAGTTATGAAAAGAGGTATCTGAAGAAGTGTGCATGCACACGAAAGCTCATACCAGGAACAAACTCAGTTGGTCTCTAAGGTGCTACTAGAAAGAATTTTCGATTTTGTTATGAAAAGAGGGACAAGGAAGAAGGAAAGGACTTGAGTGTTCTCCTCAAGGAGGCCACTGACCAGACACGCATTTTGTTTTCCCAGACACCCAGGTAGGGCTTGGGAAAGTCTCTGTCTGGAAGGCTAAAGAGCTCTGCCAGTCTGTGTCAACAGCACTGAGCTGGGTTGACCAATGGTCTGACTTTCTATGAGGCAGCTTCTCATATTCCTTTGCTTCCTAATTAAGCCAGGTTGTCACTCAAGGGTAGAAGCAAAGGCAAACTCTTTGTATCAAACAATATGTAACTGCAGGCAGCAGGTGTACATGGCTTCTTTTTAAAAATTTGAATAATAGGCATTTATTATACTTTCTTTAAAAGCTGTGGCTATTAATCAAATATTTTTATCAAAAATTATTTTTTGAGTTTAAAAAGCCCATTTATTTATTTATTTTAAAAAATAGATCATTACAGCAAGGTCTCTTCCCCATCTAGGGGCATCACAGCCATTAATAAAAAATTCCAATTAATAACGGAAGAGCAGCTACTAATCCAAGTAAATGTTTGTGTTAATAATAAAAAAGAGCTAGTTTTCACTGACCAAAAGGATTAGCATGGGCAATTAATTTTTAAAGGCTTATATTTTTCAAATGAAGTGCTTTATGAAATTCATTCCCAGAAGAGAACTTAAAGGCACACTTACAAACCTAAGAGGGGGGGGGGGAGTGCTTGCCGTTGAAGGTTTCCGCCCTTTTGTTTCGCAAGGTTTTAAGCAACGCTAGAAGTCTAGTTTACCATTTCAAAACGTGTCCTCTGGATTTGCCACGAGCACCAGAAGTTTTACAGGGTTTGGTGGGTTTGTTTGCTTTTTAAGTGTGACAGTGTGCTTTTCACTGACAGCCAGCACTGCCTAGAAGACCTTGTTGTTGCTTACATTCAAAACTTTTCCACAGAAGTGTTGTGAACCTCTCTGTACAACACCAAAAACAGGAGGCTGCCAAGAAGTAGGTTGCTATGGTGGCATCTCATAAATCATCAATTATTGTCTGTTATTATGAAGGTGACAGCCTCATAAAGCAATTTGCATTTTCAGCTAATTTTGAGGGTACCCCCCCCTTCTCCAGACATCATTTGCTTTGTAAAAACAGCGCCATGACAACCATAGGACACTTAAGCTTGTTATCAGGGTGTTCAGGCGTTCACTCGGACCCTGTCAGTTTGGCATTTAACCATTCCAGACCACTTTGCATTATTGAGTAGATTATCTTTACAGTTCATAAATATATTTCGAAACATGGGGAGAGCATAATAGGCAAAAGCCAGCCAAAGAAATTGAGGCCTTTCTGGTTGCTATGACAACCTAAACTGATCAATTTCCTGTCACTGTTTTAAAAAGACCCACTCTCCTGTGGCCGTAAACACTAATTACAAATGCAGTCCGTTTTCTCACATGTTCAGTTTACAGATTAAAGCAGTTCATGCCTAATTTATCATTTAACATGTCCTCCCACATTTGTAGTGCAGAGCAGAATGAATAATAACTTTACTTGTTTACAGCATTTTCAACTTAATTTCACTAATTAGGTTTGCAGTCACAAGAATTCTGGATGTAACTGGCTTCATAAAGGAAACGTATTTTTTTTTGAAAGAGCAATAACTTTATATAAAAACTAATAATTTGTGTCTGCATAAACCCTTCTCATCTTTATAACAGGTAAATGCACAATTTCCCCTTCAGTATTACTGAAGAGAAAAGAAGAAGAAAGTAAGTTTCTCCCCTTTTTTGAAGTCATCCTATGAGTTTTAGACTTTTGTTTTAAAGTTTGCATGCCCTTTGTAAAACCCAAAGTTTATGCAGTGGAGAAAAAGTTTATGCAGTAATTTAAATACTTTACAAATGGCTTTGCTGCACACGGTTGGCCATGAAAGACAGATGGTGAAATGTTCAGATTTGATTCAAGCTCTCTTCTATTCCAGTGACTCTTCCTTTAGTGTCGCATGTTAAAAGGATGTTATTGAAACCTAAGATTGCATACAAGTCGACTCAGAAGTAAGTTCCACTGAATTCAATGGCGCTGACTCAGAGTTAAATAGGGCTAAGATAGCAGCCTCAGGCAATGATTTTGCCAGATGGCTATCCAAATGTACATGTGTACACACATATAGAAACAAACAAACACACACACACACACACACAGAAAACAGAACCAATTGCGAAACAATTTTGATACTCCAAATTTCTTCCCAAATGTTCTTAGAAGTTATTTTTAACATACATGTTTTATATTTCGACTTAGAAACAAACAAACACACACATACATACACAAACAAACCCAGAACCAATTGTGAAACAATTTTGATGTTCCGAATTTCTTCCCAAATGTTCTTAAAAGTTATTTTTAACATGCATTTTGGCTTGTTGATATTTTTTACTGTTAATATCTTCGCATTCTCAAATGTTATATGAATTTAGTAAAGAAAATTTGATGTATCAGTTTGAGAGCCCATTATTGGATTAACAATCGGGATAGATGTTTTATTGAAAAAAAAGTAAATGATAATCTCTCCCCTTTGGAAATATATTATTATTATTATTATTAATTTCTTCATTATTAGGTCCTATGCCTTGATAGTTTACAATGATTTCTTTTTTAATTAAGTGGGATAGTTGAAAGGAAAAGAACACCAGTGGTTCTACAAATCAAGCTTACAGCCCTGCAGGAAGGATTTTAGAAAATGTATTTCAACGATGCCTTTTGCAGTACAGCTCTGCTCTTCATTAAGGAAAGATTAAGAGGGCTGTGGGGAAATGGTAGCATGCCTGCTTCAACGTGATGATGCCACGATTGTGTTATATAATGCAATCAGAAAAGGCAAAATGCTAGAAAACTTGAGATTCACCCCTCTGGGTTGCACCACCTTACTAATACTACCGGTAATACTATTAATACTAATACTATTATTAGTTAAAGCCACTGCCCCAAATAATTGTAGGAAACGGGGAGAAAGAGAATTTTGGGTTCAGTGGCAGTCTCAGCACTCAGCCTCGCCACAAAGACGGCTGCTCAACAGCTTCTGCTCTCCGCAGCTCCTCCCTGTCATCAGTTTTACAAAAGGGCTCCTTCCCGGAACCTCCTGTTAATCAACAAAAATTAAACATCCAAAGAAAGTTAAAACCCTTTAGTGGGTCCCGGGGGAGGCGACAAGAGGGAGCTGCAAAGCACCTCCAACTGCTTCGGAGCCCGGCAGCTGCAGCCTCAACACTCTAGGGGCTGGGAATTCAGTCCAACAGTCTGTGCTCACAGGTGCTCCACGCTTTTTCAAGCACCAGCTCAGTGACTTTACGGCAGGATTGCTGCATTACCGCCGAGTCAAGGTTAAAGCTCCAGTGCCCTTATTTCAAAGGGAAATTTGGTCAGCATGAAGCAATGAAAACTAATCTAAGCACAGCTAGCTGTCGATCGGGAGCACATACTGTGGGGGGGGGGGGGGAGGGAGATGACACACACGAACACACGCACACCAACCACCACAACAAAAGGAGGCAAGGCTTTGATTTTACTTTTTCTGTAAATGTGCAGAGAGCTAGCAAAATAGAACTCTGTGTCCCCTCTCTCTCTCTCTCTCTCTCTCTCTCTCTCTCTCTCTCTCTCTCTCTCTCTTTAAGAGCCTTAAATCCATTTCAAGCAAATGCATCATAGAAAAAAGCGCTGCATGGGGCCGGGGAGAGATCAGGGTGGGGAAAAGAACCAGCAGAAGTTCAGATCTTTTTGCACATGGTGCTTACCTTTACCATTTGGTTGGGTTTTATTTATTATTAAATTTCTATCCCCTCCCCCTTCTTCCCAAAGGAGCCCAGGGCAATGAACACTAAAATATTAAAGCAATACAACTAGAAATTTTATTTTTTAAAAAAACTATTTAAAACAACAGCTAGAAACAATTAAAAACATTATATACTCCCAGAGCTAACAATTCCAAGGTGGCCAGGAGCACTGTCTTCAACTGCCAAATGCCTAAATGCGCAGGTGTAACACAGCCCTCTCCAGCCTGCTGTCGCCAGATGTTTTGGATGCCTCGGTATCCCTGAATCTCAGCCTTTAGCTGAGATTCCTGCATTGCAGGGGGTTGGACTAGATGACCCGGGGGATCCCTTCCAACTCTACAATTCCTATGATAAACACTGGTGTTTTCAGTTCTTCCTGAAGGTTTATAATGATAGACGCAGACAAACCTCATCAGGGAGGGCATTCCACAAACAGTGAACTGACATCAAGAAGGTCCTGTTACAAGTCAATGTCGGCCAGGCAGTAGGCACCAGCAAAAAAGGTGATCATAGAACCACGACGGTCAATACTAGGGAAGGAGCTATTTTATGTACAGATGACTCCCCACTTACGTGGGGGGTTACATTCCAGCATCCTCCACACATAAGTGAAAATCGCATAGGTGGGGAGCACCATCTAAACACTCTTCAAATACCCTCTCTGCCACTCTTTATCCAATCCAGATCAGAAATACTGTGAATTGGGCTCTGTAGCTCATTGGCAGCCACTGTAGCGATTTCATGACCAAATCACACATTGTTCTATTGGCTGCACCACTGGCCAACCTTGTAGCTACATTCGTAACTAGCTGCAGCCTCCAGGCTGCCCTTTCAAGGATGGCCCCATGTAGACTGCATTACAGTAGTCCAGATGGGAGGTCACTGTCCATGGACAACTGAGATTAGGCTATCCTTTTAAGCCTTACTTGGAACCAATGCACATATTATGATTTGTCCTTACTGTATCTCCTCTAGTCTTCACACGTCACATTAGATCAGGGGGAGCCAATGTGATACTTTGTTTTGGACTGCAACTCTCATCTTCCCTGGCTATTAATCATCCTGGCTGGGGTTGATACAGGCCATAGACCACAACATCTGGGCAGCACCACTTTGGCTACCACTGCTTTAGATACATACAGTACTACAGTCTCATTTCCCACCCTGCAAGGAGGTCAGCAAAAATACATGGAAGATATTCCCAAATTCTGCATACCTTTGCCCTTGCCAGAGGATGCAGTCAGTCACAGCAGCATGCTGGATGTACAGTGATGTCATGGGAAAGGGGTGCTTAATGAACAGATCTGGAGTATGAGGCCCTTCAAAGAGGAGCCCATACTCCTGTTCTGACTTTGCCTTTAACTTTGCCTCAAGCTAGCATCAGATCTCAGAAGAACAGTATAGCTGCCGTACCATTTGTAAGCATCAACCATGTGGATACGCTGAGTCATGTTGTCAAATCTCTGAGCTCCTGCTGTCTCCCTCTGGAGGCTGCTGGTGACTTGCAGCACGATCCAGCAAATCCACAAGGTTGCTGCTTAGTCCGCCATGTGAAAACAGGCTTTCAGCAGAAATTCACGCACACTACAGTTGTAAGATCTGTAGCTGTCCAAAATGTATCAACAAGGGGAACAGATGTAGCTGTCAGAGGCAGGTACGAGGGTCAGGTAAGTAATTACTCACAAGCTGCCAGTGAAGTTAACACTTTATTCAAAGAAACAAGACAGCTAATGCCTCATAAGCGCAGTATTTCTCCCCAGTAGATCTTGCCCCAATGAGGCAGTTGTGAGGACTGAAAATCCCCGCCTTTCCACAGTTGCCTAAGCCGCCGCCTCCTCCCCCAGGTCCTTCCCAAGTGATCTGACACTCCACTGATGTGTCTGTTTCTGCTCTGCCCTCTTCATACCACTTCTAGTCATGGGAGATCAGGGGGACAGGAGCTGGCCGCAGCAGGAGGGGGAAACCCCCTGGCTTCAGCAGCTGCCTGCCTGATCACGGCCTCTTGGGCCCCCTCCTTGCCAGCCGCTGCTTCTGCCTTTGATTCCAAAATGCTCTCTGCCACCGCCTCTTCCTGCTCACTAAACGCTGTTACTTCTTCTGCTTCTGACACTTTCTCCTCCCAAACTGCTCCCTCTTCTCCCTCTGACCACTCATTGTTGTCCTATCACCAGTCACCTGGCTCTGAGCCTTCTTCCCTTGGGGGTTCTCCAGCTGGTGCCTCCCACCACTCCTCAGCATCCAGCCAGTCCATGACAGTAGCTCTGTGTTGGAGCTTCTGCTCTGCATGCAGGTGGCTGCAGGTTCAATCCCTGGCAACTGCCAGCCCGTGTTGGCCATACTGAGCTATATGGACCAATGATCTGACTCAGTATAAGCCAGCCTCTTGTTTTCCTCTGTACACCTTGAATGCAGCTAGCTTTAACAAGAACAAAAGCAACAGAAATTCTGAATATTAAGTGGGATATAAATATATGAAATGAAGCACCTGAAGTAACATTTTTGTGTAGATACAGTATGGCATTGGTATTTCAATGTGACATTATTTGTTATTGGAACGATTAAGAATTGTAGCAGAAAACCTGTCTTTAAACTAGTATTTTTTGCTCCATAAGACTCACTTTTTTCCTCCTAAAAAGTAAGGGGGGTGTCTGTGCGTCTTATGGAGTGAATGGGTGGTCGCCCGCTGGCTCCCTTTCCAGCCCCGCCACCTTGCCCAGGCCTCCAGACGGAGAATAATTGTTTGTTTCCCCAGTGACATGTGACTGGCTGATTAGATTATCTGTCTGGAAACTGTAGAAACAGCTCCCTTTCCTAAAGAAGCTGCAGAACTGTGAGTTGAACCCCATAAAAACAGGATTTTTTTCCCTTTGCAAATATGCTCAACAACTTTGGGCTGATCCTCAAAAGGGGGGCTTTCCCCTTTTGCAAAAGAAGCTGCACAACTGTGAGCTGATCCCTGCCAAAATGGCCTTTCCCCCTTTCCTCCTCTAAAAACTAGGTGCGTCTTATGGAGCGAAAAATAAGGTAGTTAATGGTCCTCTTCAGACACTGAAAGAAGTGTGGGACCATTTTCAATTTGGTAACACAAGACATTAATGCACAGTTAGAAGAAAGAGAAGTCCACCTCCCATTTCTCTCTCATTTCCTATTCCAGTAAAACGGCAGAGGTAAAATGACTTCAAAAAGTAAACAAGTGTGCCCTTAATTCTCAGCACCATCAATTAACATTTGCCCTAACCAACTAACAATCAATCTTCGACTTCCATCGAATTTAAGCATACAACTATTTATGCAATTACAGCCTCAAGCTTTAGTTGATTAATCCATGGATTACACTGATTAAAGCTTGTGGCAATTCTCATAATTGAGGCTTAGTAAATTTTACATGGCTGAACCTTTTTGGTGTGAAAAAGAACACCTTTGGAGACTGAAAATGCCGCCACCACACTATTTTTCTGCACCATATTCTTTCCTATTTGGTATTTCTTGGGGCAACTCCCCCCGCCCCAATAAAGGGATTTTCTGTTCTAGCCAATCAGAGATCATATTTGTGTGATGATACCATGGCCCTGTAAAACCAATTATACTTGCTTTTGTGATGACATCATAAAGTCAAGTCAGAGTGAGAACATTTAAGATGGCCAATGGCCTCTTCTAGCCAACCATATAACTACTGTGATGATGCCATGGCACCACAAAACTAATCAGACTTGGCTTTCTGGTGACATCATAAAGCCAAGTCAGATTGAAGGCATTTGAGATGGGAAACAACCAGCACTTCCACCCACCACTTAAGTGACAAGACAAGAGTGAAGAAGGGCAGTGTTGTTTACGCAGTTAAAAAGGAACTAGAAGAAAAAATACTGTATGGTTTTGGGCATGAAAAAGAGGGCGTTGGCGGCACTGTGTAGAGACTCCTTGTAGTCAGGCACCAGTTCTGTACAATATTAAAAGGAACCATGTTTAAAAATCAAAATATAAAAAAACTGAAATATAGTAAAGCCAAAACTATTATACCACCTAAGTCAATATATACATTGAAAAAGGCTGGGCGAGTAAAAAAAAACTCAATCTGGCACCAAAAATAGTACAGTGTTTGCACCAGTCTTCCTTCCTTTCAGAGGAGATTCTAAAATCAGAATGCCACTACCGAAAAGACCCTCATATCTATGGATGAATAATGCACTTCCATGGAGGACAGAAGGACCTCATTCAAAGATCTTAACTTAGAAGGAAAAACACTGTTTCCCCCCCCCTGTTGTTATTCTCAAACAATTGCTGATTTCAGAGACCAATCAGTAGATCCCAAAGTACCTTCCATCCACTCCTTTTCCAGGCTAGCCCATTCCTTGCTGTGCTACTTTTCAATTGGCAAGAAGTATTTGATGCAAACAGGGGTTTAAAAATACTGTCCTTTGTCTGTAGTCCAATCAGTCCACTTCACCTTCTCAGAACTTTATATCACCTCATACTGCTGCCAGTGTAGACTAGGCCAAAAAATGCTCAAAAATATTGTACGTCAGATTCTTGTAGGTTCATCTGAATACTGAAGGACAGTTGTTCATGACCTTAGAAAAATGGCACAATTCCCAACGTTCTTCAATAGAGAATGATAATCTTCTCAGTCTCGTTCCTTCTCTGTCATTCAGTTAACTTTAATCTGCTTTACCACTTTAGAAAGATAAAAGAAAACAGCAACTTTTGATCTATCATGGACAGAAATGATTTTAAGAACTGTTAGTGCTTAGTAGGGCTGGTGGTAGTCAGGCCACCCAGTTTTCAAGAGTAATAGCATTAGCAAGATAGCTAAAGATAGTAATAGCATTAGCAAGATAGCTAAACTTGTTTTGACTGTGAGTTTCAGATGACCAGGTATGAATAACAATAATGAAAATATTAACCAATAAAATGACTCTGGTGTAGGACTGAAATTATAACTGTATATAACTGGTTACATTGCCCTTTTAAATAGCAGAATTTCCCATACTATTTCACCCAATGTAAAGAAATATAGAACAGCCATTTGTTTTTGTTTTTACTTGTTATGGGGCAAACATATGAAGAAAATGTAGCACAGCTTTCAGCAACCCGATGCCCTCCAACTCCCAGGAGTCATGGCCAGCAGGGCCAATGGTCAGGGATGATAGTAGCTGTAGCCCAACATCATCTGGAGGACAGTGGGTTGGGGATAGCTCATGTAGCATGTTAATCATCACTGAAACCATTAGATAGCACAGGAAGTGAATGTTTTGTTATAGTTTTAACATGGGGATGAGCTTCTGCTGCTTAAAAAGATTGCTATCCCATGGGAGGTCTCATATCAACAGAGAGCAGTTATTCAACTCTTCCATCATACACAGATGATCCCTAGCAGATGTTCTTCAACCTTAGAATTCCATTTCCTAGGAGAGTCCCACCACCACCAAAACAACTAAACTTTATCTTCTGAATCAATGATTCTTAAAACATAGTCTGTGGACCACACCAAGTGACTCATGGCATGCTTTCAAGGCAGTTCAGGAGAGTTCATTGAGAAGAAAACAGTAAAAGGCCCTTTTGCAGGGCAAACAGTGAGGAAACACTGAGTTTAAACTAGGCTCTTCTTGCTCTTTCTGTGTGGTGTTGAACACACAGCAAGAAGGCAAAGAAGGCTTTACTTGACATGTCAGTCCTTGAATGGCAAATGACTCTATGTAACCCATGAACCTATCTAGCAACAGAGCATAACACACATGTCACTTCAGAATGACACATGTGAAGGTCACTTGCTTGGTCTCAAAGGAAAAAAAAAATACTGTATGTGAAAAACTCTCTGGGTCTAGCTTGGCTATCTTCCCACATGCTAGCTTTCCCAATGCAAGAAGATTTGACACCTTGCAAAGGATACGTTTTAAAAAATGAGACCTTTTGCAGGCAAGAAATAACACTGTCTATGGGTTTTCTCAAAGATCTGGATTGACTCTTAGGTTTCTAACATGCTGCAGTACTTTATTTTATCTTGGTACTTTATTGTTACACAAAACTTTTTTTCTTAAGACTAAAATTTTGTTTTGCTCACTCCTAAAACCCGGCTGTTCTCATTTTGGAGGAGGAAGCAAAAGGAAAGACAGGAGCTAGTATGTTCTTCCTTTGGGTTATGAAACCAAACATGCAGAACATTACATTACTATGCTGCACATGGCTAAGGAATTTTAGTATTCACAGGATTATGGTAATTAAGTCTTCCTTCACTTTGGGTGATGTGACACTTGCTTGACTATAATGTCACTCCACTTAAAGGCTGTGTAAACAACATTATCTTAGTCACTCTGCATTACGTTTCCAACTGCGACAAAATTACAAGGTCAGAGTGGACAAGAATATAGGTAATCCCAAGAAAACATCATGTAAATGACTAGCTCAGGAGGTTCAAGCTGGGTTCTTAAGAGCAGTAAATGGCTTATGTTCTACACCAACATTTGGGTATTATGTTGTAGGAAAGATCAAAAGCACATTGCTTAATATCTTAACAAAGGAATCCATTCCTTGAGGGGATCCATGGTCAAAACACTGAAAGCCTTTTAGAGAATAGCCTCACCTGTCAAGCATGTGCCAGGAGAGAGACACACTACTTCTGTTCCAGTGACATAAAAGGTACTAATTAATTTTCATATTAGGGAAACTGAAACGGCAGGGCTAAATAATTCATCCTCTCCTTGCTGGTGCAGGCTCTGAAAGAGGTCTGCATAACCCACCCAGGGAGTCTGTGGCACCATTCACATAACAAAAACTACCACAGAGATATCAAAATTTTCAAATGCAGGGGGTCCGTGGCTTGCCTTTAGAAAAAAACAGGGGGTCCACAGGTCCATTAGGAACCACAATTTTAGAACTTTCCTGGTGCCTGTATTTCCTGACAACCTCATGATGTCCTCAGTTTGATTTTCATGTTAGCATGAGAAGATGGGGAGACTGTCTGTTCTCCACTTGGCAGCTATTTTGTCTAAGTTAAGCACTTCCCTTAGAAACAAAATCAGTGACTGCACCAATTCTCAGGCACTCAGTAGCTTCCCCTGCTTCAATTAAAGCTCAGAGAAATATGTCATGAGATAACTTTTCCCACTGGGGAATTTTGTCAGATCAGGAACTGCAGGCAGCTGGGGAGATTGCAGAAATGTTTAAGGGAAAATAACAACACATACCACCCTGGGTAATCTTGTGACAATAAGGTAAGTTCAATGTTGCAATCACCAAAATTATAGATACAGGTGGGTAGCCGCGTTGGTCTGCCATAGTCAAAACAAAATAAAATAAAAAATTCTTTCCAGTAGCACCTTAGAGACCAACTAAGTTTGTTCTTGGTATGAGCTTTCGAAAGCTCATACCAAGAACAAACTTAGTTGGTCTCTAAGGTGCTACTGGAAAGAATTTTTTATTTTATTTTGTTTCAAAATTATAGAGACATTCTAAAATGTCCCAAGAATGAGGTAGTAAAATAGAAGCCTCTAGTTCAGGGGAAGAAAGGTTTAGATAAAACTGGAGGACAGATTTCGGCCCAGCAGGGCAAGAGCTCTCTACAACACTGCTTGCATGGAGTGCTGCAACAACTGTGAGTGTTGGTGCAATACGGGACATGTGTGCAACTTCTTCTCAAGGCCTGGTGAGTTAGATTCAGATGTCAAGTCTCTTCATTTGCCCTGAGTGGGATTCCCATTTCTTAAACGCTCAGAACTATACATTGATATATAACCTATATGGAGATATGTTCTAATCCAGAGCCCTATTGATGCATGAGAAAAGCTTCTCTGTGTGGAGGATTCCTCACACACTATGATAGTGAAAGTATGGATAGTATCACTTCGGGTCCTGCATAACCAGGGTTCCAGCTGCTAAATCTGCAGAAGCTCACTGGCATGGACCATACACTCCCTGAAACGATCATCTAAATTAGATGATTAACTACATGCCACAAATGAATAAGGTGTTTAAAACTCTCGTGCGTATATGTCTTTTATGGAAGCTTCAAGGGGATGAATTTTGGAGTGGTGAAGGTTGGGGAGGACCTTAACTCTTTTCTACACCTGCCACTATTCAATTCCAAATCACCTTTCTCCATCACTTTCCACAGCAGATTATCTGCTTCCAAAGTTAGTTATGGTACACATTTGTGTACTGCATGCAGTTTTCGAGAAAATGTGGGAAACTGGAAAAGGGAACATGAACCCAACTCAGCCCTTTTCACAGGGACAAGCTCCTCTCCTTCTTATAAACGAATCCTAATAAGACTGTCTATCTTTAGGACATATAATTTCCTCCATCACCTACACAGACGATGAGAGAATCTGAGCTGCACGAAGGGAGGGCGAGGATTCACAAGAGTGCTGGCTAACAATCAACACTTCCATCACAACTGGCTTTTGAAAGAGACAGAGGGTGAAGTGAAAGACAGATGAAATAACTGCTGGGAAGGAAGAATTATGGAAAATCCATGTTTTCAGGAGATGCAAAGTTTTTTTTAACAAAAAGGAAATCCAGAATAATCCATTGATCACGTGAATAATTTATTTATTTATTTATTTATTTATTTATTTATTTATTTATTTATTTATTAAAACTGATGATTTGATATTTTGGCATCATGTAGTAATATACTGGACAAAATAGACCATTTGTCTATAAAGCCCAGAGCTGGGGAACCTTTTCTGGCTTGAATCCTTAGAGCAAAGCAAATAACCGATTAGGAATCTGCAGCTGGTCACTACATTCAAATATACAGAATCATTCCCACTTGCAGCTCAGCTCTCGGAATACTCACTGCAATACATCAGAGCAGCCCAGTCTATGGTTAGCTTGCAGGAAACAGGCAGTCACTCAATGTACTAACACCATCCAAAGAAACTACTTGGGTGTAAAAATCTGAAGGGACCTATTTCTTTCTGCTCTACTTTCCTTTTCCTACCATAATAAAATTCCGCATCTTGTTTGTGTACATGCATGCAAAACATACAGATATTTAAAACCTCGAGTTAATATTTTTTTGCATTTGCATCAATTGCTTAGTCTGATGTAGGAGAGCAGAAGAGGGCAGCAAATCATGCTTAGAAACTTCTGTTGGAAAAAAAAGAAATGCAAACTGCACTAAAAAAAAATGTGGCCGAAGAAAGAGGCTATACTCTTTTTTTTTTTTTTTACTGAAATTGCAGGATTCATAGCCAAACATTGATGTTCTAGCCTACCGAATTGTGCTTCTGATATGGTCTCTGTTTCTTCAAACACCATTCTATGACTGCCTAAGTGTGTTTTCTTTAAAAAAGCTAGGATTTTTCAAGAGAGATTGGAATTTAATTGTTTCCTTTCTAGACAAACACACTGTCGGATTGATGCTGATGGAAAGGCCAATAGGATGTCAGAAAGACAACTATACTGTGGAATTACGTGCCAAGGTCCAGGGCAAGACAGGCAAACAAGTGAAGGTCTCCGATTGCTGGAAAAGACCCTTATAAAATAAATCTCAGATAACAAGCTTTTGTTTTATCCACCTCAGCGTTCCAATCAGCAGTTCAACTCAGCTTCTGTTATGCTAACTCCTTGGGTTACCTTTCTTATTAAGAAATGCTTCTGATAACATTGCCAGGCTCTCTCATCCATCCACACACATCTGGAATGCAACAGAAAGGGGAAAGTGATTAAGAGTAAGATGTCATGTATGTCATGGAAACACTCAGTGCTCTGGCTTATCAGGAGGACAGTTCTTTTTAAATCCAATTGAACCCAGAAGAAGAAGAAGCAACTGTCAGAAATGCTCAAGAGTAACTAAGGCTACATCTGCACTATGATTCCACTTCCTCCTCAAAGAAAGTCATGGCTTCCTCCTCAAAGAAATCTAAGAAGTGTAGGTTGTTAAGGGTGTTGAGCATTGTTAGGATACTCCTATTCCACCTGGAGAGCTATGATTCCCAGAGTTCTTTGGGAAAAGTAAATGTTAAATCACTTTGGGAATTGTAGCTGTGAGGAGAATAAGGGTCGCCTAACAACTCTGAGCACGAGCAAGACTCAGTTCCTACAACAGCAATGAGGGGACAGATGTAATAAATTACGAATAACCCAAGCATAATCATCTTCCTTTTCTTGTACATTTCTGCCTGTCATCAAAAATCAAGATTTGTTTATTGCAGCCACTCAATCCTTGTTTTTTCCTAAGCCATGATTTAAACATTCAAGTCTGGCCTTTGTGAAAAGCAAGTTTCCCTGTATTCTTTAAAATGATGGCTTTGATCTATTTCTTATGTACAACTACAACTACAACAACAACAACAACTCCATTCCAGTAGCTGTTGAAGAACTATTTAATCTCTATGAAAGTTTATTTCTTCAGCTGATGATAACAATAATGCTGAAGCAAAGGAAGAGAAGGAAGTCATCCTAATATATCTTCCTATTTCAAAAAGGAAAAAAACAAACAAACAAAAACATAGTATCAGCTTGTGGGTGTAGCTGCTTATGTTTCTAACAAAATGCCCCAATCAAGTCCTGTCTTCTCTGTTCTTCGATCTTCCTTTTCCCAAAAGGGAAACTGTGGGGAATAACGGGAAGAAAACAGCAACATTGGCAATTTATTTCTTTCAGAGTAGACTGGGCACCTGAGGCCATTCGTGATGCTTTAACCTTGACTGAAATTCAGAAGCTTCTCATCAGAATGTTCCTTCTCACTCCAAAAACTTGTGCTTAATGGTCATGATACACTTATATCAAACTGTACTTGATCCACTTATTGGAGAGAGCAGCTGTGGCTCATGCAGAAGGCCCCACCTTCAATCCCTGGCATCTCCAGGAAGGGATGGGAAAATCCTTACCTGAAACCCTGGAGAAGGCACTGCCAGGCAGTGTACACCAGGGGGTGGCTAACCTGATGTCCTCAAGATGTTGCTAAACTAAAGCTCCTATCAGCCCAAGTCAGCATGGCCAATGGCCCAGGGATGATGGGAGTTGAAGTTCGGCAACACCTGAATGGCCATGAGGTTAGCCACCACTGATGTTGACAATACTGAGCTAGGCTAACAGAGCAGAAGGCAGCTTTATCTGTTGCTAATTAAGAGTTTCTAACCAGATGATTGGGCCATGTTTTGTGTTTGTTTTCATTGGCCTCCTGGTTGGCTGTCAGATTTTTGTTGGTGGTGGTGGAGCCAGAATTTTGTATTTATTGTATTTATATTCTGGGTTCCCATCTGGGGAGAAAATTCAGATTGCAATCTAGAAACTATTAATGCAGATGATTATGAAAACAAAACAAAAGAGCAGTAACAATTCCCCGACCACAAAATAACCCAGTACCTCAGGAAGAACCACAATTTATAATCTGCAGCAGGATACTATTCAGCTTTTTTTTTTAACCCTTCTCAACAACTTGTACCTTGCCTTCTTCCTAAAAACAGAAGAGAGCATATTCTGGTGGATTTCCCAAGAGAGGGAATACCATATTTTTTGTGCCCTGTTTTGTACCCTTGTAAGCAGGGTTCAATAAATATAATTGCCCATTCACCAGCAGCAAGCACCTATTCCCTTCTGGGGAGTACCTCTGTTCCCAATGCCCAACACAAATATTTCCTTCTTTCTTCAAGGGGAAAAGAAGGAGGAATGATTGATAGCAACCATAAGTAATGGTTGGCTAGTACATCAAGCCAACAGTTGTGGACAGTGGCTGATTACAGGATATGTATCTGTTACTGGCTTCTTTACAAAGAATCCAATAAAACCTTCTAGAGAAGGGTCCTGATGACATTCTAGGCTAGGGAGGTGTGGGGAAGCACAGCAGGCCACAGAACTGTTTAGTCAGTGATTTCCTGCTGGACAGCTACCCTGCAATATGGAACACCTTGGTTCCTCACCTGCTGGACAGCTCCTCAGCCTCACTGATCAGAGTGACATGATCCCCATGGCAGGAATGGAGAGAATGGGACATGCCACTGCCTTATAGCCAGCAAACTTCAATATCTTTGGGATGCAATCTCTCTCTCTCTCAGAAAGCAAGGTGTCAGAATCTTTGAAGCTGAAAGAGTGAACGTGTTTCACCCTCCCCTTATGCTTAAATGTAACTACTCCCGATGAAGAGCCTGGCTTATCTGTTTTATTAATTTGCTTAAAATCTCTCACTCGCACACACCCTTCCCACTTTCCACAGATCTAAGGTGGCTAACAGCAAACCATCTCATACATTAAAAGAAGAAATAAAAAACAAGAAAAGGGGCTGATTTGACTGCCAATTACACTGGGTGGGTCTGGTGAGAGCTACAGTCCAAAATATCTGGAGGACACCAGGGTTGGGGGAGGTTGGTCAAGACCCTTAACAGAAACAGAAACTGTTTTCCTTGGCGCTTAAATTATTAAGGTAGTCTTGTAAACATGCTTGGGGTGAGTAGTCCAAAGTCTAGGTGCCAGAACCAAACAGAACTGGCTCCACCCCCAGTAGCTTGCTTCCTTTCCTCCATACCTCATCTGCTCTGCATGCAGAAGGTCCCAGGTTCAATCACCCAGAATCTCCAGGTAGGGCTGGATATATTCCCTGCCTGAAACCATGGCCAGTCAGTGTAGACAATTCTGAGTTACCTGGCCCTCGCCTACCTTGCCAGAATTAGAACTCAGTGGCAGCCTATGAAAAGGCTGTGTCTCAAAACTGACAATGGGAGCACATGGTCCATCTATCCTTGCCCCAAACCACATTTCCAGCTCCTGTTTGCTAAAACATGTTTAGCTTTCACTTTCGTTTTGGTGCCATACCAATGTCAAAATTTCTGTGATACTTTGGCTCTGTGAACCTTTATCAAAAGCAGCAAATATATGCATAGAGGTCCACACAGCTTCTATAGGAGAGACACAAACATGGCACAGGGCCACCAGGTTTGAGCCACCATGGCTGTTCTACTGTGTGTGTGTAAAACGTATCATAACTGCTGGGTGTGATAGGATGTGTAGGCCTAGCAAGGCACAGATTAGCATGCGCTGCCACCGCTACATCATTGGAAATAGGAGCAGAGTCGGGGGCCAGCTTGACATTTTAGGAACACAAGAAGCTGCCGTATGCTAAGCCAGTATTGTCTACTTTGACTGGCAGCAGCTCTCTGGGGTTTCAAACAGGGAATTTTCCCCAGCACTCCCTGGAGATGCCAGGGATTGAACTAAAGAACTTCCATGTGCAAAACACATGTGCTACTGCTCAGCTTTGGCCCTTCCCCTGTGATCTTCTCCTGATGCGGAGGGCCTCGGGATATCTAGTACCATGGGGGCAGACTGCTCTTCTGACAGGCGGCAAGTCCCTTCCTGGGATCCAGTTCTCCACCTCCCAGTCTGCTGGGCCCCTTGTCTGGGTCAGACTCCTTTTGAGGGTCCCAGTTTCTCCTCCCTTGTTCAACTAGGATCCTCCCTGAGGTCCTCCCAACTCCAGCTCTCCAATCTCCTCCCACTCCTCCTCAGCATCCAACCACCCTCTCCAATGAAATCATGGCACTGGGTCTGGTTATGGCGCCATCCCCTCCCCTCCAACAGCCAGATCTCTGTGGCAACTGAATTCTGTCTGATCCTCATTGCCCAGTTTTCCACCCTTCTGCTAAATATTTTCGTACTTCTGCAAACCTCAGGGTTCCCCTGAGCCTGCTGATACTTCTGCCTTCTATGTGGGCACAGGATTTATGTACCTTCTTATCAAACTTCAGCACAGTTGCCATTTCCAAACCACAAACACTACAACTTCTGCCCTTTTTGTTAATGAAAGCTGAGAATCCCAGGATGTCTTATGAAATCCCCACCCTCAGCCTCAGGCTCCACAGGAAGTGTGGCATGCCCACCCCCTGAATTATCACATTTATTCTCCGTTCCCTTACTGAGTGACATTCACACTCATTTCCTCCTTTCAATTCAGCCTGCGCTAATTGTTTTAATTATTCCAAAGTCTTATTCCTTTCGCCATCAAGTTGAATGTCACTTGAATCGGTTGCTCTTTTGCGTGACATAGCAGGGTGGGTTGGAAAAGAGAAGACTCAGAGATGCCCGTTTGAGTTAGCTTGCAGTGAAAAAAGGAGAGGTGACACAACCTCTCCCTTTCTAGCTCTCGGAGGAAATCTGTATTTTTCTCCAGTTAAACCCCCCTTCAACCTTTGCTCCTTAAAGAGCACATGTGTCTAACATTTTAGCACATCTCCGCAGACCACAGGCCAACGTAGACTTGACATGGGGAAAACAAAATAATAATAAAAATTCCTTCCAGTAGCACCTCAGAGACCAACTAAGTTTGTTCTTGGTGTGAGCTTTCGTGTGCATGCACACTTCTTCAGATACACTGAAACGGAAGTCACCAGACCCTTAAATATAGTGAGGGAGTGGGGAGGGGTATTACTCAGAAGGGAGTCACTGAAGCTATTTCCAAATATATTTTCCCCCCCTCCCCAAAGGGAGGGCAAAATTTGGATCAGAGCTGTGGACTTGGAGAAAGAGGGGAATTAATCCTGCCCCCCATAAACTTTTTCTATAATGGAAATTTGGGACCCCCAGGGCATATATGTGCCCACATTGTACTCCTAGGTTTTTATCTCTGTGCCTGGGAGGGGGGGTGATTTCTAGGGCTATGCATGGGATCAGCCCAAAGCCTGAACCCTTAACTGAACTAGGCCATTCCAGGAAGATCTGGGCTTTGGCCGGATTTGGTTGACACAGCCTCAGACCTCCCTGCCTTACTATTAGGCCCTCATGCAAAAAGTTACAGCCACTACAGGAAACTTACATTCTACTTCACTGCCGCATATACCAGAACTGTACAAAACTGACAAAACTATACAACTTTGTTTTTTTTCTAAGGTGGGCCCCTTCTCTTCTCTCCTCACTCCCATTCCAATGGTGGTATACATTTTAAACAGAAATTCAGTCACGTAGCACCATTTCTGTTAATACTCCAGGAAAGCAGTCGCTGAGGACAAGTCTTTTCAGGGAGATCTTAGAGGTGCCTTCAGTGACCTTCTCTGCTTGGTCTAAAGGAAAACTATCCAGGTGGCTGCCTCACCTTTCCTTTTTTTAAAAAAGCAAGGTGATTGTGCATAATTCTGCCCTGCAGTTGGGAGGTGGGAATATCACAAGCAGGTAGATTTAAAATATCTGCTTTATAGAACTTGGGGGAAGCAGAGGCTGCTAAGAGGACTGACTAGATGTTCTTTCATTTCTAGAAAGTTATAGGGTGTTACTGTAACATTTTCTTTTACTGAGGTTTGCCTTTTCAAAGCGTGAACTACCAAATGAATAATTTGATCTGTGAACTCAAAATGCTGCTTTCTGAAGAAAGCTCCAATAGATTCAGCACATCTAAATTTCTCTATTGCAAGAGATTAGATGGAATGACCCGCAGGGTCCCTTCCAACTCTGCAATTCTATGATACTCGTCTCATGGAAACCAAGGGCAAATCCCATGACATATCCCATATTGCGAGGCTGAGAAACCTGTGTGCCACCCCTCCCCCCCGCCCCTGCCCAAAGTGTCACTGGTCTGAGAGTTGGCCATACTAGAAGGTGCTGATGGGAGTCAAGAGTCAAAAACATTTGCAGGGCCACAGTTTCCCTATCCCTGAATAACCAAAGCAAAACCGAATACAAAGGGCACAAAAGAGATCCACGGGGATTTTCCACAGCTCAAGAACTGACTTGCAGGACCAGACCAAAAAGTCCAACAAGTCCAAACTAGGGCTATTCAAAAATAAGCCCTGCCCTCTGGACTGTGTGTTACAATGATTCAATTCAAAAATCGCGCCAGATCCTTCTTCAGGGAGCTTAAGTACATTTTGGAGTGACATGAGATGGTTTGCAATTGGTCAACAAACTGGAACCAGAAACCATGTCTTGAAATGTGTGTGCAAGGCATGGCTTGTGCTAATTATTTTGGTGTGGCGCCTGCATTGAAAAACCGGAGTTATGACCACCGGTTCCGCTCCAACCAGAGGCTACTGCACTATGCATATGGGGCGAACAGCTGAGTGATCAAAAGGCAAAAAGTAGACAAGTTACTCTTACAATGGTTTGTTTTTTTCTATGTATCGCAGGGGGTTGGACTAGATGACCTGGGGTCCCTTCCGACGCTATAATTCTATTACTCTATGTTGTGGCTGCTGCCCATTGTTTCTGGTGGGGAACAAGAGCCAAGCAAAGACAACTACATCTAGTTTTGCCCTCCTCCTCCTCCCTGTTGGGTTCTACTGTGAATCAGGAAGTCTAAACTGGTTGCAAATAAAAAAAAACCAAGCTAAGGGCTGGCTAAGGGCAAACTGCAGCTGGTGGGGCAGTGCTCCTGTGCCCTAATGGACCAGCCATATAGCCCTGTTATTCAGTGTACAAGCCCCCTCTGCCATGGCTGCAAATGATACCAGTGGGCAGCCATGCATTCAGTGGTTGTATGAAAAAGGCCTACTAAAAGTGTACCGATCCCCTTATCTTAGGCTCTATCCCTGCTGTCAACTCCAGCAATCAAGATAACATTGGTAAGTAAACGTCTTTATATCAATTTTAAAAGTAATAAAGAGTTCCTGAGTACAACAGCTGTCTGGAATAGAGTTGTGTTTATATAAAAAGTATAAAAGATATTTTAGACAAACAAATACAGTGATCTCAAAAGGAAAAATATGGGTATCTTTTCATCTCATTAAGAAAACACACAATCATTTCCTTCTTCAGTCCTATTGAAGGAAAAAACGCCAGCACAATTTTTTAAGATCGCCATCACAAACATAAATATCTGCACTGCCTTGTGAACAAATTATGTGGCAAGGAATGGGAGATTGTACAAACGGTTCTGCAGCAAAACAAAACCAAATTATTACAGCAGAAACAGTTCTCGAAAGGACCCAAAGATTAAAAGACTGTTGTTGCTGTTTCTAAAAAGAGGATTACCCCTTTTCACCTCTCAAGAGAACAATCTTGCAGGTCAGGTTCAAGATACATTTGAAGAAAATGGTAAACTGGAGGAAGGATTTTTTTGGATGCCCTTCAAAACAAGATGGCAAATGAACAACTGTATAAAGAGCAAATCAAACCTTTAATCATTCAAAGCAAGAAGAGTTTATGAACTTATCCTGAGTTCCTTAGTAGCCTTTTTTATTTGTAACCTTAAGGATAAACAGGATGCATACCACACTCAGAAAGATGTTCACATGCACATTATGGCTCTGAAATCTGTTTTACACAAGTCCTCAATTAGTTTTTTGAAAGTACCTCTATTTTTCTTTTGGGAAAGGGGGTGATAGAAGGATATGGACAAAAGGTTAAAATCCTGTAAAATCCAACTTCCAGACAACGTAAGGAGTCTTGCCCAATCACATCCTGATTTAGGTGGTTACTAACCTAGTGGCCATAAAGGTTAGTTGAGCATAGAAAGCTGCATTACAGTCTTCAGTCTGAAAAACGTTCAGAAAAGGTGAGGGTGAACACCTGGGGAGGTCTCAACTAGGGTTGCCACCTATGGTCAGTCAAAATACAGGACAGGTCGGGCAAAATAAAAGACAGGTTGGGGTGGGGATTGGGCAGCGCACACACTCTCATGACTCCAAATCCTCCACTCTTCTTTTTGGAGGCGGGTTCCCCACATTCGGCCTCTTGCTTCCTTCACTACCCTGGCCCCTCTCTCCCCTTAATCTCATGTAAACAAGCAGTGGCCAGGGGTAGACAGCCGGCTCCCATGGACAACTTGAGCAGTAGCTCCAGCCTCTCACCCATGCTGGTGTTGGAAGAGACTCAAGTGTGGAGGAGGAGGGGGGGGCGAGAAGAGGTCAGGCTGGGGTGGCAGAGGGGGCCAAGAATTGGAGGACCCGCACCATGTTGGACTAGTGGGCAGCAGCTGAGGAGGAGGAGCAGCAGCGAGAGAGGAGGGAGGAGTGGGTGAGGGAGGGAGAGGAGGTCCTTACTTCCCCCTTTTCTCTCTTGTCACTCATGCAGAGCCAAAAGTGATGCAACTGCTTGAATATGGGGAGAGGAGGTTTGAAGTCCAAACAGGACAAAGGATACTTCTGTCCCAAAACGGGGTGGTCCCATTTTTCTAGGGATTGGTAGCTACCCTACTCTCAGCCCTGGGTCCATGCAAAAACATTCCTCTTCTCCCATGCCTTTAATCCATTGCCTTTTAAACTGGGGGGGGGGGGGGAGAGATGAATGTTTTTGTTTGTTACTATGTTATGTATTTTTGTGATTTTATATTGCAAACCACCCTGTGATCACACACACACACACACACACACACCCCAGTTTGCAAGGGGGTTGCATTCACCCGCTTTTCTTGCCACTTCTGGGTTCGCGGCGATGCGTGAATGTAGCCACACATGCTATGAGCACCCACGAAATGATTGTTGCCTATATAGAAATTTAATGAATAATACTTATTATAGTAAAAAGAAAACAATGTGGGAGGCAGGTTAATAGGTTTATTCCTTTCTTGTTTTTAATATGTATTCTGGGTTTTTAGTTTGTATTGTTATGCTGTGAACCGCCCTGAGATCTTCAGATGAAGGGCAGTAAACTAATTTAATAATTTAATTTAATTTAATTTAATTTAATTTTTTAAAACAAGGGCTTCTGCTGGAGACTGAAAAAAGGAACAGGCAGAAATTCCTTCTCTGTAGGCCAGGGAAAGGCAAAGGTGCTTATATACCAGGACTGGCCAACCCAGAGGCATCATACTGTCTGCCAATCTGAGGGTCAATATTACACAGTCCTGTTCCCTTCTGGGGAAGGGCCATAGCTCAGTGTCAGAGCATTTGCTTCGCATGCAGAAGGTCCCGGTTTCAATCCCCAGCATCTCCAGGTGTGTATGAGAAAGCATCCTGCCTGAAATCCTTGAGAGTTGCTGCCAGTCAGTGTGGGCAATGCTGAGCTAGATGAAACAATGGTCTGAATCGGTTTATGGCAGCCTACCTTGTTCCTATGTTTTGCACCTGGAGAGATCTGTGAGTGCAGGTAACCTGTAGCCAAGCTCATGCCTCAGCCGATGGGATTCCCAGTTTAAGCCTCAAAATCTCTGGCAAGATCAAATCAAGGAGCTCATAAATGCAAAGGATTTGTGCTTCCAGCTGATTTCCCCCCCCCCCTTTCAGATTGTTAGGGACTGTAGGGAATAGCTGTACCTCTCCATCTCTGAAGCATTACCAGCTTCACTATCCCTTGCCAGGAGCAAAACAGATGGCGAAACACAGACATCCAAACGTCACTACAGAAATAGCTGTCACTGTCAAGACATCACGAAAACAAACAGAGACTTCTCTGCTGAGCTGCAATATGATGTCTTTATGCACTATTCAGAACAATGAGCAGGAGAGTGTGTGTTGTGCACAGAGGATGTGGCTGCAAGGCAGCACAGTGAAAAGCTAAACATTGTCAGCATGCACAAGGAGGTGTATGGCAAATGTGAAAATCTCCAAAGAGTGTCAGAAGTTTTATCTGGATTCTCAATGCATAAAATCCCTGCTATGGGTAAATGAGACAAAATCTATCCAACACAATTTTATGTATTTATCTAATTAGCCAGTCTTTCCATTTATCTTATTTATTCATCTATTTAATCTATCTATCTAAAAACTCTATTGCTGTGAATTTGTCTCAAAAAGGGAAATAGTCCGACAGAGGAATAGAAGCACACAGACACACCAGAAATGTTGATCTCTCAGCTGCAAATATGGCAGCAGTTGTGTTTGTTGGGGGAAAAGGACGGCAAGTCTTTAATTATTAAACCAACTGCATTTAGCAGATGGTCAAAGAAAAGTACTTTAAAAAAAAAAGTTGCCCGGAGGGTTATATAAACGAACAAGCAAAAACAGCTGGCAGCTGGCACGTGAAATCAATAATGAGAAAATGAATCCTACTGTATCTTTGTTTTCATTGTCTGGCTGGAGACAGTGAAGACGCAGAAAGGGAAACTTCACAAACCAGCTTAACAGATCGCATGGATCCAATTTGGAAATTAAAACAAAAAAAAAGGGCAAAGCCTGAAACTGAGGGGCACAGGGATTGCAGGCAGGTGTCAAGGTTCACAGAAAGGTTCAAAGGCCTCTGCTTCAATCTATTCAAGACCACATTGCATAAAAAGGAGTGCCTTTTAAGACCATTATGCTCAACGTATAAGAATAACCAGAAAGAGATAGGGACCCCTGAGGAACATGTGGTTTCAAGCACCAGAGGGAAAGGGAATAGCTTCCTTGATCTCCCAAATGGCAGCCCAGGGATTGCCTCTGAACAATTGTGACAGCTACTAGTCACAATGGCTACACGCTATGTCCACTATACCAGTTGCTGGCAATCACAATGGGAGAGGGTGCTGTTTCACATAGATCCTGTTTGTGGCCTTTGCACAGGCATTTGCTTGGCCACTGTGAGAACAGGGTGTTGGACCAAGATGGACCTTTAGCCTGATCCAGGCTCCTCATTTGTATTCCTATAGAGGACAAGAGAAGATCCAGCTGCAATCCCAGGCCAGAGTCCAAATGAAAACAGTGCAAAAAAAAACTCAAGGCCAGCTGCAGGTATCAGAGAACCCTCCGTGCTGCATCAGTGTCCACCTACCAATGGCTTGACTTGCTGTTAGCGGCGGCCGCACTGCAAGCTGTTGAAATGTGAACTGCAAGCCATTTCATATGTGTCCATTTGCAAATCCATTCGATCCCACGCACCATATGAAAAGAAAATACCTATGTTGTTTCAACGCATGCAACTCCAATGGTACTTTTATTACAAAATATACATAACTAATGCAAACTCCTCAACTGCACCGCCCCCCCCCCCATTAAATCGGGGCAACCTGTTTGGGGGACGTGCTCTTGAAAACAGGGCACCCCAAAGCATGTGGGTCATGTGACTCCTGCAGGAGCGCATCCCGGAAGACATGTGTCCCGGTTTTCTGCAGCGACATGTTGGAGGGTATGCTAACTTGTTTTGACAGGGTGCTTTGAGCAGAAATTTGCATCAATTTTGGGGGGAAATTGTGAAAACCAAAGGACAATTATATTCCAGTGCACACATTAGTATAAGACAGGGGCTCCCAAACTTTGGCCTGCAAGCAACCAGTGGTCTGCAAGGTTCGTTCTGGTCGAGAAGTAGCAGATTCATCACATTAAACAGTCATTATGATTTATTTATTTTTACATTTATTACTTCTTTTATTGTATTTTCTTTTCTTACAATTTGAATTCTACAGAAATCAAATTCTTAAAACAAAGAAAACACAATTAAAAATCATTTCATGTAGCACAGGGCATTGCTGTTGCTACGACAGGCAGAAAAATCTGCTGAGACCCTCAGCCATCTTCAAGTGATTCATTGGGAGGGTGAGTTTAAGGAGCACAGGTCTAAGAGGTTTTGATCAGGTCTGTTCACACTGGAATTCACAGAAATCAAATTCCATAACCTTCCTTAACTATGGGCAATTAAAATGGCAGGCAGCTCACAGACCCTGCCACCTGAAGCACTGGGATCCTAGTGTGAAACTTGAAGTATAATTGCATTCCAATCCATGTATTAGTTCAGGGGTCAGCAATTTTTTTTAGTAGCGGCCCGGTCCACTGTCCCTCAGACCTTGTGGCGGGCCAGAGAAGCAGCACCGGGGGGGGGGGAGCTGGAAGAAGAGGTGAGAGGGGCAAGTAATCCTCCTCCCCACCCCACCCCTACCCCCACCTGCTGCACGTACCTTCCCAGGGGCTGCTGCTGCCACCACCGCTACTTCTTCTCATGGGTAAGCAGAGTGAGCTCGCCTGCTCCGCTCTCTGGCCCACAGGAGCACCAGGGCAGCGGCGACAGTGGAAGGAAGGTGAGCAGTGCAAAAGGGCTGGCTCTGGAGAGGGGCTGCTTAAAATGGCGCTCAGGCAGCTCAGCCCAGCCCCCTTCCTCCTCTAGGCAGGGCAGGGAGAAGCCAGGAGGAGGGAGGGAGGCAGTGGCGGCACGATGTGTGTGAGGGAGGGGGGGAATGGAATGGCGCAGGGGGGGGGTGCAGCCTGAACAAACAGAATCCCCACACCGATTCTCAGACAGTTCGTGGGGCAGATCCTGAAGGCAATTGGGCCTGATCCTGCCCGTGGGCCTTAGTTTGCCGACCCCTGAATTAATTCATGAGATATGAATTAAGTCAGTTCTCTTAAAAATGCAGACTGAAAGAAATTCTACCATCCCTATAGATTGTCTTGCCAGCTATCATATGATTCTTATCTTCTTCTTCTTCTTCTTAAAGAATCTCCCACCTGGTGGTTAGTGATGGGCAAGCAACTTGTGCAGAATCTCAACAAGTGTTAGGTCATGCCTGCACTATACATTGAAAGCACTATGATACCACTTTAAACTTTGTCTCCCTTTCCCCCCCCCCATCCCACCCCCCAAAAAATCCTGGAAACTGTCGTTTGTTAAGGGTGCTGAGAACTGTTTGGAGTCACCTTTATTTCCTTTAGTTTACTGGGAAGAGGGACTGATTGTTAAACTACCGGTATTCTATGAATGCCAAACTATGCCAGATCCTGAGTGCTGAGGGTATCAGGATACTTACTTTTGCATCCAGAAGGGATCAATTGATTAATACCTGGTATCTCCAGTTGAGAGATCTCAGATAGCAGGTGATGTGGAAGACCTGTGCTAAGAACCTGGAGAGCAGCTACCAACCAGGGTATGCAATGCTTGGCTAGATGGACAAAGCTGATATAAAGGCAGCTTCTTATGTTCCTATGAAACATCAAAGGAATGAACACACATAAAAAGAAACCAATAAGAAAAAAAATTAACATTAAAATTCCTTCATTTCTAAAATACCAGTTCTGGCATTAAAAAACAAACAAACCAATTAACTCATTGTGGATCCTGGCTCTGATTTCATGGCTGACTGATGAAAACTATGCATGCACTCAGAAGAACTCCCAGCTAAGGAAGAGTAAATCATTCTATTTCTGGTCTGTGCTACTTTCATATAAGTCTGTGCTCATGCATCAGTCTGTTGCATCCATTTCCACAATAATCTGATTTTTAATATAAAGATAGACACAAAAAATGAGATATTTACATATCCCACAATATGTGTTTTTATTTCATCTCAAACTACTCATTTAAACTATTTTTATACATTTTTTTAAAGTCAATAAGTGCACCAGAACATTTGGGAAGTGTGGATACAATGGGCATATCAGACAGAGCTTTGCTGTGTATGTCAGTCTATATCAGAACTTATTAAAGATCAAATTCATCCAGGATCTCTTCTTTCAGCTTCCCTGTCTCTTCGCATCTTCTGGGACTGAGCCCTGTGAAGCTGTGTCTCTAGGTCAGCCTTCACCAACCTGATGCCTTGCAAATGCTTTGAACTACAACTCCCAACAGCGGAGGGCACCCAGTTGCCTAAGTCTGCTCTAACTAACACAAGGCGAGGGGAGAAAGATAATGGCATTACTAATTGTTACTGGAAACAAAACACAGATGGTCTGGTCTGCAAACATTCTTCCAATATTTTTAGCATACAAATGGTACTCTTTGTTCCAGCTAGGACCTCCCTTGTTATTTTATCTGATTTTAAAATCAGACGATGGGAACAGCTCTCCAACACGCCCCCCGCCCTGGTCAGCTGTTCTATTCTGTAGCCTATCTTTTATTTAAGGAAGCAAGTAATAGTCTCTCCTGAACCTCAAGATTAGCTGTTTTCCCAATTATTATTGACAAGGCGTATTGGAAAGTTCTCTGCAGAACACAAAGACTCCGAGTTTGTACAAAGATGTGGAAGTCAACGTTTCCTGTAGACATCAAGGCTAGGACAATGCCTCTAACATTTGATCATTTCAGTGTGGGCAAGGGAGGAAGATGCATCCTGCAGCCAATAAAAATTGGCTTTTGGCCTTTTCACTAAAGGGAGGGGAAATAGTTTATAACAACCAAGCTAGAGCATGAGTAGGTTAGCAGAGCCACATGTTCCTAGGGCTCAGATAAATAAGATGCATGAAGACATCCATTTTGACAGATATTAGATTTAAAAGGAGAGTTGCATTCTTTGATGTTACCAAGACTTGAAATTCAAGTCATCATAGCTTGGCTTCCACTTTTTTTCCTTAAAAAAAAAAAAAAAGATTTGTAAACAAGGTTTATTTCCAGAAGCTCAATTTACTGTCTGTTATCACATAAATTCTGTATAAATAAAGTACAGCAGTCAATTTTTCTCTATTCCCCCCCCTTCTCCTGCCTCTGTTTAGCTAGACTTAACTCTCAATCACAAAATATATAAAAATGTTAAGATTGCTGGCACCAAGCATTAATTTTGTCTGTTCATTTATTTAGGAATCCCGAAATAAGCTTCAGAAACATTGCTTACAGCACAACTGTAAACTGAAAGGGCCCTGGAATAATAAAGATAAGACTGTCCCATTTAGAAAGGGAAATTTTTACATTCCTGGGTAAACAAGGGGAGATCATAAATCTTGCCATGCTGTTTAGCGCTGTCAATGTGACCTGTGTCTAGATGAACCTTTGTGTTCTCCAAGAAAACTTAATTAAAATATTTACTGTAGAATTGTTTTATCAAGGGGTGCGAGAGAAAATTTAACTCTTTCAGCACAGCACTGCTCTCTGTGTGTCAGAGCAGCATTCAAAACCTGGGTAGCAGGGAGAGGAGTGAGGGGGGAGAGAGCAACCATGAACATGCCATATGCGTTTCTGTATTCGGCTGTGCTTGCAAAGGCAGAAAACCTGTCTTGGTAATTCTTAAAATCCTGTTGTTGCAACTGTTCACCTGTTCTGTGGAGAGCATTACTTCCTCGCACAGCTGCCATCACTTCCAAGACCGCTCACGAGGGTTTCAAGTCCTTCAAATCCCTCCCCACATACAAAAATAGATGATGCAGCTACAACACTGGGCCAACCAAAAAGGGGGGGAAGGGGGGGAACGTGTGAGGTGAGCAGTGCTGTCTTCAAGTTTGTTACCAAGATCAATTCAAAACAGACCCTCCAAGTGTACCTATTTTCCAAGGACGTCCCTGGTTAAGAGAAGCCCTCCTGGTTTCTGATTTGATCCCAGAATGTCCCACTTTTCCTTAGGATGCCCTTATTTTCATTGGAGAAATGTTGAAGGGGATGGAGTTATCCAACCCCTGAGCCATCTGAAGGCAATCCTGTAAATGAAAGTTTTTTTAAAAAAAAATGTTTAATGCTTTATTATGTTTTTGTATGTGTTGGAAGCTGCCAAGAGTGGCTCAGATAACCCAGTACGATGTGTGGAGTATAAATAGTAAAATTATCATTATGGAATGGGACGTCCCTGTTTTCATTGGAGAAATGTTGGAGGGTATGTTCAAAGTGCTGGGCATTGAAAACTTTGTGTTGAAGAGATAAGATACTGCGCTCTAATAACCTTGAGACTGAACTATTGCAAGGTGTTCTGTGTCCAGGATATCAAAGGACCATCTCCTCTCATGAGAGTCTATCCCATTGTTAAGATTGGCAGGAGATGCTCTTCTTTATGTCCCATCAGTGACTGTGGTAGGGCTGGCAAGCACACATGAAAGGGACTTCTCTGTGGCTGCAGAAATCCCTACTAAGGAAAGCTCATCTTGGTCACTCTCCAGTGGCCCTCCACTGCCTTAGTGCAACACTTTTTCAGCAGTCTTTCAGTCAGCCACCATAAAAAAAAAAAAAATTAAGCAGAACTAGTGAACCATAGAACTTCCATATGATGCTAGACTCCAGCTCCCATCAGCCCCAGTCAGCATGGCTCACAGTCATGGATGCTGGGAGTTGTAGTCAGCACCTGGAGGGCCAAACATTTAATGGTGTTATGTTTTGTGGTGTTTGTGACTTCCCACCCACTGACATCTTCAATGTATGACCTGTTTTAGGTACTCCCTGAGTGTGAATTTTAGTGGTTATAGCTAGCTAGCTAGCTAGCTAGCTATTTATTTATTTGTTTATTTATTTATTTATTTATAAATGTATCTTATTAGGTATCTTGGGCACATGTGTGGAAAAGGTGAGAGGGAAATGTTTTAAATACATAAATAAACTTTCTTGGACATATTGATAGGTTTTAGACTGTCATATGATGAAAGGAAGAAAAATGTTTATTAACCACATGAGTTTTAGTAATTACACTCATTGACTAAAGTTGCACAGATTTCCATGTAAATAAAAAACAGTACTCAATTAAAATTATGCACACAACTGGCATGGCAGGTACCACCTTAGGATAGGCATTTCCTTCTGTATGACAGCTTAAAAACTTCAAAAACTTATCGAGAAATCCCCACTGAACTCAATGGTACTTCTCTCTCTCTCTCTCTCTCTGTGTGTGTGTGTGTGTGTGTACATACATATACAAACATATATATGGCAAACACTGCCTTCCGCTAGACGAATGCCTTCGTCTAGCGAGTTTTTCGTCTAGCGAGGCATTCGTCTAGCGGGGCACCACTGTAACGCCTTATCTCGGTGGGGAGGGGTGTTATGCATTGAAGTTCTCACCCTGGCCAACCTGGGCTGTTGTTGTTACAATATTGCCAGCCGGCTGCCTATAAAAGCAGGCCGGCTGAGCTATTTGGTGTGTAGTTCCAGCTTACAGTACTTATAAAGAGCTACTTGGAGAAATCTCTGTGTCGTCTGCTATGTCCATCCACTCCTTAATAGCATGCTTCCCAGAGAGGCATCCTAGTAGTTGCTGTGAAAACATGACATCTCCCTGGGCTCCCTTGGGAGGAAGGGGAGGGACATAAATATAATTTATAATTATAAACAGTAATAATAATAAGTATATTGACAGTGAACCAGGTGGACCTTTGGACTGATGCAGTAGGACTCTGATGATGATACTAATATTAGGATATTGGACCTCTGCTCTACAAATCTGCTTCTTCCCTAGTTTGTTTTTGTGTCCTGCCTGCTCTCTCTCTCTCTCTCTCTCTCTCTCACACACACACACACACATAAACACAGAGAGAGAGAGACACACACACAGAGGAAGACACACACACACACACACAAACTTCCTCTGTGCAACTGTATACAAACCTCACGTGCACCAAGGTCAGAATTTTTTTTTCTTTTACTGTTCTTTGATTAATGCTGAGAGCTGCAACGTGTTTAGACAGGGTCACGACCCCAGGCATCCATTTAATCAAATTTCTCTGCTGTGTGTCCCTACGGAGCCATCGCAATGAGAAACTCTCTCAATGAAGGAAAGGGGGGAAAGGGAGAGCGGTGGAAAGAGATGGAGGGAGAGGGGAGGAGGGGGAGGGGGGAAGCACACTTCACATCTCACATTGTTTACACACTGTTAAGTAATTATTTCACTCTCCAGACCCCCACTGGCCATCAGCGGAGAAGTCACCTCCTTGGAGATCCTAAAGAGCTTATTCAGCAAGATCTAATCCATTTGTTTCTCGCCTGCATCGGAAAGCTTACTGCTTAGCTTAAAGACTTCTTTGTGAATACTAAAGTACACGGGGTCCATGCTAATGATCTCACTAATTATTACAGTATTTCTCGTTCTTGGTAGATGCAGACAAGGCAAGAGCAAATGGAGGCTTAAGCAGCACAGCCCCCCCCCCCCCCTGCCCCAAATGCACACACCTGCTCACCCCACAGGAGAAGACCGGGCTGGAGCAGCGATGGGCAAATCAATCTCTATCCAGTCCGTGTCACTTTCACATGTGTCATCCCCCCCCCCCAATAAGTCAGTTCCATCTTGTTCCTGCATTAAATCTGTGATTTTTTTAATGGCACTGTATATATTTAAAACTTGCTTCCTAAATATGTATTTAAACATGGACTTTTAATCATACTTTTAAAATGTTCGTTTTAAACATATTTTGATAGGTTGGGTTGTTTTTTTCCTGAACTGTGAACTGCATTGCAACATTCAGGATGTGTAAACGCTGGTGGATAACAAAGTTCTGATTGGTTAGGGCAGAGCTTTCCAAATTTTCCATGTTGGTGGCGCACTTTTCAGACATGCATCATTTTGCGACACAGTAATTCAGTTTTACTAGCAAACCGGAGGTTAGACTTAACCCCCTTTCCATCCCCAGGAGGAGCATTCGTGTGACACACCTTCTTCACACTGCAGCCAACACACTAACGTGTGGAAAGCTTTGGGTTAGGGACTGGGCAAAGCACCAATACTCACTGGAACAGCCACATCTGTAATTGTGTCCAACTAGGGCTAAGTGGGGGGGAGGGAAGGAGCTCAGTGAGCTATTTAACATAGGGCTGGCAGCCCAAGGAAGAGGTCTTGTAAGAGACTGAGAAAGCCACCTCTACCTTCTTGAGCATCTGTCTGTGTCCCTTACCGTGTCCCTTTGACAGTCCATACATTGATCCGGGGTATATGGTTCATGTCAGTCTCTATCTTGATTCACAAAAATCAAATTTCTTGAGCATTCTTAGTCTGCAGCAGCCTCATTGCAATGTGTATCCAGTCAGGAAATCCCTGATTCAAATGCTGCCCCTTCCAGGAACTCACTCAATGGCCAGGAATTAAGTCCTTCCTTTCTGCCTTCTTACCTGCAATATGGTTATAAATACTTCTGTCCTACCTTTAGGGTTGTTGTAAAGATCAGAAGCTATGGTTAAAGCTATGGTTTTCCCAGTAGTAATGTACGGAAGTGAGAGCTGGACCATCACGAAGGCTGATCGCCGAAGAATTGATGCTTTTGAATTATGGTGCTGGAGGAGACTCTTGAGAGTCCCATGGACTGCAAGAAGATCAAACCTATCCATTCTCAAAGAAATCAGCCCTGAGGGCTCACTAGAAGGACAGATCCTGAAGTTGAGGCTCCAGTACTTTGGCCACCTCATGAGAAGAGAAGACTCCCTAGAAAAGACCCTGATGCTGGGAAAGATGGAGGGCACAAGGAGAAGGGGACGACAGAGGATGAGATGGTTGGACAGTGTTCTCGAAGCGACTGGCATGAGTTTGGCCAAACTGCGGGAGGCAGTGGAGGATAGGCGTGCCTGGCGTGCTCTGGTCCATGGGGTCACGAAGAGTCGGACACGACTGAACGACTGAACAACAACAAAGATCAGAAGATAATGTATGTGAAGCCCTTTAAATCCTCTAAAGTGCAATATACATTTTAGCACATTAATGATCCTGCTTTTCTTTGATTATGGAGCACTTAGGTGGTCTTCCAACCAGACAAAGATCAGTCTCAGATCTACTGATCTATTTCTAACTTTGTTTCAATATGTGCCTTCAGATCATACTCAGAATGCTCCCCATCTCCCCACCACCACCCATATGAGAAGACAGGTATAGAGGGAGAGTGGGCACATTTGAAAATAACTATAAGCCATGGTTTAGTGTGACATACAAAAGCAAGAATAAGTTTTATTGGGCTCTCATGATTTCCCCTGCATTAGCTTTTGCTTTAGTTAGCCACAGTTTGTTGCATATTCCTTACCAATGAACTGTAATTAACATCAACTGTGGTTTGCTGAAAACAATTCAACTTCACATCATCATTTCTAAATCCAGCAGACTTTAAACTAAGCACAGTTAATGTTAACCACAGTTCCCAGTTAGGATTGCTCTAGAAGCTGTAGTTCTTGAAAAGTGGAAATGGAAGCTTCCAAACTCTTCTCAGCCACATAGGAGGAAGGATAGAGGGAAAGGGGGGGTTAAGTGTGGTGCCCAAACAAAGCCAGAAACAAAAAGCTCCACCTTGCAAGGTTCCCACCTCTCCCCACCCACATGGGGAGAAGACAGGACAAGACACAGAGGAAACAGGTCAATGATCTATTAGGACCCTATTAGGATACTGTAATCTCAATCTCCTTTAATAACTTCAAATCTTGCTTCTGTGTAACTGGGATTTGGCATGCATGAACATCACATTGAAAGCTGTTAAGTGGGAACCATGAAAGCGTCTTCACTCACTGCTTGAGAAAGTGTCAGGGCTGCAGTCAGATGCGCATCAGCACTCAAGTAATTGTCACTGATGCCAGTGATGTTAACTCTTTATGCAAGTAAACCAAAACACAGCCTCTGCTTCAGCCTCAGAGTCTGAACTGCACTCTGCCATAGACTCATCCTGCTCACTAAACCCTGTTGCCACTCCAGCTTTCAACACCACTCCATCTAACCACTCACCGTCATCCCACCACCAATTCCCTGGCTCTGAGCCTTCTTCCCCAGGGGGTTCCCTTGGGGGTTGTCCAGGTGGGGCCTCCCACCTCTGCACCCAGCCAGTCCATGTTGACATTTACAGTGAAATCAGACAGGAAGTCAATTGCATGTGCTGGCAACCTATGCACAAACAAAGATGCAAATGAAAAAGAAAAAGGAGGATACCACCTTCCAGTGTGTCACTTGCTGCTGGCTAATATAGTTTAAGCTAAGGGCTGTTTGCACCCAGCAATCTAACTCAGTGTTTGGTTCCTGATTCTAGATACAGTGGAGACTGGCGTAAGAAAAGCAGCAGTTCGCTGGCAAATTCTTCTCCATAAATGAAGTATACCATACTGTAAAGAGATTCCAAACTCTACTCTACGGGACCTCATTTCTAGGGCCAGTTCCAGAGGGTAACATCAATGGGCATTTAACAGGGCAAGACCAGCAGAGGGCTCACTTCCCTAACAGCACTACTGTTTCCCCTTTGCATCCAAGAAGATTAGGAGCAATTTAAGAGGTTGTCAGTTTACATGCCCTGTCTCTTCCAGATTGGGGAGGATGACACTGAGGGTGGCATGCTCAAGGGCTCTCAAAATCCTGGAGACAGTACTCACCAGCTAAAACCACAAGAGGGAACTGTTTATCCTTCATACTAGAGACTCAAAGGTATATTCTAGAGTTTGGTTTATTGAGGGAGGGAAAGGGAATGCTTCCCGACTGTTTGGTAGTGGCACCATTTTGTTTAAAAACATATTGTGCCATCCATACTGCACTCCCCAACATGTGGAAACCTGTGGCACTCCAGGTGTTATTAGACTCCAACTCCCATCAGTCCCAGCCAGCAGGATCAATGGTCAATTTACCCAGCAGGCTAGTAACCACTATGGGCTTATTTACAAGTCTGCAGTCAAGACATAGGATGCTGCCTTATACTGAACTGAAACAGTAATCCACCTATCTCAGCGCTGTCCGCAGAGACTGGCAGGAGCTCTCCAGGGTCCCAGCCCTAGCTTGAGATGCCAGGATTGAACCTGGGACCTTCTGCATGCATTATGGCTCTCCCCCATACTTTATACCAGCTGCCCCAACCTGGTGCCCTCCAGGTGTTTTGATTGGAGTTATAGGCCTTAAATATATAGAGTACACAGGGTTGGAGACAGGTGCCTTATAGTATTTTTTTGTTTGCCCTCTGCAGTCACTCTTAACAGCAAAAAAATTCTCCTTCTGCCCCAACTGCAGCTGCCCTTTTGCTGAATCTTTGCTGCTCCTTTTCTTTTCTGCTGCAAATACTCAATATTTGTCCGGTAGCTCTCAATAACACTCTGATCTTTTATGCAGCTCTTCTCCAGGGCAAAGAGCAGAAATGAGGCAGGCAGGTAATGAGGAATTACAGTTTGCCTTTATTTAATAGCTCCATCCGTCAGAGTAATAGAGATGGAGCAAATGGTAACCTTATTCACCCAACCCTTCCTAATTGCTAGCCTGAAAAGCAGCAAGAAAAGTGTGTGGAGGGGGGACACACACCACACTGGATCTAATTGCAGTTCAGAAATTAAAGGTGAACAACTTGAAAGCCTGGCGTAAGCATAATGCTCCTGTCTTCTAATTCAAATGCAAACAGACTGCAGAAGGTAAGACAATTAGAAACCAAAGAGAAAGCAGCAAAGCAAGAAGAAGCCAGGGTCTGGCAAAAACCAAGTCCCTCTTTCAACCCAACTTGAACCCTCACCTTTTCCTCCCCTGGGCTGTTGGGATAAATGCATTCAGGACGGCTTGCTCATCCTCAGAGGGCACCTCCAACAATGCAATTCAGCCCCCTTGGCTATTGCACAGAGCAAAGAGGTTTGATCCCTGCTGAAGGTGGCAGATTTCGGGTGCCATTATGCAACTAGGAACCACGGCTCTTTTCAAGAAAAGGCCTGTCAGAATTATCGAGGGGTTGGAGCACCTTCCTTAGGAGGAAAGACTGACACGTTAGGCTGGGGTTGGGTTCATCGAGACAAAAGTCAGGTAAGGTGGGGAAATAGCTCAGTGGTAGATGGAGAGTGTGCTTTGCATGCAACTGTTCCCAGGTTCAAGCCCTGGCAAGAGATGAGGAAGTCTGCCCAAGACCTTAGAGGGATGCTACGAGTCAAAGAGTCAGCAAGTACGAGTTGGGCTGTCTTGAGCTGACAAGAAAATATTTATTCACGCAGTGTGTAGTTGGACTGTGGAACTCACTCCCACAAGAGGCATTGACAGGGACCAACTTGGATGCCTTTAAAAGACGAAGGAGCAAATTCATGGATGAAAGAGTGATCTGTGGGTACTAGCCATGTTGCTATGCACTGCCTCCACAGTCGGAGACAGTAATGCTTCTGAATACCAGTTGCTGGAAACCTCGGCAGGAGAGAATGCTCAGGTGCATGTGTCCTGCTTATGGGCTTCTTGTGGGCATATGGTTGGCCACTGTGAGAACAGGATGCTGGACTAGGTGGACCTTTGGTCTGATCCAGCAGGCTCTTCTTATGTTCTTATCTACTCTGACTGCCAGCATCTCTCCAGGGTTTGGGGCAGATAGAGGTGTTTTGAATGTTCTGTGGTCTGACCCTTTTAAGTAGAGAAACCATGCATTAAACCTAGAAGATTTTTCAGGCGTGCATGTACACCCAGGCCTATATATATATGGAGTGAGGGGGAAATGAATAAGAAAGAGAACCGTCTTCTTCATCCACTGCCACAAGATGCTGGAGTCTGGCTGAGATAGCTCTGAAAGAAGATTAGAGATAGATTTGCAGAAAATGTATTTATCAGTTATTATTAGCCATGACAGCTAAATGGAATCACCATATTCAGAGGTAGTCTACCATGAAATACCAGTTGCTTAGGGAGCAGGGGAGGGCTGTTGCCTTCATTTCCAGTTAGTGGGCATCCCAGAAGCATCTGACTGGCTACTGTGAATAACAGAATGACAGTTGATCTTGAACCAATGGACTCACTTAGCAAAACTGTTCTCAGGCTTTCATGAGACATGATCTACCCAAGGCATTTTAGTGCCTGGTTGTCAGGACTGGGTAGCAAGCTGGTGCCAGGAATCAGGGTGAGAAGGAAACCAGGAGACAGGACCTGAACACAAGCCAGGAAGCAGGACTAGAAGAGCAAGACTAGGAGTAACAGAACTTCAGCAGGCCTTGTTCAAGCAAAGCACCACGGAGGCAGGAAGCTTTCATATATTCCCTTCCTACCAACATGCAGCCTATTGGACAGAGTCAAAACATCTCCTGGTGTTTACCGAGAGGATGCAGTTGTGTACTTCACCTGATGGGGGCAGTGATCAGTTGCTCCTGACTCTTCAGCAAGAGGTTGCAGTCATGCACCTCACCACATGGGGCAGTGGTCAGCAGATCCTGACGCTGAACTGGAAAATCCAAATGGCAACCCCCTCCCACTAACTAACATGAGGCACAGTGCATAACTGTGAAATCAGTGAGAGCTGTACAAAAACACCCTACCTTTCTTCCACCAAGTAACTCAAGGCAACATGCATCCAGGTGGTCTCCCATCCAGGAACTGACTGAACCCAGACCTGCTTAGCTTCAACAGGGATGCTACAACATATACCTCCAAACACAGCTACAGGGGTAAGAAAAGGATTTGTTCACAACATACAAGTAACCTTTAAAAGGGCCGTTTGTTGCAAGGAAAAGCACAAAGGAGCATCTCTGAACTTTAGGTTCGTGCAACTGCACAATTATGATTTCTATAACAACAATGAATGAAGCTTTGGGGACATCTGACTCAGACACATGCTCTTCCTGCATGTGGGTGTGTTGGGGGGGGGGTTATATTTCCTGCTAAGTGGCCCTTTCAAAATGTTACCCTTGCAAAAATGACTCTCAATAAGTGTTATTATGGCACATTTTACAGATATAGGAAAGCAATAATGGCATTCTTTTAAGCCTCACTGCAAACACAAAGGACCATTCTATCCAAAGAGTGACACACATCTGAACGGCAGGCTTCCCACCTGCCACCTGCTAAATCTTTTGCAACTTAAAAGTTGTTAACATAAGCTGAGAATCCAGTTTTCATTTTAAATACAGTCATACCTTGGATCCCAAACACCCTGGAACTCAGACATTTTGGCTCCAGAACGCCACAAACCCAGAAGTGATTATTCCGGTTTGCGAACATTCTTTTGGAACCCGAACGTCTGACATGGCTTCCATGGCTTCTGATTGGCTGCAGGCTCCTGCAGCCAATCAGAAACCACGATTTGGTTTTTGGACATTTTGGAAGTTAAACGGACTTCTGGAACGGAATCCGTTCAACTTCCAAGGTACGACTGTATAAGCAAGTTCCTTGGCATCATGGTTAAAAAGATACACTTGGCATCTTGATGACAATAGATATTAACAAACAAGGATCTGGAAACCTTATTTTTTATCGATGTAGCCTAGACACGCATCAGTCCATTTAGCTGCTGTATCACACCACAGTCTCATGTTTAGCTGGCAATTTTATTAAAAGCAATAGATCCATTTTGCAAATTGTTGTCAAACCAGGAGTTTCCTATCCTGTAGCTGTACACCTGGTTCTTCCAACTTAAACACAGCAATTTACATTTCTATCCATTATAAATCATTTTTATCGTTTGGACTCAGTTCCCCATTCTGTCCAGATCAGCCAGAATCCTGTTTCTGACTTCTTAAGATGCTAGTTATAACCATCAGCCCAGTTTTGTGTCACCTGAAAATTTGATGAGCATCATTTCCACTGCTTTGTTCAAGTCATTCTTAAACCTGTTAAACAGCACTGGGCCTGGGACAGAAACCCTGCACTTGTTGACAAGGAGCCACTGATGAACATTCTGTGGGTATGGTCCAACATCCAGCTACAAATCCACCTAAAAGTTCAATAATCTAACCCACAGTTTAACAGCAAGAATATAATGGGGGGGGGTCTTGTTGAAAGACTTAGTCAAATCAAGATATACTACATCCACTGATTTCCCTTGATCTACAGAAGAATAAAACCTGCCTGATATGGAGCCGCACTCATAGTCCATCTAGTCCATCTCAGTACTGTACACTAGGATGGACATAAGCTCTCCAGAAGAGGTGTACTTGTCTAGGGTCACTGAGAGGTTGAAGACCCATGACTATTTCTGCAGCAGGGTCCCAGCCTCCAGCGTCTTACAGCCACCCTATCAGCATGAAAGGGGAGCTTTCCAGCCACCAAGGAAAAGCCACCTCACCCTTTGTGTTGATTGGAGCCAACCAGAGTGCGTGCACAGAAAACAGTAAATCTAGCTGAAAATCTAGTTGGAGATCTGTGTTGATATTTGCAATGCACCCACCAATTATTATTATTATTGTATAATTATAACTGTATGATCTTAGAAGGGGTGTGGCTATGAGTGGGTGTAACTCTTGACTATCAAATGCAAACTGGAATTAGTTCCCTTTCTGACATGCATGCTGAACTTCAACTAGCACTATTTCCTTTGTAAAATGAACTTTCCAAACTCTGGATATTTCGCATGTTCCAAAAACACCATCTGTAGATACACGTGCTTCGTAAAACACATCAAATACACCAGGTTTCTGCTGTGCTGTGCAATAAAGAAAGGGCACTCTGCAGTTGAGTAAGAACTTTTACTATTAACATAAAAGAAAGCTATAGGCCTAGGTCTCCTTGTCTCACCCCCTCCTGATGAAAAGAAGGGGATCTTCCATCAGCCAATTGTCATGTATCATATATCTCTCTGAGGGCCAGGGGCTCAGGTTCTTTTCTCCAGAATAAAATACACCAAGGGGGAAATTTGTGTTGCACTCCACACCATTTACAAACTGCTTCCAAATAAATTAAAGCACTTTCTGCTATTCATTAATCCCTGGATGCTGCCATTTTTGCATTTGTGCTCAGTATCAGAAAATCCTCAACTCCTGGTTCCAGGAGCTGCACCTCTATCTCTCCCCTTCTTCCCTCCCCAAGTACACAGATGGTGACCTTTCTTAAGCGCACCCCAGAGATATCGCATAATGTAAGTCAGAAAAAGGAGAGTGAATAGGGCAGATGCCACCAGAAAGAAAATTCGGTCCAGCAAATGCAGCCAAAAGGATGAGAAAACTAAAGGGGGAGAGAGAGAGTTTAGTTGGCTATTTGTCGAATCCAGACATTAGGCTGGATCATCTCTATTCTGAAGATCTATTGTGTTTTGCATAAAGTAGGAACTTCTACAGTCTGCACCCATCTTCCAAGTTTAAGATTCTGGCTGCAATCCCACAGTCACTGAGAGGCTGTTCCAGAGACAATGAGATTTTGAGGATCTCCTTCTCAAAGGGGAGAGAAGGGGATCTGCCTTGGGGATCCCCCTCTCAGCTGCAATAGAAAGGGCTGTCACCAATGCCCCTCTGTTGTCTCTGCAGAGATAAAAGGGGGGGAGTGTTCTAGACGTTTATTGGAATGGATCCTTTTGAAGTACGGATCTCTCCCATTCCTCCAAGGTGGGTATGGGGGAATACACTAGCTCAGATTGGTTTAGCAATTAATCCCTCTTCCTGAGGAAGTCTGGGAGTTAAAGCTCTGTGAGAGGAAATTAACACCCTTAAAAACTGCAGCTCCGTGATTCTTTGGGGGAAGGTACGACTGTTTAAAGAGGTATAATAGTGCTTTTAATGTATAGTGCAGCTGTAGCCTGGCTTCAACACTAGAGGTGCAACAACATCCTTCCCTGCATCTGCAGGAGAAGGCTAGTTTAAGGGGTTGGTGACAGGCCTGTGGCACACAGCTCTAATCTCCCTTAGAGGACAATGGCTGGGGGGCTCACGAGAAATAGATGGGGGGAGCTGCTGTTGCCCCCACGCACAGTATCTACAAGCTGATTGCCTCACTCTGTCTAATGGTAGGGCTGGCCCCAAGGGCAGGTATGAGTTATGCTTACTTGTCACCAATAGCATGTCTTGATCCAGCCAGAACAAAGGTGGACAGTGCTACTCAATGAAATCAATAGGACCTTTGGCACAGACTTCAAGGTGAGCAAGAGGAGACCCTCTGTCAACAAGAATTTCACTTACGTTTCCTCTCTTGAGTAAGCAAAAATAAAAATAAAAATAAAACCCAGCTTGCTCTCACCAAGTTCTCTCAGTAAGAAACTATCCCTTGTAAGCATTTAGCAGACGGGAAACGGGACTCCATTTGTGTAGTGGCATCAATGCAAATCTAATTCCCGACATTAAACTGGAGAGGCAGAAGCACATTTACAAGGGCTTTGTGGCTGTATCTCTTCCTTCAGTTAGCAAAGTTAAAAATCATTTAGTTTTGAGTACTTGCTGTAAAACGCTAATTGCCCTAGAGTCCTTGTGGGCTCCATCACTGCATCTGCAATGGCTTCCCCATACTCATCAATGGAGGAGGTGACTACGTGGACACAATGAGCTGTTTCGTTTGCTGAACTGAATATAAGGGCTAGCTTGGTGCTCTTTTTTTCAACCGTTCTCCACCTCTTCTTGAGAAAAGAAATTCAATTTAAAAACTGGAGTGAAATTCTCCTGGGTGGGGGAGACTGGGATTTTTATGTGTTTGCTTTAACTTCTGAGATGGTCAAGAGGTGTTTTTGAGTGTCCTTTCTTCCCTTCAACAATTCATCCGCAGTCCGCAGCCATCCCAGGTGCCTTCAGTAATAGCCCTTGGCTACCACTCCTCTCATAGGGCTTTTTTCAGATCAAAAAGTGTGGGCATCTGGGGAATCCGAAGGCTACTGGAGAAATGTTTACTGTAAAGGAAAATACATACACCATCCTTGACTACCTTGTGACAATAAGATGAACTCAAAATACCACACTGCCTTAAATGTAAAAGAAGTCCTCAAATGCCCATTCAGGAAAAAATGGGAACTGCTTTCAAAGGGGAATAAAACTATAGACAAATGGGAAGAATGATTCTGGGCAAAGCACACAGAACAAGGAGTGCTGCATGGAGTGCTGCATCAACTGAGAGGTGGTGCAATTTTGAACATGTGTTAAACTTATTCTCAAGGCCTGATCAGTTCCAAGCAGCGTCTCTTCACTTCTTTCCAGTATACCGGTATATGGCACACCAACTTCCATCAGCCCTCAACAAGCATTGTCAGTCATCAGGGATAGTAGTCCAACCGCATCTGGAGTGTTGTGCACTGCATGACAGTTCCTTTGGAGATTGTTGGAAGATAACACTGGTTGCTCAAAGCATCAAGTGTTAATCCTGACATTGGCACAGAGAAGGAGGAATGAACATGGGGTGAACATCTCTGGTTCCATTCTATGGGTTCATTCACTATTACATGCCAACATTCTGGCTGAACATGGTTAATTTCTAGAATTAATTCTAGAAATGGTGCATGTATACTCTACCACAACTTGCATTTCCTTTCATTTACTCTGCCCTCTGCTCCTCTCTTAGAAATGCTCATAGCTGATGAAACATAGCACATACAGGCAGAGGCGCATCCAGCTGCCTTGTTCAGCTACCCTTTTATCAGTGTGTGCAAGCATTTCTGTGCATTGGGCTGGGGGAGGAGAATGGGTTGAACAAATTAGCTGTAGTAAACTGCACAGAATAATGACAGGTCCCTAAAGCATTGCTATCACTCCACAGAAAAGACCAGGCAACTCGGAACTCCAAGATCAAGATTCAAAACCAGATGGGAGGATTTCAAAAGAATCCCTAGAATGAATAAGTGGGAAGAAGGGTTTTTATTTCACATGCTCAGAAACCATGCCCTCTTATTTGGAAGCCCTTCTCCTAATCATAAGCGTGTCAAGGGGGCTGATTATGATTATGCAATAGTGAATAAGAAGCACTCCATATATGCTCTAAGAACTCACTATTTTATATATTCCACTGGTGAATGGTATCAATAAAAAGGAGTTATGGCTAAGCCACAATCAGTCTTGTATGTAGATTAAGTCCAGCTAATAAGAGAAGGGAAATCAAGGGATAGAATATAATGGAATAGGAATTCTCAGAGCAAAATCTATAAATACACATGTTTGGAAGGAAAGCAATTGGGAAAGGCCTCGGGCATTTATTAGTTGGAGGGTGCCTCAAAATGTCCACATTCTTTGTTCCTATTTCTTGCCTAAAAGCTGCTGAAAGTGCAAACACCCAAAGCTTTAGAAGCAAGGAATCTTTGTGCTAAGTTGGAATGACTTCATATAAGATAACGCTGCTAAAATAAAAATTCAAACCATGTCACCAAAATGTAGTTGACAACATGTATATTATGCAATTATGACTGTCATTTTATTACTGTTATTAATTTATTAGTATAATTGCAATTTTTTTTCAATGTCATAATGTGATAATAAAGGACTTGTCATTACTGAGTTAACCTCAGAACATCTCTGACCTCAGGGGAGGGTGCTCTCCGCTTTCAGTCCAAAATGAGCTGTCAGTTACCACAACGACATTTTGATGACTACATTATCTTGTAATTAAGTGTCTCAACAAATTTCTCCTTTTGATTGACAGGTAGTTAAGACTATCTTTGACCACAGGGCAGTTCCTTTATATTTCAAGAATATTTTTCCCCTTAGCACTGAAAGAGAAAGATGAACATTTAAAAATTAAAATGCTGGAATATATATAACACTTAAGTTTTTATGTGTAAAACAATGGAATCTCTGACCAATGCTAATTTCCCCACTAGTCTCACACTATTGTGTCAATGTGAAAACTCTGACAGATTCGGAAAGTCCTGAAGTTCTTTGCCAAAGTTCAAAAAGTGCACTGTTCTCTTTCCCATTGTTTTCTTTCCAGTTGTTTTCTAAATACAGTATATTCTGGCGTATAAGACTACTTTTTAATCCAGGAAAATCTTCTCAAAAGTCGGGGGTCGTCTTATACGCCGGGTGGAAAATCTGTGGTTGAGTATATCTCAAACTCTATATTTTAACTGGAAAAGTTGGGGGTTGTCTTATAGGCCCAGTCGTCTTATACGCCGCAATATACGGTAAGTAGGAACAGAACCACACAGAATCACGTGCACTGGCAGCATAGCCCTTGCAAAGGGACTTAATAAAGTGCTGCATGACTGAGGACCAGAGAAGCTGAATGGTGGGTTATCTGGAACAGATCAAAGGAACTCTGCAAACTGCAGCTTTCAACTGAGAATCGGAAGTCCAATGATGTGTAGTCACTATAGATGGAGCAGTCTGTTTCAGACTGCATGTCAACAATGGGCAAAAGCAAAGGGCTGGACCACTATCTATCTATCTATCTATCTATCTATCTATCTATCTATCATTTTGCTGCTCTTCTATCTCTCCCGCTCCTGTTCCACCTAGCAGACTCTCTACAGAAAGAAGGGCAACATTTCCTGGAGGTCTAACTACTCACTTGCACAGGGTTTTTACATTAGGCAGTGGACAGTAGGTTGTCCACCCCTGCCTCAGAATATACAGAGAGAAGGAACAGCTGCCTACAGCAGGATACCACCCAGAGATGCAAGCACTGCATCTTGATTGAGATTGGTCTTCATAAGTTTGCTTACGGTCCAGTATTGTTACGCAGGTGAAACTGAGCATCTGCTCTTCATGGTGCTGAATTAAAAATTCATTGGATGGTTGAGGTGCACTAGGCCGTATTCTAGTAAGCTGTTAAATAAATGGGTCAACAATGCAATATTCATGAAGGTTATGGATTAATTTTTAAAATATTTTTTTTCAATTTTTTACGTAAATATGCCTTTCATATTACCGGTGCTAAACAGGCAGGAAAAAGAAACATTAAGCAAATGGCAGGAAGTACATTTCAATGTGGAATTCTAAAATTCAATCTACACCTGCAGAATCATAAAACAACAGGTTCCCTGAAAATAATAGACTTAATCATTTTTCCTTCCCATCACCAGCAGCTGATGGGGGTCAAGGAGGTGCACAGCCTTGGACCATTGAGTTGCCACTTCTAAGTTCCACAGCTAATTGACTTTTGAGTGGTTCCGATTACTTTTGAGTAGTTCTGCACCCCACCACACAACCAGCGGAGAGGGGATTTCCTGATCTGCAGAGCAATGCTATACATGTATACTCAGAAGTAAGTCTCACTGACTGTATCTGATCAACAGAATAGTGCCTTCCACATCATTAGGGGTTTGAAGCAGGTGAACATAGCCTCCTGTTCTGAACTGGGCATGTCCCCTTGACCCCAGAATGGTCCTGCCAAAGCTTACACTCAGAAATGCATATCAAGTCAGACCATTGACTTCTCTAGCTTAATGTTGTTTACCTAGCCTCTTCCGAATTGGAGCTTCCCAGATGTTGTTTGACTCCCAACTCCCATTAGCCCAAGTCAGCACGGCCAATCATCAGGAATAATGGGAGTTGCAGCCTAGTGACATTTGGAGGGCTCTAGGTTGGGAAAAGCTGATCTATAGTGACTGGCATTGGTTTTCTACAGTTTCAGATGGGGTCTCTCTCAGCCCTACAAGGAAATGCCAGAGGTTGAACTTGGGCATTCTGCACGCAAAGCAGAAGCTCAACGCCCCTCCCATGTGGCATACCTGGCCTTCACAATAACATCCTAGGGTAGGTTATAACAAAGTAAAAATACAATCTTCAAATCTGCTAAAACAATTTGTAATCAAAATAATGGGGCAAAAAGCTATGACATACTGAATGCAAAACAATTATATTTTTTGGTTTAATTTACTTCACCCTATTTTAGGTCTTTGGTTGTAATAAATATTGGTTTGCTCTCTATTCTGTTTCTCCTCCCTTCACTACACATATACACATACATCACACACACACACACACCTGCAAATCTACCATCTGCAATGCATGGATAATTCTCACTGAATTCTGTGGAACTTGTGCATGATTTGCCATGCTCAGGGTTGCAATCTCAGTGTCTATGCATTTCCACCCTTCAAAAGCGTGTGGCAATTCATCAGCGATTTAACCTATAGACATTTGAAGGTTGAAGAGCACCTCAGAGGGGTCGTTGACCTTCAGCAACTGCAAGATTCGTAGCTTCAGCTACAGTCAATATATATTTATCTTTCTGTTGGGACTATTACAACTGTTCAAGTAATGCTGACCTTGAAACTTCCTGTGCTGGATGCAGTAGAATAACGATCCCTGAAGGAAAAGTATAAAAATATCGCAATAGGATGTCTAAATCTAAAATGCACATAACAATCAAGAGCACAAGGATTCCAAATATACACCACCTGGAAAACAAAACAAAAGAAGAAGGAGGCTGATTTTTGGCACAGTCTTAAAACTGTCATTTGTATCACACACGTCAGGCTCAAAAACTGCATATCCAGATGTATTTCTGATCAAGACTTGTATAGCTTAAGAGACCACATCTCTCAGCATGAATCAGAGCCCGTTCAGATGTCATACAGTAGGAAATGTGCTTGTACCACTGCATAAATGGCAAGAACAACCTTATTGCCTGGTCTGGATATACATAGTACAGTTATATTGCTGAAGCTAAGCAGGTTCGGGTCTGGTCAGTACCCGATGGGAGACCACCTGAGCACCCCACTTCCCATGGATACCACCTTGAGCCCTGAGTTGAGTGAAATGTTCTACGTATGTATAATAAGATAAATTTAAAGCACCTAATATTTTTACTTTCTAAAGGGATTGCTGTCCCCAACCTCAGAACAAATGCACAGCCCAGCTTAATAAAATAAAAGCAAATTAGAAATACACTCCAGTTTGTCAATGGCTGTTATAAATTATAATGGCTTTCAAGCTGTTTTAGTGCTGGTTTTGACCTTTAAGGGTCCCTTGTCCTGAAGACTGGGTAATAGTAATAAAACAATAACAATACTAGCGTTGTTGTATAATTTTAAATAAATATCATCAGCCATTTATGATTTGGGATCAAGGCACCTGGAAGAACACCTATTTCCACAAGAGTCTACCTGTCTACCAGGTACTGGGAATATCGTTCAACCTAAAGGCCCAATTCACTTCCAGAACAACTCTCATGAGGCCCCATGCCAGTGGAAGGTGGAGCAAGAGGCAAAAGGGGCATACCAACTTCTGTTAGACACTTCTGCTTCTAACTTGCAAGGCTAAGCATATTTTGGAAATAAGTTTGATGGCTGGTCTCTTTTAGAACATAGGATCAGTTCCAAACTGGAATTGTTTATATAGAGAGACCTGGAGGGCCACACTTGGCTCTGAGGTTCCCTGTCCCTGCTGTAGACTAAGGTCTTCAGCAGGGCTCCTTCTTCAAGACCTTCATGGTGGTGGCACCCCAGATGGAAAAAAGCCTTCCCTAGCAAAGTTCACCTGGAGCCAACACTGCTGTCAAATAATAATAATAATAATAATAATAATAATAATAATAATAATAATACTTTATTGTGGTCAAAAGACCCACAAAACAATTTCAAAACAAGATACTGTTAAAACACAGATGGAAGAAACCAAGGCAGTCATTTTGTGTGTTATCTAGGGCATAATGATCTTTGTTTCTCATCACCTCTGAAAGAAACTTTGCCACGGCCAGTGTAATATCATTTGACCTGTCTTCCAAAAGATATTTAATATGGGAGGCTTTGGATTTTCAACTTTCTTTGGGAGAAAGCGATGCAAGTGGTGTAATACTGTTTTAAATGTATAGTGCATATGGGACCTATGCTTCCTGAAACTCATACTCCTGTCCACACCCCATGTCTGTCATTCTACTTCTGGACCGAAAGCATCTTCTCTGTGGGTTAGAGCATGGGGCTGTTAACGCCAAGGCTGCAGGTTCGATCCAGCTTATTGGCCAGCTGCATTGCAGGGGGTTGGACTAAATGACCCTCAGGATCCCTACCAACTATTCTATTCTATTCTATTCTATTCTATTCTATTCTATTCTACAGAAGCTGAAGTGGACCACACATCACTGACAAAAAGCTAGTAAAGTATTCTTCAAGAAGGGAGGTAGGGCTTGTAGCCAATGCCTACTAAGAGTAGAGCCACTGAAATTTATGACCATGAAATTTACTACCATTACTGATGGATCCACTGTGAGTAAAAACTTCATAGGCTACAACCCTGGAAGACTTCTTAAGCTGTATACCAGCCAGCCCCCAAGACTCAGCCCCGGCCACCACACTTAATGTTCAAGAATTCAAATCTAGGAGTCTTATTAAAGAGCAATAACCTCCTCCTTTTTTATTCTTTTGTAAACTAATCAGAAGCTAACGACTTGCACTAATTAAAAAGCTATAATTAGGAGAGACCTCATAAAACATTGAAACAATTTCGGGCTGAGAATCTTCATGTGATAAGCTTGTTCCTTATACCAGTATCCATGCTTCACGGGCAGGGGGAGGCCACAAGGATAAACCCTGATAAGGGAGCATTGTTTCTTAAAAGTTAGAATGCTTCCATGGATTGATTTCACAGTGGTGGTAGTGATGGGGGTGACTTAGTATAATTGCTGCATTCAGAATGACAATGTTGTGTCATTTTTACAGAATGGGATACTAACCAAATAACTAGTATTTTTCTGATCTGATCAGCAAAACCACCAAAATATTAGGCTCTGAGAAGTCAGTTTATAACTCCAGATTCTGTCCCAGCTCCATCCTCTCACTTGCCACATTTCATCTTGGCTCCTAGCCCCACCAGTTTCTCTACTCAAAGCACCTATTTGAAACAGATGGGAAATTATGCAGGGATGGGGAACAAGGTGAGCTTCCCACTATTAGATCCTTCCAGTGACAATTTTCCATTCCTAAAAAAAGCATCATTTCCCAAAGTGAATTGGTACCAGAACAAAAATGGACACAATACCGGCCATATTGAACCTTTTCTATGGAGGAGAGATATTCCTTCACTAGTCCTCTAGTCTAGGTCATTCTGACCAACTTCCAATTCCTCCTGAATTGTATCCTAATCTTCTCAGGTCCGATGTCATATTTGCGAAATTCTACCCAATAGCGAAATAGGAAGCTGTGTTATACCCAATCAGATTGGGCAGATAATCTCAGTATTGTCTACACTGATTGGCAGCAGCTCTCCAGAATCTGAGGGTTTTTCCCAGCCCTCCCTGGAAATGCCAGGGATTGCATCTGGGATCTTCTGCCAACAAAGGGATTTTAAGATTTGTTTGGTCAAACTGCGTTCTCTCTGACCAGGGATGAGGAACCTGTGGTCCTTCAGATGTTCACGGACTCCAGCTCCCATCAGCCCCAGCTGACATGGCCAACAGCTGATAGGAACTGTAGTCCAGAAACACGTGAAGAGTCAAAGGTTCTCCACCACTGTCTTAGACAGGCATGGGTACTATCAGTGACAGTTCTAGGTTTTGGAGAGCCACTGGAAAAGGTCCCTCTCTGTTAATTCATTAATCCAATCAGCATCAGTAAACACTATGCCTGGCTAATATGCTAACATTCACTGGATTCCAGTCAAGCATGTGTACAAAGCTCTAAAAGACATATATACAGCATGTTGCCAACCATTTTGATCTACCATGGCTGCTCAACTGTGTATATAAAACATGCCTAAACTTCTGGGTATGATGCATACGGAGGCCTACCTTCGTTCTCAGCTGCTACTGCTCTTCTTCCTCATCTTTGCTACCATGTATGGAGCCAATAAGGAAGCAGACAGTGGCCTTTACTAGCCCTTCTCACCACCACAGAGGCCTGGGGTAGAGAGGGAGAAAGGTTGGTGAATAACTGGGTTGCAATGGTTAAGACAAGGACTCATCCAGAGGCCTCTTGTCAGTGGGCCACCTCCTTGGGTTTGGGCCATTAGTCAACCTTGTTGACTTGCTCTACGCACCATGCCTTTACATCAATTTTAAACTATTTGAGGAGCATTGTGCTGGGATGTTATTGTTGTTGCTAATTTTATCGCTGGGCTGTACTATTTTTACAGCGCTTTCTGATGTTTCACGGCACCCTGATTCTGATATATTGTGCTTGGTATGTTGGTACAGTGCTTACCTTAAGAGGAAATTACCCTAGAGAACACTGCCTTAAAAATGAATAATAAAAGTAGGAGAATCTCAAACATTAATTCTGGAACAAGGGCATCTGCATCTCAACAGTTTCCTGTTCCTGGATGCACCCATCTGTTCCTACACACTGGAATGTATAACACGAATAGAATATTGATACAATTGAATGTACAATCCCATCAATTTTGATAAGTGGGTGTCCATGGCTCGGCTCTAGAAAAACAAGGGGGGGGGTCCACAGTACTCAGCTAATTGTGAACCACTGGTGTAGAAAATACCAAAATAGGTGGAACAAACAGTCTTCACTTAAATCAACTTCTTATGATACAAGTACAGTTTTTTGTACCCCATTCAATTATAAACGCAACTCATAATTTCTATTTATTATTTTCCCTCAAAATACTTGTGGGGATCTTTTAGTGAAAGCATTGTTACTTTATTTCCCAAGTTGTCACAAAATCCACAGCCTTCATCATAATTAAACAGCTGCTATAATCACCATAATAAATACAGTTTAAATTACGTTTAAATTAATAGTGAGCTGTTATACCCAATACTATCTGTGAAAAGGTGGGGATGAGTACTTTTTTTCAGGTTGAAACACAAATTAGGTTATATTGAACAAAGTCTAACTCAGAAAGTAATGAACCTAAGGCAGTCATGTTTATTAACTTCAATGGGTCTACCCTGACTAGGACTAACACTGGATACACTCTATTATTAATAATAATAATGTTTGTTTCTTGCTTTATACAAAAAAAGCAGCAGCTGCATCTCTGCACTGCCCTGGAGTTTGGGGAGGGAGGTAGTTTTTCAAAGACGTAGCTGTGACTTGACACGATAAACTACAAAAAGCTAAAACCATATAAAAGCAAAAAAGAAAGGAAAACAACATGCAACAAAAAAATTCCTAAAATGCTCATCCAACAAAACAATAATAAGACATACCCCACCTCACTAAAATATGAGCTTCACAGCAGACACTAACTTAAGCACCAAATGCCTGGGTAAATATGTATGTTTCAGCCTGCCAATACTGCCAGTGATGGTGCCAGGCACATTTCCCTGGGAAGTGGATTCCACAAACAGGAGCCACCACTTTAAAAAGCCTGCATATATATATTCCTCAATACTTGATTTCTCATAGCCAAGTTGCTCTATTTATTAGAGTATAATTGATTGATTGATGGCTGTTTGTTTGTTTGTTTTATTGTCCGTTCATTACTGAATTAGGCTACACCCTTAAACATACTTACCAAATCATAAGCTCCAATGGGTCTTGCTTCTGAGTAACTATGAATGGGAGTATGCTGCTAATCATTTCACTCAACGTATCTTCTAGCAAATATACTGCCTACTGAAGACCTTCCTCTTCCAGCATATCATTTAAGTAAGGATCTTTCCCAACCTGCATCGGTATTTGAATTGTTTTGAATGTTTTAACTGCTTCATCATTTTGTGTGTCTGCTGCCCTGTGTTCCTTTAGGAGGAGGAGCATGACATACATATATTTAATTAATAAATTATTTAATGAACATCTTAAGCGAGTAGAGGAATTCGAACCAGCAACAGAAGAGGAGTGCGAATCTGTTTTTCATGTTACAAATTTTGATTCTGGAAGTGCAAAGCAATTATTCTATGACAAAATTGTTAAGGAAGATAAAACACTGCCCCTTCTATATAAGGAAGGCACTTTTAGAATCCTGGAAAAATAAGTGGGAAAGAAACAAGAAGGAAGGAGGAAGAATGGGATGGAGGCATGGGGAGCTTCAAGACCAAGAGGCATTGGGGCCTGATCAGGCCCTCAGAAAGCAGGTTGGCTTTCTTTGGTACACAGGAGGTGTGGGGAATCTCTGGCCCTCCAGATATGGCTTGACTACAATTCCCATCAGCCCCAGCTAACATGGCCGATTGGCAGGGATGATGGGAGTTGTGGTTCAGCAACATCTGAAAAGCCAAATGTCTGGGTAAACCACACCTGGTTTAAATAATTAATATGCAAATGCCACTACAACTTGATTGTGTTTTGACAACCAAGGAAATGAAATGAAATGAATGAACTCCTTACTCTATACAGCCAAAGTTAAGCTGATTTAAGCACTACACATTTCACATGGATAGCTAAACAAAATCACTTACTTCCATCAGAGGATGGGTCGGGCCTGAGGCCTCTTCAATTATTGCCCATTCATTGCCTGGGGAAAAAATCTGCTGGTATTTTGACTTCAAACTAACCGTGTATGCTCTTGTGTGTATCTTATGTTATTTAAAAAGATAAAATGCTGCCACAGTAAACTCTATCACTACCACAAAACCTCTGAAATAATTTCCAAATCATTCACACAGTTTGGGGGAGCTAAAAATAGATCCTCAGAAGCCTAATCAAACTTTCAGTCCAACCCAACCTTGAAACCATTCCCAGCTGCATTGCATGGAGACTGGGAAGAGTTTCCACTGGAATGGAAAGAGCAAGGGAGTGAATATATTCCAGCTCCTGAGATCTATGTGGCTGTGGAACATAATGTTTTATACAAGCATCCAACCAACTTTGTGCAGATGGTATGTAGCCTCTCCATCTTTATTACAAAGAATAAAAATGATGTACAGTATACCATGGGGTTATTCAACAAACAATTTCCAAGGATCACCTTTACAACAAAGTACGAAAGAGCTCTAGAATGCTTTATACGATGTCAGAGGTTTACGGAGCTGCAACAACAGACTCACAGCTGGTGGATATGAAAAGTCAGGCTGAACCGAGACGGATATGTTTTAGCTCTGCACAGTGCATGCAAATAGTGAACAAACAGTTCTTCGTGAAACATTCCAAACAGAGCAAAATCAGTTTTTGAGCTTTCAGAGTAGTACCTTTCCACATCAAGGTCCAAGAAAGGGCAATTCCATGGGCAGGTGAAATCAACACTATGCCATACTTATTTTAAAAAAACACACACATACAATTATAAAACATCTTTACATGTCAAAAGGCCTGTTCAGGTGATCAGTGATGTGGTAAATCCAAAAGTTGTAAGGCTTTCTACTAGCAGGGAATCCCACTGTAATGCCCTTGGCAGAGAATTCTGAATTTCCACAAATTCTGCTCTTTACAACAGGATGGACTAATGGCCACCAACTTGGGTGCCTTTAAAAAGAGTTTACACAAAAATCCAAGGAGGATAAAACCTATTAGTGGCTACTAACCATCATGACTGTGTACAATCTTCACTGGCAGATGCAGCATCCCCCTGTTTACCAGTTTCTAAAGAACACAATTGAGGAAAGTGCTGTTGAGCTCGTATCTTGCCTGCAAGGATCTGGTTCACCACTCAGCAAAAAAAGAAACCCAACTCCTGGAGGTTTGAAGACTCAACACTGGCATGCCACTGAGGGACATTTGTTTATTTCCAAGACCAAGGTCAGCCTTACTGTTTTGGCTTATTAAAGGTTAGAATGAGTTTGCTATCAGTTTGAGGTGGCAATGTTTCTGAATAACAGTTTCTGGGAACCACAGGTGGGGAGAACACTATCGTGCTTGAATTCCACTTGCTGGTTTCCCATGGTCAACTTTTCGGCCATTGTGAGAACAGGATACTGGGACACTACCCTGATGCAGCAGACTCTTATGCTGGTGCCTGTGTGTGTTTGAGGGGTATCACTTTCTTCCCCTGCATACTTTTTAGAGTCTGTATATGCTTCTTGAAAATGTGTAAAATTAGGCAGTGCTCTTTAAACTTGAGTGCCTATATGTTTGTTGAACAACAATTCCCATGATCTCTAGCCAGCTTATTCAAAGAACAAGCCTGGTGGGAGTTATATGCCAAAATACCCCACACATTTTGTGGCTGAAGGCAAGACTGAAGAACACTGCTGTAGGGAAAGGAAATGGAATAAATAAAAGATGCAATTTGCTTATTTATCAGTTACAATGCTATATACACTTTATCTCCAAGGAACTCAAACCAACATACAGATGACTCTTTTCTGTGGTGATAGGTTGGAGGAGATCAAGGTTTGCCTAACAGCACTCACTAAGCATCATAACCAAGCAGGGATTTCCTGGTCCAAGTACAATAGCATACTGCTGCCTACCTTCTTCAGAAGGAATGACATTCAGAGAAGGCAGCATAGAGAGTCATACTTCAATTTCAGTTTCATCTCAGGTCCTCTCCACTCTGGATCCTCCAGCATCTGAAACCTGGACAATAGGGGCTCTGCTATGTAATAGGCCAATAATTGGCAAATGGTCCATTCTCTGACCTGTCTAGGGTGGGCAACCTCAGACCTAGAGGCCAAATGTGGCCCTCCGGGCCTCTCAATCTGTCCTTGGAATTAAACCCATTTTAGCATCACCTTGGCTGCTACGTGTCACAGAGGATCCCACCAGAATCCACTTGTGCGCTGACATTTGTTTTTGGCCTATTTCCCGAAAAATAATAATCCAGGGAGAGTTTAATTACCAAACCTCCTCATTAATGTTTTCTGCAACTGTTGTGAGAGTCCCAATATCCAGCAACTAAAGGAGATTAAGATAGTTTTCCATTTCAAGGCACTGACGTTATACAAGTTAATACACCGTAAGTAAACCCACACTGCCCCTTGTGAAGTACACACAGTGTTGCTTTGACACAGTTATTTTATTACTGTCTCTTTTTCTCAATTAAAGTCTTACAGAAGCTGGTCTCTCCTCTGACATATTTACCTACCTTGTTTCCTGATCTCAAGTACACATTTATGCATCTTCCTTGGCTTGGTTAAGACAAGAAGCACCTGCATCCTTGCAGGAAAGGGAAGATGAACATGTTTTGTTTTATTTCTTAACAGCACAATTGTATGCATGTCTACTCAGATGTAAAGCACCCCTCCTGAATTCAATAGGGCTTACTTCCAGTTAAATATTATAGGATTACAGCCTTCATTTGTTTAAAAAAAAAAATCTGAAGCAACAGAGTATTGAAGCTTCGGATAACAAATCATTCTTATTTATTCCTCCCTGCCATCAAGAGTTTTAATCTTCATTTATGACTCACAGAGTCTGTTTTGTTGCAAACATTTGATAAAATAGTCAATTACCTTCTCCCACCCACCCCCTTTATTTTCTTTCATTGCAAGCAGTTTCAACAACTTGTTGAGCTGATTAAAAGAAGGGGGAGCTTCAATGCAGAAGATAAAGTGAAAATAATTTCTGCAGAACAAATATCAGGGGCAGTTTGCAACGATTTTCTTTAAGTAGATTATTCTTTCACCAAAAAAAAATGACACAGCAATTCAATACTTAAGTTTGCCAAGACTGTCATTTAAATATTGTTCGGCACCTGCTCCCTTCCATTTCTGCTCCTTAACGGCTCCCAATTTCAAGGGGTCGGAAAGCCAGATTTGAACTCTGCAACCTGCTTTAACAAAAAAAATCAATAAAGTAGCTTCCTCCCTGCTGACTCCAATTGTGGGGAGAAAGACACCCTTACACTAAGCCTAGATTTATCATTTCAACCCAGCGTGTCCATTCAAAAATCCACAAGGCAGCAAAGCTATTGTTTTTAAAAGCCCAGTGTACAAATATTATCACTACAACAATAATCAAGACAGCAAAATGAAAGTTGGCAGCAATTCACCACACATCAGGAAACAAGCATTAAACAGCAGCAAAAAGGTGCAGATCCGGAGGAATCATTCAGCCCCAAAAGCCCATTGGAAAAAATGCCAGCTGTCTGAACAGTAGCAGAAAAGGAGGAAAGTGTATGTTCTTAAGGAGGGAGGTTCCACACCATTGCCATCCGTGCCAAGAATCCCTGCTGCCACCACTTTGATTTAGCTGGAGAAGGCGCATGCAGCAAGATCTCAGTTCACGGGTGGGTTCTTATGGAAGAATCCTATAGCCAACCAAGGAAGGCCAGGAATCAGGATCGGATGCAAGAGTTCTTGCACCAATGAAACATCATGAGTATTGCACCCGGAGGTGCATTGAAACATCCAGTATTTCCTGTCGCAATATCTTAGGAAAAGTGCATTTTTAGTACTTACCACACCATGCAAGACATTTGATGAATTTGTGTAATAACTCAGAAAAAGTGTGTATTCAATACAAGCGCCATGTAAGAAAAAATTGCATACAAAGTAAACTGGGTCAAGGCTGTAGGTGGAAGCAGTAGAGCTCAAAAAAGGTTTACATGTTAGATCCCACTAAATCTATAAACAGATTCTTACAGTCCAGTCCTATGTACTTGCAAGTCCTATGAAATCCAATAGCAACTGCTCTCAAAAAAGTATACAAAGGGCGGTGGCATTCATGATTTAAGCAAGTGTGAAATGAGACACTTACACATTGTCCAGTTCCGGTTATATTTGTACATCTGTAATAAGCATTAACAACAAGTTTGATTTTTTCCAAAGAAGATGAAGATACAAATTGTGTTTTTCAGAAAAGCGATAAATGATGGAATTTTCATAATGCAAATTTGCACCTCACAGAAATCAGCTTTCCTCAGAGTACAACTTGCCTTTCCTGTATGTATGCGTACACACAATGCACACATACAATCCATGGGTCTTTTAAAAAAAAAGATAATCCCTACTTTCTATCAATCTACTTTTTTATCCCTCTGCCCACCCATCTCCCCAGCATTAAGGCTAATAAACACTCATGTTTCCAAATCTTTCATGGGTGTTCTTCTTCTTCCAAGCTACCAGTAGCTCAATGCAACGATCATTATTGCTCTGCCAGTATAGTGACTCTGTTCGTCATGCTTCAAACAACTACAGCACAGAGATTAAATACAATCTATATCCACATAAATCATTGAATAAATGAATCATGAAATTAATATGTAAATTGTGTGTTTAACCTCTATTTATACAGCACTGTCTGTCACCATGTAGTAAATCTAAAACTAATTGCAAATTCACAACTCTGCAAAAAGAACACCATGGTAAAAGCTTGACATATTTATTAACTAAATGTTGAACTACATTGAGTAAGTAATTAACAGTCATGCCAGAACAGGGAGAGGAAAATTATATTTAAGCACAGATGTCACCTGTATGAAATGGCTAAAACTATTTTAGATTAGATTCTGATATTAATCAAAGAAATACCACTATTTAATTTTTGACAGACAAATCTGTTACCATTTATTCATGATTCCATTAAACAATCCATTATTTAAAATCTGCACGTCGTGTCCATCACATCTCTCTCCATTAGTTCCTTTAAAAGGGGAAAAAAACATCAGAGAGAGAAAGAGGCAGTTATGTAGCTATGAATGGGTTGTAGTTTCCAGGCCCATGTTAAGTACCACATTTTTCTGTCTATAAGACGCCCCCATGTATAAGACACCCCCTATTTTTGAGGACTCAGATTTAAGAAAATGGGGGGAGGTGTATCCGTGTATAAGATGCCCCCTAATCTTTGACATTATTTTTTTAGGGGGGAAACCTAGTCTTATACATGGAAAAATATGGTTTATTCTTTGAATTTTGGGATTTGAGAATCTGGCTCTTTTCCTTGTGGATATTTGAAGGAAGCCAATATTTTACATAGGTAACTGCTCGCAAAAAAATAATACCATTAAATAATGTTAAGTATATAAGGCTAACATGCCTTGGCTTAGTCTACCCCCCCCCCCAAAAAAAAAAAACAAAAAAAAACTGGCTACTGATCTGAAAAGAAGCCTTCACAAAAGGCAACATTCACAAGGGCAACTGAACCAGTCCGATAGCCTAGATTATCACCACCCTTTTTTGAGAGAGAGAGACTTCCTTATTAAGAAAGGTGCTTTGGTAGTTGACCTTGGGACCTAATTAACACTGTCCGAGGTATCATAATTTTTAATTCATGGTGGATGTTAATTGAATAACAATGGCAAGCTGACTCGGACACTGGGTGAGGTAGAATCTACATCATTTATAGGACTAGGAAATACTGGTAATAATAAAAATCTACAAACATGGTGCCACCACAGCTAAAGCCCTGCACTGCATAATTACTGACCTTACCTATCATAACGGACACACAACTAAGCCATAACTCATCAACCTGAAGGATAATATTTTGTATTCACCAAGATAGGGAGAATTTAACTGGAATGGGTCATGGTAGAGGAGGGGAATAGAATTGAAAGAAGCAATCCTAATGAAAAATGGATAGAAAAAGAATATGCAATCTGTGCCAATCTAGTGTTCTCCAGCATTGTTACAATACAGGCAACTTCACATCTGTGCAGGAGTTGCATTCTGAGGCACGGTGGGATGCACATAAGCCCGCTCTGCCCGCTTCGTGTGTGGGTCAGTGGTCACGCATGTGCCGAACACGGACAAATGGGGGATTTTCTGTACAATTCCAAAATGGGAAATCAGACCACTTGTCTGTCTGGCTCAGCATTGTCTACACTGGCTATCAATGGCTCTCCAGAATTTGAGAAGGGGGTGTCTCACCCAGACCTACCAGAAGAGGCCAGGTTTGCAATCTAAAACATCTGGAGGGCACCAGGTTGGCGAAGGCTACCTTTAGAAATACTTCCAAGTAGTGTCTCTGATAAGCTGAGGTGTTGCCACAGGAGGAGTTCAACTCCACACTAAAGATAGCCGTAGATTTTGTGCAGGCTCTGTTTTTTTAAAGTAAGCAGGCCCGATCTATGCTTTCTGGACCAATACATGGGATCAGAAATCAGTTAACCTTCATTTTTATTTTTGCACTTCTGCAAATCTGTAGTTTGACTTCGCTCCCAGAGGCAAACTCCGTTGTCTCTTAAGGCAGATGGATGCCAACAACAGGGTTCTCTGGAGGGAGAAGAGAATTACCAGATGTGTATTAAAAGGTGTATTTTAGATTAAAAATACATACGAAAGAGATAGGTGCTTGCCAGGGGTGGTAGCAGCACTTACTGGGGTGGTAAGTGTCAGCAGCAAGCAATGTCAACAGTATTACCTGGGCCCAGTACACTGTGTGATGGACTTTATCTGCATTAGCATCCAAGGGGTAATTTTTAAAATATTTACCCATGAGAGAGGGTGTCACAATTTTTTGCAGGAAATAAAACCCATTACAAAGAGCATGAATCCCTTTCTTCGCTTCTGCTTTTCGTTTTCTTTTTTCTTTTCCTTTTTTTAAATGGACACACTACTCCCCGATCATAGGTACGCTAACATTCTGAGTTCCTTCTATGGGGCAGCGGGAATCATTTATCCACCAGGGAAGACCAGCAGAAAAGGCTTTAAAACAAATCAAGACATTCCTTCCCTTGGGAATCTGAACACTCTAGCCTTATCCTGGTCCAGTTGGCTAGATCTACTTTCCTAAATGTCAATCATTGGCTAAAGACACACTGAAAGGTGAGAAAAGGCTAATTTCCCACAAAACCAGCACCAGCTCAGGACATTTTTGCCACATGAAGCAAAAACAGAAAATGCCAGCCCCCCCCCCCCGACTCACCTGTGCTATCCCCACCACCTCTGCTGCCCTCTTCACTATCCCTTGCTAGTGCTACCAACTGAAACTCAATGAAGAGCTGTTCGACAGTGGAATTTGCTGCCAAGGAGTATGGCCTTCTTTGGAGGTCTTTAAGCAGAGGCTTGACAGCCATCTGTCAGGAATGCTTTGATGGTGTTTCCTGCTTGGCAGGGGGTTGGACTGGATGGCCCTTGTGGTCTCTTCCAACTCTATGATTCTATTCTATGAAAACTCCTCCATTGGCAGGTGGTGTGTCCCTCTGCCTCCCTCCTATTCCCCATGCCCCACAACCAGGGGACTTGCCCTATTCTGGGTGGGGTGGGGTGGGGTGGGGAGTGATCCAAAATTCACTGCCTGCATCATGTAACTGAGCAGCGGTTCACAAGAATAAGGGAGGTGAGATTCCCAAGCAACCCTCACACAATCTCTCGTTTCCTTAAACAAGCTCTATAGTGTTAAAAAAGAGCCCTTGCACAGTGTCTCTTTCAAACTGTACATGCTGAAGGGAGTGCTTGGTCAGTAGTTAAAACACAGGGAGAAAAAGATAGTAAAGATTCATGGTTTCTGTTTCTTAGTCTGCCACTCATTTTCCCTGTGACCTTGGGCCGGCAAATTTCTCACTCTGTCTTCATCGGAAACGGCACGTGTGCTGTGTCATTGACAAATCCTCAGTAGGAATCAGCAGGCTCTCTCTCTCTCCCCCCCCCCCTTTCCTCTCCTTCTTAAACGGCTTTTGCACACACACAAAAAGGCTCTTAACCACACTGTGTCTGAACCTCTCTCTTTACGGTTAAAAAACAGAGCACATGAGCCACAAGGATTTTGCGAGGGTTAATTAATATTTATAAAACATTGATTGTTCCAAGCTAAAAGAGGTTTAGCATTTATAAAGGCAAGTTATGAGCTTGCCGGCTGAAGTTAAATAACTTCCCACAGGCTGAAAAACAAGAATAAAGCTGGCAATCGAGGATGGGGTGGCCGCGGTCCATTTGCATGTGTTGCCCAATTCAAAAAAGAAATTTAAATACACTGACTGTTATCAATCATGTTTGAGCAAAATTATAAGAGCAAGATTTCCAGCTTTATCTTCAGAGTTTCCTACAAGCAGGTAAGGCTGGTGTTTGCAGGGACAACTCAACAGGGATACAGCTGTTAACAAAAAGAGAATCCCCCGCCCAAGATTAAACCCATGTGGGTGGCAGACCAGGGGCTAGCCATGGCTATGAATTCCCAGCAGGAAGGCATTTTGCACATGCTCTAATAAGAGTCAGATCAATTGCCTATATAGTCAAGTACCCAGGGCATACTCTGGCCGACAGCGTTTTGCTAAGGTCTTGGGCAAGTTTTCCCAGCTACATTAAGACCCTTTAGCTGAAGATGACAAGGACTGAAGCAAGCTCCTTCTGTTTGCAAAGGAGAAACTCTATCACTTGTGTAGGGTCCTGTCCCTCACATACCAGGGCACACCCCTCCAAAATCAGGCAGCAGCATAGGGAGGGATGGAAGCAGGAACCAAAAGGTTGCATTGAATAATATAACTTTTTGAGCCATCTGGCCCAAAGTTGCAACTAAGCATCCTGTATTGGTGGCTGTAACCCTGGTTTAAGGAGCAATTTGGCACCTAGCTTATACATCTCACACTGCTTCAGACCATACCCCAGGAGCGCTATTTTCTAGTCACTGTCCCTCACAAACTATTGTACCTATTGCAAGGACACTCTGCAGAAATGTTTTAAAAACACTAACCTGCATGCATGTAGAAGGGGGTATGTCCTTTTCTATTCCCCCAGCCCACACCAGATAACTTCCAACCAAACAGTGCATTTTGCTGAAAATACTTGAGTTGCAGCTCTTCTAGTCTATTTATGAAAACTAGGCAGAGTGGTCCTATACACACCCACATCTGTAGCCCCACTGAGGCCAAGGTAGTAGGGCAAATGTTTTCCTGTTCCCTCCCACTGATTCTCCACATCTCTCTTGCTCTATTCCAAAAAGTATTGACTTAACACAGGGAGTCGGTAAGGTGTAGTGGTTAGAGTGTTGGACTGGGACTAGGGAGATCAGGGTTCAAATCCTAGCTCAGCCATGAAGCTCACTGGATGGTTTTGGATCAGTTACAGTGGTACCTCTGGTTGCGAATGGGATCCGTTCTGGAGGCCCATTCGCAACATGAAAAGAGTGCAACCTGAAGCGCCCTATCTGCGCATGTGTGCAGTGCAATTTGGCACTTCTGCGCATGCGCAAAGCACGTTTTAGCCGAAACCCGGAAGTAACCCATTCCGGTACTTCTGGGTTCGGCACATTCGTAACCCGCAGTGAGTGCAACCCACAGCGAACGCAACCAGAAGTATGACTGTACTATCTCTCAGCCTGTGCTACCTTGTTAGGGTTGTTGTGGGGTAAAACAACGAGGAGGATAACCATGCAAGCTCCTTGTAGGAAAGGTGGGCTAGAAAGCAATAGTATCAACAAAACAACACTGTGGCGGAGTAAACACAAGCAACATATGACAGGCATTTGTCCGTGAGTAATATGGGAAGGGAGAGAGGTTAGTGCCGCTCCTTGGTTTGAGAACAAGCATGTTATATAAGTGGTAGAGCATCTGCTTTGCATGTAGGAAATCTCACATTGAAGACACAGCATCTCTAGGCAAGACCAGGAACATTCCCTGTCTGAAATCAGAAGGAGCTGCTTCCACTCAGGATAGACAATCTTCAGCTAGATGGACCAATGGTCTGACTCATATGTACCTACCAATAAAATTAAAAACAGGTCGCTAACACGCTGCATAACGATGATCCTTGATGACAGCAAGCTTATTTTGCCCCAAGAATTAGGTGTTTCTGATATGTCAAAATATATCCTTTTCCCATATAGATAGATATCGATAGATAGATAGATAGATAGATAGATAGATAGATAGATAGATAGATATAGATGATATATAGATATAGATATGTTCTAGTGACCATAAATGCACAGGAGGGCTGTAAAAAAAGAGAGGGCCAGCTCTCCCTCTCTCCAGGGCCAGGTGGAACAGTAGAGCTTTAATCCTTCAGATCGCAAGAGGGTCCAATAGAGTTGCCACAAAAGATTTATGTTAAAAATATAACTTTCTCCACTTTTTTTATTTTATTTGTGGAGGGGAGGGGGTGCTTTCATCTCAGCTCCTTGTCTCGGTCCGACATTTCATCCTAGAAGGGGAGAAAGAGCCTGCTCATCTCTGTGGCAGGAAAGAAACAATCTTAGATTTATAACATGCTAGGAACCCATCACCGTGATAGAGCAATCTTTCCACCAGACATGTCTCCATTACGAGGGCTGATGCTTCTCTGCCCCAGCGCCACTTTTGGTCTGATCTGTCAGCCCCATCATCGTGGGTGTTAATAGCGCCTCCTCCCTGAGCTCTTTCTTTTTCATCTTTAATCCCAGTAAGCTCTGCCGTTCTTGCTAAACAAACTGCTACAAACTGAGGTTTTGCTAAGAATCGCTTTAAAGGAAGAAGGAAGGACACGTCTCCAGAAGAGCAGAGAGCAATTCCATCCTCGCTTTCTTTTCCTGTTTAATAATGATTGAAGTTTCCACTAAACTTTTTTAAAAAAACCAAAACATGCACATACATTCTTCTTGCTATGTTTTCATCCTCATAAAACCTCCTCTCAAAGGAGACATCTAGGCTGCAATGGCAAACCTAAAGTTGTGGGGAGGAAGCAAATGGCAGTCCTTCTGCATAACCCAACACTGCTGGGCTCTCACAGGCAGGGTGGAAGAGAGGACAAGCAAGTGCTCTTACACCCCTCCGTCTGTTTCCAGGATTTCTTTTCTTACTTTCCCCTCTCCCATTGTTCTAATTGAAAAGGAAATAAAAAGGGAAGTGAATTATGCCAGCTCCTAGGCTGATGTAGTTTTCTTTGTAGTTTGGACCCATTTCTTCCCTTGGTCCTCTCCTTGGCACACCCCCTTTTTTGCCCTACAGAACAAGACCACTGCAGCTTAGAGGTAGAGCATCCACTCAGCATACATCAGGCCTCAGGTTCAATCCCAGGCATCTATGGCCTGGGCTCCTGCCTGAAACCCTGGAAAGCTGCTGCCAGTCAGTGAAGGCAATACTGAGCTAGATGAACCATTGGTCTGACTCAGCATAAGCTTCCTATATTCCTAAAATAACAAATGCGTGGACAACTAATGCACGGAGCCAGAGGGGTACTTAGAAAATAGTAAAGGTAAAGAATAGCATATGATTTTTTGTTTTAGTTGCAGGGTTTGAAGAGCAATGAGAGAAGGGCAGTGGCTCAGTGATGGAGCAAACACACTTTGCATGCAGAAGGTTCCAGGTTCAATCCGTGGTGTCTCAAGGGAGGGCTGGTATCCACAACCTTGGAGAGCCACTGACCATAACATCCTTCTGGACCGGCTAGAGGGGTTGGGAGCTGGGGGCACTGTTATACAGTGGTTCCGCTCCTTCCTCCTGGGCCGTGTTCAGAAAGTGGTGTTGGGGGATGAGTGTTCAGACCCCTGGGCTCTCACTTGTGGGGTGCCTCAGGTTCCGTCCTCTCCCCCATGCTTTTTAATATCTATATGAAGCCGCTGGGAGAGATCATCAGGGGGTTTGGGCTGGGTGTTCATCAGTATGCGGATGACACCCAGCTCTACCTCTCGTTTAAATCAGCACCAGTGAAGGCGGTGAATGTCCTATGTGAGTGCCAGGAGGCGGTTGGAAGATGGATGGTGACTAACAGATTAAGGTTGAATCCTGACAAGACAGAAGTACTGTTTTGGGGGGACAGGGGGCGGGTGGGTGTGGAGGACTCCCTGGTCCTGAATGGGGTAACTGTGCCCCTGAAGGACCAGGTGCGCAGCCTGGGAGTCATTTTGGACTCACAGCTATCCATGGAAGCGCAGGTTAATTCTGTGTCCAGGGCGGCTGTCTACCAGCTCCATCTGGTACACAGGCTGAGACCCTACCTGCCCTCAGACTGAGTGATGCAAGCTCTAGTGATCTCCCGCTTGGATTACTGCAATGCACTCTACGTAGGGCTACCTTTGAAGGTGACCCAGAAACTGCAATTAGTCCAGAATGCGGCAGCTACACGGGTGACTGGGAGTGGCCGCCGGGACCACATAACACCAGTCCTGAGAGATCTACATAGGCTCCCGGTACATTTCTGAGCACAGTTCAAAGTGTTGGTGCTGACCTTTAAAGCCCTAACTGGCCTCGGTCCTGAATACCTGAAAGAGTGTCTCCACCCCCATCGTTCAGTCTGGACACTGAGATCCAGCGCCGAGGGCCTTCTGGCGGTTCCCTCACTGCGAGAAGTGAGATTACAGGGAACCAGACAGAGGACCTTCTCGGTAGTGGCGCCCACCCTGTGGAACACTCTTCCATCAGTTGCCAAGGAAATAAGCAACTATGCTATTTTTAAGAGACATCTGAAGGCAGCCCTGTTTAGGGAAGTTTTTAATCTTTAGAAACAGAAATACTTTATTGTCACTGTACCACATGTTTACAGTGAGATTAAACGAATTTAATGCTGTATTGTTTTAACACTCGATTGGGAGCCGCCCAGAGTGGCTGGGGAAACTCAGCCAGATGGACAGGGTACAAATAAATTATTATTACTACACCTATGATCCATGGCCCCCCGCTGGCAGTACAACTTATACCAGCACAAACTACATATTTCCTGAATGTGTGTTTTTCCCTTCCAGGTAGAGCACACAAATTGGGTACAGAAACTGCTCCAACACCACAGCAGTGGCATATCCTTTATACACCATGAAACTAGTGCATAAGATTGCTCTGCCCATCACCTAATTTTTTTTTTAAAGGTAGGCCGTTGTTCATATTACCTTGGAAGTCAGCTAACAGCGGGAAAGCTTTTACAGTGCCAATGTTATGATCAATGCTGTAGGCCCAGGTGTTAATGCTTCATTTGCCTTTAAAAGCAAATGTAATAATCTAGGAGGATCAATATTGTACAACTCTTTTATACAGTATGAAATGGCTGTGAATCCACTGCACTAATATACTGTAGAATTTCAACTGTGACATTATATCCTAACAGCATGTTCAAGCTTCTTTTCTCCCCCCCTTTTTTTTGCCTTCGTGGCCTTTTAAACTCCTTTTTTTTAAAAAAAAAAAAAAGAAGAAGAAGAAGAAGAAGACCGGCGGTGAACTGCAAGATTAATTTACAACAAAATTAACCCAGCACCATCTGTTGAATTTTTCATGAGTAAAAATAAATATAAACAGCAAGCTAATCAGGGAGAGGGGATCACTCTAAAAAGGTATGCGTAATGAAATACAAGCACTTCTAACAATGGCTGGTTTAAATACCGAATCTAATATGAATTCTGGAAAGTTGTTCCTTCTTTGTGTATTTGGACACCTCTTAAGTTATCGCAACCAAATTTTGCATGAAAGCATCAGAGATCAAGGAGCAGTTTTTAAATCTAGATGGTAGGTTTAGCCTTTCAAAACAGCACTGAATTTTTGGCTTCTTGGATTTCCTAAGTCACACCAAGTACGAGGCTGCTTGTGGGTCTATAAAAGGTGAAATCACACATGCAACAGATGTTATCCTAGGACAATGGGCAGAGAAATGTTTATAGTCCAGTGTGTGTGTGTGTGTACATTATACAGAGAGAGGGGGGGGTACATCGGTTCTCGAACGAAATCCGTTCCAGAAGCCTGCTCAACTTCCGAAACGTACGTAACCTGAGGCGCAGCTTCCCGTTGGTTGCAAGAACTTCTTGCACTCAGCGGAAGCCATATTGCACGTTCGGGTTCCAAAAAACATTCAAAAACAGAAGCATTTGCTTCCGGGGTTTTGGCGTTTGAGAACCGAAACATACAACAGAGGAGTTCGGGAACCAAGGTTCCAATGTGTGTGTGAATGTGTATGTATGGGGGGGGGTTCTTGTAGCTGCAAGCATAAGGGCAGGGAGTAGCTCTTGTCTGGTGCTGCTCTGCAGGCACGAAAATGTCTTGACCTGACACAAGTCTTCACCAAACTGGGGGTGACAGCAACCCACAGGTGAACCATGCCACATGCTGTGGCAAGGCAGACTGTTGATTGTCCCAGTTACTGCATTGCCAGAGCAGAACAAGCTGCTAAGCGAGTCTGTAGAACTTCCTTCCTTGAAGGTTTTCAGTGAAAGTAGGCAGGCATGTCAGCAAGGTAGGACAATCAATGCTAACTGCAATTGCAAAGGAAGGCCAACTCATGTTCAGACTTCCTGTGGCGGGAAGCGGGAAGAGAAGTCACCTATTCTCTCTAAAACTATTGTATTGTATTGTATTGTATTGGGGTTATAATTGTTTCTCCTTGTTACTAAGTTATGCATTTTTGTGTTTTATATTGTAAACCGCCCTGTTATCCTCAGATGAAAGGTGGTATAGAAATTTAATAAATGAATAAGAAGAAGAACTGGTGCCTGGAGTTTTCTTTTCTCCTCTTCTCTCTTAATCCATTCCCCTTCGATGCCTATGCTTTTTGGACTTTAATCCCCAGGCTTAGAAATGTTTGCAAACCCATCTAGGAGCTTTTCTTTGGTTGAAGAGCAGGAGAAAAAAAAATACTTTTAAGTAAACAAAATAAAAATGACCATTAAGGCCATCCACAATGCTGTAAGATCACAGCATGCTGCAACCAATGTGACATGCTCTAGATGTTGCTGGACTACAATTTCCATCACCGCCGGGCAACGTTGGCAGCAGCTGATGGGAGCTGCAGTCCAAAAGATCCAGAAGGTGCCAGGTTCGGGGACATTTGTTCTAGCATCTCATCTCAACAGGGGATTTCAAGTGTTTGGGGGAATTTAAAGTTGTTTTTAAACTATTTTGTAATATTGTGTCTTAATATTAATGTTGTATACAGTGGTACCTCGCAAGGCGAATGCCTTGCTAGACGAAAGGCATTCGCTAACGAAAGGGTGACTCGCAAGACGAATTTCCCTATGGGCGCGACTCGCAATACAAAAAAAAATAGCTTCCCCCCCCCGTCAAACCGCGCTTCCCCCGTCCGTGCTTCGCAAGACGAATTCTTCGCTAGACGGCAGCACTCGCAGAACGAATTAAATTCGTCTTGTGAGGCACCACTGGAGTTTCAAGACAACCCTTGTCGCAAGGCTTGCAAATCTGGAGCATAGCTATACTTTATGATCTGATAAAGTGGACAGATAAAGTTGGTTATTTTAACTCACGGACAACTACTCTTTCCACGTAACTATTTTACAGCTTTGGGTTTTTTTTTCATCTTTTAGTTTCTGTCTGTTGTTGTTATACTTGTTCTCTCTGCTTTATACACATTATAAAATGAAATAATAAAAAAAAACTTTCCCAAAAAATAATAATCAATGTTGTGTTTTAATTCTTGTAACGCACCCTGGTACCTTGGTGTAAAGGGTACGTAATAAATTGTAGCAGTAGTAATAATAAGGAGCAGTCAGCTGCTGAGTCCAGTTCTACCACAAAATATACAGTGGTCAGCTACAGATAAACATCCCTGATCATGGAAGGAAGAGGAAATCAGATGGGCAGCTGGCTCTTGTAATTACTCAGCTGTGATGAAAATGCACCATGGCAGTCCCAGCGAGGCCAAACATGTGAAAAAAAGTATTCCATGCAGCATTCAGACACCAATTTCTGCCTTCATCTTTCCTGCCCTAAAGTGTTTCCTGAAGCAGGTCACTTCACGCTGGTGCCCAACAGCAGGGCTGGCACTACATGGACAAGTTTAATGATAAAAACTTTGTCCTTATCCCATGGTTACTTCTGAACAAGGCAAACTATGGTTTGCATGGAACGCATTCTCCCCACAAACTGTAAGTACCACTAAGGGATCACAGCATGTGACCATAGGGCTTATTCCCGTAATATTAAACTACAATCTGAACTGTACAAGCAGTTTTTTTTTGTTTTGTTTTTTTAGGAAAAGGTAAAAGCTGAAAAACCTAATATAAAACTCAACCACTCTTGCCCCACCCCAAAATCACACACATTCAATGATATTCAAAGGAAACATTTCCATTTTTTTTAGTGGATTTAGTGCTGATATTTTGATTAATGCCATGTTGCCATGTTAGATAAGACAAGAGGCCCCTCTTTCACTACGCTCCTCGACCAATTATCGCTCCTTTATCCAAGCCTAGATACTATCAGAGGAAAGCAGCGAGCTGTTTTATTAAAGTAAACACAAGCCGAAATACAGCTTTTTTCCATTACATAAATACTCCTGCCATATTTTAAAATCAATGGCAGCTTTTGAAGCTGAAGCACGATAAATATTTTTACAGTCACACCGATTCAAAGTTTCAGAAATGTCAAAATGTGTATGCTGCTGCTGATGTTTTCCAAAAAAAAAAAAAAGTGTTTCTCATGCATGCCTCAAATCAGGATTACACCGAAGGGGAACTCCATGGTTTGAGAGTTATAGCCAACCAAGATTTACTCAAGCGAAGAGCTACTGAGATCCACGGACTTGCCCACCTGCACTTCAGTGGGTCTACTCAAATATAAACAACACTGAATAGTACCCCCAGTTTTAGGACACACCATATTTCTGTGATTGGAAGTTGTTTTAAACTGAATTTAATACTGTGTTTTGATGTTGTAACCTGCCCTGGGACCTTAGGGTAATAGAAAATGATGGTGATGGTGATGATGATGAAGAATAAACATATCAGATTCACCACACTGCTGTACCTGCACTGAGCTCTCTCTCCACCTCATCCTCTCAGGAACCAGCAGTGATGCTCAGAGTTGGAAAAGCAAGTGAGCAAGGCTACCTTGCATGAACCACCCCACTGACCACTAATGGACTGGCCAATGGTCAGATATGATGGGAGCTGTAGTCCATCAGCATCGGGAGGTCCCCAGGCCAGCCACCACTGATTTCATACACTCCTCAGTAAAAGAGCAACTACTACTGCATACTCTTCCAATGTTTTACGGGAAAATAGAAAAACGTGGTGTACTTATAATCCTTGGGCTCCTGAATTGCCATTTGCTCCGATTCAGTGGGACAGATCGGGTTTTCCTGGGGAAAGTTGCAGAAAGTCCCCATACATGGACTGGGAAAGTCTAGAATGACTAGAAAGCACTGGGCAAAAAGTAAGTGTGGATGAACCCTTACTCTGAGGAAGGGAAGAGCAAAAAGGCACAATTAAAACATCCGTTAAGTGGGGGAAGAAGTTGGTTGTATTTTTTTTCTTCCAAACCTACTAAGCCATGCACACTGGCTTAGAGGAAAGTGAGAGAGAAAAACAATGTGGCTTTTTCATGAAAAATTCTGACCCTTCTTTCCCAGCAATTTTGACAAACATTGTCTTCCATGAAAAATGCATAGATGTATTGAAATTCCAGACCGAGGCTTTAATCTCCAGTCACTTCTCTAAGAGGGACAGATCAGAGGAGTATAATTTGCCCTTATCATCCTGCTCATCTCCTGTGTTGACAAAAGAAATACTCCTGTTAGTTTTTCTTAGACAAATGTGACCCCAACCTGATAGGACACTTTATTTTTGCAGCTGTGTAAAAAAAAGTGGGGGGAGAAAAAGAAGCCTGCACATACCAGGTGCTTTTTAAGCTCCCTTATCCCTTGCCCTGTTTGGGAGGAGGGGGGCTTCTTTAGCTCTCAGCAGGGATGGTGCATGAGGAGGGGTGGGGAGAGAAGTCACCTTTCAGAGGTTTCTAGGCAGGAGACTTAAAGAAGAAGAAAAACACAAACTAAAAAGAAAAAGGGAAATGTTATAAGATTTGCTGAGACAGCAAATAAGGACTAGTTCCTGGGTAATATTCTTTCCTCCATGGAGAAAGTGGGGGGCGGGGGAGAAATCAGTTCTGGCAAAAACCTCAAGCCAAGATCTATCAGTAGGCGAACCAGTTGGTGTCCACTCTTACCCACAGTTCTTTCTATGTAGATAATAACTACCAGGACACTACATTTGCAGTAATTCCCCAAGAGCACAGCCATGTGGTAAATGACACAGAATACTGTGTTCTGAAAACTGGCATTCAGTTCACTAGTTCTTATGATATATATATTAAGGCATGATGAAAATGTTAGCCAAAATCTCAGAATTCTGGAAGGGTGAGAGAATTCAGTCTCAATTTAGACATAATGCCATGGTTTACAATAATCACAGTTTGGAATCCCAAACCATGGCTTGAACTTCCCAAAGAGAAGGGCCAAACCATGGTTTAGAGCTGCTTAGCATGTTCTGACTTCTCGGCACCTCATCTCCAGGTAAGGTAGCCTCAGGTAATGATGCAATGCTAAGAAGGGCAGGGCACAAAAGGTTAAGCATGCTAGGCCCAGGTGTCCTCTGTATTTTGAGCACTGATCTCTGCAGGAATCATGCCTCACCGGCAGAGGATATGCTCTGCACGCAAATAGTCCCAGGTTCAGTCCCTGGCATCTGCAGTGAAGAAGGTCAGGTAGCATGTGATGGGAGGGACTTAGTAGCTCTCCAGGGCTGCAGGTAGGCAACAGTCAAAAGAAGACAATCCTGAGTTAAGTGAGCAAAAAGCATAACCTGGTATAAGGTAAATGCCTGTTTACATTCATTGGGCAAAATCCTACTTTAAGCTTCAGTGCTGTTAGCGGTGTGTGTGTGTGTGTGTGTGTGTGTGTGTTTTGAGTACTTGCCCTCATTTGAATGGTACACTGTAGCTTTGGATTTATAGCCCTTGTCCTCAAGAACTGGACTTTAAATATCTGACACAGATATATACATACACACACACCAAGCAGCTATTGGGCCTTCAAAGAAAAGCAATAAAGTATCCAGCTTGCTCCCTTTCATGTTCTTTAATTCATTCCATTTTAACTACCCGGAACAATTTCACCAGCCATTAGCCTGGAATGAAACCTTACAAAGCCTGATTGTTGTTTTAAAGATGGGTCTCCGCTCCTTTACTCCCTCCTCCTCCTCCTCCTTTCCTTGCAGACTTGTTAAGGGCAAATAAGGTGTCTTGGAAAGCCAGTACATTCTAGAATGGTCCACTGGGTCACGGGGCAGAAAATAAAGGCAATTATTAATAATAAATACGAAAATATTTGCAGGTTCCCCCCCCCCTCAAACAAGCTACTTTGATGTCATCACTTCAAAGACTCCAACAATATGAGATGTTTCGGCAGAATGTTTCTGATCCTTCAAAGTGCAGTTTGGAGAATCAGGAATGAGCCCCTTTTTGGAATACTAACTACTAGTATGAGCGGCAATTTTTTGGGTGGGGTGGGGCATTGGGCAAGATGGCCTCAGGTGCCCACCGCTCTAAGTGAGCCCCTCCTCACTACTTCTGCCTGTTTTCCTTGCTCTCTCTTCCTTTCTTGGCCCAATCCTCACAACCACCAAGAGTGAATGTAAGTGTGGCGTTCGCCCATTCCTTGTTATTTTGTTTGTACAGGGGGGTGGAAATGGTTAATGTAGATTGACCAATGAGAAAGCTCAGAGGCGGAGCCTACCTGGTTTTGAGGCTCAGCCCAGGGGTTTTACCACTGGGAGATAGAGGAGTCAGAGTCTGGCAGAGCCAGTAAAAGACGAACATAGCGGTTGTGACAGCTAGAGTGAGAGACAGGGATAGAACTGAGAGAGGAGAGTGTGACAGTGTGAGATGGTGCCACATCTAGTTAAGGGCGCACATTTGAGAAACTGTTCTGAATACCGTATATTTAAAACTTGTTTGTTCTTAATAAACTTTAATCTTCGTTGTTGACTTTACAACCTGACTGAGACTCGGTATTTCACCAGAAGAAACCTGGTTGGTAGCAGTGTAAGAATGAAGCAGTGGTGTACAGGTCAATAATCCCTGAAACAACCGGGGGCTCTGTACAAAACACCACAATAAGGAAAGTGCAGGAAGTGACGTCCTCTCCCCAGCATGAACAAACTCAGAATGCTAAAATTCCCTAACAAATCACCTTTAAAAATTAAAATTATCACTTGCTAAAATGACTAAAACAAAACAAGGATGTACAAATCTGAGTAAGATTATGTTAAAACCAGAATGAACCAAAGCATGAACAAACTTAGCATTCTGAATCTCCCTGGCAAAGCACACCACTATTTGGGTTGATGTCATGCATTGAGGTGCTTCAGGATTAAGCAAGTCAGCCAATGGCCAAGACCACCTGCTGCTGTACCTTTCTGGGATTTCAGCCAATGAAACTTCCACAGCCGTCACAACATCTCTTAAAGCAGGATGGGGAACCTGAGGTCATCCAGATCTTAGTAGGACTCCAACTTCCATCATCCCTGATAACTGTCTAGGCTAGCTGCAGCTGATGGGAGATGGAGTCCAACAACATATGGAGAACCATAGGTTCCACATCCCTTTGCTAATGGAATTACAATACAGAATTTCATGGAGAATGAAATATTGCTTTCTCCTGTTTAATTGCTACTTATATCCATACTGTGTGCTGGATTATAGCCAAGGAGCAGTGTTTAATTTTCCCACCCTGCCAATCATTTGAAGAAATGGCAAACCAATATACATTTCCAAACTTCCTGCCCACTCCCTACCCTGCAGCAAAAAACTTTTTCATTCATTTCTATCAGAGGTCAGCTCTGCACACAATGGGGAAAACCCACTCAATGTGAAATCATAATTTCAGCGGTATGATTGCTCTGACAGAATGATGAATAAGAGGAAACAACACTATGATGAATCTCCATCTGGGTTGACATTAAATGATATAAGAAATCCTTCCATGACAAAAACATTTGGATGGGTACTGTAAGAGTTGCCAGTTCTTTAGCAAAGATGGATCTCCCCAATAAGATGTGAAAAACCATTTTAAATCCATGCAAATATTCTCAAGGGAACTCTGTTGCTCATTATATTTTCTAATAATTGAAGAATGTTAACATCATGCTAAGTGAGTAAACAGCAGAAGCTGTAGTAGTCTCCAGTGCTGCAGTAGCTTCCATCGCTTCCATGCCACAACCAGTGGAAGAGTAGCAGCAGCTCCTCACTTTCCCCCACCTCAAAATGTTTGCACTCGCAGCCCAGGCTACACCAAAATTTGGAGCAGCACCTCCTAATCAAAATACAGTTAATGGGTGGGGGGCACATTAAACAGTTTGACATTTTCAGCATTCTAAAACAAATGCTATGAAGAGGTTTGGGTGAGTTTTGGTTACAAGAGAGCATTTCTGCTTTCAAAGAATCACTTGCAAACTGACCGATCAATGAAACATTGAATGCTACAGCAGATAGCTTTTGCACCATCCCTGAGCACTGGTCATGCTGGCTAGGTCTGGCAGAAGTTGTAGCCCAACAACATCCAGAGAACCCCAGGTTGTGGAGGGTGGTATAGCACATACATAGTTTACGGGCCAGGCTACATCAGAAACTTTGCATGAAGAAGGTCTCAGGCTCAATGTCTATTTTTTCCCCCAGTTAATGGGATAGGGTAACAAGTCATGAGAAAGACTTCTGGACCCAAGACCCTGGACAGCTGCTGTCCATTAGAATCATAGAACTGGAAGGAACCCTGCGGATCATCTAGTCCAACCCCCTGCAATGCAGAAATATGCAGCTGTCCCTCCGAGGATCAAACCTGCACCCTTGGCATTATCAGCACCACACTCTAGCCAACTGAGCTATCAAGGGGATGAGTAGAGAGTACTGGGCTAGACTGGCAAGAAGTCTGACCTGCACCTGCTCGTGCTCCTCCGACTGTTGGACCTCACAACTGTCCTGTATGAAACAAGTTTAAAACAGGGAAATGGAACTTGTGGCTCTCCAGATGTTGGGACTCCAACTAACACCAGCCCTAACTATTAGCCATGCTGACTGGGGCTGAAGAGGAGCTGCAGTCCAACAACATCCACCACCACCCCATCTAGAGGGCCACAGCCCCATCGCTAGGTTGAGGGAAAGTTATTTGGGTGAGGTTAAAAATCATAGCCTGAGAGCCACACTCCATTGTAGGAAACATTCCAGGGGCAACCTAGCAGTTTCTACAGTAGGCTATATTCCAACCACACAAATTCACAGAGTATCTGCATAGTCCAGCATTGCAGGGAGTTCGATCAGATGACCCTTGGGGTCCCTTCAAACTCTACAATTCCATGATTCTGTGATCTACATACACAACACAAAAAGTCTCCATAGCACCTTTTGCTTGCCTGGACAGAGTATCACAGTCCAAAGACACATTCCAGCCATACAAAAGGACTTCAGGAGGGTGGAGATCAGGACTGGCTTGGGGGGTGAGGCTTGGTGACACACACACCCATCACAGGATCCCTGGTGCACTTACCTGGCAGTCCAAATTCATTAACCTTTATCCTTTTCCCTTTTTTGGCACAATACTGAACTATTATTCAATTGAATGGGGAGGGGGAAGTGACAGGCACATTCTAAAGAGATTTAAGCAGCATAATGCCCTTTGCTGTTGTTTTTCAGTGGAACAAAATGTTGAAGTCTGTTGCTGGCTGTTGTTTGATGGGGGTGGGGGTGGGGGGGAGGTCACACTGAACGTTCTGTCAGGGTTATGATACGTTTCGCCCTCAGAAGGAGTATTATCTAATAGTCTTTTTAATTACATTTGCTTAAAGGCAAGAGTTAAGTCACAAATATAGTCTAAAACAGTCCAATAGATGTTTAATTATAACACAGTCCCTGGAGTGAAATTCTTCATGTATTTTGATAATAAAGCCCTAGTTATTCACAGAAGAGGGAAGCATCTCCTCTTTGCATAGTGAGGGGAACCCACAGGATCAGACATAATAATCGCATAACTCCACAAAATGAACTTCTCTGACTTTGCAATTAATTCAGCACACACAGGGGAGGGATTTGTTCATCCCTCCAAAAGGAGTGGGGTGAGAGAAAACCAAGGATCACAGCTTTCAAGTCCCAAGAAGCTTAGCATCTGCTGGTGTAAGACCTCGGGTTATTTTGTTTTCTAAGACCTGATTTTTCACATCATTTCTCAGTTTTCTATCTAACCCTTAGGGCTGGCCAAAGGCATTTGCTGCCTTGGGCAAACGACAAGATGGTTGTGCGCATGCGCACACAGTTCTACATACACAACCTGACTGGACTGGCAGCTGAATCTTGCTTCAGCACAGAGCGCTCCCTGAAGAACAGTCCCCGTGGACTCACCTGGCAGCAAAGAAGCCACTGCATTGCCGTGCCTCCAATGCCCATCCTGAACTGTCAATCCAGGAGGTTACCATGGTCCATGGTATCAAAAGCCACTGAGCAGGTGAGAGTAACAGGGCCAAACTGCCACTTCACCTACCACAATAAAGATCACCCATAAAGGCAGCCAAAAATGACTTGGTCTGAAAACCAGGCCAGATTGAATTGCATTCATACGTGGGGTTAATTTGCATTAGTTTCACTGATTATAAGGCTAGTGATTCCGTCCCATTTTTGAATGCTCCTTTCACATTGCACATGCCTGCTTTGTCACATCTTGACCACTATACCACCATGTTGCTGTAAGTCAGGGTTCACCAACCTAAGGCCCATGGGCCGGAAGCAGACCGCGGAGGTCGTTTGAACAGCCCACAAGCCGCCCCAGAACTGAGCTGCCCGCTTGCGTGCTGTGCTAAACCGGCACAGCGCAGGGACTCACTTCCGTGGTGCCAAAAATCGCGCCTGCGCAGACACGAATGCTAAAATTCACAGGCGCTCATGATCTGGTCCACAGAGGGATCTCCACGGGACCAATCTGGCCCAGGGAAGATAAACCTTGCCAACCCCTGCTGTAAATGTTACTCATACGTGTCGTTCCTCCATGTTACTCCTTTCCCTTTACCTTCTGCCAGTCTTCTAGGCTTTGCCTTTTTGGCATAACTTTCTATGACGAAATACCAACACAGGGTGGTTGGTTTTGTTTTGTTTTTGTGCCACAGGGGAGCATCAGAAAGAATGTAGTCAAGGGAGCAATGTGCTCAGAAAGGTTAAAACTCTGAGCTGCAGCAGGTTCTTCTAACATTCTTAAGGATGTGTTCCCAATACCCTGGGCCCATCTGGCTGGCCACTTTGCTCCAGCTAACTTTAACCAGTTGGAAAGGGCAGGAGCCCATTCAAATGCATTGTAGGAAACATTTTCTTCCAAAACAGACAGGCAAGAGAAATTAGGGTGACACCAACGCATGCAATTCCTTCTTCTAATTCTCTTCTCCCAAGAGAACCCAGGAATTAAAACACATATAAAAGTAGTAGCTCTGCCAGATGATTTCCTGTTAAATTAATTTTAAAGATCTTCTTTAAAAAGATCTTCTAAGCACTCAGCTTTAACTACCTAACTTGACAACATTCAAGAGCAGGTCCTTCTGTACAGTATCACAGCATTAACAGGAGGAAAGAAGAAGATACAACACTGTGTCTTTTAAGCTCACTGCCTCTTGGGAAGATTACAATGCCTTTTTCACACATAAAGAAGGAGGGACATAAAGTGCCACATTCAAACACGGTAGTAGTCGTGATAATCACAGGATCATTTTTAAAAGAGACAATGTAAAACAGAGCACAAATTTTGCAAAGGGCACCATTCCCTTGATTAATACCTGGGGAATCTATTGTGCCAGCTTCGTTTGTTTACCTAAACTATTTTGCATCCCACCTTTCAATCATAAGGTCCCTCACAAGACAGTTAACAAATCAAAACATTAAAAATGAAAAGGTATCATAAAAACCCACAATCAACACCCACTGAAGAGCAATGAATTAACACGAACTGATGAGGCAGACACTGTCAAGAGGGAATGAACCAATGCAAAAGTCCAGCAAAGTGTATGCAGGCCATTTGTTCCCCAAAGTCTCAAGGGCTTCCCTTTGGTGTACTCTCTTAGGCAGTAATACACTAACAAGAACGACTGGTTCTTGTAACCCTTGTCCACCCCCAGCGTCTGTGTGCAGAAATGATGCTTCATCCCAAAATGGTATATCAGATAGGCCAAGGACTCATCTAAACTGGTCAGTTAAAATGTTATAAATGCATTATAAACATGTGAAACCAGAGGGTGCTGTAGAACAATTAAAAATCGTCAATGTAAAACTGCATTATATAATGTTTGTTGGGTTTTTTTTAGTGTTTATTACAATCAGTATAGATCCAGCCCGAGTTGATGGCCCAGGTGCTCTCCGTCATCCAGAGGTCCTGAACAGTCTTATGGGATGATTCTCCCCCAGCCCTGTTGGGAGATGCTGGTGGTTGAACATGAGACTTTTTGCATGCAAAGCAGATGCTCTTCCACTAAGTAGGGCTGAGTAGGTTTTCAACATTGTGATGTATCACCAGCTAAACATAGTGATACAGAGAAACATCACAATGTCTGAAAATGAGGAAGGAGGACTTCAAATCGGTTTGAACTGGCTCAGTAGCCAGCCAGCTGTCTGTGGCAATCAGTGACACCGCAGCACGGCCTCTCCCTGGGCTACCCCCAGCTCCCACTCACATCAAGGGCCTTGTTGTGCAAATGGTGACTACTGGGAGCTCCTCCGTTCCTCCTTAGTACCACAGCACAGCTCTATCTGCGCCGACTGCAGACACTGCTGCCCATAAACCATGTAGCCTTTCTGGAAGAGCAGCTTATGGCGGCCTTGCCAGAGGAAAGTTCTTGGTCTCTACCTGCTCTGTGGTTTGCTGCCCCCTGCAGGAGAGCAGAGTCAGCAGAGCAACAGACAAAGGCTGGTTTCATGTTGTTTATCTAGAAGGCAGATATTTTGAATCGGTTATCGCGATGTGGATTTTCAATTATTTATCACTAAATCGCGCAGTCCTATCACTGAGCTATGTCTCCTGTAACTATGTCATTGCAGTAGTTGCTGGCCTGTCTCTCACTCTCTTGTCCTTAACGGTACCCACAATGCATTGCCAGAATCAGCTGGACACATCCACTTACCTCATGGCCAACGATCAGATACAATGGGAGCCGTAAGGCAACATTATCTGGAGGGCTTCAGGTTAAACAAACCCTGCTCTGTCTCACAGTGAAGCTGCCTCTGAAGAGTTTCCACAAAAGGAATATATTTATAAAGGCGTAATTTCCAAAAATGTATCGTAGAAAAATGGCCCTTTTTTGTATTTTCCATACAGATAAAAGCACATCATCTTTTATTGTTGGAGGTAGGCAAGGAAGGAACCAGGGAGGTGTGCCACTTTATTTTACTCCAAAAGGGGGGGGGAGGAAAAGACCCAAGGTCACCTGTCAATAACCGAACAAACCTTCCGTAAATCACAACACTTCACAAATAAATTCCTCATCAGTAATTAAAACCAGGCCTTGCTGGCCCCCGTGTTATCAGCTCATCAAATTCATTGCTCATCTAGAATAACAGATCCACATCTGCAGTCATTACAGCACGCCAGATAAATCAATCCTTTCAATGATGCTTTGAGCCATCTCTGCTCCCTTTTAACCAGCCCGATATTTATTTCCCTCTGACACTTCTGACATTCTATTTACTGTAGGCAAATGGAACTCATACGGCACCTTGTAATGGCTTTACCAAATCCCATTGTGGGGTGCATCTTTGAAGAGGGATGGTGGCAATAAACAAGGTTTTTTATGGTGCAAGTGTGAGCATCCCACTCAACACACACACACACACACACCACCTTTGACTTCTGCAGGATTTTTGTAAAAGTTTTTTTTATGCATGATTACAGGTAGAGCAATGAGGAATCAACAGAATACTTCTTAGACAATTTGACATTTTGCAATTTTTGTCCAGGCCAGCAGAGCAAGACAGGAGGAGCTTTGTAGGCAACCCATGTAGACAAAGCAAGAGATAAAAGGTGTCACTCTGCTAAATTTTACTCAGACTAGACTTATTGAAATTAATGGATTGTGTCCATTCATTTCAATTGCTCTGCTTTGAGTAAAACTTAGTTGAATGCTGCCCACTAACTCTAGTTAAAGAGATTTCACTGTTGGTATTTCTGAATACAAATTATTTTAAAGTTTGATCAGGGAAATATCTGTTCTGCACAACACACCAACTAGCACTTCAGCTTTAAGTGTTCACATCTACCATGCAAGCTAAGATGTCAAATGACATATTTTTCCATCCTTGAGAAAAATGAGATTTTAAAACATAAGTCTGTTCATTCTCAGCAAGAACCAGAGTCAGGTGGTAGCGAAAAGCCTATAGGAGAGAGGGGTTTAAACTGTGTTTTAGGGAGCCTTGGGTTTGGAGAAATTAGCAATGGTTGCCAAGCTTTTCTCAATGCCAGCTCATCTTTCAAAATGCCAGATTCAGGTTGGTCTGACACAGTAGAAATATATTTAAAAAATTAATTTTTAAAAAACGTGGTTTGAATCCCCACAATGGGGTGAGCTCCCATTGCTCAGTCCCTGCTCCTGCCAACCTAGCAGTTCAAAAGCACGAAGTGCAAGTAAATAAATAGGTACCGCTCTGGCGGGAAGGTAAACAGCATTTCCGTGCACTGTTCTGGTTTGCCAGAAGCGGCTTAGTCATGCTGGCCACATGACCCGGAAGCTATATGCTGGCTCCCTTGACCTATAAAGAGAGATGAGCGCTGCAATCCCAGAGTCATCCGCAACTGGACCTAATGGTCAGGGGTCCCTTTACCTTTACCTTTAGAGACCAACTAAGTTTGTTCTTGGTATGAGCTTTCATGTGCATGCACACTTTTTGACCCAGCTAAGGACCAAGAAAAGGATCCCCAGCAACATCAAGGTACTGTACTATCAGTACATCTGAGCTAAAGAGCAGGAAGAAGCAGGTGCTCAGTAGGGACATATAAGCTGGATGGTTGCTTTTTCTCATCCAAAGCAAAGCCTCAAGGCCATGCACATATTAAAAATGTGCAACATACAAAAGTAAAACTAATATTAAATATTAAAATTGAAATATGAAGAATAAAAAACACTTCTGCAGATCACTAGGAAAAGAAGAACGGAAACTGGAATTACATCTGAATAGCTAAATAATTATGTTTTAAGGAAGTGCCAAAATAAAATAAAAAATGGTACCTAGAGATGTAAGAAGGCATCATTGTTCCCTCATGGCCTTTATTCTTTGCATACAGCACTGTTTCCATAATGCTGCAGATCATCTTACATTGAAAATGTTATTTCTCTTGCTGTCCATCAGGGTGGAATTATGTAACTTATACAATTTATGTAATTACATAAATTACATTGACACTCTGTTATTCCATCCCATTCATTCCAATGCAAAGGAAGCACAATGCAAATGGGAGAAAATGCCATTGATTATGTATCACTTGTGGACTGAAAGCAACAATAGATAGGAGTCTTTGCAGACATTAAAATGGTCAGTGTTAACTCTGGATGTTCTGTGACTGCCAACTAGATACGCTTGAGGATTTTGTTCAATCTGCATTTTTAAGTAAATCGACTTGATTCTGGACTAAAGCACAAATCAGTACATAGTTATCCTTTGTTTTTCACACTTCTCCATATTTTGTGATACCATTATTGGTTTGAAAAATGTATCAAATTGAATGTGTAACCCTGAATCTTAGGTTAAATTGCATTTAAAAATGGACAATTTGTGAGGAAAAAATACATTCAAAAATCATGGATAGCATTCAGAAAAGTCCTACTCAGAGTAGACCCATTGAAATATCTGCATTGCTGGGGGTTACTTCCAACTCTACAATAATATGGAATTAATGAACCTAAATTACTCATATCTACTAAACCCAATGGGCCTACTCTGAGGAGAACTAGCACTGTATACTGCCTAATGTGAATGTTTGTGCTTTTTAAAAAAGATAGACATGGATCTACCAGATGATCCACCAGATGTTCTTGGGCTCCAATGCCCATCAGCTGCTAACCTGGATGCAACCCTGCTTACTCTGACCATCAACCCTGCTGTCACACACCCACCCCACACACATAACCCCTTTCTCAGGAACGAGCCAGCAATAAATCACACTGTGTAAGTTAGAGTTAACTCTTCGTTAACAAAAACACAATCAGCACAGAAGTGTCAGGCCTAATGTGTACAGCAGCACATCTCCAGGAGGTCTTGCCCCCTGAGCCTTCTTTGCTTAGGGGCTCCCAGCTGGTTCCTCCCGCTGTTCCTCTGTGTCCAACAAGCTTTTCTGAGTGTGAGCTCACCTTGTAAATGCCATTCTGACCCAGCAAATGAGTGGAAGGAACAGATTACCAGTTGTTAAGGAGTAAGGTTGCACTCTCAATTCCTATGAGCTAAAGAGCAAAGACAAACAGATGCTCAGTGGATATTACATGTGCTGGACATAAAAGGTGCTGTTGTTTTTATCCAACAATGCCACCCTGAAAATGTTAATGTCAACCGATTGAATTTTTAAAAGTCTTAAGGAGGTGCCTAAAATAACACATTGCTGGTATCATTCTGATTTCTAAGGGGCATGTGAGAGGGACCTTAGGATGAAGGATGAATTACAGATCAAATTTTTATTACTAAAACTGATTATGATGATGAATAGTGATGATGAACTCTCAGTACAAACTACTGTCACCAGGATTTTTTTCTTGGGGGGGGGGGAACCATGACCGTTTAAAACAGTATGGTGCTGCTTTGAAGGTATGGTGTAGGTGGGTCCCAAGAGTGAAATTTCCACTGCCATCCACACTCAACAATAGCCTTTAAAAGGAAGGGAGTTTGCACCCAGAGCATGCATTTGCAGAACACAATCTGAGTTCCTTAGGTTTCGATTAGCTGCTGACTTAAGGCACAAGATGATTTAATTATCCATTTCAATTAATCTCTTAAAACACACCGAGAAATCAAGAAGTTGCCAATTTCTCCTCCGTTTGCTGCAGGAGCCAGGAGGCTTGCTCAACAATGCACACTTACAGAGGGGCGGGGGGGGGCGGGGGAGAGAAGTAGGCTACCCAAATAACAGTCTCTATGAAGAGGAAGGGTGGTGAATGTTCTATAGTTCAAAGGCCACATCACCTATGTGCAACCTCCCTATTCTCTATCCACACTACCAAGAGGCCGGGGTGGGGCGTCCCATTTCACCGCCTGAGGCAGAAGGGGAAGGTGCCACCTCGCTATGCCCCACTCCCTCCTTTACTTTTCACAGCAGCACCTGCAAAACAGCAGCAGCCATAGCGGGTTCCGGTGAGATCTCACATAGTCTAGCTCAGCTCTTCTGAGATCTCATGGAGAGCAAAAAACTGCTGCAATATTTCAGCAAGATCTTGCGAGATCTCACCAGAAGACAGCACTGTTGCAAGTGCTGCCAGGGTAGGTGGAGTGCCCACAGGAGCGCTGTCTCTTGGGCTTCCACCACTGGAGGCAGCTGCCTCAGCCTGCCTCATGGGTGAGCCAGCCCTGCAAGAGGCATTGTAAGAGCTTAAGGATATATTCCAACCCAGCAAAATCTCTCAAGTAGGATAAGAAGCAAGGCCAATGAGGGGTGTGGCCTAGGGAGAGTTCCAAGGACCAGACCAGGGAGGCCTGGAGGGCTGCATGCAGCTCCCCAGGCTTCAGGAGCCTTCCTTGTCCCTTGCAAAACATTTTTATACCCTTGTGGATCAACTGGCAAAGCACAATTTAAATTGCTACTTTTCCCAGAAATAAATACAGAATCTGCTGATCAGCCCCTCACCTTTTTCACCAGGAAAAAAAATATCGCAATTTTAATGTCCATGTGCTCCATTCATTTTCATTTTGCACACTGATACTTGGATTATAGATGAAGTGGCCTTTGAATAAAAGGGTTTTCATGGATTTAGCAGCCACAATAATTCTAGCTATGGGCAGTGCAATCCTACATGTGTTTACGTAGAAGATCCTAGTGTGCTCCGTGTCACTTACTGCCTAGTAAGTGTGTACAGGACTGCAGTCTATGAAGCAAAGAACAGCTTTATATGTAGTTTCACCGTTTTCAAAATGTGTGTTTTTAAGTGGGTGCAACACTCCTGCTCCAAGTCTAAGAACTTTCCAACAGAAGCATTGGAATACAGGCATAGCTATCAATCATATTCCTTTGGCCCTGTATGATTTGATATAATAAATATTTTGCTTTAATACAGCCAGTGGTCTTTTTTTTTGGAGTTAAAGAAAAGGAGGTGCCAGTACTCCTATCTTAACAAAAGCGCTGTGACTGACAGCTGATATTCCGCATCACAAGTACCATCTCACACGAAAAGCACCACAGACAGCACATCCAAGTGCCTAATAAGGTACCTTTGGTAAATTCTTAGGAATCCTTAAGACAGCTCTGCAAGGTAGGCCAACATTATCATTTCTGTATTGCAGACAATGAAGTATCTCTTCTAAATTACTACATGCTTTGTCTACCTGTGATGCCTACATAGCTACATAGAATCTAGCACTTCATGTGGTAAAGGTAAAGGGACCCCTGACCGTACTCTGGGGTTGCGGTGCTCATCTCACTTTATTGGCCAAGGGAGCCAGAGTACAGTTTCCGGGTCATGTGGCTCTGGCGAACCAGAGCAGAGCACAGAAACGCAGTTTACCTTCCCGCCGGAGCTGTCCCTATTTATCTACTTGCACTGCGTGCTTTCAAACTGCTAAGTGGGCAGGAGCTGGGACCGAACAACGGGAGCTCACCCTGTCGCGGGGATTCGAACTGCCGACCTTCCAATCGGCAAGCCCTAGGCTCTGGTTTAACCCACAGCGCCACCTGCGTCCCACTTGTGGTACCAGAAGTAAAATACATGGTGAGAAGGAACTATGGACTCTTTAGAGGGCTCCACCTCTTTCATCTCTCTCACATGAGGCAGCTGAGGAATGTAAGAGGGAGAATCTGAGTACTGAGTACTGAAAGGGGGAAAGTTTCTCTTTTAAACAGCAGAACTTGGACAAAAGTGGGGTGAGAAACACAGAGAGGCAATTGGCAGTTTTAAACAAAAGCAGAGGTTTGAGTAAAGCAAGGATAGGGGATCACTGAGAGGGAAATGATGGTTTTAAAAAACTGAGCAAAAGCTACTTTATTCAAATCCATGCTGTTGTTTAAAACCACAGTTTCTCTCTCCATTTCCTTTTTACATTGCTTTACTCAAACTTTAGGTCTAGGGGGCCTTGAATTTGAAAAGCTTAGCAATGGCTGACAGGTGTCAGGAGTGAGCGACCAATAAACGCACCATGCAAGTTGGAGTTAACTCTTTATTAGCAAAAACACCATTGACACGGGAGTGTCAGGCCTACTGAGCACAGCAACTCAAATCCAGGAGGTGTTACCCCCATGAAGCTGTTGCTGAGACTGAAGGTCCCCACCTCCCCACAGCTGCCTAAGTCCTCTCCTCTCCAGGTTTCTTTTTTCCCCCCAAGACTGTGTTGGTGCGTCACCAATTTCTCCTTCACCCTTTTCATACCTCTTCTGGTACTGGAAACAAGGGAAACAAGGGGGAAGGGGAGCTCATCGCAGCAGGAAAGGGAGACACCCATGATTCTTCACCAGCCTGACTCATCTCTGCCTCTTGGCTTCCCTCCTTCCACTCTCCCCCCACGCCAGCTTTTGCCTCTGATTCTGCACTTCACTTTGCCAGACTCTCCCCTGTTACCTCTTCAGCTTCCAACACCTTCAGCTTCCCACCAGTCTTCTCCCACCTTGTTGTCCCACCATCAATCCCTAGACTCTGAGCCTTCTTCCCTTGGGAAGGCACCCTACCTGATTGTCCACTACTGGGAACAGGATACTGGACAAAGATCTGGTCTGATATAAGGTTGCCATATGTCCAGAATTTCCCAAACATATCCGGAATACTGCAGGCGGCAGCAATGCCTGGGGTAAATGTCCGGGAAAAGGAGCTCTGTCCATATTTTCGCTGTTTGAAATATGGAAACCCTATCTGATCTAGCCTGATTTATAGGGTATTATGATTTGACACAGGAACTTCTTGTTCCCAACTCACCCCCTTTCCCTTCGTGCTACATGCAGGTCACTGTTACTTCTAACCATTTGATGATCCTTAGCAAGCAAAGGATCATCAATGGTACCTGTTGGTAATTGTGTGAGCAGTTCACAGCCGGGTCAACAGAATATATCTTAAATGTCCTCTTCAAGGCCTAAAAAAAAAAGTTTAAAACTGGCAGTGTTAAACAGCCAAAACTCTCCCAGTTTTGTTGAGTGGACCTGATCACATGCTTGAGAATTAAAATGTACCAACAGCTACTCTTGAGAGGGACAACAGCTTATCTAGATTGCAAGCACAGGTGTATCAGCCAAATATATTCCTCAGCAAGCACGGATGGTAAACAGCTTCAGCCATTGAGTGTAAATAACTTTCAAGCCACTGAAGATTTTCCCCACTTCCTTTTTAATATATTTTTAATGCGGTTTCTATTTTAATTAGCTAAATACATTTCAAAATGCACAATTTATCTCAGCCCGCAACTTGGAGACCTTTGTATGGCTCCCTGCTGGAATTTCACAAATAAATCACAGCTAATAAATAGGAGCAATCGGTGTGCCAGCTAGCCTTTCTTGAGGAAGGAAATGTCACTAGTTGCAAGCTGAAATTTATTTTCTCCTTTTCATCTTCAAAGCATTTTACAAGCATTAGCCAGCTGACATGGGGCTTTTGCATTTTCTCAGAGTTACAATACTGTTTGTGGGGGGCACAAGTTTTCTGAGTATGCCTAATTCCCCAGTAAGATAATAATGGCATTTATTGGTTACAGCTCGTTTTCCCCAAACTGAGCAAGGTTAACATTGGCAGTTCTAAGGTAACTGTGTCCTTTGCAATAATGTGTGCAATGAATAATCATCTCCCACAAAGAGACGGAGCACCCTCCAATATTTTGTTCAAGTTGATGCTGAGAGGAAGGAGGAAGTCACTCTGACATCCTTGATACTTCCTGCTGTTAAAAGATGCCAATGTTTGGGATTGCATGAGGACACAGAGGACCAGAAGGGGCCTCTCCATATCCGCTTTCCATCAGTTCAGAGAGCTGCTGCCACAGTTACCACGAGGCCCCACATGGTGGTTGGTTCATAGGCCACTGTATGAATCTGGTCTTGGGAATCAACAAAAGGAATATTCAAGTTTGTGGAGGTCATTTTAGACTTTGATGCAAGTCATCCTGTGCACAGAGCCATGGAGTGATTTTACTCTATGAGATCACGTAGTGAATAATCCAAGTCGTATGAGCCGCATAGTGGGGCTATTTTATGGGGTAAAAAAGAACTTGTGTTTCCTCCTTTGTAGACTCTTTAACTAATTATCTTAAAATTACTGCTAAGGGGGCTAACCTATGTACTGTTTCATTAGCATTCACCACCATTGTCACAACATGAAGGGGAAGATGTAGGTACAAAGAGAGACACAAGCTGCCCAGGATTATCATGTTACATGAACCCTTTTTATTTTTCCATGGCAAATGGTTCAGAGCAGCATGAACACAGCTCACTTGAAGTTTCCCTCTGCCTAGATCACACACCTAGAAAAAAAGATCACACCATTTGCAGCTGTCTTGGAAGCTAAGATGACATGTGTGTATCAATAATAATTCAAGGGATGCAGCAGCACCATAAAAAATTGGGGGGGGGGAGAGAAGTGGCAAGGTGCATTTCTGAGGCAGTGGATCGTTTTGTAACACTGTTTCTGGAATTAATGGAGAGGTTCACATCCATGCTCCCATCCCTTAACCTGTTTCATTGCAGGTAAATCCTGTTGATATAGATCGTATTATATTTTGGGTAAGTCAGTTGTACAGTTTGTAAATTTTAAGATTCCAGGCCTGCAACAAGGGATGGGGGGTGGGATTTGATCTGGTTCACATTTAAAGATGATCCTACCTAGTTTGCACTTCCTAAAGCAATACATGGGGACACGGGTGGCGCTGTGGGTTAAACCACAGAGCCTAGGGCTTGCTGATCAGAAGGTTGGCGGTTCGAAGCCCTGCCACGGGGTGAGCTCCTGTTGCTCAGTCCCAGCTCCTGCCCACCTAGCAGTTCAAAAGCACGTCAAAGTACAAGTAGATAAATAGGGACCGCTCCGGCGAGAAGGTAAATGGTGCTTCTGTGCGCTGCTCTGGTTTGCCAGAAGCGGCTTTTGTCATGCTGGCCACATGACCCAGAAGCTATATGACAGCTCCCTCGGCCAGTAACGCAAGATGAGCACTGCAACCCCAGAGTCGGACACGACTGGACCTAATGGTCAGGGGTCCCTTTACCTTTAAAGCAATACATGAAGTATAACACAGCAATCCTATGTTTTATGCAGTTCTCCAGCCAAGTAATATTTCCAAATACCTATACAGTTGGGGAAAGTGTGCAATAAAATTTAATTGAATTCTCTCAGTTTCTCATTTCCGCCATCTTGAATTCAGCTCTCCACATTTCCATGTCAGGAACAACAACAACAAAATTAAGTCATCTTGAAAATTCAGTAGAATACAGAGAGGGGAGGGAAGGGATGGGGGGAGGGGAGGAAAGGGAAGAAGAGATAATTGGCACGTATATTATACTTTGTGTTGGCTATGTAAATTATTTTCATTATGATTCTCTTTTGTTTAATTTGTAATGATTGAAATGAAATAAAGAATTATTTTACTAATAAATAAAAAGAAAATTCAGTAGAATTTTCGTTTGAATTTTCCTTAAATACCGTATGCAAGTTTTATGCAATCTTCCCTAATATACAGATTTTTTGAAAGCATTCAATATACATTGCCTAGTGCAGGCGTGGCCAAACTTGGCCCTCCAGCTGTTTTGGGACTACAATTCCTATCTTTCCTGACCACAGGTCCTGTTAGCTAGGGATGATGGGAGTTGTAGTCCCAAAACAGCTGAAGAGCCAGGTTTGGTCATGCCTTGCCTAGTGTAACTCATTGTCTAGGTTATTTTCAGTAATGTATTATTTTATATGGACACTTTCCCCTAATAGATGCATTTTTTTGTAGATATTGGTTGGTTGGAGAACTCGAATGCAAAATTCAGCAAAATTTGAATTTTGAAGGATGGCTATTTTGGTTCAAGCATTGTTTTGCAAAGTGTGGATTAGTAAGGTTTGCCTTTAAATGTGAACTGAATAAAATTTACCACACATCCCTAGCTCTTCCTAACATAGCATAGCCATAAATATACTTATATGTCACAGGTAGCTGCTAGAGAAGAGCCAGAAACCAGATGCTGCGCCACAGAGTCAGAGGTGAGGAACCAAAGCAGGATTCACATCAAAATGCTCCCAAGCCAGATAAGCCACAACTGCCCAAACCCCAAACTAAACAGGACCATAGCTCAGTGGTACAGCATCTACTTACCATACGGAAAGTCCCAGCTTCAGGCCCTCATATATCCAGGTAGGGCTTGCTGAGACCATTACCTGAAAAAGCTGCAGCGCTGCTGCCAGTTAGTGCAAGCAACACTTAGCTACATGGACCAATGGACTGATTCAGTATAAGGCAGCTTCCTATGTTCCTATAGACCTTGGTCTACAAGTGCCCAATGAAAACCTATCGTGAGAGAAACCAGTTTTAGAATACTTCACTGCCCTAGGAGATGCACCATAGCACAGCTCACCATAATGGGCTGAGGGTTTCTGGTTCTTAACCCAGTAGCTCCTGAGAGGCTTGGGTAATTTAAGTCTTCTCAATACCAATCTTACTCTTCTCTATCTGCCTCAATACTTTTGATGCTCATACATGTAACCAGCATCAGTTCTTTCCTTCCTTGTTGCTGTCTGCATCAGACAGGCAACAGAGTGTTCTTCCCCAAACTTTGCTTCCCAGTTTTTGTTGGGCTCCAGTCCCCATCATGCCCAGCACAGCCAATGGTGGATCTTGAAGTCCAGCAACAACTAGGAACCCAAGCTTGGAAAAGGCTGCAATGGGGACTGGTTCTCAGCATTCAAGGCAACTCAATACCCTTTTAATACTGTATATACTTGAGTATAAGCCTAGTTTTTCAGCACATTTTTTGTGCTGAAAAAGCTGCCCTCGGCTTATACTCGAGTGAGGCGGGCTGTGGGAGCGCGGAGAAAGAAGCCCTTTCTCTCCGCTCATGCCGCCACCTGCTCTCCCCAGTCAACCATTCCTTAAGAAGCGTACAAGAACAGCGGTTCTTTACTCTCCCCAGGCAGCTTGTTCCATTCCTGAACTGCTCGCATAAATGCAAACTTGGTGAAGGAGGAAGAGGAAGGAGCAGCCCAAAGGGCTGCTTTCGGGTTGCTCGTTCCTCCTCCTCCTTCACAGCGGCAAAGGTGAACCAGCTTATACTCGAGTCAATAAGCTTTCCCAGGTTTTTGTAGGAAAATTATGTGCCTCAGTTTATATTTGGGTCGGCTTATACTCGGGTATATACGGTAATTATCTCTGAACTAAAGAACTCAATACAAAGCAGTAAAATGGAAGTGGGGAGCCTGTGCTCCTCTGATGTTGCGAAGTCCACTTTCCATCATCCCTAGTCAGCAAGGCCAATGGTCAGAGTTGATGGGAACTGAGAGTCCAACAAGATCTGGGGGGCATCACGTTGCAAAGCAGATCCTTGAAGTCAGGCAATGAATAACTAGGTGCTAGACAACCCCTTTTAGAATAACACCTGCACAGAGTGTAACAAGAGCTTTTAAGCATATAGCTTTCAGACCTGCCATCCAATGCTGTCCCTGCATTAGGGCTAAAAAATGAGTCCTTCCATGTCTCATTCTCTCTCTCTCGCTCTCGCTCTCTCTCTCGTTCTCTCTCTCCAACTCTCCCCCCTCCCAATTCAAAACTGTCCCTTTAACACATCACTCCTAATTAGATGATTACTGCTTGGAAGGGCAGGAGATAAGTCATTTGCATAATTTAATCATAAAGAGAAGTTAAAGATACAGATTTTGCTGTTCGTTTGTACAATTATCTTCCCCAGCCCAGAGGCGGGCAGGTGGGAGGGGGGGAGGAAGAGAAGAGAGAAAAGGGGAGGGGGAGATATTAATGTGATTAAACAGTATTTCTGCAAAACAGGCAACTGTGTGTCCTGTATTAAAAACAGAGCTAGAGGCAAATGAAAGATTAATTTCAGAAGACAATCAATTTTATTCTACATGACTGTAATAAATAACAGCTCATCTGCAGACAAGTCATTAGGCCTTGGGTGGGTACATGTGTCACAAAGTCTAAATGACACACAAGGCTGGATATTCCACCCAAAGAGCATGTGGAATAAACAGTCCTCCAGCTGGCATTTCAACCTAGACATTTAGAGGGCTTCTGAGAAACGGCAGCGAGAGCCAGGTTAAGCAATAAGGGAATGACTCTACAGGAACCAGCACCTCAGCCAACGCATTACCTGTTCCTGGGTGTTACTTATCCCATTTCATATTTCATCCATTGACATCAAACTAACACAATGATATGAAGTCTATATGAAGTTGCAGTCAATATGCAGGTTTTTAATCTTCTTAATCTGGTCGGTGTTGTAGGAAGTAATGGGCTGGATGAGAACTGATAAACTGAGTCTTAATGCAGATAAATGGAAGGTATTCTGGGTTGGTTGCTGTTGCTGATGTGGTTTAACTCTCCTTGAAGGAACTAGTGTGCAGCTTGGGGGCACTCCTTGATTCAGCATGGTCACAAGGAGGCCTATGTGGAGGATTTACAAGCCATTTGTATACCATTAGAGCACGGGTAGGCAAACTAAGGCCCGGGGGCCGGTTCCAGCCCAATCGCCTTCTCAATCTGGCCCGCGGACAGTCCAGGAATCAGCGTGTTTTTAAATGAGTAGAATGTGTCCTTTTATTTAAACTGCATCTCTGGGTTATTTGTGGGGCATAGGAATTCGTTCATTATTATTTTTTCAAAATATAATCCAGCCCCCCCACAAGGTCTCAGGGACAGTGGACCGGCCCCCTGCTGAAAAAGTTTGCAGATGCCTGCATTAGAGCCTTGCAAGGGGAAAATTATGTTCTGGTATATAATTTTGTTCTGGTGGCGCTGTGGGTTAAACCACAGAGCCTAGGGCTTGCTGATCAGAAGGTCGGCGGTTCGAATCCCCTCAATGGGGTGAGCTCCCGTTGCTCGGTCCCAGCTCCTGCCCACCTAGCAGTTCAAAAGCACATCAAAGTGCAAGTAGATAAATAGGTACCGCTCCGGCGGGAAGGTAAACGGCGTTTCCATGCGCTGCTCTGGTTCGCCAGAAGCGGCTTTGTCATGCTGGCCACATGACCCGGAAGCTGTACGCCAGCTCCCTCGGCCAGTAACGTGAGATGAGCGCCACAACCCCAGAGTCAGACACGACTGGACCTAATGGTCAGGGGTCCCTTTACCTTTTACCTTAACCTTCTGATTAGACTACTGTAATGTGTTCTATGTGGGGCTACCCTTGAAGAATATCCAGAAGCGGCTGCTAGTTAAGAGTGCTGCCACCAGAGTTCTGAGTGGTTCACCAAGTCAAAATAATATAGCACAAATTCTTAAGAGAGTAAGACCCTAAACATATTGACTCATTAATAAGCTCCACTGAGTTCCAGTGGTGCTTAGTAACCAGTAAGTGAGGTTAGGGTTATAGGATGAAGTTTATTTCCATACTAATTTACAAAACTACACCTGTCGTCACCAGAAAGTAGAGAGGGTGGCCGTCTGTATGCTACATCATCTTCGATATTGCATGTATCATACAATCAATGTATTGTGTTTTATATCCAAACAGAAACAGCTGCATTAAAAAGAGAGAGAGAACATGCCAAGTCTGGGATTGTCGCGGGTTTTACAATAAGTAAAGGCGGCAACCTTCCCTAACAACAACTAAATTGCCTGGGGTCTCAGAGAGAAAGCTTCATGCCATAACAGTTATAACTGTTAATCCAATACACCTTTTATACAAACCAATAAATACACGAGTGGAAAAACAGCACAGATGTTCATCCCTAATGCAATCTCCATTCAATTTCCTAAGTGCGGTCCCTCTGTGCAAACTAGCTTAGCGTTATGTTTAGCTTGCAAATTCTTTTAATAAATAATGAATGCAATAAAACCAGTAGATCAATGGCAGGCTTGAGAAATCATAAAGGGGTTGAGGGGAGGGGGGGGAAGGAGAAGCCTTTTGTGTTTGAGCTGTTACCGATTTAAAAAAGAAAAGAAAACTTTAATCCACAGGCAGATCAATATTACTCTTTTCCTTTTTAACCCAGTGCATAAATAGCGTGTTGTCTCTAACTGCAGTTTAAATGCTGTTACCAGAGATCAGCCACGAGGAACCCGATATGATCACTGCACACAACAGTAATTGAACATTTTGTAAAGCTTTAAACGTTTGCGAAACTACATTAGAACTACTGATAAGGAGCAGGATTACATATATATATATATATATATATATATATATATATATATATCCTAAAAGGAAAATAAATGTTGCATGGACATAAGAACTGCTGTTATGCTGTCAATTTAATTATTTGCATGACTTTGGATTTTTATTGAGAATTCATAGAGCTAGATCAAGAACATGCGTCTGGCGCAACGCAATGCAACAAGGAAAACAGGCTTAGAAGGTCAAAATAGCATACAGACATAAGAAACATAATCTCCTTACTCTCACTTATGGCAGAGAGACGACAGAGAAGTTCATGTGAAAAAGGACATATACAAGGGATGCTATATCGCTAGGTCATTAATTACATGGATATAAAAAGGCATACACTGGAACCTTTCAGGGACAGACATAATGCCTTTAGCTGTGGTTATTAATATTTCTAATTCTCCAGCTGTAGAACTGGTGGGGAAAAGTTTCTCCCCGCACTCTGCTGCCTTTCAGAAGCGTGCGTTAACCGGTGGCCATGGAGAGCAAAACCGCATTGCCCCAAGGGATGTCTCTAATATATCAAGCAGAATAAATCTGTAATCACTGAGAACCATTACATGCTAGACTAGCTGTAGCACTTAGTAATTCATGTTTAATCAAAACACTCTTTTTAAAATAAAAAAATTGCCCTGCACATATACTGTATAGCAAAGAATGAGCCTGGCTGCACTGCTGGAGATTCTTTTCAGAGCACTAAAGAGTTCAAATTTGTGGCTTTTCCAATCAGGTCTGTTCTTTCTTCACAACTTGTTGCGTTCTCATTGCAGTCGTTGCTGAAACTGAGGTTTTGAGGTCAATAGCAAAAAAAAAAAAAAAAAAAATGCCTACACAACTGAATGAGGTGTAGCGAAGGATTCCTACAGGATATATAAAGGGGCTTAATGAATGGGAAAGAGAACGCCTTTGGCTGCGGGCCTGTAAACAGTTAAGCTGCATGAGCCCCATTAACTTCAGCGGGATTTAAGTTGCTTCATTGCATGCAGAACTGCAGACATAGGGTTGTATCCTCCTAAGTCCAACTCAGAGCAGACCCACTGAAATTAATAGGTCTGGGTTAGGCATGCTCATTGATTTCAATGGGTCTACTCTACAAAGGACGAGCATTAGCGGCAACCCTCTGTTTGGAACATCAAGAAGAACTTTACATTTGCTCAGCTATGTTTGAATAGCAGGTGAAGGCACGAGGCAAAAAATCTCCTATTTACAAGTGTCTTTACACCAGTTATTCCATTTAATATATATTGCAGGTTTAAGGAGTTGAGGACAGGTTTTTGTTTTGTTTTGTTTTTTAAAAAAGCTTTCATCTGGAGTAATGACTCCTATCTGAAGTAAAGGGTTCAGATAAAAGAAACATCTACTCAAAACTGAAAGAGAGATGGAAAATTTCAACAGATGTAAGGAGGAGTAGGACTTTGAAAGCTTCAGCAAAGGAAAAAACGCAAACACAGCACAGCAATACCATCTACGACCATATGACTATTTTAAATACCACTGGTTCAATGACGATAAAGGAGTTACACTAGAAGATGTTGTCGAGGTTTGAACATTAAACTATGATATAGTTGTTTAGCCAAAGCATGGCTTAACCAGAGTTGGCTTTCTGGAAACAAACTGCAACAGTTTGTTGTTGGCTCATAAACCATGGCTTGTTTAACTGTGGTTTGGTGTTATGTCCAAGCCTAGCAGCCTCACTTAACCATAGTTCGTTTGGCCAGCCAACTCCAAATGCTCATCAAGCTATAGAAACACAATGGAAGAGCAGCAGGAAAGTGACCCAGTCTTTGGAGCATGGGTAGGCAAACTAAGGCCCGGAGGCCAGATCCGGCACAATCCCCTTCTAAATCCAGCCCATGGACGGTCCGGGAATCAGTGTGTTTTTACATGAGTAGAATGTGTGCTTTTATTTAAAATTAATCTCTGGGTTATTTGTGGGGCATAAGAATTTGTTCATTTCCCATAGATAGATAGATAGATAGATAGATAGATAGATAGATAGATAGATAGATAGTCTGGCCCTCCACAAGGTCTGAGGGACAGTGGTGGACCGGCCCCCTTCTGAAAAAGTTTGCTGATCCCTTTTTTTGGACCAACTAGCCATAGTTCCTTTGCCTGTAAGATAGCTCACAGTTTGCTGAACAACCTAGAGTTTTAAATCAGACCTTGCCAACCTGGTGCCCTCCATATTTTTTGGATTACAATCCCCACCATACTCAGCCAGCATGGTTAAGTGTTGGGTGAAAGTGCAACCAGTAATTATTGGACTCCACGTTAATTACAAATTTAATTCAGCATATTTGTTTTACTTATACTGTGTTTAATAAACAAACGTACAAGTGCTTTCAAAACTGTCAAACTTCCTTACTATCACATTTGAAATCAGCACCCATTTGTTGTTCCTAATAAAACTTATTTTAAAGATAAAATTTGCCATAGAAAAATAAAGCACTAGAAATATTTTCCTCCCACGTCATTTGGCAGGGCACTAAGGGCATGATCCAGCCAACTATAAACACTTTTTAAGCCCCACCAGTTTCAGTAGGAGATAGACTGAAGTGCATGCTTAATCCCCCCTTGAAATCAACGGGATTTAAAAGTGTTCAACTATGGCTGAATAACATTCTAAGACCCTTAACGCAGACAGAAACAGATCCCATACAAAGTACTAGTTCCTCATATGTCAGTCATAAGGGTTGTGGGGGTAGCAGGGGGTCCGAAGAGGCCATTAAAATATTATAAGCCAGGTAATAAATTGAATTTAGTACGGCAGGGTAAAATGCTACAGTGCAATAACCAAGATATCTTTCCTTTTCCACGAGCATGTTTAGAATTTAAAATAGCATGCTCTGTTAAAAAAAGCAGCAGCCGTCAGGGTACTTTACGCAACTTTATGATCTGTGATGCCAAATGCTACTTCTGTAGGAAAAGTTACCAGAATGTGCCTGTCAACAAATATTCATTCATTTCCAACCAAGGTATTGGTACATGTGTGAGACCGTTTTAAATTAGTGTAAAATTGATGGATCCAAGAGAAGAAACCTAAGAAATGTCAAGTCCAACTGAATTAACACCCACCTCCAAAATGAGAAAAGCCCACCCTCAGCCACAACAACAAAAGCAATCAATTTAGTTCTGTTTTCAACATTTTCATTTTCAACATACTTAATCTTATATTACTTATCCTGGTCATCCTTTCCCCCCCCCCAATCCTCCTTTTCCTTTTGCAATGAAATATTAATGTTGAGAAAATGGTTACGCTATTAAAAGACCTTGTGCTATATTTAGATACATATATTGATTTCTGCCATTGTGCAATAATTAATCATTCAGAAATAAATTCTTACAAATTTAACCCTGACTTGCTGGCTAATCAAGAGGTTAATTCCCCTTTTCACCCACCCTCCAGAATCATCTTACGCCACGGTTAAGTTTATGGCTTTACTTATGGTTTCCTCCTCTTGCTAAAAATACTGTTTTGGGGTTTTTGGGAGGAAAAATTGTGAGATTTTTTTTCCCCCATTAGAAAACCTGGAGAGAGGGAGGGAGGGGGAGAGAGGTTACCGCCACTTTAAAAGCTTCAATCTCTTTGACATTGCTGGCAGTGTATGGGAACATTAATGCATCTGTCACGATAACAAGCTAAGAATAACATCTAGACATCAAACCGAGCAGAGAATCCATCTGAAGTGATTCATTCAGATCCGTCTCGTTGATTTATTAAACACAGGGCAACATCTGCAGCCTCACAGAGCTGCTTGGCAAAATTAATGCAAGATCAATTCAAATGGAGGGGGGGGGAAGCGAAAAAGAGATAAATCAAAACACAATTTGCATTCAGTTCCACAATCAGGCTTATTGGGTGCAAATGCTCAATTTCCCTTGCCAGAGCCAATGAGTTTTGAAAGTGTGCGCGTTCTGATCCCTACATCTTTTCAGAATTGTCGGATCTGAAGTGACACTGAAGAGTTCTTCTGCAGGTTGAGATGGTGAAAAGGAGAAAAAGAGATGCGGGGAGAGGAAAAATGCTTCCAAAGACCTTTTGAATATGTGGCGAGAACATCATTAATGCCTAATTATTTTGCTTTGGCTCCAGGAGCACAGAATGCCGTATTTTGGGGGAAGGGGAGGAGAGAGGAGGTGGTAGGGAGAGTTTGTGAAGAAATTGCTTCCATAAAAACTCAAACATCTAATGGAAACGTACAAACATTTCCCTTTTGGGGGGGGGAGCATTTCATCTGCAGCTGGAGAAATCTTAGAGCTCTCAGAAATTACAAGATTTGTTTTAAATCACTGTTCCTTCAAATTAGATTTCTTTATCAATGAGCCAGTAAGATATTCAGTGTGCTAAAGGCAAACAAAAGCCAAAACTGTTCTGAATTGCACACACAGAAGCACATTAAACCTCTGGCTTTACACACACACACACACACACACACACACACACACACACACAGTTTCTCCATGTCTCTGGACACGTAGGATGCAATCCTAAACATATTTACTAGGAAGTAAATCCCATTAATTTCAGTGAGACTTGGTGAATAAGCTTATACATATGCTGGTAAAATAATGCTACTAACTAAGCAAAGCATTTCTATAGTGCATATTCAGTGTTCAAGATGCTTCACACACATTGATTCTAACAGACATGTAATGTGGTGCTCAAATTTGAGGGAAAAGGCAGAACAAAACTAATCACGTTGTCTTTTATGCTGGCCCTTTTTGCCACTGTATTTCAAATGCTACGGAGGGGAAATAATTTGGCTAGTACGGGGAAGTATCCCGGGGTGGATTATGCCCTCCATCAGCTTTCCTTCTCATAATTTGACCACCACTGTAAGGTTGTTCAGTATTAATATTCCCATCTTACAAATGATAAGAGGTGGAGAGTAAGGGAACAGTGGTTTCCTGAAGCCACAAGGCTAATTTGCGGCAGGTTAAATAATTGAACTGAAGGCTCACTTCTTAGCCACTGCATTACATGACCCCAAGACTGCCACCCCCCCAAATTCACATCTGTGCCCAAACCAGCAAAATTAACACTTTCCACATACAGCTTGGGGCAAGTTTAAATCCCTGCTGACAATTTATGTAGGGAGAAGCATGCCATTTATTTAAGTGAGCATGGATGAACAATGTGTGCACTGAAATCTGCAGAGTGGCGCATAAGTCCTAGAACTATAACTTTGACATGATTTTTCTCATAAAAACCAGCAACTTTACTGGACTCTGTTTAACAGACCCTACAACTAGAAACAGTTAGAATAAAGTGCGTATGTACAGGCCAGATTCAGGGGACTTTCTTGGTGTTTCTTTTTAACAATGCTTCCTCGTTATTAGGAGGGAAAGGAGGGAAAGGTATAACATTTATAATGCTCTTTGTACAGCCTCTATTCTACCAATCACCCTTCTTTGCTTATGTGAGAAAAGTTTATTCTAATATTGATTCTAAAATTCAGACTGCAAGTAAGAAACTTCTATACATATCTACTCAGAACTCAATGGGGCTGACTTTTAATTAAGCATGTACTGTACAATATATTTCAGCCGAACAACAAATATATGGGTACATAAGCAGATTATCATTGTCTGAAATCCTAACACATAAACAGCACCTTATTCTGAGTCCATCCAGCTCAGTACTTCCAACACAGACTGGCACCAGTTCCCAGCAGGCAAGAGTCTCTCGTCATCTTACCTGGAGACACTGGGTGTAGAACCTGGAACCTTCTGCAAAGCAGATGCTCTAGCACTGAGCTACGGCCTTTCCCCAAACGTTAAATTATAGCAGTGTATGTTTTCAACAGGACTTCCATGGAACACTTAGGATCTGAGTGCATGAGATGCTTACTATAGTTTGTCACAAATTCAGTAGCTGAGTTCCACTTTAAAAATCAAAGAGACACATAAGGAAACATTTGTCCCTCGGCTTAGCTTAAGGTGCTCCTGTTTAATATTTCATCCTGCTGCACGAAAAGGATGTGAAACTTCAAAACAGCTTTTCAAGCCCCCACTGAAGTTGACATTATATCAGAGCGATCTGAAGTGTCTGTAACTTTTTTGTTGTGGCGGTGATTGGCGAGCAAAATAGCCCATAACTTGACTTGTGCAATGACTGAGCGATATTTTTGAAGAATGCATACAGGAAAAAAATTACCCCACCTGCTCAATAATATCATCTTGACAATTTCACTTTCCAGGTGCAGACACTGAACTAGTGTAGGTGACCCTGCAAGAGGAAACGGTTGGATTCATCTTATATGCGCGGGTCTAACTCAGAAATGTTGAAATATGAGAAAATTCCAGTGCATATAATCCACACATTCAATGACACAGATTTTAAATCAAAATTTGAAGTAGATTTGTTTTGATGGATGGATTCATTTGATATGGTGGTTGAGTCAAAACTGAAAACAAGTATCTCACAGGATGATTAATATAAAAACGCAGCAATTCATTTCCAGTAAGATTGATAATTGCTATCAGAACAACTTGATCAGAGAGTTGAAATTAAGCAGATAGCAGAAACAATTAGAAATAATAGCTACAAGGGCCACTGAGTTAGCTGTAGGAGCAGATTTGAAAAAAAAAATCTAACTAGCAAAACACACATAACAGTTTTGAGTTTTTCCTGTTTCACTTTGGGAGGCAGAAGCTGTTTTCCCCAATCTCTGTATTATATCTTTGCTGCACAAATAGCTCTCCCATATTCACATTTTATGTTTCTCCATGCTTTCAAGCCTCTTGCTTTCAGGGTGCCCCATCAGATTTATCCATTATTAGACCCGATTTCATAACTCCCCTCCAGCAAGTTTTGTCAATGGCTCAAAGAGCCCATCTCCCACTCAGTGCCAAATGGAACCAAGAATGTCAAAAGACATTTGTTAAGAACTTTGCATTGGATTTTTTGCAGTTATGTTGTCAGCAAAATGTGCTGCCCTGTTAACTATGGGCAGTGGTCAACTAGCATGGTGCCAGACACAAGATCTGATTCCTGGTCCTTAATTTTAAGCAGGCAGGACAGTAAATCTACTGGTAGATCTTCTGATTTATATTGGACCAGCAAAGATTCTTGTCCCTTAATTGTTTAGCAAGCGCAGCAACAAAAAAACTTTTCCCCCTTCTCCCCCCGCCAAAAAAGTACTGTGAAATGAAGGAAGGTAGGAGTAACTCAGAGTGAACCAAAAGCTCCCTTGAATTCTGTACTTAAAAGAAAATCCTGGGCTCAGAATTATTTTATTTCGAAGTGCTTATATGCTGCACTTGACTACAGTTGGGAGATCCCAGAATTCTAGTAAAATACCAAGAAGGTCCTACAAGCCTGAAGTCTGCATTCCTCAATCTAAAGAACTACCCAGGAATTGGAGCCAACCTGTGAAATTTTAAACTCTTTATTCTTGAAACAGAACCCCCCCCCCCCGTCCTGAAGTAGAATTTGTTCCGTCACATATGCACCTAAATTACTGAATAGGTATGGATGTGAGCAAGAGTTAAGTGCTCTGAGCAGCTCTAGAATTTTACCTGTTGCCAAACTGACAATTAACATGGGGTGATCAAGAGCCTAGTCTTGGAGAAATTATCAGTTTCTAAGGGACTAGGACACTTCCCAAGCAAGTGCAGAAAGCGTGTTATCCAAGTCACACTTTTGTACATAAGACCAACACTTTCCTATAAAAGGTTCTAAGGAATAACATGTAACCAACCACAAGGCTCCTATTGCGGACAAAAAAGTTGCAAAACATTTACCTCACAATGAGTCACAATAGACCTAATCAAACTGCCATGTGGTTTTTTTTAACTAACACATGCTTTATTTGTTCATGTGCAAATGTATAATAGGTTTTTAATGCAGGTCCTTCCCTGCAGAAGAAGATGGGAGTGGGGAGGAATCCAATAAAAATGATTTAATAGTTTCAGGTTTTAGGATCCGATGCAAGCTTTTATTTACATTATAGAGTCCTGAAGATTCTTGCTTACATTGCATGCATTTCTTTATCAATTAATAATGGAATTAAGCACCCTAAAATTTGAAGAAGCTTCTTCACAGTTCCCTAGACCCGAGCTGCTTTTAAACAGCTCCAAATGAGATAACACAACAGACCCTCCTAACTCACTAGCATGATATTGTTCCAGAATTATGCTAAGCAACAGTTAGTCTGTAAACTCTCCTTCAGTTCTTAGGTTCCTATCTCACAATGCTCTCTTGTGAATTTCCCCCCACTTGATGTGCTTCAGCATCACCAAGTTATGTTCACAACCTCTAGCGAGATCCTAACAGGTAAAGTTTCACAGAAAATAATATCTAACAGGGAACTTTCTTCGTCTTCAAAGGAATACGAAGTATGTGTGTGCTGTGCTGTTTTGATGCAAAGAAGTATATCCTTTCATGCACGTTAAAACTATTGCAAAAAATGATTGCCAAACAATTGCAAAAGAAAAAGAAAGAAATTTATTACTACACATTTGAAAAACGCAATTCTCTCCTTTTAACATTCACCACAACTGTGAACCTTGTTATTCTCTGGGCAAGGATACCAGATAATCCCCAACATGAACATCTCAACCACGTATATTATATCACTATTAGGAAAAGTTGTGACACACTTCTTTGCATAATCTAATTCAGTCGCAATCTCCTTTGGGCAAAGAGCATCCTAATGAGGACAGAAGATTTAGGGTCAATGAGATTTAAGGTCAATGATTTGAAGAGACCAGCAGAACTTGTCCAATAAGACTTTCACTGTACAGGGAAGAAGCACCCACAAATTCCAGTTTCTGGACAGACCAACTTTGTGCCATGTTTGGAATCTTACAGCACAGAGCAATTGGTGCAAATTTTTGGGTGGGTGGGGGGATGAATACAAAGATAGACTCCCTGACCTGCCACACAATTTCACCTACTGCACCAAGGGTACATGACAGCAGACTCCAAGGTGCCCCCGGGGCTTTTTGTTGCTTATACCCCCAATAATGCTACCCGGCAGGGCAGGCATTCAGACAACACACTATACAAAACTAAGAAAAATGTGGCAGAGTGAAAAATAATGATTCATGTTGAATTTATCCTGAAATGATGAACAGGATAAAAAAGGAGATGGGGAGGGGGACCCTCCCAACAGACAAAAACTTGTCAGGAAAAGCAAAGGGAAGCCAGGCAGCATCTCAGGGCTCCTGCAGCTACTTTTCCTAAAACTCAGGTGCAGGTATGCTCACCTGCTGGTTCGTTTAAGCTGCAACCCTAAATACACATGTTCCTAATATAACATGCTAATTATTGCATCGTAAGGGCTGCAATCAGGTAACCACTTACCTAGGAACAAGGCCCACTGAACTCAATGGGATTCACTCCTGATTGCACTGTTAGGCTGTGATCTTATGCGCACTCTATCTGAATGCAAGTCCCATTGAGCTGAATGGGAGTTACTTCTGGGTAGACACAAATTGGGTTTCATTATCAAAAGGAAGAGGCTGGTCCTCAATGTTGAACACTTTACCACTTTTTACCACAAGTTGCATTCCTTTCATTTGAACTTACTTCCTGGTAAGCGCGTACTAAATCCCCTACTCCTAACCCTATTTGATTGGGGAAACAAAATCTGTTTGTCCCAATCAAAGTACTGTAACTTACTTTCAAGGAAGCTAAGTTTTAAACAACCACTCTTTAAACGCCTGCAGTTGGAAGTAAAGGTTGCTGAATGAAATCAACAAGATATTCCTCTAAGTGCACTCAGTATTGTTCAAAGAACTATATTGCTGATGCTAAGTATTTCCCCTCGGAAAAAATTTCTACCCTTGGAGAATTTTCCAACCAAAGTGTGTAATATTGATCACTGGGTAAATATAAAATTCCCCATCATTTATATACAGGTGCTAGGACCCACAGAACCAGTGTCCAACATAATGTGTGAATTGGCCATGCATCCCAGTTTCCCACTCAGTTGCAGGTAAGGGCACCCATCATAAATGCATTTGTCTGAACATCTATTAAGCATTAGATGTACTGGGTCAAATATGACCAATTTTGACAAGCACTACTCCTAAGTTTGCCTACAGCTGCAGCCTAATTTACTCCTTGGTAAGTTTGCCTACAGCTGCAGCTTGTTTGCTTCCACGCAATCAAGCCCCATTTAGGATTTCTGTGAGCCTAATGTCCAAGTAGGTCTGCTCAAATCTACCCCAAATCATCAATGATGATCACATACTTCCCTACCAACTACCATCACTTACAATGCGGCTAAACTTTCAGAAGTTAAGTTTGCTTAAGGTTCCAACCCACACACCCCATCCCACCCCCGGCCCACTGATTTTAATTGCAACTCCTCAGGCAAGTCACTTCCAAAGAGTTTTAAAATAAACTCCCTCGTTCCCTTTCAAAGAAACTTTTTTCTTTCTTAATCAAAACCCAAACAAGTTGCACTTCACAAGACCTGTTTGCATCTCTCACATCAGTGGTTCCTTGCTCCCTCAGCTCATTTTCCTGTTTCAAGCAAATTGAACAAGGCTTAAAACTTTTTTGTGCACACGTGGGATCTTCAAAACACAATTCTGTTGACCTGCCCTGGGACTTCGCAATTAGATGGATGTCGGATTTATACAGAACTGTTATCTGAAGCAAAGAAAAAAAGCAGCGTACCCTACTTTTTAAAGCAAGCATCACAGAAACCTAACGGGATTTGTTCCCAAATAAAAAAGCGGGTGATTATTTTTTTTTAAAAGAAGCACGCAACATCCATTCAGCTTCAGGAAGACAAGGAGCTAAGCACTTGGGATACTTTCGACATCCCACTCAGCCATGGAAAGCGACGCTTCCCTCAAACGAACCCGGTTTTTGCAGGGAAGGGAGCCGTGGCCGGACGGACTTGGACCTCTCTGCTCCTCACTACGGTCGGGACCCCGGTGAAGGGGGAGGCCTGAACCGCCATATCCTATGCCCCCCCCCCAAAAAAATACACCCCTCACAGGCACAAACCCACGCACGCACGCACGCGCTCTTTCTCTCTCACTCTCTCACCTGGCATTGGTGCAGTCGTTGTACAAAGTTTCGAAGTCCTTCCGCGTGATGAGTTTGCAGCGGTTAACGCCGGGCTGGATGGCGCCCAGCCCGCGCAGGATACGCACTTGCTCCACGGTGCACACCACGGGCGCGATGTCCAGCCTCTTGAGCTTGGTGTAGACGGTGTGCAGCCCTCCGACCAGGTGCTTGAGGAAGAGGTCGAAGACCTGAGGCAGGCAAATCAGCTCCTGCCCGTCCACCAGGAATGAAGCCACCTTCACCCCGTGCAGGTCGACCATCTTGCACTCGTTCCCGCCGCCGCCGCCGCCACCGCCACCGCCGCCTCCTGCTCCAGCTCCGCTGCCCGGCACGCCAGTGGGAGCGTTGGCGGTGCTCGCGATGAAGCTGTGGATGAGGCTGCTCGTCAGGCGCGGGGACTCCGACGGGCTGGAGGGATAGAGCGCGTCCGCCCGGAACAAGCCCCCAGCGCTCGCGGCGGTGCTGGCGCTGCTGGTGCCGCCGCTGCCGCCGCCGCCGCCGCTCGAAGTTGCCGGGATAATCGGGGGAGAAGACACGGCCATGCTTTCTACTCCGCCCCGGGCGCCTGGATCATCGGCGGCGGCAGCAGCGGCGGCGGCAGCTACAGCATCCAACCTTGCCGGCTCCACTTTTCCACCCGAAACTGTTTGCAACACTCGAGGAAACGGAGGAGACGGAGACGCAGAGCGAGAGAGGAGAGAAAGGGGAAGAAGTGGGGGAGAGGGGAGAAAAAAAACACCCCGCACGCACTCCCACGACCCAGCCGCTCGCGGAGTCGCCTCCCACTTCCCAGCGAAGGGGCGGAGGAGGAGCGCAGAGCGGTAGCGGCCGGCGGCCAATGCGACGCGTCGGGGTCTCAGCCTGGCCGCCAGCCACTGGCTAAGGATGGAGAAGGAGGCGAGGCGGGGCGGGGCCCTCTCTCCCTTGCCCCCGAGCGTTGGGTACCTGTGAATGGAGCGCCGGGACGCATCAGGAGGAGGGTACCCAGCTGGGGGAGGAGGGAAAGGGAAAGTGGAAGAGAGTTTGCGACCCGAGGTTGCGTTTTTGGGAAAGGGCTGGACGTTCTAGCTGCGGGATTGAGGGGTAGGTGGGTGGGTGGGACACCTTTTATGACTTAGAGAAAGAGAAAACCGCGGCGCGGGGGGGGGGGGCAGCAAAGAAACTTAAAACTTGAGGGGTGGCGGGAAAGTTTGCGCGCGCCCCAACCAGAGGCACAGGTGACTGGGAAATAAGCCGCGACCGCGCTTGAATTTTCAACTGGGTTTCTTAGCCAAAGGGAAGGTGCGCAAGAGGTGCAGCCTGATCCTGCGAGGGCGACTCCGCGCCGAAGATCTCGCTCAGTGTGGGACTTAAGGCATCCGACTGAGGGATGCGAGATATGGAGAGCTGCCGTCTCGTGCACACTTAACCTAGGAGTTAACTTTCTGAGTACTCAGACACTCAGTGCAGAGCTGCTACAAATCTGAAATCCTGTGGCACGTTTACTGGGGACAAAGCACCCTCGAACACAATGTGTATACTGTATACACTTATACATTATTTGCATTTATTATTACATTTATTTATTATTTATTACCCAGATATAAATCCTGGCATTTATTACCCACCACGCAAGCCTACATACATAAATACATACATACTGTACATAGAATCATAGTTAGAAGGGACCCTGAGAATCATCTAGTCCAAACACACACACACACACCCCGCAATGAATATGCAATTGTCCCATATGGGGATCAAACCTGCAGCCTTGGTGTTATCAGCACCATGCCCATGCCAACCGAACTATCCAGAAGATGTGGTTCACTAGTGCAGTGTTTTTCAACCTTTTTTGGGCAAAGGCACACTTGTTTCATGAAAAAAATCACGAGGCACACCACCATTAGAAAATGTTAAAAAATTTAACTCTGTGCCTATATTGACTATATATAAAGTAATTCTCTTGAATAGGAATCAAATAAAAACAAAGAAAGTATTTTATAATTACTTTATTATGAAATATGAAAAATTATAAAATACTTTATTCAGTGTGCAACCTGGGTCTGTTTGGCTGTTTTTTAAAAATCTTTCGAATTTTTCAATTTTTCCCACGGCACACCAGGCAACATCTCGCGGCACACTAGTGTGTGGAACAGTGGTTGAAAAACACTGCACTAGTGGCCTCCCATCTTGACCAGACCCAGATTTACTTGGCTTTAAACCATACCCTGGAACTAGGACTTGCATTTGAGTAAACATGAGGAAGATTGTACTGTAAGTAAATAGGTTGGACTTTTCCTTTCATTATGTTAATCCCAAATCCACACTATCATACTGGTACTATATTTACTAAGACCAACCAAAATATTGCCAAATCATAAGCAATTTTTTCTTAGTTCCCTAGAACTCTTTGTTTAGCTCGGATGAAGGGAATATTTGGCCCTCCAGTTGTTGCTGAACTACAACTCCCATTATCCCTGTACAGTATAGCATTTGCTGTGTTAACCGTGTGAAGCTGATGGGAGTTGTAGTTCAGGAGACAGCAGGAGTACGGGTGCACTGGTAAATTTACCGCTCTGTGGAGAAAGGAATGGGGCAGAAATCTGATACAATACTCATTTACAAGCAAATCTTTCAAATTCACAGTTTCCAAAACAGTATGTGAACCAAAATCCAAACTTATCTAAATGTTGCGTTGCGGATTTCCAATCAACCAGCGTTTACCCAAAATGCACATATTTGGGGAAAGTGTGCATAAAAATTAAGATATTAGTGAAAATAACACCCCAAATGCATTGTGTTTTGGGAAATTGATTGCAAAAAAGTGTAGGCTACATTAGGGAGAACAGCATACAAAAATGTGTTTTTAGGGAGGAATCAGCACTAAAAATGCTAATGAGTTTTCACAAGGGCTTAATAATACAGTAATTAATAATAATAATAATAATAATTGCTGCAGAAATGTGGAGAACAGAATTTAAAATGAGAAATGGATAAAACTGAAACTGACAGATCCTGCTACTCCTACACTGTTCCTCCCTTGCCTCTTTTAAGATTACTCTGCCCTTGCACCTACTAGACCTCCCACCTTCAGTGCAACGTACCCCTGGGTTTAGGATTCCAAAGCTACATTGCAGCCATTCTATCATTCATCTTCACAATAATACACCAAGGGAGGCCATTGTGACACCCCCATTTCCAGAGAGAGAGAGAGAGAGAGAGAGAGGAACAAAAGCTGAGAGATACTGAGTTCAAACTTTCCAAAGAATTTCTGGCCAGCCAAAGGATTTTGTCCCTCCTCTTATGTTCCATCCACTTTTAAGGTTTGTATCTTCAGCTGCAAACAACAAAAACAAAAACATGCAAAGGTCTTTGAGCAGGAAATATAAATCTGATTTATAGGTTTTGCATTGTTGTTGTTTTCCTTCCTTTCCTCCCTTTCAAGGAATTTTTGCTTGCAGATTAATGAGACTATCAAATTCCACTCTCTGGGATTTACCCTTCCCCCCCCCCCAGCTTTGGACTGTAATGCCTTCCATAGGCTAAATATATTTCTAAATAAGGCTGAGTTTTTGCAAGGCCAGATGAAGTCTTGCGCATCACCCCCCCCCAACTCCCTCCCACCCTGCATGTTAGAGTGGCATGCAGCAATATAAAATCATAAAGGCTGTAGTAAAAAACGGTACCCTTGAGAAGCGACTATCCATGGAGAAGAGAACTGCACTTACTCTAAGGAAAGGCTCAAGGTTTGTGAATTAATACCAGGCAATGGCCCAGCTCACCTGAGCATGGAAGAGCTGACTACATTAGTCTGCAGGATTATTTCCCATAATTTTTCAGGGTAAAACAAACATATGACCCAGTTTTAATATATTGGCAGATTTTAAAAAAAATACTCTGAATCTTTTGTGCATTGACTCTGTTCACATGTAAGGATGAGCCAAGTGATCAGAGATCATGGTTTGCTGTCCTTTACAAGGACACAATAAGAGTGCATTTCTGGTGGGTTTATACTAGACCATCCACACCTCATTCTGCTTTGTTAGTTGCCCTGCCATGTTTCCCCAGTGTTATTGCATTATTGTCACCTGGAGGGGCACTCTTGCACCAACGAAAGTAGGACGTACGCATACCTGGAATATCTGCCATATGAAAAGTTACAGGATTTCAGCAAAATAAAAAAGCTCATACCAATAACAAACTTAGTTGGTCTCTAGGGTGCTACTGGAAGGAATTTTTTATTTTGTTTCGACTATGGCAGACCAACATGGCTACCTACCTGTAACTAGGATTTCAGCAGAAATGTACCAGTTGGATATGAAGCTATAGGTCTGCCCTGAACCCTGAAATGTTCTTGCCCTGAAAGCATGAACAGCGTTGAAAGCAGGATCGTGTACAACTACTCTAGTTGCAATCATGATCATGGGCACAAATCATCATGAATGCACAATAAAAAAGGATTGGGACCCTGGGACTAGGTGCCATCTTAATTTCCCCAGATTATGTGTCACTTTGGACTCTTGAGAGAAGTGAAAATGTTGGTTAAAAACACTGCTGCTCCATTGCCTCCAGGTGAGTCTGCCAGGGCTCACTGATGGAGAAGGGGGCACATTGCTCAAACCTGTACCCAGCCCTACCTATCATAATCTATAATTTAGGGGCTGGGGAACCTGTGATTCTCCTGATGTTGTTGGACTACAGCTCCTATCATCATTGGCCATGCTGGCTGGGCCTAAAGACAGGTGGAATCTAACAGCATCTGGGGGGCCACAAGTTCAGGCCAGTGGCCCATCTAGTGCAGCATCCTGTTCTCACAGTGGCTTATCAGGCTTAATTAGACATGCCAGCCAGAGGTCTCCCACCACACCCTTAGTCCACACTGACTCACAGCAGCTCTTGGGGTTTCAGATGGGTCTTTCATAGCCCTACCTGCAAATGCCAATTATTTAATCTGGGACTTTTTGCATGGTAGGTCTGGAGGTTCTACTTCAAAACAACGCACACAGAGATACAGCAGTTCTGAAGTCTGGCCACCCCTACTATGAACTGAAGGCACCCTTTTCAACAGCAGCCTCCTGGGTCTGGCAGCTTATTTAGGCTCCCACCAAAATGGAGGCCCAGCAGCCCCACATCACAAGTGATAGTTCTTGATCTAATATATCTCCCCATTTGAGCTTTCGAAAACCAAGTTTTAACCTCTCCGCTTGATATGAGCAACCGGGGGGAATATCAGAGCACTTTTCAGTACAAATTAAAAAATGGATTGACAGCATCCATGCTAAAAAAAAAAAAGAGTAAGCAATTGGGGATTTTATGTTTTACAGCAGGGTTGGGGAGGGATTTGTGAGACTGCAAACTTCTGGGTCCTTTCAGACCCCAATACAGTACTTGTACTTTCCAACTGCTACCTTTTACCATGAAATGTCCCAAAGTAGTTTTTCCTGGTAAAAGCACTCTCCTCAACCCATTTTGGAGAAATGTTTTTGTGTATTCCAAACAGCCTTCGCTGGCCTGATACTCTCCAGATGTTGTTGGACTACAACTCACATCAGCCCCACCCAGCATACACTGGTTGGGACTGGTGGGAGTTGTAGTCCAACAACATCTGGAGGGCATCAGGTTGGCAAATATTGATAGCATGCACGTATGTGCAGTAGGCATCTCCAGAGTTACTAATTTAAAGAATTTATGTGCTGCTTTTAAGAACAAACTCTTCCTAGGCAGCTTCGAACAAAACTAGCCATAACATGGCCCTTACTCTGTTCACCTAATCTGGTGTCTGACCTCTACCCATGACCATGTCTCTAGCATCTACCCCAACAGACTAAGGGCAGGGGAGAAATTTGGTTCAATTCCTCCCTAGTTTGTTCATACTGAAACAATAGATGAACCAAAACACAGCTGTCTTTCAAAATCAACACTTCTCCAAATTTTGCAACACAGTCCTCCAACCCCACTCCAGCATACAAAAATGCATACGTTATGAGAAAGTGTGCATTAAAAAGCACACATCATTGTGTACATGTGACATTAGTCAAAATACATAAATATCCTGTAGTTTCATTCTCAATACAGTTGTTTTGCCTAATTTTCCCTCAATTTGGCTTCCATCCAGTTTAAAAACATAAGCCACATTCACTTCACAGTTAGGCTGGTGTGTGTGCCATTGCACATGTGCAGATGACAGCTTCATTAAAAGGAGTTCTGAGCTCTGAAGGTGTGTGGATACAGGTAGTGTTCCTTGGATGAAGACATCCCTGACCCCCCACTGGTGTGTACAGCAGTGTGCAAATGCAATGTGCAAATGCAGCCCGGGGGTGGGTGACAACTTCACTGCATTTTAAGCTGTTCGTGTGTATACAGCCAGCGATACCAAAAAATAATAATACAGATTCAGCTAATTTGTTTGCACATACACACACAGAGAGACAAAATGCACATTAAAATACTGAAGAATTTTTGTGAGACCTTTTTTCTTAAAATACAAACTCACTGAGAAATGTGGGGAAACTGAACCAAAGAGTGGAAAGATGAGAAGCTAAGCAAAAATAAAACTGACAGATGAACCCATCCCTATGTCTGATGAGCACCTTACAGTGATAGATTCAGAACGTGCAGCAGTCTCTGGCAAGGCTAAGATGCAGATCTAAGGCTACTACATTGAGATGTGCACACACAAACATACATACTTAACTGCTCACACACAGGGATAGTTATGGTTACCCTCACCAACCTATCTGCTGGCTGGGGATGATGGGAGTTGTAGTCCAAAACATATGTAGGGCGCCAGGTTGGTATTACACATATTGGTACTGCTAGAAGTATATCCTAAAACTCCCTATTGAAATGAAATGGTGGGGGGGGGATGAAATTGACTCAAAGGGTTGATTGTCAATAGAGAAATGATACCCTCTCCTGTGTAATTAAACTCATTGTATTAATATGTGCATAATGCAAAATCAATAAATAATGAATTACTCCTGATTGTAATTGAATGTTTTCTTAATTTTATTGTCAGCCATGATAAATAATCAGTCCTTTTATACTGCATTAAATTAATTAGAGTGTCATTTCTATTACATACATCAGCAGTGAAGTAATGCAGTGACATCTGTTTCTAATGTCTCTAAGATGTGGCATTCCTTATTAAGTATTAGGTATGCTCTTTTTGTGATTGACAGCTCTGTTAAAGTTAAGGGAGGGGTGGGGAGAATGCTAAGGTGGGGGTAGGGTTGGATTTGCAATCCATGCAAGTGTATAGAGGCAACCAACACATGACATTTTGAGCACCAACATTCACCGCAGTGTTGCAAAAGTTCATGGGGTGCACTTCTCAGAGCTAAAAGCTACATGCTGCCATCCACGGTCACAAGAGATAGTGTGGTATGGTGGTTAGATTGTTGAACGACGACTGGGGTGAGCTGGATTTGAATCCTTATTCACCAGCGATGTCATTCAAAAGTCTGAAGTGCAGGAGCTCAGTATGACAGCTTCCCCTTATACACACCTAGCCATGCCCCCAAGCAGAGTCCCTAGTCACACACCCAAGGCGAATCAAAAAATGCAGTCATTGTGTTGAGCCTGTAGTAGCTAGAGTGTTTGATTAGGATCTGAAAGGTAGGACGTATGATGATAATAATAATAATAATAATAATAATAATAATAATAATAATAATAATAATAATGTAATACTAATCACTTTCCATGAGGCATCCTGAGGTGATTTACAATATGATAACATATACAAACATACAAAGCAGTTACATATACAAAAACAGTTAAAATCTATTGCAAATTTCTCTCTCTCTCTCTCAAACACACAAACTTAGCATAGTGGCCAGTCTATTAGGATCACACAACCGTAATAAAATTACAATTTGGCAAGCAGTGTTTTTAATGTTGTGCACTGCCCTGAGGTCTTTTGATAAAGGGTGGTATAAATCTTTCCTTGTCCTGGCCAGGTGAGCTTTCCCGTGTTGAGTCAAATTAAGCCACAGGCTCCAATCCTGGTGGTATCCTTCTGCAGATTCATTTAAGTTTCAGCTTTGCAACCATACTCCCCTGGAGCCCAAAGACTTTGGTTTTTCAGAACCTGCCCGGTGGGTCATGGGAATAATGGCACCAGAGCACCAGTCAGCATAATTTATGGACAGAATTATGACAGTATCTGATCGTCTTCGAACTTCCAACCTGCGTTCTTGATTAATGAAAACATTCTTGGCAGATGCTTTCACTCCTGCTCCCCATCTACTGCATCTTCCCCAGATCTGTTCCAAAGGGTTGGGAGGGGGGCAGAAAATAAGGAAAGGGGAGTTTTGTGGCACAACCCAAAGCCCTTGTGCTAGTGGAAGCACACTGTTTGAAACCACTTATGGTGTTAGGTCTGAAACCTGAGCAGTTGTAAGAGGTGCATCAGAGCTGAGGAGCACACCATAGCCAAGAAGATCCATTGTTGCTCAGGCAAAGGTCCAGCCCAAAGAACAAGGCTTTTAGAGCCCATCCTGTACTGGAGGGGCAGTCACCAGCTGGGGTGGCTGGTCCAGACCTTTAGAAAATGTTCCAGACCTTGAGAAGATGTTCCAGGCCTCAGTAACAGCAGCCTGCCACAAGGGGCAGCCACATACAGAAGAGATGGTTCCCATTTCTTGCTGCAACAACTCCAGACATAGGTCCAGCCACTGTTGCAGCCTAAGCTTCTGAACAGAGTGGTTGTGAGCATGGAGGGGGGCAGCCAGGTACACCTGCCCTGGGCCTCAGAGGGCTAAGCTGGTTGAGGTGGGGTGGGGTGGGGGGCCTCCAGGGACTGGTTGCTTTTTTGATAGAGTTTACAACTTTATTCTAACAAGACTCCCACCTGTGGCAAGCTCTGCACAGGGCTGGGTGGAGGAACAGGGCAATGCGCCTTGCCATGGGTTCCTTGCAGGAAAAGTGTGCTAAAAATGCCATCAATAAGTAATGCAGCAGAGGATGCAATGTTGAGGTTGGGACATGATTCAGGGCTTTCGGAGCTTTTCATTGCTTCTGTTCTCTGGCACCCAAAGTAATTCTGTGTGCCAATTACTGATAGAGGGTGGGGGGAACTGAACAAGGAAGGATCTTAGATTGTCAAAGGAGAGTGCAGCCATGCTTCTCTGTCCTAATTGACTCGGGTGCAATCAGATTTTTAAATATATTTTGCACTGGCATGCTCTTTTTCTATTTTTTAAATCTTTTTTAAAAAAAATAAACAGCATTACAAAGACAGAGAAAAGCAAAAACGATAAGGAACCATGGGGATAAAGAACAGCACAAATCATATACTGCATCTTATTCTGTGGCAAAAAAAAATAAAACCAATAAAGTTAACTCAAGAGTTCCAGATCTCACAAGGAGCCAGTGTTAAGTTGCTGCTGTTGGTGTTCATTTGAACGCAAAGTAAAATCCTGCAAGTATCCAGCCTAAAAAGTACACAGTGTAGTTGTGCCTTGCAATGTTCGAAGATGGAGTGTAACTTTTTCCAGAACAGCAATATTCCAAACATTATTGCACCAGAGCCAAAGTTTATAGAATCAGAAACTGTAGATCTGGAAGGGACCCCAAGGATCATCAAGTCCTGTAATATTTTTCCATTTGGGCACATGATAAGGGACACAGTTGATGAGGGTAGGGTCTGGGTTGGTTCATGTGTGGAAAGGCAGTTCTTGGTGTATCATCACCACCATCTCATATGAAAAGCAAAGCAAAAAACGTAATATACCGGTAACATATCCTGATAACTTTTCTGTAAAGGTCAGATTTATGGATGGGTGCCATTTTTAAAAAAAGGGGGGGGTTAAGGGGCAACAGGTTTTCATCATTTCATGATATCCCCATACATGAAGATGAGACTGCATACACACCATACATTTAATACACCCCCACCCCCCCACAAAGAATCCTGTGAATTGTACCTCTTACAGAACTACAGTTCCCAGCACTCTTAACAAACTACAGTTTCCAGGATTATTAGAGGGTGCTTTAAATATATGGTGCATAATAATGAATAGAGTTGGGGCAATAACACAACCCTGTTTAACACCTGATCCCACGTGCTAAGAGGAAGGCACGCTTGGCAAATCCACACTGTGATCAACTCCCGCCCGGAAACCAGTGTCCCCACTGGGGAAGTGTGGATCCAGAATTGGCCCCCACAGTCACTTACGGACTGTTTACGGAAGACAATATTACTCGGCTACAAGTGATCGCCCAGGAAGAAGAATGGTGCATACCTCTATTTCTGGAGGAAAATGTTTCTGATCACAAAATTGTTAGGTATTCTCCAAGACACTTTTCATCCTATTTTTTCCTCTCTCTCTCTCTCTCTCTCTCTCTCTCTCTCTCTCTCTCTCTCTCCCCACCCTTGCAAGATAGCCAAATGCAATACAATCCCCAGTTCGTGTTGTCTGTATCTGCCATTAGATTTTGTGCAGCCCCTGACCCGAAAGCACTGCCACCTAGCGGCAGGAAAACACATTGCTAGCTTTCCTCTCTGTAGTGGTAAGGCAAACACGTGCAGAGGATGGGGAACAACACTCTGGTCATTGGACTACAAGTCCCATCACCCCTGGCCATTGGTTATGCTGAGTGCAGTGGATGGGAGTTGAAGTCCAACAATATGTGGGAGGCCAGAGATTCTTTCTGCTATAATCTTTGTAGACAGCCTGGGAAAGTATTATTTCAGCGGTGTTCTGCGATCAGTTCACTCTTGTTACATATAGGTCTTCTCTGCCACATTCTGTTTTCCTTTACTCTGAAGTGGCCTGAACTCATAAAGGATATTATATAGTTGGAAAAGTTTCAGGGAAAAAGAGCAATCGAAATGATCAAGGGGATGGAGCAAGTCCCCTATGAGGAAAGTTTCCAGCATTTTGGACTTTTTAGCTTAGAGGTAAAATGTGTGGGATGTAAAACACAGGAGCAATCAAACACAACATTGCTAGAGTGGACATAGAAAGGGAACTCTAGGCCATCCAGTCGGAACTCGCTGTCTCTCCTTGGCTGGGTTGGATTTCCTCTGTGTAACTGGAGATGGGTGTGGTCTCACCTGGGCAGGTTAACACAAAACCACAGGGGCGAGACTCCATCTTTCTCTCTTTTGGACGACGCTCTCAAAACACGCTGTATTGCTAAGATGCTCTCTTGGCTTACAGTCAAGAGAGGACAAAGGAGCTGTTTTCCCTTATGGAACAGTCTCCTGAGTAAATGTAACTTTTACTAAGTTTAAGTCTGCCGTCTGGGGTCCAATTGTGAACAGATGATTTCTCATGAGTAAACGTTTTATGCTTTTATAGAAGACTGTGTAGTGTCTTATTTTGAGATGGATTAATGGGGAAAATACCAGGACATTTATTACAGAGGTTTTAACAAACCTGAGCAAGCTATCTGCTGTGTGTGTGTTTAAAAGGGGGAATGAGAACTCTGCTAATTTCTGGGACTTGTAAACACAAGTTGGAATAGAATATCTTAAACAATATATCCTCTCCTGCATCCCAAAACATTCCCACAAAATGGTCCCATGGATGGTTAAGTCCAGTCAAAGGCGACTATGGGGTTGCGGCACTCATCTTGCTTTCAGGCTGAGGGAGCCAGCATTTGTCCACAAACAGCTCTTCGGGTCATGTGGCCAGCATGACTAAACACTTCTGGCACAACGGAACACTGTGGCAGAAACCAAAGTGCACGGAAATGCCGTTTACCTTCCCGTCGGAGCAGTGCCTATTTATCTACTTGCACTGGTGTGCTTTGGAACTGCTAGGTGGGCAGGAGCTGGGACTGAATAACGGGAGCTCACACTGTCACGGGGACTCGAACCGCCGACCTTCTGATCAGCAAGCCCAAGAGGCTCAGTGGTATAGACCACTTAGAGAAAAGGCAAATGACATGATAGATGTTTATAAAATTATGCATGGTGTGCAGAAAATGGATAGAGACACTTTCTCGCTCTCCCATAACATTTGGAGAGGGTGGGAGAATTGAGGGTCTCCTTAACAAACTACACTTCCCAGGATTCTTTGGGGTAAGCCATGGCCATGGAAGCCAACTCCTAGGGGCTGAGGAGTCTTTGCCCCCCCCCCAATAAAATATGATGGGCATTGCCAGGGCTTTTTTTTTCAAAAAAAAAGTTTAGGAGTACTCTCATTTTGACTCAGGAGAAAATCACCATTTTATAGTTCAAATCGGGGAAAATAAATACAGTAAATGGACAAAAGTACAAAGATTCACAGAATGTTTAGGGGTATGTGTACCCCTGTGTCCCCCCAGAAAAGAAGCACTGGGCATTGTCATTCAAGTGGAGTTTGTGCACTGCATCATGTGATCAGTTATGCAAGGCGGGGCTTACTTCCCCCCTCCCCAATATTTTATTCAAGTTGGCACCCCTGGCCATGACTGTTTAAAAAGGTGCAGCTGGTGGGGCGTTGTGAGAGTGGATTGGGCTCACGTGCCTTGCATTTGAAGCAGTTTGTTTTAAGAGACTGAAGGTTTGTTGGAACAATCCCATCCACCTGCCCATCCACCTCTCCATCCCTTTTTCATCCTTAAGCATTATGGTATTTATATTTTGTAATGTTCCTTGTTTATTTATGCAGGCGATGATTTATACACTGCTATACAAGTAGATAAAATTACAAAAATTTATAAAAACAACACAATGCACAAGAACGAAGACTAACAATTACTAAGAGCAGCAGCAATCGTATCATCTATGTTCCTACTGCAAGCATTCCTGTGATGTATTTTCTCAGAAGCCCTTGTGTGTGGGCAACAAAAACAGACCATTGGGGACTGAGCATGCTCAGAGGGCGCAGAACCCTAACTGCCTGTTGGGTGCAAGGGACTGAAAACCAGAGGGGGAGAAGGAATGAAATGTGGAGTATCCTGAAAAGAGGCATGGCTGACTGGAACTCCACACAACAAAGCATGAGACTCTCAGTCTCAGGGTTGTAGGTTTGAGCCCCACATTGGACAAAAAGATTCCTGCATTGCCGAGGGTTGGACTAGATGACCCTTGTGGTCCCTTCCACTTCTACAATTCTGTGATTCTATGATAACATTTTGTTGCAGGTCCTACTTCTACATTGTTGTTTCCCAACTGTGCACAAATGAAGCTATGAAGTGTATTTTTTAAAAAAATGGAAAAATATTTTAAAAATTACAAACAACACCACGGTTTCCATTCTTAGACTCTTTCCTTTTAAATGCTTGTTAAAAGATGACAGCTACATTGTGAAAAGTTCAGGGGCTGAAGAAAGCAAGTACCAGCTTCAAGCACATTGCCACAAGAGAGAATCACAATGGCATGTGGGGGGAATATATATTTTAAAATAATTCATCTTGCATCAGCCACTTAGACTTACAAAAAAATAATGATGATGATTATGTTGATGACAATGACAATTATAATCATCTCCAAATAATTCACTCCATTTGATTTCATACAAATACAAATTAAGATTTCACTTGTTTAATAGGATTGTGCCCATTTTAAGCAATCTTTCCCATTCTTCTCTCTCTCTCTCTCTCTCTCTCTCTCTCTCTCTCTCTCTCTCTCTCTCTCTCTCCCCTCTCTTTTGAAAGCATGCCTTGAAAAATCTAACTTCTGCAGTAGGGAAGTCTCAGCAATTCTGTCAAAGTACAAACACTTTGCACAGGAATTTAAAAAAACCTATCAGATAAATTTCATGCACTTCAAATCAGAAGTCAGCTTCACAGAGCTCAGTGGGACCTGCTCTTAAGTAAGCATGCACAAGATGGTAATTTCAATAGAAAAGATGCATTTCTTGAGCCACTCATTCACATTTCACCAATTGTTATGTGAAACATTTCTTTTTTTAAAGTCAGGAACAACAGTGACCAAATCATATTAGTGTCTGTGATCACACCCATACCACGCATTTAATGCACATGGATTTCCCCAAAGAATCCTGGAGCTAGAATTTACTCCTCGCTGAACTACAGTTCCCAGCACCATTAGCAAATTATTGTTCCCATGAATATTTGGGGGAATCCATGTATTTATTGGTCTAGACTCACATCAACAACCATATATTTAATGCAACCTTATGCCACTTTAACAGTAACGGCCTCCCCCAAAGAACTGAGGGGACTGTTGTTTACCATGGGTCTAACAACAACAACAACAACAACAACAACAACAACATTATTTATACCCCACCCATCCAGCTGGGTTTCCCCAGCCACTCTGGGTGGCTTACAGCACATAAAAAAATGGTAAAACATTAGACATTAAAAATTTCCCGATACAGGGTTGCCTTAATGCCTTTCAGCGTCCTTAACAAACTTTTCCCCAATACACAGTCCTGGTCCAAAGTGGGTCTCCTTCTTCTCCACACACAGCTGCTTCTAACAAAAATGCAGAGCAGCCTTTTCCAACCTAGTGCCCACCAGACATTTTAGAGTACAACTCCCATCAGCCCCAGCCAGCACTGTGCTTGCTTGAGCTGATGTGAGTTGCTGTCCAAAACATCTGGACAGCACCAGGTTAGCAAAGGCTGATGTAGATAGTTAGGGAGGTCCTGCATGGTCAAGAGGAGGGGCAGCAGTTGGGTGCCAGCAAGATGCTTATCCCCAGGGAAGTTAGACTGCAGCCCAATCTGCTCTGAGATTTCTAAAGAATAAGTAGAAGACAGCGGAATGGAATCATGTTGGGCAAACTTGAGTACAAAACCCCTGTGCTTGCAGTCTGCTGTGAACGACCTATGCTCAGTTAAACAACTGCTTTTTGCAGAGAAATATGCAGAAGCAGTCCCTGGCAAAGAACCAAACTCCTGTGCAGTGATATACCGGTAGATAGGCAATGTAAGACTCTGGAATTAATGGTCTTCCTTAAATGGTCGTGTGTATCACATCACCTGTTTTGGAGCCCTCCTGTTCATTTTGTTGAGTGGTACCCAAAGTCCTGTGCTGGTGGCACTTGCATTTTCCACAGGAAAAGCAAAGGTGTTCTTGCACCATGCATACAAGGGACAAGTATTTTCAACCCGCATATCCACACATCAGTAAAAATCTACTGTTCTGGCTCTAACGTAAGCTTCTTCCCAAGAATCTGAGCTTGCAAGAACCCATTTCTTCTGATGCCTTTATAGCTTTTTGTTTATGGTTTTTCTCTTGAAGCCTAAGTTAAAATACTGCTTATGAGAGACATCAATTCACTCAACTTTATGGATCACCTTAAACCTTTTTTAATTGTACGGTGATATTTATGGTGCATTTTCTGAAGGAGCTTTTTAGCAGTTTCATAACTTTTTCAGATTAACAAATTTTCAGCTTTTCTCCTTCAACCTCCTTCCTTGTGTTAGAATTTTCTAAGCAAAAGGTTTTCTTTTCAAGGGCTGGCATTTTACGAGCTGCCTTCTGCTGACACGCAGTGGATGCCTCATAGTTTTTATTCCTAGGTACAACAGGGCAAGAAGAATAAGAATACGGTGTTCCACAACTTAAAATCTGTGGCTTTACACATTTCACACTACAGTTGTCATAAATCATACATTAGCCATATAACCCACTCTATACTTAACAAGATGGACCGGTGTGTTTTGAAAATGTTTGCTTCATATGAAGTATGCATCAGAAATATATCTTCCTATCTTCCTCTGTATATTTGCCGCAGAGTTAGGCAGCACCAAAACTGTGGGGAATTCAATATATGAATCCCGTGGAACCACGTGTGTGGGTAAAAAACAAAAGGAAACAACTGGGTGTCTGGATTCAAATTGAAGGACTTGCACACAGACAGCTCCAGTAGCAGAGTATTAAAATCACAAAATATGCAGCACAGTGAAGCACTAGGACTATAGGTTGTTAGATCTGCCTTATCCCATTCAGTTGCACACAGCAGTTGACCTCTTTTTACTCCTCTTGCAATGAGCAGATTGCACACTATTAAGTAAGTTCAAAAGGCTTTACTTACAGATTCAAGGTCTCAGTCACGCATTGTTCCATGGAGCAGCCACATATCACAAGCAAAATACTGTGGGGTAGAAAGTACAGAATATAGACCCAAACATGTGCTGTAAGTTTGGGAGAAAGCTTACACATGGCCTGCTTGGTGGATTACAGGATGGAGAGAGACAGACAGTCAAAGAGAAAGGAAGTAGACTTCACTTCCTCCCTTCCCAGAGAAGGGGCATAACCTAGTTGAGTCTATCTAGCAATACAACTGTGATCTTTTACCCCTTCATGCACTAAATAGTTCAATGCTTGCTAGTTTTATTTGACTGCAGTCTCCTGCCTATACAGTGGTACCTCGGGTTACATACGCTTCAGGGTTACATACGCTTCAGGGTTACATACGCTTCAGGGTTACATACGCTTCAGGTTACATACTCGGCTAACCCAGAAATAACGCTTCAGGTTAAGAACTTTGCTTCAGGACAAGAACAGAAATCGTGCTCTGGTGGTGCAGCAGCAGCGGGAGGTCCCATTAGCTAAAGTGGTGCTTCTGGTTAAGAACAGTTTCAGGTTAAGAACGGACCTCCAGAATGAATTAAGTACATAACCAGAGGTACCACTTACTGTATACCCAAATTCATGGCTCCAGGAGAGGGCATCCCATAGATACCACGCTTTCAGGAGATCCATTCCATATGAGGTAGGAATCAGGGCTTTAGAGTTGCTGCACCTGCCATTAGGAGCTCCCTCCCTTTCCATATCAGATGGGCACCATCTCTGTTGCCTTTTGGGTGCTTCCTTTTTCAACAAGCCTTTTAAACTAAAATCTATATGTGAATCTGGATTGGATTTGAAATTGTTTTTACATATTTGTTTTGTTTCTATTTAACAACATTTATATACCACTTGATTGTAATAAAACGGCTTGCCAGAAATATTAAAACCATCAATAAAAACAGTATCCATAAAACATATGCTTAAAATATTTTTAGGCAAACCTATGTAGACATGCAGGTGTTACATGCCTTTTATCACTTTTTGAAATTTTAAATATCAGTATGGACTGTTTTTTTATCAATACATTTAATGTTTTATTTTATATTTTTGTAAGCTGCTTAGAAGGTGGTCATTGGGTTTTGGGGTGGGCTTTTTTTGCAATCACGTGGTATGTAAATCTTGTTGAATTAAGAATCAAAGTGTTTAACTGTTTTATAGATGGAATAGATGGACTCAGATGAGTCCATCTTAGAAGCACCAGCACAACCAGATTCTCTCCTTCTCTGTAGGGGAAAAGAAGCTGATGGAGAAGGCTGCCCACTACTGAGACAGAGAGGAACTGTTGCTGAAGCGGTGTCTGAACTCTGCAGTCATGCAGTGTTTAGTCTGAGCGGTTCACAAAGCTGTTCAGGGTACCCTAGCCTCATCTTCGCTGAGGTCAATACTCACATCATGTGGGGCCAACGAATCATGCTCTTCCCCTTGCGTCATGGCAATAATGTGGGTAGAACTAGTGTTTGGAACATACCGGTAGGTGTCCCCTCCAAATTTGATGGCCATAGCCATTCAAATGGTGTGCATGGGCACATCTTGTGGTCAATTATGCAGGGCAGGGAATAACTCCCTCTCCCCATATTGTATTCAAGTTCGCACGCCTGGCTTGTAATGAACTAGTATGGCTCAACAAATTGTATTGAATTGGTTCAAGAATCTCTGATTCACGTGAAAGCAGTTTCCACCATTGCCAAGTAAACTGAACATGAGTTAAGTTTGTTTAATGATTTTTGGTTCATCTTCAAGTTCATTCTTACATGTGTTTTTTTGTTTACTCTTTAGTGTCTTTGAATCTTTAAGCTTCAATATCATAACGGCTGGGTGAAATAAATTAAACAATTCTCATTCTACTCTCAGTGTTGATATTTAAGTTTTCTTAAGTATATTTTATACTTCAGCACAGCAGCTCATAACATTCTGACTGCTGGGGGTAAACTTGCCAATAATTATTTGGATGAGCTTGAACCAAATGTGAACTGAATGAAATGAACTGGAATTAGTTCCACTTTGGATATGTTAAACATTATATATAACTAGTTCCTTTAAAAAAAAATAACTTTCCATGCTTCTCCATAATTATTATAATCATCATCATAGTTATTATATCCTCTTTTACACACATGCCTCAAGGTAACATGCAAAATTCAATAAAAACAACAAAGAAAATAATGTGCAATAAATTTAAAAACAAGATCAAGTAGACAGCCATGGTAGAGACCTATTTCTCCAGCTGAGAAAGCTTGTTGGAACAATTGTCTTCAATTGTTTCAGGGAAATGCAGATAGTGAGCACCTGTCGTAGCTTGACAGGAATACTATCCCAGGGAACACTAAAAGCCTTGTTCTGAAGTACTGTGGATCAGGCTTCGGATAATTTCGGAATCTGAAGGATAATCTGAAGGAGAAGCTCTCTCACACACCACCACAGTAACCAGCTGAGTTGATAAGGGCTAAGAATGTCTGAAGAGTGCTGCTGTTTCTCGGCCCTGGAGTAATAAGTTTATTGTTAGGCTTGCCATACGCCAGCAAAATTCCTTCTATGTCCTGTTTTCAGGTGTGAAAACGGCATCAGGGAGGAGTTTTGCCAAACTGACAAATTGGAAAAAGCAGCAAAAACAGCTTTAAAAAATCACTATTTGGGGGAGAGGTTTCCCTAAAGAAGCTCAACAATTTTGGTGGTTTCCTAAATTTTAGGAATTTTACTTTTTGATATATGAACTTCAGCTATAGAAGTGATAGGAGAGAAAACACTAATCAATTGTGCTTCCTTTTACCCTGCTTCCAATACAATTTTCCCTCACGCAGACATCTCAACAGCAGCCTGGCCTCTGCCACCCTCTCTGGCTTACCCCCGTTGCCAGCACCAGTACAACTGATTCAAACAATTCTGAAATATTTCAATCTGTCACTGAAAATGGAATAAAATAGTAGAGTAATACTTATTAATAGTACAGCAATACTTATCCTAATAAATCAAGATCTGTGAATTATCCCTGTTCACAAATCTTGATTTATGGCCCAACTTTTACATGCCCTCTGAAGAACGCCACACTTCTCAGACAATTTCATTTTCTGTCCGTGGCTTCCTTCCCTGCCATTTCTGAAGGGAAATGTCATTGCAAAAACACACTGGCTTTGCGATGAAAAGATGGTGTGGAATAGTAATATGTGGATAAGGTGACTAGTAGGACAGAAAAGGGCCAGGCTGAGCTGTCAATTATACCAAGAGAAACAGAAATATACTACTGCATAGCCCACAGGTTTGCTGAGATCAGCAACTGGCCCTGTTGTGAGAAGATGTATTTTGAACGAGCCAGTGATATAAGGCACAGGGAGAGGTGGGTCTCAACCAGGACCTGTAGTTTCTTGTGCCACCCTTGCTCTGGCTTTTCAGCAAAAAGCTCGTGGATCAAGGGTGCCTGCTAGACAGTTTTCTGATTGTCAGCTGAGTCCAAATGGAATCATGGAGGCTATCAGTGGCTTCTCGCCATGATGACTATGTTCTACCTTCAGCGTCGGAGGCAGTAGGTCTCTGAAGATGATTTGCTGGAAATCATAGTTGTGGAAGGTGCTGCTGCAGTTGGGCCCTTCTGGACTTCCCAAGAGGCGTGTGGTTGACCTCTCTGAGAACAGGATGTTGGACTAGATGGGCCTTTGGCCTGATCCAGCGGGACCCTTCTTATGTTTTTATGACTCACCAGACCCTATAAATTGCCTTCATCATAGTCAGCTCCTCATTCTGAGCAACCTGTCCCCAGGAGAAGTTGCTGAAAAGGCCCAGCCCTCCCCTCCATGCCTACATGCCCTGGAACCAGAGCACCAACAAAACTACACAATCTGCCACCTGTAAATGATGATTGAGTTTAATTTTAGCTTATTTATTTAAGTACATGTGTATACTGCTTGGTTGTAAGAAAAGCTCTAAGCAGTTTACAAAATACATATATAATAAAACCTTTAAGTTCCCAATTAAAAATCAGTGAAAACTGACATTTAGAAAACATAAAACCAACAATACCTGAAAAGTGATAAGACACATGTAATTTAGACATGCCTGGATAGTCTTGTCTAAATAAAAATGTTTTAAGCAGGCACCAAAAAGAATACAGTGAAGACACTTGCCTGATGTCAATATGCAAGGAGTTCCAACTGTGGGGTGCTGCTATACTTACAAGTATTTTGTTGTTCAGTCGTTCAGTCGTGTCTGACTCTTCGTGACCCCATGGACCAGAGCATGCCAGGCACGCCTATCTTTCACTGCCTCCCACTCATGTTAGTAGCTTCGAGAACACTGTCCAACCATCTCATCCTCTGTTGTCCCCTTCTCCTTGTGCCCTCCATCTTTCCCAACATCAGGGTCTTTTCTAGGGAGTCTTCTCTTCTCATGAGGTGGCCAAAGTACTGGAGCCTCAACTTCAGGATCAGTCCTTCTAGTGAGCACTCAGGGCTGATTTCTTTAAGGATGGATAGGTTTGATCTTCTTGCAGTCCATGGGACTCTCAAGAGTCTCCTCCAGCACCATAATTCAAAAGCATCAATTCTTCGGCGATCAGCCTTCTTTATGGTCCAGCTCTCACTTCCATACATTACTACTGGGGAAAACCATAGCTTTAACTATACGGACCTTTGTCGGCAAGGTGATGTCTTTGCTTTTTAAGATGCTGTCTAGGTTTGTCATTGCTTTTCTCCCAAGAAGCAGGCGTCTTCTAATTTCGTGACTGCTGTACAGTCAACTACAGTACTTCAATCTGCAGAAGTGAAACAGTTACAGGTGCTGCATAATACTTGTCCTACACTTGTAATGAGGGTGAAGGAGGAGAGCGCAAAATATGGTCTGAAGCTCAACATAAAAAAAAAAACTAAGATCATGGCCACTGGTCCCATCACCTCCTGGCAAATAGAAGGGGAAGAAATGGACGCAGTGAGAGATTTTACTTTCTTGGGCTCCATGATCACTGAAGATGGTGACAGCAGTCACGAAATTAAATGGCTCCTGCTTCTTGGGAGGAAAGCAATAACAAACCAGACAGCATCTTAAAAAGCAGAGACATCACCTTGCCGACAAAGGTCCGTATAGTTAAAGCTATGGTTTTCCCCAGTAGTAATGTATGGAAGTGAGAGCTGGACCATAAAGAAGGCTGATCGCCGAAGAATTGATGCTTTTGAATTATGGTGCTGGAGGAGACTCTTGAGAGTCCCATGGACTGCAAGAAGATCAAACCTATCCATCCTTAAAGAAATCAGCCCTGAGTGCTCACTAGAAGGACTGATCCTGAAGTTGAGGCTCCAGTACTTTGGCCACCTCATGAGAAGAGAAGACTCCCTAGAAAAGACCCTGATGTTGGGAAAGATGGAGGGCACAAGGAGAAGGGGACGACAGAGGATGAGATGGTTGGACAGTGTTCTCGAAGCTACTAATATGAGTTTGGCCAAACTGCGAGAGGCAGTGAAGGATAGGCGTTCCTGGCGTGCTCTGGTCCATGGGGTCACAAAGAGTCGGACACGACTGAACGACTGAACAACAACAACAGTTGACTGGGCATATACAATGCAAAACTGGACTCAAGCTATTAAGGGCTTTATATATTAATAGTTACACATTGAACTTGCCCATTAGTGAATGGGTAACCACTGTAGATCTCTGAGCAGAGGTGTTATATGCAGAAAGTGTCTCAGTCCTGTCAGCGGCTATGCTGCTGCATTCTGCACTAGCTGCAGCTTCCCGCTCAAACACCAGGGAAGCCCCACATAGAATGCATTGCAGTAATCCAATCTATCCCACAAGCTGCAGATCCCCATCCCTCTTCCCTTTCAACATCCTTAAGTATTCTCACCTTTTTAAAAAATAAACTTTGTCTGTTTAATATACAGCGGATAGAGGAGAGACTTTAGGATCCAGGATCCTCTTAGCGTTTTCCCAAATTGCCTTTGCGTGACTGTAGGCCTCAGCCATGCAAAACAATGCACATCCCAGGCACATCAGTAGCGCTGTCTTTTGTCTGTGCCAATATTAACTAGCTGGTGTGTTTTATATTGTGGTTGAAGACCACCAGCTGATGGGAAGAATAGAGTCATAGTTAGCCCTGTCACCTCGCGCTGTCTCATAAATCATCAGCTAAACTCACAAAGTGAAGAGGGTCATGGTGTTTGCCTGTTTCACACGTCTATTGAAAGTAATAAAGAGGGCTTTCCTTTCACTGAACAATGGGTGGGATGGGTGTGTTTGCATGTGTTTCAGTGTGACACTTTTGTGCCGAAGTATCACCTACAGTATGGAGATTAATTTAAAAGCAAAAGCAAAAACCTGCATCAACCATTAATTGGAATGTTGCAGTCTGATTCATCAATTGGTTGAAAGCAAGAGCACTAACCAACTGGAAGATTTGAAACGGGTTGCCAACCCTAAATACAGTAGTACAATGTGGCTTATGAATTGTAAAGTGTGTGAGTAAGTTTTCCTGCCTTATTGTCCGAGAACAATAGCTGACTTGGTATAGGCTTTTATGTGGGTTGTGTTGATTTTCAAATGTGCATTTAATTATAGTATTTTAATTTTTCTTTTAAATTAGACTGTAATCCTGTACACACACACTTGTTAGGAAGTAAGCTGCATTGAACCTAGTTGATCTTATGTCTGAGTAAACAGGGTTGCACTGTCAATCTATGTTTGCAACTACCAGTGGGCAACAGTGAAACTGGTGGATCATTCTCCAAAACTACATTTGCAAAAGTCACCTGAGTCACTGTGCAACTTTTGTCTCATAGTTAAATGGAAGTAAAAATATTCAACCAATTTATAGTCATATGAGGCACGGGAATGCTGAGTCCCAAATATTGCTTCTTTTTAACAATGGCGACAAACAGACATTTATTAGTGTGAGAACTGAAAGGCTCACCCAAAAAAACTGTGTTCTGTGATTCCCCCCTGCCCCTATGATCCCTTTATTTTGCTCAAAGCCATTGCAGTAATGGAAAATCACTTTTAAAGGAGCCGCTTCTGAATGTAAGAAGAATTTTAAAAATGGAATACTAAATCCAGATTTGCATGTTTTATTATTTCTCCCCCCTCCTCCATACATATTAATTAATTGCACTTAAACGGCTCATTTGTTAAAATGCCATCCACGGATTACAAATGATTCCCAACTTTTGCCGATTAAAAATGTACAAAAGAAAACAAATTAATTTATTGAATGCAAATGGCTGCATTTTGCATTTAATCTTGCTCATTCTTGAATAGGTTTCGGCAATTGTAATTGACTGGGGTGCTTGTTCAATAAAATATAAGGATATTCTTCAATCACGCCATTTGAATGTGCTGTTTAATTATGTCAGTGGGCACTTCTATTTTGTTTCTAATGCAGAGGATCTATTGGTAAAATGAATGCCCATTTTGTGGTCTGTTATGCAGAAAATGTTTAATCCAGTGTTTGATTTACTCTGTTAAATCTTCTTTATTGAATGCGCTTATTCAGCCGTGCAGAATTGGGTATGCTGCTTTCTGTTACTATGACATTGCAATTAAATAGCAAGGGGGGGTGGAACAGTGTATGACATTTTTCTAAAGGGCCATGACATTCCCATAAAAATTATTCATACATTGTGTCTCTCTCACCCCCTGCTTCACACTTTCTATTAGATTTTCACCAGTTGATGCTGATACTACAAGCTAATAGTTTTGCACTGTAGAAGATCAACAAATCCTGCCATTAAGGAACCTAGATAAACATTTGGCTAACTCAGCCGGTACTAAGAAAGGTTTCTGGTTCAGTGACTAATGACTGTCATCATGAAATAGAATTGCATCGACTGCCATATTATGAATGAACTTAACAGAAACTCGGGGAAGCAGCCAGCCAATAGCATGTTCCGCTAGGATAAATACTCCGATACTTCGGAAACCAGGATATGCTGACAGCAAAATAATTCTCCCTTTGTATACCGGTATGTTATAAAATAGCTCTCACTTTAAAAACATGCATGCATGCACACAACAAATCTTGATGTTTGCAAGCATTCCAGTTTGGCTGTTCTACAAAAGCTAATAACTGTGTCTGCTCTTAGAAACATGCAAAGATATGGTTACTAGAGAGGTAACAAGGGGTGGGATCTGCAACAAAAGAGGAAGTGCTGCTGCCCAGCTCTCTATGCACTGCTGCAGGATACTACATTCTGTGCACACCCCCAAACCCCACCCCACTTTTCTTCCCCAACTGCCATTCAAAATTCAGTAGCTTTTGAGCAAGATTGGCCCTCATTTGCCTTTTTCTCTTTCAAGGGTTGCCCACTCAGATTTTGGGATTGTGTCTTGTGTGTAATTTGTATTGCAGCAAACTTTGGGGTTCCCATGGGGATGCTGATACCTCCCTCTTGTGGCTCAGTGGCTGGACTGCAACTCTCATATTCCCCTACCCCCCTCCAGATGTTGCTGGACCACAACTCTTATCATTCCTGCTCGTTGGCAGACATTGATGGGAGTTGCCGTCCAACAACTTCTGGAGGGCCAGAGGTTTCCACGCCCCTGCAACAAAAGCTTCTTAATCAATCCTGCTCTTTAGTCTGAGCGATGAAGGGACCAATCTTGTTCAGGCCTCTGCCATTGGCTTGGCTTGTCTCTAGCTCAGGAGTGGGAATTAAGGAACATCTAGAGGGCCACAGGTTCCTCATCCCTGAAGAGGCAATACATATCAGTGGCGGAGGCCTGAAAAGGAGTGACCTCTGCTGCTCAGTCCAAAGAGCAAGGCTTAGGGCAGGGCTGTTACTGAACTCTTTACTCCCATCAACTCCACTCAGCATGACCAATGGATAGGGAGAGGGAAGCTGTACATCTGGAGGGCCACAGGTTTCAAATCCCCATTTTAAACAATTGAAATCCTTATAATGGATATTGGCAGTTTTATTGACTGGCTTTGTTATTTTTACCTTTGTGGCCTTACTGCTGTTTTGCTATTGTGTTTTTATTGTGGTGAAGCACTGAAAGCCGCCTCGAGACCATTCATGGCAAACAGAGGAATTTAAATTCTATATAAATAAATTACTCTGGTGTTAAAAAAAAAGTTACTAGCAGTTTGAGGACAAATCCATATACTTCTGCCATGTGTGCAGTGAACTAAAGTTCACTCCTTTCACTCGTTTTCCAGAATGGTAGGCTAGTTGTAATTTAAATAGATAAATAATCCTCTGTATGCTTATTTGAGAGTTAAAGCAGTGGTGCTTGCTTCCAAGTAGAATGGGAATTCTAGACAGGGTAAAAAAGGAAGCACATTGATCTATATTCCAGATTAATAAATCCATGGAATTTCTAGTTCCAAGTACTGCCCTTGTGCTGCCTCCACTTGCAAATGGTGTCGTGGCAGACCTTGTGGCCTCAAATTTAGCGGTGCCCTGTGCAATGCCAAAATTTGGTAGCCCCCTGTCTCTCGTCTTCCATTCTCGTCTTCGATTCTACATCATAGTTGCAACTGAACCAGCCATGCTCCCCTAAATCTGCCTTTGATGTTTCCTTGACAGATAAGAGGTTTGCTCACTCCTGCAATAGGTGATGATGCAAAGAGGCTGCTTATATTTCTTATTATCATATATGTTTTGTATTGAAGTTCTCACCCTAGGCCACTAGGGGTGTTGTGTATATAGTTTCACTCTGCCCACTGTGACTGCAGTTCTCACTCAGGTCCACATGCAAATGAAGGATTGAGAGTGCCGTTCACGGATTGGGTAGCTAGAGAGAGTTGTTACTGTTGCATGTTACTGAGTAGGCCTACTGTATAAGCAGGCTGGCTCAGCCCTTCAGTTCAGTTCTGTTCCAGCCTGAGAATAAAGAGAGCTGCTTGGAGAATCACTGTGTCATCTGCTATGCCCACCCACTACTCTCTCTCTCTCTCTCTCTCTATATATATATATATATATGATGCCAAAATCGGCTTCTAATCCACTGACAACTATAAAGTTCAATTGCACAATCATATTTGTCTAATTCCCTTTCTTAAGTGGTGTTGTGTCAGAGAATTTATTCATTAAACAATATGCTGCTAACTGAGCTCCAGTCCTCTGGTCATTTTGGTTGGTTACCCTTTTCTACATTATTACTATCAAGATGTAAATCCCCTTGTTTTTTTTCTGTCTCTGAGGTTTCTAGCCAGCCTGACAACAGGGCTGTGCATTAGCTGTACTGTGCCTAACAGATTCCTAAGGCTGAAGTGGTCTCTGGTTTCCATTAGTGGTTTTGTGTTCTCTTGTGAATAAGCAAGGGGCTTATAACAAGGCGTTAATGGGCTGCCAGTCAGGTTATTACCCCTTATGATGTCGGGTGTTAAGACTTGAGTATTTTGAGTATTTCCTCACACACATTTCGGAGGCCCAGGCCTGCTAAGCCGCAGCTAGCACAACATCCTGATTCTGGCAAGCAAGACAGCCCTTCAGTCAGGAAAACTTTCCCGACCATGAACACTGAAAAACATGGACAGCATGAGATGATTAAACAGGGATTATTTTTGGTCTGAGATTCCCATAGGAAAACATAACAAGGTGCCTTAGACTGAGTTAAACCATCTACTGGAATGCAATAAGAGTCCTGCCGGATCAGGCCAAAGGTCCAGCTAACCCAGCATCCTGTCCCCACAGCTTGTCACCAACGCAAAAAACCCTCAAGCATGATCTGAGTCAAATGGCACTTTCCCCACTTGTGACTCCCAGCAGCTATTAATCAGCTCACTATTGTTGGCACTAATTGGCAGCAGCTCTCCAGGGTCTTGGATAGGGGATGTTTCCTAGCCCTACCAGGAGACACTAAGGATCAAACCTGGAAGCTTTTGCATGAAAAGCACGTCTTTTTTTTCTTCTTTCTACTGCTGCGCTGTAGCTTAGCTATTCTGAATGCCATTACATTTTGCAATGGTAAAGAAAAGCTGGTGTAGCACAGAGGTCAGGAGCGTAAGACTGCAATCCTAAGCATACTCCCTAGTAGGGTCGTGGTGGTGTCCTACTTTGCAGAGGACAGTCCTCTATTTCAAGCACATCCAACTCTTTAGAGACTGCAATCTACTCCCAGTATAATAAAACTGTATAATAAAACTGTCAGTGATCTACCCATTGTCATTGCCCATAGTCATTGAGCTTTTTTTGTGGGGGGAGCTCACCCTACAGTCCGCACCCGTTTCTTCTTTCCCCCCACTCTGCCGCAGACGAAGGGAATAAAACCTTTAGCAGCAATGCTAACAGCGCTAATAGGACAAAGCGCTGGGGTTGGGGCACATCACGATTGCTAAGGAGCAACTGGGAGATCTCTTTTTTAACTCCTGCAATTGACCTGGAGAACCCTGGTGATCTACCAGTAGATCGTGATCAACCTGTTGGACATGCCTTATCTATTTAAGTAGTCCTTTGCTTGGAGGCATGTCTAGTCTATTGTTCAGTGTAAAGGTAAAGAACACTAAAAAGGGAGAGCTTCAGAGACCTTAAAGTTGACCATCTATATTCATTAAGCACATAAGCAGCAGCAGAAGAAGGTGCATAGGTTATCTGGGTACATTCTTCCCCATTTTGGTGAGATGTATCTCTTTCATTTATAGTAAGTGGAACATTGTTGTTGTTGTTCAGTTGTTCAGTCGTGTCCGACTCTTCGTGACCCCATGGACCAGAACACGCCAGGCACGCCTATAGAATGTTTAAAACCTGCATCTGTGCATATAACTTGGCATACACAGTAGAATATTTCTCCACCTGTGGAATTTATTTATTTATTTATTTATTTACTTCTGTATAAAAAAATATACAGAGGTTGATTGTTGTTGTTGTTGTTTTTAATAAAAATAATCATTAAAGCCGTTTATGAAAGATAAAACAATACAATCAGGAAAAATTCACAACCATGCTTTAAAACATACAAAAGTTAAAATATTAAAACAGATTAAAATTACTTCAACTTTCTAGGCATCCCTATGCTCTCCACTGGGAGGCTCGCCAGGCACCATCATTATACAGTGGTACCTCTAGTTGCGGATGGGTTCCGTTCCGGAGCTCTGTTCAGATCCCAAGGTTTCTGCAACTGGAGGGACCGCTTCTGTGCATGCGTGCGCAGTGGTACACAGCTTTTGCGCATGCATGCGCAGCGAAACCCAGAAAAATAGTTCCAGACTTGCTGCGTGTGTATCCCAAAGGATATGTAACCAGAGGTGAATGTAAGTAGAGAGGTACCACTGTATATCTTTAGGCCAGGCCCTTGCAGAGCCAGGCAGAGGCCCGGGCCAGGAATCTCATAGCTGTCAACTTTTCCCTTTTCTTGCAAGGAATCCTATTCGGAATAAGGGAATTTCCCTTAAAAAAAGGGAAAAGTTGACAGCTATGGGCCAGGGAGATAATGTTGCCCTTTTTTAAATTTTATTTCAAGGCTTGAACCGTATCTGCATATAAAGACAAAATGGAAAATCTAGATATATAATAGTGCTTTTTTAAAATACATAGGGAAAATGATTATTTTAAGTATTTACCCTTAAATAATGGTGAGCGATTGTGAATATGCTGACCAAGGCCCCCTTTGGAATCGGATGCCCAGGCCAAGTGGCTCATATGACACCCCCACTCTGTTTGGGCCTGCTTTAGGTACACAGCAAAAACTCCCTCCCCCCCTCTCCAGGACATTAGCTTTTAATTATCTGTGGCCTCCTTCAGAGGGTCAGGTGCTTTAATATTATGTTTTTTAATGAATGTTTTTGATTTTTATTTGTTTTGCTTTAAGCTGGTTTTAATGTATGTTGTTTACCTTTACAAGTCACTGTGAATTGTTTTTGAAATACCTTAATAATAATAATAATAATAATAATAATAATAATAATAATGACAATAGACGGGTTGTAAGGGTGGAGTGGGGGGAGGAGCTAGTGAAGTCAGACGATAATGAACTGCAGAAAAGTTCTGATAATGGCAATTTGTAAGAACTCAGTTGTTTAGTGTGGCAGCGTCTACACTTTGGAACGCCCTGCCTATTGATATCAAGTGGGTATCTTCACTGTACTCTTTTCAGTGCCTGCTTAAAATGTTTTTATTCCACAAGCCTACCTAAATGCTCAGGAAGCTGAAGTAATTTTAATCTTTTGCATGTTTTTCTTGAATCCTTGTTTTATCTTCTTGAAAACTGCTTTGATGGTGATGTTTTTAAAAATAATAATAATCAAGCAGTGTATAAATTTTATGAAACAAATTAATAAAATAAGTAGGGGGAAGAGGGACACATTGATGCACGGGGCACGTTGATACACCAACAATATTTCAACATCGAGAAATGTTATTCATGTCGCGACATCACTAAAATGTGTCTATACATGTGTGAGTACAACAGTTACGACTGCACTGCCCGCCAGTTAGCTGTTGGCGTTTGATGAGAGTAGGTGTGTTTGTAGCACGGGCAACTAAAAAAATTACGTGAAATATAAGAGTGTTCCAACTATGTTTTACGTCGTTTAGTTAAGATTTAAAAATACCAAAGGTAAGTTATTCCACTCAGTACAGGTAATCAGGATTACACATGATTTTTAAATAGGTTCAGTGGTTTTATTAATAATTGTTAGGGTTTGTTTTTTTTTTAAAAAAAAAAGTCTGTGGGGCACTTTGATACACTAAGATATGGAGCACATTGATACATATAAAAGTGCCCCGCTAGTGTACAATAGTGCCCCGATATACAAGTTTGCATGAAATCTCTAAACTTACTAAATCTGAAAAGAAAAAAAAAACTGTTGTTTACTACGTGGCCGAAGTCATTTGTAAATATAATATGACTGATTATCAAGTGTCATACCTCAGGAAAAAACCAGGATCTTGTATGTTTGTCTTCCCCATTGCAGAAGATAAGGCGAGCGTTGATTTCAAGCATGTTGTTTTGGCTTTCCCAAAACCAAATTTCCCAAAGGGCACATTTCAAACATCATCTCTTTATACTTTTTCTATTGACTTTGTTGTTGTTGTTGTTGTTCAGTCGTTCAGTCGTGTCCGACTCTTCGTGACCCCATGGACCAGAGTACGCCAGGCACGCCTATCCTTCACTGCCTCTCGCAGTTTGGCCAAACTCATGTTAGTAGCTTCAAGAACACTGTCCAACCATCTCATCCTCTGTCGTCCCCTTCTCCTTGTGCCCTCCATCTTTCCCAACATCAGGGTCTTTTCTAGGGATTCTTCTCTTCTCATGAGGTGGCCAAAGTACTGGAGCCTCAACTTTAGGATCTGTCCTTCTAGTGAGTACTCAGGGCTGATTTCTTTGAGAATGGATAGGTTTGATCTTCTTGCAGTCCACGGGACTCTCAAGAGTCTCCTCCAGCACCATAATTCAAAAGCATCAATTCTACGGCGATCAGCCTTCTTTATGGTCCAGCTCTCACTTCCATACATTACTACTGGGAAAACCATAGCTTTAACTATACGGACTTTTGTCGGCAAGGTGATGTCTTTGCTTTTTAAGATGCTGTCTAGGTTTGTCATTGCTTTTCTCCCAAGAAGCAGGCGTCTTCTGATTTCATGACTGCTGTCACCATCTGCAGTGATCATGGAACCCAAGAAAGTGAAATCTCTCACTGCCTCCATTTCTTCCCCTTCTATTTGCCAGGAGGTGATGGGACCAGTGGCCATGATCTTAGTTTTTTTGATGTTGAGCTTCAGACCATATTTTGCGCTCTCTTCTTTCACCCTCATTAAAAGGTTCTTCAATTCTTCCTCACTTTCTGCCATCAAGGTAGTATCATCAGCATATCTGAGGTTGTTGATATTTTTTCCGGCAATCTTAATTCCGGTTGGGGATTCATCCAGTCCAGCCTTTCGCATGATGTATTCTGCATATAAATTAAATAAGCAGGGAGACAATATACAGCCTTGTCGTACTCCTTTCCCAATTTTGAACCTGGATATAATGTGCAATAGAAGCTAAACGTTAAGTAATTATCTTATTTTTATAAGCTTTTTTAAAAAATTACTATTTTTTGACTACCTAATGTGAGTTCTTATAATTTTTAAGTTTTTCCAAAGTTTTTTTGTTTAAATGGATAGGTGTTTGAGGAAAGATTAATGTAAGTTTTGATGTTTTGTTAAGAAAACCTGCCATAAAGTCTATGATGTGTGTGAAACACTGTTAGTTTTGATACATAATTTAGATTTTAAGTAGCAAATTGTAAGGCTGATTATGATCTCTCACAATAAAAATTGTTTTTCATTAAATTTTTGCAAATTTCTCATACAATTTTCTGCTTTGTATCAAAGTGCCCCTCCAGCGTGCCCCGTAGGTGGGGCAGAATGATTCAAAGCCCCCCCCTTTTTTTTACTGAAGTCATTATATTCTCATTATCTCCTAACTTTAATGGTTCTTTTGCTATTATAATATTGATTAGTTATGCCATGCATCAGGCCAAAAAATTTATTATTTGACTCATTTTTGTTACATAAAATATGAGATTGATTTTTTCTGTATCAATCTGCCCCGCTTCCCCCTAAATTCAGTTAATAACTGAAATGCACACGAAACATACACTGGCAACCCTTTGCAACAGCACTGATGGGTGATAAAACAGCCCATGATTTGAATAGGCATTAACTTTTTTCGTCTAGGTATGCATGTATGGAGAAGGCAAAGAAAGGAAGGAACTTTGCTTCTGGCAGTACAGTATTATTTTCCTCTATACTACTGGAGGTAAGGAGCGTCAACAAAAGTTGTGTGGTTTGTGACAATCCAGAAATCTAGTGGCTCTAAGATAAAACATTTTTTTAAAAGCAAAGCAAAATTCTTCCACCCAAGCAAATTGACACTGAGCAGCATAGTTTTAGTTTACATTAACCGAATAGAGGTTCAGTTTTCACGCTTTTTTTCACGGGCTGGGAACTGATGATTATTTAAAGTTCCCGCCAGACGTTGCTAGACTACAACTCCCATCATCCCTGCCCATTGACCATCCCGGTTGGGGCTGATGGGATTTGGAGGCCAAAATATCTGGCGCCACGTTAATTTATGAGTCATGACTTTTGATAGGGTGTGTGTGTGTTGTTTCGTTACCATATTATGGTGCTGTTTTTATACTGTAAAGCTCCCTGTGCTCTTCAGATGAAGGCTGCATTTACATTTAATAAATAATAGTTCCCGCCTCTCTCCCTCCCTTTACCTGGCAGAGAGGTTTTTTTGTTTTTTGTTTACCAGGTAAAACGGTTATTCGTGAGGCCTAGGCGGACGACTACATCACCCACAATGCACCGCCACCCCTGCCAACAACCTCCGCTCCTTAGTGTCCGGTGCCCGAAGCTGGCTCGGAACTTCACTTCCGCCAGGAGCCTTCACGCAAGCGGGGCGGAGGGGCGGGGCGTTGCCGTACGACAGCGGCCGCTTTCCCCCTCCCAAGATGGTGGATAACTTGCCCTCGGAGTTTGATGTGGTGGTCATAGGAACGGGTAAGGGCGGGGTGGGTAGGGTTGCGCGTGTGTGTATGTAACGTGGGAATCAGACGTGGCTGGCGGGTGGCCGGTCTCTTCTGGGAAGTGAGAAGCTGGAGTGAGTATGGAGGAGAGATGGGCTTGGAGGCAGCAGGAATGAGGCGCACAGGGGGAGACCCCGGCCCTATTTTACCTGCCCTCCGTTGCCCCCTGCCTTTCCCCTACCTCACATCCTTTTCCCAAAGGCGTACAGTGCAGCCCATTCAGAAGTAAGGGCTACTAGTGGAGGCTCGCTCCAAGGTAAGTGGGGTTAGGATTGCAGCCCCATCCTCCTAAAAACACAGTAACCTATTTTAAGAAATGCCTGTTCACAGGATTTTAGAGTTGGAAGGAACCCTGAGGGTCATCCAGTCCAACCCCCTGCAGCGCAGGAATCTGAAATACTGTAAAGCCACCTTGACCATCCAACCACTGCTTGAAAACCTCCAGTGAAGGAGAGTCCACCACCTCCTGAAGAGGTCTGTTCTACTGCTCATGTAATTGGCTTTGGTAGATTCAGGGAACGCCCCTTTCAGTTCATTAAATATAGGGTTTCCTCAAATACTTCAGTTTTCCTGCCTGTTTGATATCATTATTATTACTTATCCAATTTATGCTCCACCCTTCATCCCAAAGTAACAGTCGGATAGGAGTATGTGAGAATAAACCTTGGTTTATTTTTGGCTTGCGGTCAGCGTTCAGGTGACATGGCAAGGGGTTTGGAGCTGGGGGCACTGTTATACAGTGGTTCCGCTCCTTCCTCCTGGGCCGTGTTCAGAAAGTGGTGGTGGGGGATGAGTGTTCAGACCCCTGGGCTCTCACTTGTGGGGTGCCTCAGGGTTCCGTCCTCTCCCCCATGCTTTTTAATATCTATATGAAGCCGCTGGGAGAGATCATCAGGGGGTTTGGGCTGGGCGCTCTATGTGGGGCTACCTTTGAAGGTGACCCGGAAACTAGACTGGTGACTGGGAGCGGCCGCCAGGACCATGTAACACCGGTCCTGTGAGATCTACATTGGCTCCCAGAACGTTTCCGAGCACAATTCAAAGTGTTGGTGCTGACCTTTAAAGCCCTAAATGGCCTCAGTCCTGTATACCTGAAGGACCGTCGGAGAGAAGAAAATGCAGTCTTCCCTCAAAAGCAACGCTTAACCTTTGTCTCACGCAGAAGGTGGTGTAGCCTCTCAGCTCTCATTTGGAGCTTTTTCTTCTCCCAGTCTCTCACCCTGGGAGTTCTTTGCTTCCCTGCCTCTCACCCAGGGTACCTCCACCAACCATCTGGGTTTTTGTGGTTGTCTTTACAAAGAGGAAACTGAAGCTGAAAACAAGCTACTTGCTTCCATGTACCCACACATTCTACATACAAGCAAGGTTTCGAGCTAGTGTTGTCATCCTTGAAGGGCCTCCAAGTCTTGCTATGAGCAAAAGCAGGTGAAGCTTTTTCCTAGCCTGTAGATGAAGTGATGAAAAAGTCTTCACCAGCGGAAATTCTGATTGTTGTGCCATTGCTTAGCAGTCATGCCAGAAGTAAAATTGGCAATCCCAGTAGTACATGAGACTCTTAATCTCAGGTTTGTAGATCTGAGCCCCATATTGGGCAAAAAGATTTCTGCATTGCAGGGGCTTGGACTAGATTGCCCTCTTGATGCCTTCCAACTCAACAATTTTATGCTTCTATGAATCCCAGTTAAGTCTTGCAGACCATGGCCAGAGGTTGTGTATGAAGGATGTGAATCTTGTGTTCACTTCTCCCCTGGCCCCCTCCCCCATATGTTTTCCCCCCTTCTGTATCACAGCTGCTTGTGCACCAGACCCTAACAATCTCCTTCCCTTCACCCTGGCTTCTTATCCATTTAAGATTCTCTGTTGGATCTTGAGAGAATGCACTGTCCCTTATGTACCCAGTAGGCCACTGCAGTCTTCAGGAGAGCTTCTCTTTCAAGTTTCAAAGATATTGGAAGCCCCCTCCACAGTAACATGGAGCAGAGCTTTCACTGTGGTTGCCCTTTTCTGTGGCATGACATTCCTGTTGAGATATGACAGGTGTCCCCCATCTGCACTTTCTGGAAATAATCGAATACATTTTTGCTCTGACAAGCTTTCTCAGCTGGATGAATAGGTCTCTGCTATAGGTGTCCACTTTGTATTTTTTTTAAATTTCATTTTCTGTTATTTTTGGTGCTGTTTTTATTATATTTTTGTGCCTCACAATGGGGCATAATGTGGAAGGTGATTAATTAGTAGCAACAACAATATTCAGTCCATGAAAGCTAATGCCATACTGAATTATAGTGTGTGTGTGTGTGTGTGTGTGTGTGTTTGGAGGCTTTCTGCTAATACTTTTGCTCTGTGTATATCAAATAAGTGCTGTATGCTGAATGTATTTAAGGTAATGTTCCACAGCAGATTTTTCTTCACCTTCCAAATAGTCCTGTGTGGTTGGTAGGTAGGTTGGTCATAATGCTTCCCATTTTATGAATTTGGGCCTGAAGTTGGGAGATAAATGACACAGAAGAGGCCTTGCAGACTGTCTAGTCCAGCTCCCTGCTCGGTACAGGAAATCCAGAAGCTAAACAGCTGTTATTTGGGGATGCTCTAGCTTTCCCCGAATATTTTTGTGGGGGAGAGCCCACCATTCGCCTAGGTCAGCAGTGGAGAACTTTAGCCTAGGGAAGTGAATGCAGCCTTCCAAATGTTCCTCCAGTGGTCAAGGATGATGGGAGTTGTAGTCCAACAACATCTGGAGGGCCGCAAGTACCTCATCTCTGGGACAGAACGTTGGCAGTAGACCAGCGTTTTCTCAGGTGCTTCAGCCACACTGGTTATATCCAGTTAAGTTCTACTTTGAATGAACCCATTGAAATTAATGGACCAAAGTTAGTCCTGTTCATAAATTTCAGTGTGTCTGCTCTGAGTATGATGAACATTAAATATAACCCCAAGTTGTTTAGGACTTTATTTACTAATAGCAGCATCACAGTTGAGCTTTGCCTCCTACCTGGTCCTCGGCTCCTGGCAGAAAGTAAACAGTGCCAATGAAAAGCCTCCATCTAGCACCTCCAAGCCTTTCTCTCTGACCATCAGAACTCTCCCTAGGGCATGCCTCCTCTACATATGGAGAGATGTACACGTAGAAGCCTCTGACGTTTGTGTAGTTGGAGTGTAGTGTATAGTGTAAAGATAAGAGTCAGATATGTTGCCCCATCCGCCACTGACATGTGGCTCCCGGAAGGTTGCCTTCTAGGAAATGTGACCCTCCTCTGTACCTTGGTGGTACACTGGTACCACCCAAGTTCTTGTTACTCCAGTTTAAATTAGGATGCTTGTATTAGTACAGACTTGTGAATAAGCTGCCAGAAGTAACTAGCCTGCGAAATACAGTGGTAGCTGTATAAACAGCTTAGTTTATGAACAACTTGGATTAAGAACACTGCAAACCCGGAAGTAGGTGTTTTGGTTTGTGAACTTTGCCTTGAAATAAGTACATGTTCTGCTTCCTGTTGAGTGTGTTCCATTTGTAAATTGAGTCCCCCGCTGCTATGGGAAAGCACACCTTGGTTTAAGAATGCTTTGGTTCAAGAATGGACTTCTGGAACAAATTAAGTTCGTAAACCAAGGTAGCACTGTATCCATACACTAGTTTGCTGGGGACTGGCAGAGGATGATTGGAGAATTCTGCCCCCCTGACTGCCCTCTGTGTTTCTTGCTTGTTGCAGAGGAGGGAGGTAGTGCTCTGTCCCTTCCTTCCCAGCCCTTTCACTCTTATATATGGAATTTCATACAGTTGCCTTCACACAGTTCCTTGTCGCCTGTGGCTTAATAAATACAAGGTAATATTGTGATCAGTGGGCTGATTAGCTCCAGCTGCATGCTTCTGAAAGTGTTTGTGTTTTTCGCTATTGAATGCTACTGTCAGATATTGTAGCTCAGGAATAGGGAACTTTTTCCCCCAGCCTGAGAGCCACATTCCCTTTCAGGAGCTGTGTGCTGGGGGTAGGCAGACCCAGAGGCAAAAAATGGGCAAAACAGTGAATGCGAATTTCCATATGTACAGAAGGTTATTTTCTACAAATTCACATATCCCCCCCACCCCCACCCCGATCCAAGGATGCATTGTAGTCAGGCAGAAAAAATCAAAGAGAGTGCAAGCCGGGGCTCGGGAAGGTTGTGGCTCAGTGTGTGTGTGGCCTGGGGCAGCACTGGGACCTTAGACTTGAAGTTCCCCATTCCTGTTCTAGCTCATAACACAAGTTGACTTTTGGAACATAAACAGATAATTCCTAAGTGCAGCCTTTTAAGTAGAGTTTGATGGGACTCATTGGGGAGCTAAGTTTGGATTCTGAGAGTGCAAAACTTTTAAACTCTAGGGCTGTAGGTTGAAAATGCAAGACTTGTCTTCATTCTGTATTTTCCCTGTTTGGTTTTAGCGTTGTTTCTTGTGGTATTAATGAATCACACAACCCCCTCATGAAATTTTGGGTAATATTCACCATACCATATGGTGAATCATGAGGTACCGTAATATGTGGAAAGGGTGAGAGAATGGCAGCATGTGTGATGGCATTCGTTGTTTTGTTACTGCTGAAATTTAAGTAGTGTAAGAGGAATACATGTGTCCTGGTTCTCACTGAATGAAGAACTTGAACTCAGATTGTAGATATGAATACTGTATATAAATCCTAATTGCTGAAATTTGTACATAGTAAAAAAAAAGCAAGAGTTAGAAGACACAGTAGGTTCCATGCAAAGCCAGTTAAGCTAAGATGTTGATCCAATAAATGACATGCCCCCTGCAATTCCATTATATAGGGATGGGGCAGGCACAACTTGGTGCTGCAAATAAGGCTGTTCCTTAGACTGGGCAAGCAAACAAACACTTCTTGGAGAAGGCTGAGCCTGCATTGTCTGGTCGTGCCTACTCTGGCTTCTTCATGACCTAGACGACAGAAGAGGCATTAGCAACGCTTCTGGAGCAGATGGGGCAGTAGGCTCCTCTTGGGAAAGTAAGCTGGGGGCAGGCCCTGGTAGTTCTGGAAGTAAAGCCAGATTCGGAGATGCAGCTGGCCTTGAAGCTGCTGACAAGGTGAGCACGAAGCACCGAGGTGGATGACAGGGAGACAGAACAGGGTGTGGAGAAGGCACCCCACTGCATCCCTCCCCAGAGCCCTCCTCCCTTGATGACTCCTTAATATTCTGGGACTATGATATGACCAGCTCTGTTCCTCTGGGCCCATCCCCAGTTGTCCATGGTTACTCCTACCCTTCATCCTGATCTGACTGTCTTCTCCACCATGTCTCCTCAGGAACCACAGCTTGAAATGAGGACAAGCGTCCTAGCATTATAACCAGTAAAACTAAACCGTACATCTGTTAAGTTATCAGATAAAACACATTCCCTTCTGAAAGGAGTTTGGTTTCTCTTCCTTTGTGCCCGAGTCAATCTATTCCCCACTCTTTTTCTCTCTCTGAAAAAGAAGTTGTTCTTTAAAAAAAAAAAAGAGTTACTGTAAATTTCCTGGTTCCATGCATTTCCCCCTCTTTTCTTTTTCTAGTCTTCACTAGTTATAAATAACACATGAAATGACTTTCAAGGTAGAAAGCAGGGATCCATTTTGAAATATTCTATAAAATAAAGAGTGATTTATGGCTCCATATGATTTTGGCTGAAAGCATTTGGGCTTTGCCCAGTCATCAAAGTCCTGTCAGGGGAATCTATTATTTATTGTTCGATATGCCGGGAGTGGTGGTAGTACTTTATTTTATGTTTATCTTATGTAAGTATAGTGTTAAGAAAAATCAATTCCAGATACTAATACAGTTTTAAAAATCTATTGTGGCAAACTAACCAAAAGATGAGGTACAAAGTGAAGCATTGGGGGCGCCGGTTTTAGCTCACTGCAAAACACTCTCTCTCACACACACTTTCTCTGTCACACATACACAACCTTAAATGTTTTGATTACTGCTGAATATTTGGGGGCATGATCTTCCTCAGTTTCATCATAATGCATTTCCTGCTGTAATGTTTTCATTTGTGTAAGCAAGTGGGCTTCATTTCACGCAAGCAAATATTTAAGCATCTGGCACAGGGTGGGGGGTGGGGAACTCTCAAAACTAGATGGTGTGAACTTGTTTTTCATTTTGTCATACAGCTATTTTATTCAGTACCATACAGATTTGTGAGCTTCTGAAGTAAGTTATTGGCTTAAGTTCCAGCTCTGTTTGCTTGTGATGCAAGGTTAGCTAAAACACTGTGGAGATGGTTGGCAGGGGTGAGGAAATCTGTGGCTCTTCATTTGTTGCTGGAATACAACTCCCATCAGCTCCAGCTACTAGCCATCCTGACTGGGGCTGATGGGAGTCCAGCAACATCTGGAGAGCCACAACTTCCCCATTGAGACACGTTAGTCGTGGAGGCCTGAAAAAGATTTGCCACTTTGTTGTAGGGCTCACCAGGAAGATTTTATTTAAAAAGTGTTGAGGAAGCTGTGGCCCTCCAGATGTTGCTAGGTTCCATATCCCTTCAACCCTAGCCAGCAGCATCAATGATCTGGGGTGATATGAGTTACATTCCAACAACATCTGGAGGGCCACAGTTTTGCCAGCCCTGTGTTCAGGGTGGATTTGATTTAAATCAAACTGATTTAAATCACGATTTAAATCACTAGTCAGTAAGGCTCAGGGTGGATTTAAATAAAAAAAAATCCGATTTAAATAAAAAAAATCCGATTTAAATAAAAAAATGATTTTTATTTATTTAAATCCAGCCTGAGCCTTACTGACTAGTGATTTAAATCAAATCCACCCTGCCTGTGTTACAGAATAATGGAAATGTCTCTGTGGCGCACACAGTGGTTCAGTGTGCCTGGCTGTTAAGGTTGGTGGTTTGAGCCCACCCAGGGATGGCTGTGGGCAGGAATTTAAGGGAAAAGGTGCAATCCCAGGTGCTCTGTTGAATTTTGGGCCCCATGTTGGGCAAAAGATTCCTGTATTGTAGGGGGTTGGACTAGATGACCATAGTGACCCCTGCCAACTCTACTGAACTAGGATTCCACTGAACTTAATCATATTAGAGCAGCAAAGGAGTGAGTTCTCTAAAGTTAGCAGGAATATCTTACTTGCAGAGCCAGTGTCAGTGTTTTCTTTTGGGGGGGAAGGGGGGGTCCATTGTGTAAACCAGTTTTCTGTTTGGCAGGACCCCTTTCTCAATCTACCTTTTGTAGTGTGGGAGATGCTGCAGCTTAATGCCTTTTTGGGCTGTGAAAATAACATCTGATGCCCTGAGGCAGCCCTGTTGTGCACTGAACCTGGCATGGGGGCACCCCATTACATCTCTGTGGGTCAGGAAGAGTAGTGCAGTGGCCCCCACATTGCTAGGGTGACAAGACAAGGAGTACTCGGGTGGAAAAGGGCTGAAGTCTTAGGAACTGCGTTTGTTAAGAGTGTTAGGAATTGTAGCTCTATGAGGGGGCCCTAACAACTCTCAGCACACTTAACAAACTACAGTTTTCTGGGGAAGTCATGGTGTAACAGTGCTTTAACTGGTTGTTAGTTAGTGCTCACATTAGTGTGTAAAGCCCTAAATGACTCATGTCCCAAATACTTGAAAGAGCATCTTCTTCCCTACAGATCCTCTTGGGCACTAATATCTGCAGAGGGTAGTTTCTCTGCCCTCAGAGGCTCAGGGGGTGGTGACCTGGGAAAGGGCCTTCTATGTGGCAGCCCCTAAGCTGTGGAACTTCATACTGTGTTATATTATGCTTTAATATTAATGCTGTGTTTTAATTGTTGTAACCTGCCCTGGGATCTTCTGGTGAAGAGTGGGTAATAAATTGTAGTAGTAGTAGTAGTAATGTTGTTGTTGTTGATGATGATATTTAGGTGTCTCTGCCTCAAGATGTTCCTGACTGGCAGGCTCACTGTGAGTGTCTGGACACCACTGGTGACATGCCCCACCACGTTGAGAACCTGGCATGCTAAGTAAAGTCATAGCATCTTCTTGCCCACTCACTATGTGGAAAAGCACCCTTTGCCCCTTTTCCACATTCACTGTTTGCTTAATCCTTTCCTGTTCATCTAGAGGCCGTGTCCATGGTGAGCAGCTTGCTGCACCCAGTATATGGACATTTAATAAACTTTGTTTTCAGTATCATGATCATATGTTTGAGTCATACAGTGTTGGCTGCCATTTTGGTTAGGACAGCTTGGTGGAGTGATGTATAAAACAAATCTGAGGCCTGAATTATCAGTTGTTTAAACAGTATACCAGCGATATTATGACTAGCTCTTCTTCTCTTGATCAAACTTTGAATCTGCAACTTCCAAGCTCATTGCTAAATATCTAAAATGCTTCTTGCTAATGTTTTAAGTCAAAGCCCTTTAGACGAACTCAAATTTAGTTGGAAGGTTGCCCCACCCCAAATTGGAAAAGGGTAATTTTGCCTCCTTTTCCTTTACAGTTGCATCCAGCATTCATTTCCTAGATTATAAACTGCTAACATTTTATTAATGTTACTTTCAAATCTTACAGCAAAAAGCCTTTTATATTAAACCCGTAAAATAGTTCATAAGGATTTCTGGATGAAAGGTAGCAAATGCAAGGTGGTTGTTACTTGATTACAGATGGTGATTTTGAAATCTTGGTATGCATTGCTTTAAGATTTAAAGGCATTTGAAAAGCTCGCGTAGCCAAACAAGCATAAACTACAGGCGTTGTCTGTAGCAATGCACCATTCCGAGATACCGGCAATGTGTCAACGAAAGTAGCTGGAAGCTTCGCCCAAATAGTGTTTCTTCAGTGAAAATCAATATGCTAATTGGCTCATAGAACTGGAGACACTTGTGTAAGTTTGAAACACTGCTAAAGGAAAAAAGGATCCTGGCCTGTGGTGTGAAACTCCCAATACCTTCAGAATTGTCTACTAGGCAAAATAAAGTTTCATCTATTCCTAGTATAGCAATCCTTTTTCTCCTCCCCACCCTGGGGTAAAACCCAAATGTTAAAATGGTGTTCCATCACAACAAAACAGCCATTGATGTTGGGAACTTGCATTGAACCTTCATAACTCCCCCCCTCCCTTTTGCCAGCTGAGATTAAATCTTCCACTATCTGTCAAAAAGGTAGGCCTTAAAAATGACTAAAAAGTTGCTGAAAGTCTGAATTTCTACCTTAAGGGCACCTGAAGATATGAAATAGATTAGAATGCTTCCTGGTTTCATACCGATTTCTGATCTTGTTATGGAGTCATTTTGCTGAACTTGCGTAAAGCTCATCTACAAGGCTTTGGCTTGGTCTTCTTTATGGTCTTATGTGATAGACAGCTTTGGTGTCGCTTTCCATTACAGTGCAGAATCAAAAGCAACCCTGTTATGTGCACATAGAACAAGGATGAAGAACCTTGAGCCCTGGGGCCAAATGCAGCCCTCTGGAACTCAACCTAGGCAATGCCTTCCCCAGGCAGCGCCCTTCCCCACTCCTGCTCTGTGCTCTTCTTGAGTGCTTTTGCCTGGCTGGAATGTGTGCCTAAAGGTGGGGGAGAAGAGGTAAACAGGGATGGAAAAGAGAACTTTAAAATATTAGACCCTCCCCGTTAAAAGCTCCATGATTTCTTCCTCTGAATGTAGGGAAGATGTGCCAGAAGGGGCAGATCTCAGCTGGTCTGGTATAACAGTGGTGCCCATGTCTCCCTCCCTTACAGGTTTGCCTGAATCTATCATAGCAGCCGCATGTTCAAGAAGTGGCCAGCGGGTTCTCCATGTGGATTCGTAAGTCTTCTAACTAATTGCCATCTTTTGCTACATGTTGTGGGACTTAATGCTTGTCTTCTTGGCATAACAGATTGTGGTTTCACCTTGTATTAACTGTTGTATGATACCTTTAGGGACATTTATTTTTGTTGTGATCACTAAACAACATGATATTATCTGAGACACATTCCCCTGGAATGAGTGTAAGTACCCCCCCTTTTCTGCAGTTTACACTGGAGCTTTTGGGTGAGATTCCTTCACCCCTTTCAGTATCTCCTTGGTTGTATGGAACCTTGTGATGAATGATGGATAAGAAATACTTTAAATAAATAAGTAGGAAAACATGGACGCTCATATGTCAGTTGTTCACCTCTTCCAGGAGTAAGGGTGTTTGCGGGAGAATGTGTGAGAGCCTGCAAATCTCTCCTTAGCCACGGTATTGGTCCATGAGGGAATAACAATTGAATATCACCCTTCTCTGAATTGGGACTGGCAGAGGATTGGTAGGAAGGCTCAGACATAGGAAGCACCTAAAACTATTTTACATGTTCTTGAAAACACTTAAAATAGCCTTCTTATTTCAAAACTGTGCATGTATTTTCAGTGAATAAATCTATTTATATACTGTTGTTCCTAAAGAATATCTGAGTGGTTTACAACAATTGCACATATAAAGCCACACAGTAAAAACACTATAAAAGGTTACCATCAAAAATCAGCTAACTATTGTGGAAATATGATTGCTTAATTGCCTGCATAAGCCTGATGGAATAGAGAGGTTTTCAGCAGGTGTTTAATAGGTGGCACAGAAGGTGCCTGTTTAATCCCTGTTGGAAGAATATTTCACAGTACTGGGCCAATAGAGCTACAGGTTCATTTTATTATTGTCAGTTGAACCTCAACAAATCAGTGAACAACCAACGATGCTCCTGCAGATTATCTCGGTGATTGAGCTGGGATAACAGTTAAATCCAGTCAAAGGCAACTATGGGGTTGCAGCAGTCATCACACTTTTTAGGCCGAGGGAGCTGGCGTTTGTCCACAGACAGCTTTCTGGGTCATGTGGCCAGCATGACTAAAACACTATTGGTGCGCAGAGGACCGTGATGAGTACCAGAGTTCACGGAAACACTGTTTCCCACTGTAGTTGTACCTTTTTATCTACTTGCACTGGTGCGCTATCAAACTGCTAGGTTGGCAGGAGCTGGGACAGAGCAATGAGAGCTCACCCCATCGTGTGGATTCAAACTGCTGATGTTCTGATCAGCAAGTCCAAAAGGCTCAGTGGTTTGGACCACAGTGCCACCCGTATCCCTTGATTGAGCTGGGATATAACGGTTCAGGCATAACTTGTTGAGGGCTTTGTAAATTGATACAAGGAACTTGAAGCTGGCTGAGTGGTAGATGGGCAGCCAGTGCAGATGCTTTAACAATAGTGTCCCACATGTTGTTTGCCAGATGCCCCCATATGCTACATTCTGCTCCAGCTGGAGCTTTCAAACCAGGCCCAAGGGCTTACCACCACATGAACTACAATGATCAGGCTGTCCCTGTCCAGGAATGGTCACAGCTAGTGAACCAGGCTAAGTTGGTAAAATGCACTCATACCAACAGAGGATACTTGGGCCTCTAATGACAAAGATGTATCCAGGAGTACCCTGCAAGCTACACTCTTGCTCCTTCAGAGGGAGTGCAGCCCTATCCAGAACAAGTGGTTTTCCAATCTCCCAGTAAATGAAAAATGGACCTGGAAAACTGTATTAAGAATTGTCAGTGTCTAAAGCACTGTCTTAACAATTTGAAACAAAATAAAAATTTAAAAAAATCCTTCCAGTAGCACCTTAGAGACCAACTAAGTTTTTTTCTTGGTATGAGCTTTTGTGTGCATGCACAATTCTTCAGATACACTGAAACGTTCTGAATTTTTTTATTTTTTATTTTGTTTTGACTATGGCAGACCAACACGGCTACTACCTGTAACTTAACAATTTGAGTAAGTAAAACGTATCTAATAATTCTCATCTTCTGTTGAAATGCAGCATACAATGGGATGATGTTTTCACCTCCTGTTACAGTAGCTATGTGTTTTGAGTCCTTCCAGATTGAATTGCATAAAACACATTTCCCACTTTCATTTATACTGGCTGGACAGCTGCCTGTTGCTTCTAAGAGCGTTTGCAAGACAGGGGTAGGCTTCCATCAATAAATAAAACTAAAATTTGGAGAAATAAAAGATGAAAACTAACACTTGGATTTGCTCCTCAAAATTTAAATCCACAAATGCTAAACAATATTCTTGGGTGTTATGGCATACGAGAAGGAGGAATGGAATATTGGTCCCACTTGTAAATCTGATCCTTGCTATGCTGTGTAAATTTTAATCTCTCCTTTCTGATAGGAGTTGGATAGAAAGCATAATGGGAGGGGGGCAGCGAGAAGCTGTGAGTCAAATGAAACTTTTGAAGTACTTTGTGTGCCAGTGCTGCCTGGATTCATTACCCTGGGTGGATCTTATTACTTTTAATCTCCCGCCACTGTTTTGCGTTTATCATAATATACCGCTTATGTGATGATGGTAGATGGTCTGAAGTGGACCATTATAAACCACTGAGTAGCACCTCTGTTGATTTATAAACACTGTCCAAGCATCCCCCATCAAGAACAGCTAATCTTATTCAAAATAGTCACTTCCATTGCAGCCTGGCCATAAATTCTGGTAGTCATGTTTTAAAACCAAAGTTAGCTTCTGCCAAATTGTAATTGAAGGGGGCTCTATTTCTGGGTGCTAGCTATCCGTCTCAATAAAATGTTTTTGAAAAAAAAATGTGGTTCTTTTTCAGAGAGCTACATTTACTGTAGATATTAATGAGCTGTTGACGTGTGAAATTTCAAGGATAGATGCTAAGTGATTTAGAAAAGTAATTTGCAATTCGGAACGTGAGACTTGGCATTGACTTTAAATTTGAAGTTGTGAAAGTTGAGAATTGAATGCAGTTGTGAAAGCGATTTGTTTATGCATGAAGATCTTTCTTCCTAGTGACCTCCCTCCTCCCTCCCCTCCCCTTCCCCAAATGTTCTTGTTTTAGGGGACTTTGCTCTTGTTCGTAAATTCTGGATGCATTGGTGGAATAACCAAAGCAAAGGGAAGGCAGCATATTTCTTCAGGTTGTCTATTTCGTGTCTGACAGTAAAATTTGGTTTATGAGTCTAATCATTTTGTCACAGTACAAAGAAATAAGCTGTTGAACTAGGGATGTAAAACCTCCAGAAATTTTGATGCTGAGGGTGGGGGATTTCTTCCTAGTTCTTTTTGTGGGGGCACTGGAGATTTTGGGGAAAATATAAACATATGCAACACTTTCTTTCTGATCAAACTTAAACTTATTACTGCTTTGACAACATAAAATGGTTTCTTTATACCTTAGTTGGCATATAAAATTGTCCTGTTCGGCATATTTATGAAATTTACATAGCAATCTCCAAAATATTGCACTCTTTGTTTAGTAGAGCTTTCTCCCAGCTAAGTGCACAAAGGTTTGTAACCACAAAGTAAAAATTGCTTTGAATCCAACTCTTTATACACTTACCTACATCTAGCTGGAAAACTGGGGGCAGGTGGGAATAGATAGATCCTCCCCACCTCCCTTCACTGCTCTCTAGTCAGCTTACTTGCTACATTCATAGAATCATAGAATTCTAGAGTTGGAAGGGACCCTGAGGATCTTGTAGTCCAGGGGTAGGCAACCTAAGGCCCGTGGGCCGGATGCGGCCCAATCGCCTTCTTCATCCGGCCCACGGACAGTCCGGGAATCAGTGTTTTTCTACATGAGTAGAATGCGTGCTTTTATTTAAAATGCATCTCTGGGTTATTTGTGGGGCATAGGAATTCGTTCATTCCCTGCCCCCGCCCCCAAATGTATATAGTCCGGTCCACCACATGGTCTGAGGGACAGTGGACTGGCCCATGGCTGAAAAAGGTTCTAGTCCAAATTCCCTGCAATGTCCCACTTTGCTTTTTTAATCAGTTAAACCAGCTGACATAAAAGTAAGTTTGGGTATTATCAAAACCTCAGTGTAGGTGCCTTAGTGAAATACTACATAGAATAGAAAAGTTCCAAGCCAAATTTATCCCTCATTCTTGGAAGGAAAGTCCCTCTTTTTAATATTTTTATTTTCCATTCATTGTTGTGGTAGTGTACTGGTTGTAACATATGAGGGTGTTTACCTGAATAGCCATGCAGATCCACCTAGTTATCTTTGTGGAAGCCTCAAACTTTATTTTCTCCTTTGTTGGACAGGGATAATCCATAAAATCAGCTCTGATGTACGATCGTCCTGATCTACATGGCAAAAGCCATATGTTGGTCATGTAGACCAAATACTAGAAAAACTCATCATGTTCCAAATTTCTGATCTTGCTCTTTTTGAGTAGAAGCAATCACAAAATGGCTTTTTGGACACACATTTATTCTTATTTCACTGCCACATTAACTTATATGGCTTTAAAGGGGGGGTAGATAGATCTGTCTTTCTAGTATTTATCAGCATCTGTTGACTATGACAGCTACATGGAACCTCCATTTGGCCTTGAATTTCCTCTTCCCTCATGCATGGAAAAGCTGAAGAGTTTGGTGTTGAGCTTGCCAGAAGCACCTGATCTTTTCCTCAGTGGCCATAGACCGTTGGACCGTTGGTCTGGTCCAACAGGTTTCTTTTACACTAAAGTTGACCTGGGTCTGCTGCTGATGTAATTTGTGAAAACGATCAAAGGTTGGTAATTCATTGTTTCTTTTTTTCCAGTGATATGAAAAGTTTAAAGAAAAATATGAGGTGCACAAAGAAGCTGACTAGCCCTCATACCATTTTGGGATGAGATGGCAATCATCTGCCCTTCAGATCTTGTTGGACTCCAAATCCCATCAGCCAGCATGGCCTGTGACCAGGACTGATGGGAGTTGTAGTCCAACAGCAGCAGAAGGGCCACAGGCTCCTTATATCCCTATCTAATAAGTGCTTCAGCCAAGTATAAGTCGACCTGAATATAAGCCGAGGCACCTAATTCTACTACAAAAAACTGGGAAAGCTTATTGACTCGAGTATAAGTCGGCGGTGGCGGAGCACCCCAAAAGGAGCCCTTTTGGGCTGCTCATACCTCCTCCACTGCCGCTCACAAGAGAGGCGGGCAGTGGCGGCAGTGGGACCAGCAGTCCCAAGGGCTCCTTTCGGGCTGCTTGTCCCTCCGCCGCCGCTTGCAAGAGCAGGCATAGGAGCCGTGGTTGGGAGAGGCGCAGCGCAGCACCTCTCCCAACCATGGCTCCTGTGCCTGCCCTTGCGAGAGGCGGGCGGTGGCAGCGGGACCAGCGGCCCAAAGGGCTCCTTTCGCTGTCCCTCCACCGCTGCCCGCCTCACTCGAGTATAAGCCATGGGGGGCTTTTCAGCACAAAGAATGTGCTGGAAAAGTCGACTTATACTCGAGTATATACGGCAGTTGAAATTTAGGATTAGGCCCAGAAGTCCTTTTACATTCTTGCCTTAAAATCTATTTGACCGGGTCAGTAACAAGAGACAGCTTATTAAGGTGACAGGAGACATGCAAAAAAAAAAAGAGAAACACTGCAGAGATGAACAGCAACTTCTTCTCAGCCTTCAGCAGCTTTGATTTGTTTTTCCAGGACTATTATGGCATCGAGAGGTGTAACTTTCCTAATTGACATTTACAAAAGAACTGTTCTTGCCCCCTCTTGCAAGTCTACTGTTACATTTGCATCAGTGACACAGTTCTTTTGACCACACAGTTATGAAGGTCTCCTGTCTCTAGAAGACAGAAACGTGCTTCAGATGTAACACTAAACCATGGTTCACATTATAGAAGCAAGCATGCACAAGATTTTGGCTTGCATGCTTCCCTCCTCTCTTTCCCCAAATAATCCAGGGAACTGTAATTTACCCTTCACAGAGCCACAGTTCTCAGCTCTCTTAAACAATAGTTCTCATGATTTTTGGGGGAAGCTATGTGCTTTAAATGTACTTGAAATGTGTGCATGCATATGCTCAGTGGGATTTCCTGTGAGCTTGGATTGGAGTATAACTCAACATTTCTTTGTGCAACTTGCTTTTTTATTGTTAAGTGGGGACAAAAAAAGCTGTTTAACAGTAGCCAACCTAATCTGAGTTGCTTTAAGAGGCTCTGTGGAAAATTTAGAAGCCACGGTGCCCATGTTTTTCTGTAGTGGCCCTTTCCCTCCAGATGACCAGGGGCTTTCAGCCTTCTGCAGATTAGGAATATGCTGATGACAGAAAATAAATTAAGAGTTGGAAGAAATCCTGGCCCTTCTATTTTCTCAGCTCAAGAGCAGCCTTTGATGGTGCTGCTGTTCTTGAATGATACAGAGGCACTTGACAGTGGTTATGCACAGAAGTGCTAGGAATATTTTATCATATTCTTTTGTTCTACAACTGACTCTCTTTTGGGGGGGGTATCATTTTTAAGGTGGAAAAATGCAAATGTATTTTCAGAGTGTATGGGTTTTATTAAAAGCAGAAGCAAAATGTCACCCCCACACTCAAAAAACATCCAGCCCAACATTCTACCAATGCTACATGTATATGAAGTAGAAACTGTAAACTTTGCTTATTTGGGATTGCTATGGTGTGTTTTTGCTCTTCTTTTAACCTCTTCTGTTCCTGTGTACACATGGAAGCATTTTTAGTAGCAGAACTTAATCACTTCATTTTGCTTGTGAACCATAAGATCAGACCCTGTGTTTATTTCCTGTTTTTATGTGCTTTTATACTACTACTTTTACTGACTCTGCATTGTATATTTGCTTTAATGATATTCATTTTTTTCTGTTGTTCACTGCAAAGGTTTTTTTTTAAAAAAAATACTAAGCAGTTTGTAAATGTTTAAATAATTGCAATAGAATCTTTGCAAAAATGAAAGCTTACTCCATTAGCTATTCTTTCTTTCTATTCTCTCCCCCCTCCCCCTCCCCCATCTCCACAATAGAAGACAATACTATGGAGGAAACTGGGCAAGTTTTAGTTTCTCTGGATTATTGTCTTGGATAAAAGAGAACCAGGTAAGCAGTAGTGATTTTGTATCGTGCTAAATGTTCAGCCTTTTGGTTGAAAACTTCAGAAAAAAAGAATTCAGTATCTATTTTAGAATATGCAAGTTTTATCAACCATGCTATATCCTATATGTTTTTATATCCTTGCAAAATGTCACCTGATATATCTGATTTCCAATTTCTCGCTGTGACTAGTCTGGCTGCAGTAATCATGGCTGTTGCAACTTCCAAGTTTTCCTTGTTTACTGTGCCTTTCAGATATTTCAGTAAACATTTTGGTGTTAAGATTCTATTGCTACCCAGAATTTCATTTACAATCCTCTGCAACTTCTTTTTTCAACTACAGTATGAACATAGAAACCTTCCAGGTCTGTTTCCTTTTACCTCTCATTTCATAACCACACACACACATTTGCAGCATACATAGACTGGAAAAATTCAGTGTATGGAGTGGGTCTGGTATAACCCCTACTCCTCACACAGCTAAAGAAAGTGAATGAAATATTTATTTCTCCAACTTTTTAACATTTAAATAAAGCCAAAACATTTGTTCATTTTTTTAAATGTTTAATGAAACACTTCTGTTCTTTTTTGCATATTCTTGCAAGAAAACGGCTGACCCCTGTGAGGGAAAAACCCCCTGGGAAGAACTGATCCATGAAAATGAAGAAGGTATTCCTCTGAACAAAGCAGACAAAACCATTCAGCATGTTGAAGATTTCTGCTATGCCAGGTGAGTGCTTCCTGTTCTGCACCTAAATGGTGTGTGTGGAGGCACATTTTGAACTGAGGGAAGCCAATGGGCCAGCTGTATGAGCCTGCTCCTCCATGGTGAAACCTGATCCCCCAACTTAGACCTGAGAAAGGAAGGTTTGGGGTCACTGCTATGGCCACAGCCGGCTTCAGAGATGCCTCAAGCAGTTTGTTTTATTTAGAATAGTTGTAGCATATCCTTTATCTATACAGATACCAAAGTGGGGTGCAGAACATAAATAAAATCATAAAATGTACAACAATGAAACACACCGTTAAAAAAAAAAGCTAAAAATGTAACTGCAGGCTAAACAATAGCACCTTACAATTCCTGGGCAAACAAAGAAGCTTTAACCTGGTGTCAGAATGAAGGCAATTTCTGTGTCTGGCATATTTGTGAGTGTAGGGCATTCTGTAATTGGGGCATCACTATAGATAAGGATGTCTCATTCCACTGCTTGACAAGCTTCCTTCAGCAGTGGAGTGTGGAAAAACCCTCCCCAGAAGATCTCAAATGACAGGCAGGCTTTGATAGGGAGAGGAGATCCTTCAGGTATTTGGATCTGAAACCCTAAAGGTGAGCACCAGCACCTTGAACTGGACTCAGAAGTGAATAGTGAACTCCTGTAAATTCTTTAGACTCATTGTTTGGCTTCATATTATGTCCAAAATGTGGCTGACAGAATGTCTTTCTCCTGACAAACCACAAGCTAGAACCAAGGTGTGTTCTTGGGTTTATAGTTTGTGGTTTTTTCATGGAGGCATACATTGAGTTTGGACAATGCACTTAACCAAACTGTAGCATAGCTCATGGCAGCACACCTGCAAGAAGGCCAGAGGAGGAGGATAATTTATCTGTGGGAACCCTTGTGCATCCATGCTAAACCATGGTTTGGCTTAGTGTTACATGTGAACCAATTCACTCACTTCTTGGTTTAAGCGAACCATATCCAAGCCATGCAGACCAGCACTGAAGACAGTTTGCCTGTTACATCAGAACAGGCTCTTTGTCTTGAATAAGTGTTATTTGATTTTATGTTATGTATCTAAAAAATTAAAATTGGAAATAAAAAACCTCTTCCTTTTAATAACTTAATGTTCGAGGGAGAGAGCTGATCACAGCAGTTCTGACGGTTTACATGCTTCGGTTAGTTTTTGCCATTGTTGCTTAATTTCCCTGAACTCCTATGAAGTTGCCATTAAACATTTATTTTGAAAGAATAAAAACAGCTGGGTTGCAGTGGTAATATAGTGCACAAAGCCGAAATGAATGGCCACAGAACAAAGTGCATCCATCAAAGTGGAAGAAAACCATCTCCGCAACAAGCGGTATTGAAAAAAAGGCAAATGGTTGAAAAATAAATAGTGAACACCTGTGCTGCATAAATTAACCAGCTGGTTGGCAATTTTTCTTTTGACCTATCAGAAGGGGTGGCTGTTACGAGGCATTAATAAGACACGTTGGCTTTGAGAGATTCTTTTGTTAGTACCATTAATTAATGAATGACGCTAGATAATGTTCAGAATTTACACCACAATTTGTGCTGCAGATGTATCCTTGTGAATTAGTATTACAGGTTTAAACAAACAAACAAACAAACAAACCTCCGTCTGCACAAAAGATTTAAACTTGGGTGTCTCCCCCCCCCCAGTCCTGTTTTTATAGCCATAGTTCTGTTGAGGAATTAAGTTTTATACAGAAATATTTTGGTTGTTGTTATGAGGTTGCTGGGAATCCTTGAATAGTCACACCATCAGCAGGTTTAAAAGCTGCAGCTAATGTACTTCTGAATGTAGCTGTGTTCACATATTGTATTAGAAAGTGATAACTAGATCAGTTTGCATTAAAACGAGAACCAAACTAATTCTGCCCATATCTGTGTTGGGAGTAGGAGGTTGTTCCATAAGCTTCCTGGAAACTGTGAGTTTTGAGGGTAAACTCGAAAGAAGCCAGGGAGGCATTCTGAGAACAGCCCCTGCCTCTTCCTTTTCCTCCCCTTGCCCCTCCCCTCTTAGGGCCAATAGCAGCTTTCAGGAGAGGAATGATTTTAATCGTGGAAAATCTAGAGAGGAGCAAAATATTTCTCATCTAGTATTGTTTTCCCAATTCAGTTTGCAGCCGACAACACAGTTTGCAGCTGTGTTAAATATATATATATATATATATATATATATATATATATATATATGACAAAAACCCTGCCTGTCACATGTAGCCTAACCCCTCAGCCCTGAGTTGAAAATACATGTCTACTGGCAAGAATATTTCCGAAATAATACATTTAGGTGAAGCCTATAAAGCTGACCTAATCCTAGGGATGTCATGAGTTTTATTTCGGCCCAGCTCACTCGTGGGCTTCTCTTGCAAAAAAAAAAACTAGTGTGGCTGCTAATTAGATCAGAGATAGATGTAAGAAGACCTAAAAAATTAAATAGCTTTTACCTCTGGCAACTGGGGAAACTCTGCCTTTTATTGATAAGTACTGAAGTTTTACTGCTGTATCATTTCAGATCACCTTTCAGATAGCAGTTTATTTGTTCACGGCTAGGCTTAAAACATTTACTTGGAGGATTAATGGCTAAGTGGTTGAGATAAAAAGATAATGCAAAATGGTTGCTGAACTCTTCCTCCCCCACCCCCCACTAATAATGACACTGATTTGATTCATCTCTGCTGGTAGCCTAAACTGAAATCCCAAGTTCAAAAGTGCTAGTTGCTGAGGTAGACTTCATTGAAGTTGAAGATTAAAAAGGAAAATGAGCTTGAAATGTGGAGTATGGCCTTAGAAGGAGAATGTTAAGGATTTTGCCATTAAGGAAGAAAGGAGGATGCCAAAGACTTGTTACATCTGCTGACCTTGCTCTTTTGACCTCCTTACCTTTATCATGATAGGCAGCCACAAGATTAATGGTCACAGCAGTAAGATTTAAAGCATGCCTTCATTATGTTTCATTAAAGGCCATGGGTGAATCGGTAATAAAGATGAAGATTTTGTTTCCATATGTGTGTGTGCGTGCATGTACACATAAGCCACTTTTAATGATATTCCAAATTATGGCTTTGTGCACAATCCGTGATGCACAGCTCCTTCTGTCCTGTGGCGTGATATTCTTCCATCCAAGCTGGTCATTCACTTCCCTCAGCAAAGCTGTATTGTATTTGTTAACATTTTGTTGCTGGCACCTCCCCGCTGAGCCCTTTGCGAACATTCTGTTACATCACAGCAGTTCAGCCAATCAGTGGCTGGGGGTGAGACCTGTGCACATGCATCCTGTTCACGCTGTTATGTGGGACTTGTAACAAAATATTGCATTGTGGAATGCTGCTATTCAGAATTCCATTTTTCATACTGCTGGAGGCTTTCTCCAAACCGGTTGCTACCACAATCTTAATCGGTTGTGCTGTTTCGGTAACGTAAGCAACGACACTCACACTCTGAACGTTAGAAATAGAGGAGATGGTATGTCTTGTCTTGTGTATCTGTGTTGACTAGGCAAAGAAGACATGGCTCTTATAATGTTTTGATCAGTTGGTCAAAATAGCTGTTGTACCCAGAAAGTTGCAAGATAGCTTTGGGGACTGATTCTCATCTCTTCTCTCCCTCTCTCCCCCCTTGAAAAATCAGTCAGGATCTTGCTGAAGATGTGGAAGAAGCTGGTGCACTTCTGAAGGCCCCTGCCTCTGTTGCTTCTGCTTCTAGTGAGGTTATAGAGGAAGTCTCTGGCACCCCAGAGGCTGAGGAAGAGTGCTTTCCTTTGGAGGATCGGCCATCGGGGACCAAAGGTGAAGAAACATTCCCTGACAGTGCTGCAGGAAGTGAACCAGAATGTACAGCTGACCATAAAGCTGTTGAAGTGACCTCTCTGGGGGAGAAACCCTGTGACAATGTAACACCCGGTCAGTCAGTACTGGAAGTGGAAAATAACGAAGCTGCATCAATAGTGGAAGCTGCAGTTGAACCAAGGAAAATTACTTATTCCCAGATTGTTAAAGAAGGGAGACGATTTAATATTGATTTAATTTCTAAGGTAGGGAACTTGTTGCCTATGTTTTCTTTATTAACCCTGCACCCTATGTTTGCTTCATTGAAAATATTCCTTTGGAAACCTCACAGGCAATGCAAGATAATTATGATGATACTGGGACCTAGTATTCTGCTCTAAAGAACATAGGTCACTTTATAAAAGAACATTTTGTGGGGGTTTTAAATAGACACACATGCTCTCTTTAAAAAAATGAACCAAAGCTAAAGTATCTTCTAAAAGCACGCTTTGCTTTTGGGATAGAACAACCATATTGGGTCTCAAAACAAGACACTTCTTGCACCTTTTCCTTTAGGAATGTTGCTTTGCTGATCAGGGATTTGGGTTTTTGTAGGGAGAACTGTACTACATGTTCTCTGAAAGCTATGTGCTTTTTTAGAAACTGTATTTCCAGAAAACAAAAAACCACTTCTACTGTGCTGTCATACTATTCTAACTCTCTTCTACCTTGCTGCAAGAAATATTATTGCAGGATAGACCATTGGGGAGAATCAAATGTTATGATTTGGTACACATGCTTAATGGTAGTCATAATTTTTGCCTTATGAAGTCATGTGAAGTTGAAGACATAGTACTTGTGGCAGTGCTAAACAGAGACAGGGTCCAAAGAGTCCCAAAACTATGTCTGTGGCTCCCAGATGACATTGGATTTGAGTTTCCCAAACAGTCCCCTCACTGCCCCTATAGCTCAGTGGTAGAGCATCTGCTTTGCATGGTAGGAGATGGTCCCAAGTTCAGTCCTCATCATCGCCAGGTAGAGCTGAAAAAGCCCTCTGCTTAAAACCCTGGAGAGCCACTGCTGCCCATCCGAGACAATACTGAGCTAGATGTACCAATGGTCTGAGCTGGTATAAGGCAGCTTCCTATGTCCCCCACATTCCACTTGTTGTAACTGTGTGGGGGTTTGCTGGCAAAGTAAGTCACTCAGAGCTCTCCCAGATTCTGCAGCTCTGGCCTGTTTTGCCCTATCGTGCCCCTGTGAGCTTCCTTTGGATTTCGTTCTAATCAGGCAACCAGCCTCCCACATCTCTTGCTAGGCCTTACAAAGTTCTCTCCTCTCGAGACTTTGAGAGTGATGGCATTGCATAAGTAACTTTCTTCAGTGGAGCATTGCTTCTTCTTTTTTTAAAAGTTAAGTCATCCATCTTGTGCTGTGGTTTTTTACATTCATGTCCTTCCCAGAATGTGTAATAAATTTTTAGCTTATATAAAGTGAGCAAAGGTATTAGAAGATTAAGTTTTATGGTTTTAACTTGTAACCGTTGTGAGCACACTGAGCATATTGAGGAAATGAGGACAGTAGTTTAAACCTCAAAAAAGACAAAATTGAGGGAGAGAAAACATATAAAGAATGTATGGAAATAATGGCATGAGGTTCATGAACCTGCATGGAATCACTTTACTTGCCCACCCACCCACTTAGCACAACCAGGGGAACAAACCAGGAAGCCACCATTAACTAGAGCTTCCCATCACCCGCAAACGCATAAGTGTAAGGAAGTTGGCTTTCCAAACCTGGCTTGTTTGGAAGCCATTAACCATAGTTACCAATTGACACCTAACAGGACACATTGCAACTTCTTAGTTTGTTTTCCCTGCTTGCACAAAGGGAGTAGCCAATGAGGTTTTGTACAGGTTGATAAAAGCTAATGCATTGTCCAAATGCAACTAGAATGTACAAGTTTGAAACCTCCAAAAACTGGCAAAAAAAACCCCAGGGTGGCACTGTGGGTTAAACCACAGAGCCTAGGCTGATCAGAAGGTCGGCGGTTCAAATCCCCATGATGGAGTGAACTCCCGTTGCTCGGTCCCTGCTCCTGCCAACCTAGCAGTTTGAAAGCACACAGTGCAAGTAGATAAATAGGTTCGCCAGAAGCGGCTTAGTCATGCTGGCCACATGACCCAGAAGCTGTATGCCAGCTCCCTCGGCCAGTAAAATGAGATGAGTGCTGCAACCCTAGAGTCGTCCGCAACTGGACCTAATGGTCTGGGGTCCCATTACCTTTACCTTACGTTATGCAGTAGAATTGGGAAGAAGATCTCCAGCTATTTCTTGATGGCATGGGTAGCTTTTGGAGAACTCCTATAAGATTCTCTATTTTTATTTATGAAACCTAGGGCACTTCCTGACTGTCAATATTTTGGGGTGGGATTCAGTTGCACCCTGGCAAAATTCAGATTGTTCAGTTGATTTCACACTCTTGGGCAACAAACCTACTTCCCCAAATAATCAGATTTTATGCAGTAAGGAAAGTGAAAAGAAAATGCCCTGGGATTACACTTGCTTTAATGCAGCACCACCTAACCTCCACGCAAATAATTTGAAATGAATGCTCATCAAATAGCCAGTGTCATCTGATCTCCCTGCAAATAAATCAGGATGAATGCTCTATAAACAGATTGGTTGGGAGCACCCTGTGTTCCAGGAAGTTTAGTTCCTAAGGATAAGAATATAGAAAAAGCCCTGTTGGATCAGGCCAAATTCCCATCTAGTTCAACATCCTGTTCTCTCATTCTGGCAATTCTAGTAACTGGTATTCAGAAGCATATTGTATCCTCTTCGGTTCTGACTTCAGGGAGCCTAACAATAAATATGTCACTTCTTTTGAAAGGATATTGGGTCTTGAGTGCTCTTCCTCTTCCATTGTCCTCATCTCCAGGTAGACCAAACTGGCATTGGTTGCTGCCTCCCTTTATTTCTGATTACCAGATGGCTTGCAGCGTGCCTGCATCCTTTCTTCTGCTCTTTTCAGTTCCTTGGCTGGGATCCCAATCTCTGCATTTACTGTTCTGTTCATGCACAGAGGCTCTTTACCTCACCGCAAAACTGCCCCTCCTCTGCAGATTAAGGTGGCCTTTTGAAGCAGAGCCCCATGGGGCAGTCCAAAGTAAATACTGCACCCCTGAAAGTGCTTGGAACTCAACATATTGGTGGGAGTAAACCATTTGGACCCTAGTTCGTGTGTTGCAGGGCTGGATACCCAGTAACTCACTATATAAAGCAAGTTTAGCCATTGTGGTACCCTCCATTTGTTAGATCACAATTTGTATCATTCCTAGCCAGCATGGCCGGGGATCAAGGACGATGAGAATTCATGATGACTATCCCTGATGTAGGTGACTTCTTCTGCCAAGATTGCATGAAAGGATTTGTGCCTCTCCTCTGACTTCCCCTAGGTTTTTGTCTTGACTATTTCAGCAAGAACCCATCCTTCTCTCCCCCCCCCCCACTTCTGGACTACAGTCAAAGCAGCCAGAAACTGTGTGAGAGAATGTGTGAATTATGTGTCTCCTCCTCTTCCTCCTGGATTTAGTTTGTAGTAGATGCTTCCCTCCCTCTTCAGGTATGACCTGGAAATTTGAAAAGCACGGTTCTCCCACTTACTCGGGCACTCGTAGAAAAATCGGAAGCAGCCCTTCCAGGTTTCAACTCTTTGCATTTTACCTTTATTCTCCATCCTTTCTTCACCTTGAAGCCTCTGGCTTTGCTTCAAGTGAGCATAGGAGTAAACCTTTCAGCAAGGTAAAGTCAAATATGCAGCAGATATTGCCTGTAGAGTTATGGAGTGTAGGGGAGCATCCTTATTCCCCTCTACCAAATCTGGAAGAGTATGTACTTTTAATTTAAGTCCTGAACCTAGTAGGCATGATCCTGCTAATAGCTTCACGCCCACACTGAAGCTGGAACTTTTGTAGTATATAGTATAAGTATACTGTATAGACAAATTCCAACTGCAACAAAATGTTGTTGTGTATCCTCCATCCTGAAAGCGATGCTGCTGTTCCAGCCAACCATTCTCTTAAAGCAGGGCATTTCATCACCTCCTCTTTGTACTCTTGTACTTTTATAGCTGCATTAGGTGGCTATTTCATTCTCATTGGGCAGTTTTATTTTGTTTTTGCAGGGTAGTGGTGGTTTGCTCCTTCTACTTTTTCAAGAATAAAGGGGAAAATTTCAAGGTTCCCCCAAGCATGCTGGCATTTCCCTCTTGTTTTTCACTTGTCCCACTTTGGCTATAGCTCTGGAAGCATTTACTACTGTTATTCAAAGGCTTAAGATACAGAAGTAGTACTCTCACTGTTATATAAATGAAACTTTTAATTTGCAAAAATGTGGAGCCTTGACAGTGTGTTCCTCTTCAACAATGCTAGAAAGAAGATAATTAAAATTAAGATTGTCTTCAAATATATGTTTTCTTCTGTGCAGTTACTGTACTCCCGAGGATTGTTGATTGACCTCCTAATTAAGTCAAATGTTAGTCGCTATGCAGAGTTCAAAAATGTCACCCGGATTCTTGCATTTCGAGAAGGCAGAGTGGAACAGGTACTGTAATGGACCTAATTGCAAAAGCTGAGCTTGTAATTCATTCAAAAGTGCAAATTTGACTAACATAAGTTTTTATGCAGCTGTAATTACTTTCACTCTACCTCTTTCTCTGCTATACTGTACGTTCTTTCATTCTTGGACTGGTTTGGATATAATGACCAGACCCTGATCTGGCTCGTCTAAGCAAGAACAGCTGCATGTTTTGAAGTGCCTTGAGTAAGATGCTGTCATTGGGACCCCCTTTCTGAATGGGCCCATCTACTACTCATCACTGTCACTGCTAGCCACTCACTTGCTTTCTCCTCAGGTCCCAATCTTCTCAACTTCCCAGAGGAAGTGTACATGTCAAGTGAAGGTCCATGCTGTAGCCACATTCCTCCCCTCTTATCACTGCTTGCACGCCCAGTGGCAGTAAGGAAAAGAGAGAAGTGGAGCCAGGAGGCACCTGGGGTTGGCAGTGTGCCCTCAGTAGAAGCATGGGCTTTGGCACGTTCCTAGTGATACCAACTGCTGATGCAGGCCTGGGATCAAAGTTTCAAGTTCACACTCCCCTCCACCTTCTCTCTTCTCCTTATACATTCCAGTTCACTCTCACTTTCTTATTCAGGCAAACCATAAGTTTGTCAACACCATGACAGCAAACTTTGGTTTGCCCTGAAACCCATAGTTGGAAACTATGGTTTTAAATGGCCTTGTAGTTCTGGTTTGGAGGGCAAGTGCAAACTAAAAGTTTACCAATTCAGATAATAATGGTTTGCCTGCAAAAGGACTTGGGAAGGGAACTGGAGTGGATAAGGCTAGAGGAGGGAGCACTTGTACCTAAGGTTTGGGAATATGTTAAGGAATTGGAAAAAGAGAATTAATTTGATTGGTGCTCCAAATCTCCCGTTCTCACCAGTTGACTGTTGATATAATAAAGCTAATATTAGCAACAGTTTTCCAAATAGTGCAGTTTTCCAAATTCATTATTTGCATTCAGTTGGGTAGGAGGTGCTAGAGCTTATTAGCAGAACTAAGAAAGGAAATGCCTTCTAATGTAACTCTGCAGTCAACAGGATGTTGACCTGAAAATCATATAAACCAAAATCATTATAGTTTTTGTGAGGACAAGAGGCGAGGTCAAGGACACAATTGCCCAGCATTGAAACAAGGTTGTTTAAAATGCAAGACCATCACATGAACCAACATCAAGTGTTTGTCTAGAAGAATAGCATATTAGTGGCTTATTATATGGGAGAAGAGAAGTCTAAGATGCAGCAAACATGAGTTTTTGCAGAGATCATGGTGCCCTTGGGCAGAAAAGACAGGCAGTTTGCATTGATCTGAACACAAGTTTATAGGACTAGGAAATTGCTGCAAGAGATTTCTCAAAAGTTGAGTGATTGCTCAAAAGACAGTCCTTAAACTTGTTGAAATAGCTCTTTTTTGATTCATAAAATCAGGCAGTTTCCCTCTGGCAGGTTGTGATCCATGCCGATAATCTTCAGAATACTCTGAATTGGCTACACCTGTGTATAATGACTGTTAGAGTCATAGAATCATAGAGTTGGAAGAGACCACAAGGGCCATCCAGTCCAACCCCCTGCCAAGCAGGAAACACCATCAAAGCATTCCTGACAGATGGCTGTCAAGCCTCTGCTTAAAGACCTCCAAAGGAGGAGACTCCACCACACTCCTTGGCAGCAAATTCCACTGTTAGAAGGTGTGACTCATAAGGCAGGTGTAAATGTAATGTCCCCATTCTTCTTTACCATGGCTAAGCAATTGGGCTGTGGGATCACACATTCCTTCCCTTCCCTTCCCTTCCCTTCCCTTTCCCTATGTAACCATGATTAATATTAAACCAAGGTTCGCTCTTAATCAGCATTTAAATTTTGAGGAACAAGCCATGGTTCTGAGAGGGCAGGAGGTATTTGTGCCTTCAAGCCATGGGATCAAGGAAGAGAGTGCATAATCCCACAGCCCGCTCCAGACCTCCTCTTAAGCATGGTTATCTAACCATGATGTTTGCAAGAAATTACATTTTTCACACAGAAAATCCCATTTTAAAATAAATACTAAAAGATAATGGTAAAAAAATACAGATTTCTCCAGTTTTGTGACACAGATTTCCTGGCCCTGGTTGTGTTTGGAATGGTGGAATGTGAACCTCCAAATTATATTTCAGGTTCCATGTTCTAGAGCGGATGTCTTCAACAGCAAACAGTTGACCATGGTGGAAAAAAGAATGCTGATGAAATTTCTTACATTTTGTCTGGATTATGAACAGCACCCTGATGAATATCAAGGTTTGTACCTATTTGTTGAACAGGAGAATCTCACTGGGCATTTTCATTTGATCTTTAAATGTCTGCATCTTTTGGCTCTCAGATGCTATACAAGATCTCCCTATTACCTCTGATGTGCTAAAGAAAGCCCCATGTGTGTAGGCTTTCCATTCACTTCACTGTTGGGGGACGCTCTGGGGCATGTGTAGAACCTTCCTGATCATTCAAGTTGATGTTGAAGCCTTTTAGCATGTGGAGCTCTGAGCATTTCTCTCCCCCCCCCTTTTATAATTCTTTTAATTTGGTTTTACAAATTAAAATTTACACTCAAAATCATAAGTAATAAAAAGGTAAATAAACAAAGATTTACCCAAATCTCTGGGCTTCCCCCCACCCTTCCATGGGTTCCGTCACTAGTGCTTTTTCTGCTGCATATTTTAAGTCACTCCAGTTTTTAAGTATCCCATATATCCCTAGTTCTTGTTACACTACAAGTGTTATTCAAATCCTGCTAAAGAGTTCAAGTGTTTACAGTGGTCTCCAAGGTAAATTATAAATTTCCCCCATTCTTTGTGGAAATTCTGGTCTTCCTGGTTTCTGATTTTCCCAGTTATTTTCACCATCTCTGCATAGTCCATCAGTTTGGTCTGCCATTCCTCTCTGGTGGAAACTTTGTCTTCCTTCCATCTCTGAGCTAAGAGCATCTGTCTAAGTGCATTTCTAATCCAGGCAGTACATGTGGTTTCAAAGCTGTGAGCTATGATTTTGTTTCTTGACGCAAGAGAGAACAGCAGAAATGGGGTTGTTGGTTGTTGTGCTTTAAAAAAACGTGTTGGGTAGGGAGGGCTTGTATCCAAAACAGTGTGAGCCAGTATGGTGTAATGGTTAGTGTCAGTCTAAGACCTGAGAGATCAAGTTTCAATTCCCCACTCATTCATGAAGCCCACTGGGTGACTTTAAGCCAGTCCCCGTTTTTCAGCCTACCTCGCAGGGTTGCTGGGAGGATAAAATGGAGAGAGGGAGAAGAAGTGTGTGTATGACCTTGAACTCCTTGGAGGAGTGGTGGGGAACAAATATAACCAATAAAGAAAAAACAAATCCAGTCCCTAGGTTTAGTGTTTGTGTGTTGCCTGGTAGAGTTCGGAGAGATGCCTGAAGCCTAAAATATGGCTGACACAGTATCTGACATAGTACAGATTGTACTATGCCTTGTATTGATTGACTGGCTGGTTTTTGTTTTTGTTGTTGTTTTGTTGCTGTAGTTGTAAATAATTATCCAGAACGACTAATGCTTGACTTTTCTTTTATTCTCTGCAACAGGTCACAAGGACTGTAAATTCTCAGACTACTTAAAAACCCAGAAGTTGACTCCCAATCTGCAGCATTTCATCTTGCATTCCATTGCAATGGTCTCGGAGGCTGACTGCTACACCATAGATGGCCTGAAGGCGACTCAGAAGTTCCTCCAGTGCCTTGGGCGTTACGGAAACACTCCCTTCTTGTTTCCTTTGTATGGCCAAGGAGAGATCCCACAGTGCTTTTGCCGGTAAGCAACATTTTATTTTTATTTTTTTAAAGCCAGTCAGTTGGGAATACTGACTAATCTGATTTAATTCCTTTTAGACACTTAACTGTTTTCATTTCCCTGTGTTTACATGTTTGTACGTGGAAAATTAAGCCTTTTAAGAATTCAACGCTTCCTTAGGGTTTCTTTTGTTTAGCGGTGAATTGTTTGGAAGAACTGAGATGGCAACAGTATATTAAGCTTGTGACTCCTCCCCTTTCTCTCCCCCCCCCCCCACCATCATCACAATAGCCTCTGAGGGACACCCCCACCCTTGTGGACTGATCCAATCCCAAAAGCTCTAGTACATTGTTTTCTGCTATTAATTTATTAACTGGAGTTTTAAAATATGAAACTTTAATTTGGAGCTGTACCTTGGGAGCAGTTAAATGTGGTGTTGCAAGTCATCTTGTGTCTCTCAATTCAGTTTTCAGCCACCATCTCCGTGTTTTCCTTTCCTGCCAGTAAAATTTTCTTTGCCTACCTCTCTCCCATCAAGCCTCAAAGCAGCTTTCTAAAGTTTCTCCATAAATATAGAAAGTTGCTGTGTGGTGCAGGAATGACAGCCTTAGGTTTTGATGTGTGATACTTGTTTCTGACAGTCAATGGGTAGCCTTTGTGAAATCCCTGCTTGTGTCCAGAGGTTCTCAAACTGTGCCCTGTGGTCTACTAGCAGTCCTTGAGCTGCACTCAGGTGGCTCATAGAAAGGTTGTGGAACAGCTGAAAATACCCACACCTTGCTCTGAATTTGGTTGGGTTTTTTTTCCCTGCTGAAGGAGATAAACTTCACCAAACTCTGCTTACAAAACCAGACACATACCCATTGCATTAGAACACCAGGACTACAATCATTATATGGCTTATGTAAGTTCATTGATTTGCATAACAACAAAAGGTGTGTCAAGACCCATGGCAGCTTTCAAGTAGTCCAGAGGAAAAGTTTGAGAATCACTGCCCTAACCTATTTTAAAGGGTGCTTTGGGAAAGCGGCACAGCTCAGTGGTAGAACATCAGCTTTGCATGCCCAAAGTCCCAGTATCTGCATGTAGGGCTGGAAAAGACTCTTGTCTGAAAGCCTGAAGTGCTGCCACCAGCCAGTACTGTGGTTATACACGCTTCAGGTTAAGAACTCCACTAACCCAGAAATAATGCTTCAGGTTAAGAACTTTGCTTCAGGATAAGAACAGAAATTGTGCTCTGGCAGCGCAGCGGCAGCGGGAGGCCCCATTAGCTAAAGTGGTGCTTCAGGTTCAGAACAGTTTCAGGTTAAGAACGGACCTCCGGAACGAATTAGGTACTTAACCAGAGGTACCACTGTATAGACATTGTTGCACTATATGGATCCCAACTCAGGAATACATGGAGCTGCTTTTTAACTAAGTAGGTTCCAGTGGCTGAGAGGCTATGCTGCCATTTGGCAATTCCTTGGAGGAAGGGCAAGTAGCTCTAGGCTGAAGGGGGTCCTCTGGTGCTTCTCTCATGTCAGCAGGCAGGCAGGCAGCCCCTGTCCTCCTCCTATTTCTTTCCACAAGACATGAAGGGCAGGTGAGGTGAGGCCCACTAGAGGACCAGGAGGGTGGCAGCAGTGGTGCTTCTACAATGAATGCTAGGGGTGCACCAGAGTGACATAGCATCAGGGACATGGTAGGCAATCACAATGGTGGCTGCCTGGCACTTATTGGAGTGCCAGAAAAGGGAGACCCGGGCACTACTTGCAGCAGTGATGGCCTCTTTAAGGATGTTGGTGCTGCGTCTGGTAAGAAGGTTAATTGTCTTGCATTAAAAATGAAAAATATGTGTTTAAAATGCTCTCTTAGCGCACGATCAATTAACTTGGAAGGTAGCCGCTTCCTCCTTTAAAGATCTCAACTTGTAATGATTCTGTTTCTTATGTACAGGACCACCTTTGCCCCAGTTTGTGTTGCTAATTCTAAGCAGTGTTTCTAAGACTTCTAGGATTAGTGTTCAGTCAGTCTTCCAAGTGGTAACATGTCTGCCTATACATCATACCCTACAATTTTTATCGCCAGGTTATCAGAATAAGGTGTCACTTGTCCTGTGATTTCTAACCACCTCTTCATATTCCGTTTTAATGTAACCCTCTTAAGCGTTTCTTGCAGTCAGTTACCCTGTGTGTTCTCATCAAGGCTACTGTTATAAATGGCAGGTATGCATATTTATGTGAATGATTCAAAGACATTTGTAAGTCATATCCTTCCATTCTGAATGAATTCTGCATAAACTCTACAAAGCCCACTAGAACTGTGGTAGTCCCTTGTGTGAATGAGATTGGTCCTTATTTCTGAAACGGCTCTCAGTGAATGGGATTCTTTTTCATGCTACTATGTAACTTCCATATGTGAGGTTCACATTTTTGTTTTCAGAGCTTATCAGAATGAGATTTATGCAATAGAAACTGGGTTTGTGTTTTTGCTTTTTATCCATGGTTTTACAAATACAGTGATACCTTGGGTTACAGACGCTTCAGGTTACAGACTCTGCTAACCCAGAAATAGTACCTCGGGTTAAGAACTTTGCTTCATGATGAGAACAGAAATCGTGCGGCGGTGGTGCGGCAGCAGCGGGAGGCCCCATTAGCTAAAGTGATACCTCAGGTTAAGAGCAGTTTCAGGTTAAGAACGGACCTCCAGAACAAATTTAGTTCTTAACCCGAGTTACCACTGTATACCATTTCTTTCTGATGAATGGATGTTTGTAAGATTAATGGGTTGGATTCATCGGCTCCCTTCCTCCATCGGAAAGAGTTTTGATGACAACCTTTGGATCCAGACTAGGGTTTCCTAATAGAATGACATATGAAAATATGTTCGGTCACAGAAATAAAACTCCTTGCACTGCTCTTTGCCCATGACCTGGATGACCCTCCAGTCCCCAAGGAGGCACCTGCTGATCAGTCTGACTGAGCTGGCACTGACACCTTCTCCATTGCTTAGGACATGGAGAGATCCATGCCACTGCAAAGAGACCACTCAGGTTTAGCCCACACAAAGGCATTCCGGTTTGCTTGCCCAGTCCAAAGAAACATCCCACTTGCTGCACTGAAGCAGTACCTGTCCCACTAGTTTATAATAGGAGCCAAGGGTGTGTGGGGGTGTGTGACTTGTTGGATCAATGTTTAGCTTGTTAGCCATGTCTTGCACCTGCTGTGCCTTTGATACCTGTTTTGCTTATGTATTGTGATTTGAGCATTAAAGCTTTTAGTAGAAACATCTGAGTTCTCCATCCAACAGTTATTATGTGGTCCTACCTTACGTCCCATGCTTTTTAAACATCTGCATGAAACTTCTGGGCTGAAATGTTATCTGTATGGTGATGACACACAGCTCTATCTCTCAAAATAAAAAATAATAAAATTCATTCCAGTAGCACCTTAGAAACCAACTAAGTTTGTTCTTGGTATGAGCTTTTGTGTGCATGCATACTATGAAGTGTGCATGCACATGAAAGCTCATACCAAGAACACACTTAGTTGGTCTCTAAGGTGCTACTGGAAGGAATTTTTTTTTTTAATTTTTAATTTTGTTTTGACTATGGCAGACTAACACGGCTACCTACCTGTAACTAGCTCTATCTCTCATTCTCATCTTAAGGGAAGTAGACCTGTAGGACTGGGTGGTAAATGAATATAGACAAGATAGCTGGCTTCATAGCTTAGAATAAAAAGCTCAGACTATCTTGTTTGAAGCTTAAGTGCATGGAAGATGTCAAGGATGGTCATAGATCATTGATAAGATGCACATGTTTGGCATGCAGAAGGTCCCATGTTCAGTCCCCCACACCCACTGTTAAAAGGGTCAGGTAACAGATGCTGGAAATAACCTCTGCCTGGAGAGCTGCTGCCAGTCAGAGTAGGCAGTACTTGGTTAGATGGACAAATAGTCTACCATGGCATAAGGTGGTTTCCTATGTTTGGCACTTTCTGCATTGCTTTTTCATTTTTTTTAAGCACCATGTTTATCGTTAAAAGAAATTGTTTGGTTTCAGCATTTTCTATTCCTAGTTTTACATTGATGACAGATATAAGGGTATGGAGAGCACTGTCATGATTGGAGTTGGCTGGTGTGCTCCCCTCCCTTGAGAAGAGAACCTTAGTTTGGGACAAACATCAGTGAGGTGAGATAATCCATCACTTCTGAGCCCTGTTCTCCAGTGATGGATGGATAGATTGGTAAAGTAACTCAATAATCTTCATTTTTTTTTCTTCTCGGGTTATTCACAGATCAGTGAGCGCTGTCGTTAATAAAGCTATGGAATGCTTTTGTGTCCTTGCCCATATTATTTCTCAAGTTTTGACAGGACAAGACTTCTAATTTGAAAATAACCTTTGTGTTGAAACATGCCCTCCTAAGCATACAAAGTCCTTTGTGAGTGTGGCACTCCACGATCCCATGTTGAGCAGTGAAATCCTTCGCGCAAAACATTGTTCGGAATAATTCTAGCATTTAAGAAATAGCTGCTGGCTTGCAGATGTTGAAGCTCTCAGAGCTGAACTGGATTCTTGTTTTGAATATATCGGATAAATGCTCTGATCATGATGCAGAAGTTGGTGCTATTGATTTCAATGACGCTTGCTCTCATGAAATGAGTGCAGGGCAGCTCAAATCCCACTGTAGCTATAGGAGGCTTAACTGCACTGTTTAGAGCATCTCCATTGAAATTCCTTCTAGAAAGTTCAATAATTAAGAGAGCCCATGTTGTTAAGGGACAAGAACCAGCGGGAGCTAGGTTCAAACCCTTATTCAGCTTTGATGCTCCCAGGATGACCTTGCTCCGGGCTCTTATTTCTCGGCTTATTTTTATTTATAACATTTATATCTCCCTTCCTCAGAGGAGCTCTGCAGCATACATGGTCTATGCCCCACTTATCCTCAAAACAGCCCATGAGGTAGGTTGGGCTGATAGAAAATGAGCAGCCCAGGATCACCTGATGATAAGATTTTTGAACCCGAGTCTCTTTGGTTGCAATCCAACACTCTAGCCACTACACCACACTGGCTCTTGCCTTGGTTTGTGGGGATAAATACGAGGGTTGCGCCAGGGGTGGAGGAAGGGGGGTGCGGTGGCGGCGGGTCACCCCGGGTGTCACCACTGTGTGTGTGTGTGTGTGTGTGTGTGTGTGACAAAATGCCGGGTGGCACTCACCGTGGGGCCTGGGGCATGCCCCAGCCATACGTCTCTCCTGGGAGTGACGCAGTGGCTTGGGCGCCCACAGTCTCTGCACTGCCCCAAACGGTCTGCCCACCACCTCCCTCTCAGCTGTAGGGCAGCTGAGTGGGAGGAGGCAGGTAGACTCCTCAGAGGCCCCACAGAGTGTCCTGCCCCAGCTGGCCCCGACCCAGGCATCAAATTGACTTGCTCCACCGCTGGATGGGGCAAGATAAAATACATATAATGTTGCATACTCCTTGAGGCAATTGTGGGATACAAAATGCATTGTTGGTTTTTTCCTATTATTATTATACTGCATAAAATAAATTACGGTGGTTTGCATATGTAAAATACAGCAGCAGCAAACCTATAAAAAGTTGCCTGTTCTTACTTTCAAAATAAAAAAAAACCCATAAATAGATGTTAATTTACGTAACCTGTTCTCTGTGGGAGTTGGGTTGCCCCACTGAAGGAGAGGGGAAGTGACGTGAGGAATGGGCTGCTTCCCCACCTCTGTTTTGGGTCCCATCCGCAGTTGGCATGTGGGCCCCCAGCAGATTATCCCAACAAAATGTTGTCCTCAGTGCAAAAAAAATTCTCTACCCAGACCAGGCTTTTGCTGACCTCTATTTAGTTATTTTATTTCTTTTAATGCTAACTTTATTGGCATTTTATTTGTAGCTGGATCTTCCTTCGTCTTGCTTTAGCTCCTTTTTTTGTTCCTAAGAGGCTATGGTCACATTCGCACCATAAATTTCACACACTCTTGTACCACTTTAAGAGTAATGGCTTCCCCCAAGAATATTGGAAACTGAAGTTTGTTAAGCGTGCTGGGAATTGTAGCTCTGTGGGGAGTGGTCTCCTAAGAACCCTCAGCAAATTACAGTTCCCAGGATTCTTTGGGAAAGCCTTGTCTCTTAAAGTGTTACAAAAGTGCTTTAAATGTGTGTTGTGATTGTGATCCGAGCTGTGCATTAGTTCAAATCTACCTGTAATCTCTGCTATGAAGTCGCTGAATGCACTTAGGCATGCCATGCTTCCTCATTCTCAGTACCTGTATCTATAATATTGTTGATAGCAGTTAATACTGACTTAGCATGCACATTTGTTGTAACTAGATAATTATCTGTCTGAAACTAGATAATGCATGTTTGTACAACTAAAAGCACTTTGTTGTTGCTTTCAGCTGCTTTTTGTGAGCGTTTTGGAGACCTTTGCTTTAAAAAAAGGATATCTATCTATCTATCTATCTATCTATCTATCTATCTATCATCTATCTATCTATCTATCATATTCCCACAGGCCTCCTATATGTTATCCAAACAAAGCTTGTGTGTGTGTGTGTTTATGTGTGTGGTGAGTTAAAAATCAAGATGTCTGATAGACATCTGCATTTCCCCCCCCCCCACTCCCTCCCCAAATACTCAGGTCCAGGAGCATCACATCACAGTAGCATAGTCCTCCTGTGGCAAAAGATGCAGTAACCCTGAAGCCTCTTTCTTTCCTTGTAACATTAGTGTTTTAATTAAAGAAAACAACCAGTTGGAGGCAGTTACTTTCTGTGAAATGTAATGAAGATTTATTTTAGGGAGTGACCTTCACTGTATTAGCTCCAGCAGTAATCAGTAGAATTAATAGAATAATCAAATTATATACAAACTCATAAATCACTGTGAATGTGCTGTCAGAAGTTCAGCTATTAATGGGGTCTATTGTTTTGCAGCTGTATTTGAAATTGCAGCTGCTGATTCCTTGGCTTGATAGGAATTGAAATGGCATTTAAAGGCTAGAGATGATTGGGGGCGGGGGTGGGGTGGGGAATTACTAGGCCAAAATTTTTCGCAACTGTTAATTTAGCTGTAATGCAGTTTGATGTCACCAGGGCAAAGTTGAAACACAGTGCGTAACAGGCGCGATCTTTCAGCAAAACCTGAATTATTGGCTGAGACAGTAGCCAGTTAATTAGAGGAGAATCAGTTTAAACGTCTGTCATTTAGGGTTAATAGTATCAGAGTTACCTTGTACTTTGGTTCTAGCCAAATCATCCTATTGTAGAATAAGAAATTGACAAGACAGTTTGCTTGATTTTCATATAGATTTCGACTTTTAAAGAGCATTAGAGAATTAATTCCAAATTGTTTCACCTGTCTTATTTCATATATTTACTACAATTACATACAGTCTTTTTGGCATATAATCAAATAGTTATGGAACAAAGGCAAAAAGGGTGAGATGGGAAGAGGGAAAGAAGCAAATCTGGTACCAGTTCTTACTTTGTGTTAAACAAGAACCAAACAGAAGTTGATCCTAACCAAATTAGTAGTGAGGGCTTTGGTGTTTCACCTCTACCTCTGATACAGCTACATCAGTGTGCTGGTGTAGTCAGTAGATAAGATGGCAAATTGTTTGTTTTCATTACAAACTGAAATGTCATGGCTTGAGCATTGGTCAAGGACTAAGAAGACCCTGGTTGTAATCAACTTTACATCAAGCAATTCACTTGGTGATCTGGGATTACTCTCCATTTCTCAACCTAACCCAAGTCATAGGGCTGTTGCAAGGCTAAGTAGGAGGACAAATTACATGCATGGGACAAAGCTGTAACAAATAAAAATCCAGGAGGTGGAGCTCAACGTAGCACTAAGGAGATAGTTCCATCACCTCAGGTATTTGTGCTTGCCTGATGGAATAATCTCCCCCTCCTCCCCCTGCACTCTGTTCTGAGGGTTTCCGCCACTTTTCAGAGCAGATTTGGAGGCAACATGGGAAGGAGAGTGGGGGTGAAAGTCCCATTGAGCTAGCAGGAGTCTTTGTGTTGGCTTCCATTAGCAACATCTGAGTTGCATCCTGCCCAGGATTTCCATGGCTCGTATCCAATTCTAGACCCATGGGAATTAATGAATAGCTTAGTCCCATTAATTCCAATGGGTCTACTCTGAATAGGACTTGGTTGAATACAGCCCTATATGTCTCTGGGAGCCTTTGATATTCCTTGGACTGCAAGATGTTGTTGGCAGGGAGCTGCCCTTGCTATTGAAGTGAACAGGAAATCCTGAACACCTGGGTAGCTTTCCGGATGCTGCTGGAGTACAGTTTCCATCTTCTGCAGCCATGGGCCATGTCGGCTGGAGTCTGAAACATCTGGAGGGCCCCACATTCCCTGACCTTGCAGTACACACAGGGGATGTTAAACAAGATTCCCACCTATTCTCAAATGCCCATCTGCAGAATTGAAGCAGGCACAGCCCACTTCAAGTGCCCACTCCCTGCCCAGATTCTGTTCACTCCCCATCAGCCCTACACTGCTGGATATTTGTTTGTGTGTGTGTGTGTGTGTGTGTGTGAGAGAGAGAGAGAGAGAGAGAGAGAGAGAGAGAGAGATCTCCATTTAACAGATTAGCAGGGAGTTGCCGGGCACTACTCAGAAATCTGTAGAAACCAAATAAAAATAAGTTACAGTATTTTTAAATGAATCGTGTAACTTGTGAGTTTGGACCCATCATGCCAAAAAGTGGATAAAGTCATGTCAAAGTCACATTTTGGTCCACCATGTTGAATTAAAATAGCGCCTGGCATCTAAACATGGACAGAGACCACTGCACCCACTTTTGGAACCCTTATGCCAAGTTTGGTGACAATACCTCAGTAGGACACAGACTTATCCCCCAAACCGAGTGAAGTCATGATTTTGGTTCACCATCTTGATTTAAAATGGTGGCTAGTGACCCTGTGTCAACAAAGATTTCTCCCCTCCCCCCCACCTTGGTAACCCCATACTGAATTTGATGACAATATCACAAGAGGTGGTCAAACCTGTAGAGAACCATCGGACAGGCAAACTACTTTCCAAAAATATATAATAGATTAGATTAAGATACCCACTTAATGTGACCCATCCCAGAGTCTTTTATAATAAACTATTTTGTGCATAAGTTGTTCACATACTACTTCTCCATTCGTTCAATGCTGGTGTCTTATCGTTGTTTAATGGTAAGCCACCTCAAACTCACAGAATTGCAAAGCAGGGTAGATATTTTAAAATTATATATAATATTTGCCGTTGTGATTAACATGAAACCTCTGGATTTGCCAGGTTTGGGATAAATACTGGGCAATTTGCATTCTACCCTTCCCTGAAGCTTTGTGTGCTTCATTTATGCACCCCATCCTCCAGCAACTGATCTCAGGGCTCCACAGTTGGAAGGGTGGGCAATCAGTTATTAATAAATAATGTAATATAGTGTAGCATAATATGTGCTGTATGTGAAACATACACAGACAGATGTTTAAATAAATTTCCAAGTTCAATACTGTGCTCGATATCTGTTCTACATACTGATTCATCTAGATGCTGCATAAAAACCTCTAGGACTGATTTAATTGAAAAATTGACCGTGCCTCATTGCTTCTATTAGATCTTCACTTGTTAGTTTACCAGTTTTAGACAAACATTTGTCTAATAAACACACATGTTTAGCTGGCTGTGTTGAATTGCCGAACACCCTGTCTGCAGTTATGTGAGCAAACAAATCTAATTGATTTTCCTATGGAAATGTTATTCTTTTTGAATACACACACACACACACACACACACATACAACCTCGTTTATTTCTTTGGTGCCTCTTGGTTTCTCCTGAGCATTCTCTTGTGTGTGTTCAGTTTCTTAGCTATTTTAACTTCCTTTCCCCGTTTTGTGGCCTTGCTCTCAACTGAGAGAATTGTTTGACTCATTTTTTAAAGGACATCATCCACGTGTCTTGAGCACTTATGAATGGATCTGATTTTCATTTCCTTTTATAAAATCAGAAGTGCATGGCCACAGAAATATTAGTACAGGAATGCTATTTTAGGGTTAGATTTATTCTGGTAGTGCAGAGAGGAGCAAAGTATATGGCAAAGTTATCTTGGCCAGCCCGTTTTATTATGGCGTGCAAGCAGCTCAATCTGAAACGAACTGCTATTAAAAGGTGCATGGATAATGTTGATTGGATTGCAGGGGCAGGGCGGGGGAGAGGCAGGGGTTTGGTGGGGTGGCTGGGGAGGTTTGACGGGTTGAGATGGTTAGTGGATCCTTGCCTGTTTCTTGGGTCTTGCTCAGCTTTGTTTTTTTAAAAATCCATAAACAAATTACTGTAATATATATATATATATATAAATGAATAAATGAAATATTAAATCTCTATCTTCCCATCAAGTGATTGTTTATTAAGAAGTCTAGCACTGCAGTCCTTGACACGTTTACTCAGAAATAAGTCCCACCCTGTTCCATACAGCTTACTGCTAGGAAAGCATGCATAGGATTGTAGCCTTCATGTGGCTTTAGTTACATAATGTACACCATGAATTGTTTTGAATCATTGCAAACTACCTTGTTTAGAGAAGATAGAATTCATGCCAGCCAACATTTCTCTGATGAAAATAGGGACACCCCATTCCATAACGATGATTTTACTATTTATACCCCACACATCTTACTGGGATGCCTCAACCTCTCTGGACACCTTCCAACACATGTAAAAACATAATAAAACATTAAAAATTAAGCTCTACCTCTCTCTTAAATCAGAACCAGTGAAGGCGGTGAAGGTCCTGTGTGAGTGCCTGGAGGCGGTTGGAGGATGGATGGCAGCTAACAGATTGAGGTTGAATTCTGACAAGACAGAAGTACTCATTTTGGGGGGGACAGGGGGCGAGCAGGTGTGGGGGACTCCCTGGTCCTGAATGGGGTAACTGTGCCCTTGAAAGACCAGGTGTGCAGCCTGGGAGTCATTTTGGACTCACAGCTGCCCATGAAGAAGCAAGTCAACTCTGTGTCCAGGGCAGCTGTCTACCAGCTCCATCTGTTACACAGGCTGAGACCCTACCTGCCCGCAGTCTGTCTCGCCAGAGTGGTGCATGCTCTAATTATCTCTCGCTTGGACTACTGCAATGCACTCTGTGGGGCTACCTTTGAAGGTGACCCGGAAACTGCAATTAATCCAGAATGTGGCAGCTAGACTGGTGACTGGGAGTGGCCGTTGGGACCACATAACACCGGTCCTGAGAGATCTACATTGGCTCCCAGTACATTTCCAAGCACAATTCAAAGTGTTGGTGCTGACCTTTAAAGCCCTAAATGGCCTCGGCCCAGTATACCTGAAGGAGTGTCTCTACCCCCATCGTCCAGCCCAGACACTGAGGTCCAGCTCTGAGGGCCTTCTGGCGGTTCCCTCACTGCAAGAAGTGAAGCTACAGGGAACCAAGGAGAGGGCCTTCACGGTAGTGGCGCCTGCCCTGTGGAATGCCCTCCCATCAGATGTCAAGGAAATAAGCAACTATCTGACTGAAGGCAGCCCTGTTTAGGGAAGTTTTAAATGTTTGAAATTTTATTCTGTTTTTAGTCCTCTGTTGGGAGCCGCCCAGAGTGGCTGGAGAAACACAGCCAGATGGGCGGGGTATAAATAATAAAATTATTTTTATTATTAACATTAAAAAAAAAACCTTACCTATACAGGATTCCCTTCAGACGGCTCAGGAGTCAGATAACTCTGTATCGTTCAACATTTCTCTAGTGAAAATAGGGATGTCCTAAGGAAAAGCGGGACATTCCGGGATCAAATCAGAAACCAGGACAGCTTCTCTAAATCAGGGACACCCCTAGAAAATAGGGACACTTGGAGGGTTTAGGAATTGAAATTTATTTACACCTCACCCCTCATTTTTTTGTTTTATTTCTGATGTTCTTCTAGGATGTGTGCTGTATTTGGTGGTGTCTATTGTCTCCGCCATCCTGTGCAGTGCCTTGTGGTGGACAAAGAAACTAGAAGGTAAGGCTAGCAAGAATTAACCTTTCTCTCCTTTTTATATAAATATATATACACAGAACTGCAAGATGAAAAATGCTGGAGTCAATTTTTTAAAAATGGTTCTTCAAAGATCTTCCTTGGTATTAATAACACATCAACCTTGATTAAAAGTAATTTGTGTATAGGTCCTCCAGAACAAGGAAAGTGGGTTTAGAATATAGAAACTAAATTAATTTCCCTGTGATATTACTGCAGCCTCCTTCCTGATCACCCAAGCTTGGAAGACAAATCATTTCGGTTGCCGGGGGTCTGGTGATGAGTGATGTTAGTTTTCCTTGTGGCCTTACCTACTCTAATTGATTTTCATCAGATGACAACAAAGCCCTCTGTTATTGCATTTTTAAAAATGAAGCTCACCCAAAGACTCATCAGATTAATCTTTGCTGATAATGCATGTCACTCTAAGAGAAAAGGCTTTAATGAGTTTTTAGGTAGATTGTTGTCATAAACTATGCTGCCCTCTTACTGTAGGATGAATTCGTTTTACAATAGTATCGGGCCTCTGGGCAACTTTTTAAAAACTTGGATTAAAATCGGCTGATATTTTTTTGCTGTGGGAATGGAATTCACTCCTGTGAAAGGGTCTATTAGAAAGAATGTGTTGGATCCTGACTTATTATGCTTAGAGGAGACCTACCGAAATCAGCGGGACGTCTTCCGTAATGAACATAAAGCCCACTGATCTCAGTAGGTCCACTTTAAGCATAGCTAAGTCTGAATCACACACAGCATCTGCATATGTTGGCTAGACTTGTGACTAAATGCTCCTCAGTGTGTGTGTGATTTACTACAAGCTAGGCTTCCTCCAACCCCACTTAATTAAGCAAGAGCAACTCATGCACAATTTGCTTGCTTGACAGCCTGCCAGCTAAATGCAACAACCATCAGTTAAGGAGAGATGATAGTTCAGTGGTACTACATGCTTTGTGTGTGGCAGGTCCCGGGTTTGATCTCCAGTTGCTGAAAATATACTGGAAAAACTGGCAGCTCGGGGAGTAAGGCAATGAAAAGTTCAATGACCTCTGATGTTCTGCTTAGATAGTCTTCACCTGTAGAAATAGCCTTTGCCCCCTCCCCCACATTATCTAGTTAAAGGAGATGAGGTTTGCAGGACCAAGAGAGATGTCTGCCTAGGACCAGCAAGCATTGGCAGTAGTGGCTTAGGCAGACCAGTGGTATAAGGACTTTTTATGAGCAATTGGTGTAGACATGTCCTTTATTCCAAGTAAAGCAAGTTGAAGGGAAGGTTGTAGGCCTGTTTTGTATATTAAACTCAATTCTTTAAATACCAGAACTAAAAATAGGTAAACAGATTTGCAAAACCACCTCATATTTATGTAAGACCCAGTTTCCTTGCATCCCTCAGGAGATGGTGGACTCTCCTTACTTGAAGGTTTATAAGTAGAGGTTGGATGGCCATTTGTCATGGATGCTTAAGTTGAGATTCTTGCATTGCAGGGGGTTGGACAAGATGACTCTCAGGGTCCTTTCCATCTCTACAGTTCTATGATTCTGTGTAGATTCAGTCACCCGTGAACCCATACAATTAAGATTTCTACAAACATGATCCACATGCCAGTGACAAGTGATTTTGCTAGTTGTTTTCACCTACAACTCAAGAGAAGGACAGTGAAATGGGTTAAGATGGCCACCAGTTTAGATGGCTTTTAAAGAGGATTAGACAAATGCATGGGAAATAAGGTTGTCAATGGTTATTAAAGTATTTGTTTAGATTAAAAATTTTGTTAAATTTCTATCCCAACCTTCCTCTCAAGGGAGCCCCTAATAGCTTTCTTCTACCTCCACTGTTGGAAGCAGCACATCCTCCAGTTGGTGAGAATCACAAGTGCGGAGAGTGCTGTTCGACCCTAGTTTTGCTTGCAGGCTTCCCATTAGGTCATCTTGTCAGTTACTTTGAGAATGGGATGCTGGACTAGATGGGCCTTTGGCCTGATCCAGCTAACCGTTCTTACACTCTTTTGTCCTGTTGAAGATGGGGAAAAGGAAGATTGCTTACTGTTTGCGTCATATATGATATTGTCTCCTGTCAGAATGACATCAGGTGATTGGCAGGTGGGTGGCTCCACCCACCTTTCACAGTTGGCCTACGAGGGTTGGGGCAAGATAAGTATCTGGTCAGCTCCCCACATGGAAGCGGGGAGACTGAAAAGAAGAGGAGGATGCCACATCAGCCTCACAGATAAATCCACCCATGTTAATGGCACATCTTGTTCAGCAGCATCTTTTCACAGTGGCCAGCTTGATGCCTGTGGGAAACCTGCAAGCAGGATTCAAGCCCAAAAGGACTCTCTCCTTCTGTGCTTTCTGTCAACTGGTATTCAAAAACATTGCTACCTTCAACTGAGGAGGCAGAACATAGCCATCATGGCTAGTAGCCATTGATTGCCTTCTCCTCCGTGAATTGGTCCAATTCTCTTTTAAAGCCACCCAAGTTGTCCATCCCACCGCCTCCCATGGGAGCGAGTTCCATAATTCATCTATGTACTGCATGGTGGTGGTGGGGAATACTTTCTTTTATCTGTCTTTAATCTCCCAGCATTCAGCTTCATTGGATGTCTCTGAGTTCTGGTTTTATGTGTGTGAGACATAAACTTTTCACTATTCACTTTCTCCATGCCATGCATAATTTTCTAGATTTCTACCATGTTGTCTCTTACTCACCTTTCCTCTAAACTTGAAAGTCCCAAATGCTGCAACCTTTCTTCATAGGGGAGTCACTCCACCTGTCTGCTCATTTTGCTTGTGCTTTTCTGAACCTTTTCCCAACTCTAAAACATCCTTTTTAAGATGAGGAAACCAGAACCGCACATAGTATTCCAAATGCGGTCGCAGAATAGATTTGTATAAAGGGATTATTGTGTCGGCAGTTTTATTTTCAATTCCTTTCCTAGCATGGAATTTGCCTCTTTAATCACCGTCACACACTGAGCTGACATCTCCATTGAGCTGTCTACTATGACTCCCAAGTCCTTGTCCTGGCCCGTCACCATCAGTTCAAACCCCACAAGTGCATGTGAAATGAACATGCACCACATTACACTTGTTTTCACTGAATTGCATTTGCCATTTTACTGCCCACTTTGTTTGGAGTGGTTACTAGCCATGAATACTGTGCTTCCCATTTGTGACCTATTCACATTCTGAAAGGGGGAGAAAAACCTTTTTCCTAGTGTCTGAAAACTTCCTTATGTGCTAATACAGAACGAACTGTGTTTAGGCTGCTTTATAGATTGATTTTGTTTGTATATATATTTCTGACCCAGAGGTTCGTTCTTAGGTTTGGGCAGAGCAGATTTGGGTAAGATTAGTCCTTCAATGAGATACAGTGATACTCTGGTTACAGACGCTTCAGGTTACAGATGCTTCAAGTTACAGACTCCGCTAACCCAGAAATAGTACCTTGGGTTAAGAACTTTGCTTCAGGATGAGAATAGAAATCGTATGACGGTGGCAGCGGGAGGCCCCATTAGCTATAGTGGTACCTCAGGTTAAGAACAGTTTCAGGTTAAGAATGGTCCTCTGGAATGAATTAAGTTCTTAACCAGAGGTTCCACTGTACTGGGGAAAGGTGGCTTATAGCAAAGGAAATGGGAAAAAAATGTTTGTCTGGTTACCTTCAGTGTAACGCTTATTATTTTGAAGCGTAACTTCCATTTTTTTAGAGGATGTCATGTGACAGATTACAGGAACGCTCAGAAAGAATGCTCTTGTCACAAAGATTTAACTCTGTGCAAGGCATGTCCTGCAGTTTCTCTGCCATTAAATCACTGAAGCTGACATAACATGGAAGCAATGGAATGGCACTTCCTGAGATTAAGTAAAGTAATCATAACCTTTTTATATGAACTGCATCATATTGCTTTCATGCAAAATGACAAAAGGTAGAAGGCATCTTGAAGACTAGCATTAATGGAAGATCAGAATCCCACAAGTATTGTTTCTTTCCTAATTTTCCTGCCATTGGTTGAAAATTTTGGGGGCATACCAAAGTACACATGGAGCTCTTTTCAAGCTGGGTCATCTCATTCTCAACAACGATGTTGAACACTGCAAGCTCAAGGCACACAAGAGCTTTTCCCAGCAGAGAGAAAGAGAGAGAAGCTCCATGTACATCCACCCCCACCCCTAATATTCATCTCCATATGTGTTTCACTGTGAGCATAGAACATCCCACATGTCTGGTCTGCCCCATTAATTTTAATGGCAGGAGTAAATTACAAATACAAAAGGAAACTGGAACATTTTCTTCCATTGAAGTGAATGTGGAAACCCTTGCAGACACTAAGAGCCCTAGGAGCATTAGAGTTCCCATGGCCCTAAGAAACGGCTATGTGAGGCACATAGTAGATCAAGATTAAGAGTAGGTGTGAGGAATCTTTTGCCCTCCAGATGTTGCTGGACTACCACTCCCATCAGCCCCAGCAAGCATGGCCAATGGCTAGGGATTGTGGGAGTTGGAGTTCAGCAACATCTGGAGGGCCAGAGGTTCCACACAAACAATTTATAAGTTTAGCAGTCCCTGTCTTATCCCTTAATTATCTCTCCAAGCCACAGAGCCCTGGATTATTAAAGATTATGTTCACTGTATGTGCCCCAGTAAGTTGGATGTGTGGCTTTATATCTTAAAACAAGATGCTGAGGAGGGAAATAGTAGAAAAAAGTTAAAATAAGGGGGATGGGTTTGTTTCGTTTTGCTAATGCCACTGGATACCCATCAAATTTGTTTCCTGCTTTGCTTGTGAATGAGAATCTCCTCATGACTTTTGCCTTTAGGGGGACGAAAATTGAATTTCCGCTCCCTATAAGCTTCCTTTCCTTTTTAATTTTGTGTCTCAGTTCTTTTATGCTGCGTAGATCTTGCTTATGTGGCTCCATTTGATAAGATTTAAGGTATTTTAATTTACGTCTGTATATTTTGAGCAGGCCTTACATTAAAAATAATTGCCCACATTTTACTTCTAGCACAGTTTTAAGTACGTTTTCCAATGAAACAATCCCGGCCCCCAACTGAAGAGATGTGACAAATGTAAATTTATATTTCCATAGTAAAAAAAAGATATAGCAAACACTGTAATTTACATATCTTTCCTGAAATATTGCATAGTGGCTTTGTCAGTGCTGGTAAGTCCATTTCAAGGATGTCGCCCTTAGTCCATTAGTTTGGATAATGAGCCCTATAAAGTACATTTATAACTGGTGGCACTTGGCAAGGAGATGGATTCTAATTTTCATCCTTTTATCTAGACACATTGAAGAAGGTCAATGGAGGGTTCTGTATGATTCATTGTCCTAACACATATCAGATGACAAAGACCTGATAATGTCATTGCATAAGTGTTTTCCTTATTTGAACGTGGCACTAGAAAGAATTCTTCTGCTGATCATCCCTTTTGAAGTAAAAGTAGAAACCAGTATTAAAAGATGTGTGCATACACTCTTCCTTCCTACTTTTTGGATAAAATCTTACTGTATGTCCGACTTGTTAAGCATCACTGAATGAAGGAGAAAAGGGAAAAAGTGGAGAAATAAAGAACTAGTGACTTGCTTATTTTGAGTGCTGCAACATGACATTTAATCAACCTCCACTCTTCCCACTGGAATATTCAGAGAGAGGGGAGAAATTGTTTCATAAACAATAGAATAGTTTATAACTAAATATGAACTGTGCCAGCTTGACCAGACTGTTTGTTAGCAGCATTTAAATCAGCAACTCTAAAGTGATCTTTTTAAAAAAGTTAAAATTAAATCAGGATAACGTTGCAAGCTGAATAGATGATCCTATATGTCTGCCCAATTTGGTTTAAGTTATTTCTTGGTTTTCTGTATTTATATGCCATCCTTCAACACCACAATCCCCCAGGGCGCTTTTCCAATGAGATAGTCTTTTTCTGCAGTTTTACAACAAACAAATAAAGCTGCCCAATTTAAAATGGCAGGTTGCGCTAAAACTCAGAACTTTAAAAAACTTTTAAAGGCCTCAGTGAACAATGAGGTCTCCATGTGGCATCTGAAGGATCACAGTACAGTGCCAGGTGAGCAACTCTGGGGATGGGATTCAAGACCAAGAAGGTCTCGTGTCCTCCTACCTCATATTTATTTATTTAGATTATTTCAATTATTTATTTAGAAAGATTTATAAAACACTTGATCACAAAGCTCTCATAGCTGCAGTGGCGAGTGGTGCCTATCTGGATTTGTAGGGCAGGAGGCCAACAGTAGGTGGAGCCAGAGCCAACGACAGGCACAGCCAACTCATTCTCGTTTTGTCCCCATCCTCTTTACTGCTGAGTTCTACAGCACAGATGGAGGAGGAGGAGGAAGCTGCCAGTCAATGTTTTCTCCTGGACAGGTTGTAATTAAAATGGTAGGCAGGTGAAGGCTGCTTGAGGACAGACTGAGGCTGGTGGGGCAGTGCCCCATTTGCCCCCAATGGAGCTGGCTGCATTGCTAAACAGTGTACATGGTAGAGGTGTTCAAAGAAGAGCCTCTTCCAAAATGATGGGGTATGTCATTGTGAAAACATGTATCAATAATAATAATAATAATAATCTTTATTGCGGTATAATAACCCATAACATGGATTCAGAATAAAATACAGATTCATACAGACAACCCCGCAAGGAAGGGAGACCGAAGCATTATTTGTTTAGTCATGGGTATGTTGATCTTTGATTTGTATGACTACTGAAAGAAACTTTGCCACGGCCACGATGTATCAAATGTTCTAATACATTAATTATTTCTCTTCAGTAGGTTATATTTATAACATAGTGATTGGGCAAATTCAGGGATAAATAATTAAGCCTATTGAATGGGACTTGGATTTGTTTTATTTATTATTTTATAATAAATAAAACATAAGCTATTGCCTGCCTTTCTTTTCTAAAATCAAATCAAAGTAGCTAACAAAATAATAATGATAATAAAATACCCAAAGCAGTAAAAACAGCCCAATTACTAAAATCAATTTCTTGCAATAAAACCATTTTGCTTTAAAATCAGAAAAGTCAACTTTAACCTATGCTGTAAGTCTGACATGGAAGGGTTGAAAGAGTTAAGTATGTATAGCCTGGAGAAGAGATGATTAAGAGGTGATACGAAAGCCGTTTTCAAATATTTAAAGGGGTGCTGCACAGATGATTTCTACAAAACATTTGGACCAATTCCCAGATGGTGCAAACAGTTCAGCTGTGGAACAGATTGCCTTAGGTGTTGGACTCTCATTCATTAGAATTATTTAAACAGGAGCTGGATGGCCACCTATCTGGGATATTCTAGCAGCATGTCTCCTTCGTCACCAGCAGACTGGATTGGGTGTCCTTTGGAGTCCCTTCTAACTTGTATTTCTTAAAGCTTTTCAAAAATAAAAAGTGCTTAGTAACTTGCCTGAAGCATAAAATGAAGGCCTCCTCAATTTGCTTTTCATAAATATGCCTGTTAAAAAGAAATTATTTCCCCTTTATCTGTCCATCTTTCTCTTAACAGGTGCAAGGCAGTCATTGATCATTTTGGTCAAAGAATAAGTGCCAGCTATTTTGTTGTGCAAGATAGTTACTTTTCAGAGGAAACCTGTGCAAATGTGTCCTACAGGTACGTATCAAGACAGAAGAGAAGCCTAATAGGTATTTCATGCCCCTTTCTGCCAGCCTTAAAGATTACAGTCACCCATTCCACGTCTTCAGTTGTCACATAGTGGTATGTGAACTACTATAAAATGAATGCAAGCTATGTATAGATGACCTACATAAGTTTTCCTTTTCTGTTCCACTTCCTAACTCGCTACCCTTGTGCATACATGCACTGGAGACACCCTCCTTCTTAAGAAATTATGTGTAGTCATGCCCCAAGAGGCACTGCATTCATTCAGGCATAACATCAAACCACTGTGTTGAATGAGACTAGCTCTCATGACCCACCCTCTTACTCCTCCAGCAGAAGGTTCTACTTAAACTGCTCTTTAGAATATTATCTAAACCCTAAACTGTGGTTAATCTTAGCTATGGTTAGCTGAAATAAGCCAGCTTCATAAACTGGTTTGAAGTTGTACCGTTTCCACAATCTATTTTAATATTAACTGCAGTTTGGGGTACAGATGACATAGCTAACTGTGGTTAATATAAAATGGAAGTGAAAGCTTGTTCTGTGGGTGATTAATGCTAGCCTAATGCCTGCTGCAATACATTATCAGAACACAAAACAATGGTTTATGAAGATCTCCAAACCAAAGCAAAGGACTATGTGCCAAAATTGGCTTGAAAGCAGGGCTTTATAGCATCTCCCAAGGAAATGCATATGTGTAAACTTGTGAAGTGGTGGGTTGGGAAAGGCAGATACTTATATCCATACCTGTCTTCTTTCCTTGGTGAGGCTATTATCAGCTGCAGCTTTTACCTAAATGTTTGATTTCAGACAGGGAAACTCAGAAAGGGAAAGGATAGCACCTCCCTGAGCATTTGTCTTTAAGCTTTGACAAAAAACGTGGGAAGATCTGATATTATGTGTTACATGTAGCTTGGCCCACCAGCTAAGGGAAAAAACTCTTTTGTATTATATTGCAATTCGCCCTGGCATTTGTGTCCTTGTTCAGGTTCTGGACCAGTTACCCAGGAGAGTAGCTCAGATGCCTCTTGAAGGCACAAAGAATTGAACTTTCCTGCATTTTACACCTATTCCCTCACCCCCTCCCTGACTCTGCTTCATTTATGCCATTAACCTTTGCTGAGGCAATTAGTAACCAGCTAATGGCTATTTAAGAATGTTAAAAAGCTGCCATAGTGCTCTTGAGGGTCAAGCCAATGGCCTGTTTGATCCAGTCTCCTCTCTCTCTCAATGGCTAATACTGGATGCTTCAGAAGGTATTTAACCAAAACAAGGTAATTAAAGGAGTGATACTTCCCCCCACTTTCCTTCTATGTCAGCTCACTGTCTCTATTTATAAGGAAAGTTTCAATCATTGCTTGAACTTTAGGTCAGCTTCAAACATTACTTTGAAGAGCTGAAACGAGAACCAAGAGTCTAGCTGCTGCTTCCCATGCTTTTGGGGCAGCAAGCAAATATTGGAGTGATAAGAACCTAGTAAGAGCCTTACTCTCTCAGTAATAGCTGATCAGATGCTTCTGGAAAGCCCACCAGTGGGTTGTGAGGGCGGTAGCCCTCACCTGTTGTTGTCCCCCAGGAACTGGTATTCATAGGCATGCTGCCTCTGCACCTGGAGGCACCATGCCTTGTACTAGTTGCTGAGAGGCAAGAATGAGGGAGAGCATCTGGTTGGCCACTATGGAGATGCAGGACTAGGTGGGCCTTTGGTCTGGTGCACCAGGGCTCTTTTTCAACGCATTGTGATGTCCAAATAATAAAAGAGCCCCTTGCTCTCTGAAAACTTAGTATTTTCTTAAAAAAACAACAACAATTAAATTTATTGAACCTTATAGCCATTATGTTCTTATGGATAAACTCCTGGAGGAGGTCATGCTGGCTGTTTACTTGTTGTTGTTCAGTCGTTCAGTCGTGTCCAACTCTTCATGACCCCATGGACCAGAGCACGCCAGGCACGCCTATCTTTCACTGCCTCCCACAGTTTGGTCAGATTCATGCTAGTTGCTGTTTGCTATCTCTAGGCAAAATGCCTCTGAATACCAGTTACTGAGGAAAAAAACAGCAGGAGAGGCCTGTTTTACTTACCTCCTGCTTGTGGGCTTCCCCAAAGCATTTGGCTGGCTACTGTGGGAAACAGGATTTCTTACAAATGTGGTACATACACTTCATTCTTCATCCTCGTTGTAGATGAAGATATCCAATAATGTGATAGCCACTATTGATCTGTGCAGAAGTCTCCATTTCCAGTCTGTCATAAGGCTGTTTATTACTCCTCCTTTGCACACTCCTCCTTTACGTGCACTTCTTCAGCCAATTTCAAGCTCATCACATTACATGATCTCCCCCCCCCCCCCGGGGCAGTGGTTTCAGTCTCTTCAGTAAAGAAAACATATGGAACTAGATCAGAATTCTGGCTTGAAGTCCAAGAATCTTAATTACAGAGGTATACCTTCCCCTTGCCTATGCCATTATTTTATCAGATAAGGAAGCTTGGTCCGATGTGTGTTTTGAGAAACACCATGTTGATTGCCAAATAAACACACGTCCGCGTCCGCCCCCCTTTAGTTATGTTGTGCTGCTTGTTCTTCACTAACATATTGGCAAGATGCTATCTGTACACACTTCATTGATGGCAGAGCTGAGCTGAAAGCAACTGCGTAGTGAGCCCCAGGAACCATAATCACGATCCAGGTGCCAAAAATCAGTGTGTACTGCTGTTGACCAAGCAACTCTACAGCCTGATTTGGGAGTCTTCTAGTCATTCCTGGTGAAAGGAAAATGAAGACTAGTGTAGGTAGGCAGAGTCACAAGCCCAGGAACTATTCAGGGGAAGGTCCGTAGCTCGGTAGAGCATTTGCTTTGCATGCAGAAGGTCCTAGGTTCAATCTCCAGCACCTTCAGGTAGGCTTGGGAATGTCCCCTATGTGAAACCCTGAAGAACTGTTATCAGTCAGTGTAAACCCCCTAGAAAACCATTGGCTGTTCAGATGTTGCTGAAATGCAACTCACATCAGCTACAGCACCAGGGGTGATGAAAGTTGTTCAGCAACATCTGGAAGGTGAAATCTTCCTTGCACCTGGTATAGACAAGTACTGAGCTAGAACCAATTGCCCGACTCTGTATAAGGTAGCTTCCTATGTTCTATGTATATCTCAATATAAAACAAAACATGCAACCCTGCTGACTCCCCATGTGGATCAACAGCACACAAATCCATGACTTCTGTCTGCAGCAGCTTCTAATAGTAGCAGACTACTCCAGCAGATACTTGCACCCTCCACACACTCTGTTTTGTTCAGTTGGTGGTGGCAGAAGTGCCCTTGGCCTTATGTTCTCCTACTTTTGTAATTTGGCAGTGGTTCCACATTTATAAATTTCTTACTCTTTTCATATTTGTAGTGGCAAAGATCCAGATAGCTATTTTAGGTGAACATAAGGGATGAAGAACCTGCTGCTCTCTTGGTGTTGTTGGATGCCAAGACTCATTATCCTTGACTATTGGCCATGTTGGTAGGGGCGGATGGGAGATTGAATGCAGTGACACCTGGATGGCTACAGGTTCCCTACCTCTGACCTAGAGGAATTTAAAAAATACATCAGAACCCTACACCTTACTGCAAGCTGCTGTTGAATGTCCCCTTCATTTCAAAGGTAGTTTGCCATGTGGCGTGTTGTGGGAGAAACATAAGCCCAAAGCCTCTAGGTATATTCCCACTAGCTGCACAGTTCTTTGGCTCTCAGTCATTGGCTGTATTGGTTGATGTGTTTGCATATTTCTACACTCTAAAACAATTTGCTATTAGAGTGATTCTGTGATGGGTGAAGTAAACATTATGTTCCATACGGAGTACTGAGTATATTCATTATAACTTGATAAATATTAAGAGTCAGATCTGGCAGCCTTCATATATGCATGCACTTGAGTCATTGTTAATTTCTTAGCTAAGCTGGCCATATGCAAATGTGTCATTAGCAATGTGCAAGCTGGTGGAATGTTAGTTTGTCATGGTGGTAATAGTTATTTTTGGAGAGAGAGAAACCCTGAATCCATATGGCTGCTTTCTTCTTATGTTTTGGTGATAGACCATAATTGCTTTATTCACTTACAGGCAGATCTCCAGAGCAGTTCTCATTACTGATCGGTCGATTTTGAAGGCAAGCTCAGATCAGCAGGTTAGCCCATCCAATAAGCATTGGTAACTTTCTGCCTTATAAACAGCTGCTTGCTTGTGACTGTATTTTCAGTCACAATTTCCATTCATTGTAAAGCCATTTTAGTGCCTTTGTCACCATTGGACACATTTGCCAGGAAACAGGAGAGTTTTTAAGTTTGAATGCTCAAAACTTGGAAATGGACAAACAAGATCATAAATGCTTGATCAATGAAGTTAATTCTTATGTGTAAGCAAAGGTTATGTGTTTGATCCAGGTTAAGTTATTCACACGTTAGTCCCATTGAAATCAAAGAAACAAGTTGGACACAACAACTTAACCTGGATCTAACCTGCCTAACAGATAGATGGAGCTTATAAACATCAAGCTAGAGATCTGGTCCCACTTCTCTGAACATAATCTATATATCTCATTTATATTTAGATCTCTATTTTATTGCAATTATAATTCCAGCTTTCTTCCAGCATGGCAGTCTTCAAGCATGTACATTGGGGTTCCCAAGCAGTCTCCCATCCAAACGCATACCAGGCCCAGACAAACAACAGGTTGCTTGAAACCATGGCCTTCCTTCAAGGGGATTGGTATACTTGGATGTGATCCCATTGTAGTTTTAAAACAACCCTATTGGTAGATTAAACCGAGGCTATGATTGACCTAAATTTGCCAGTGAACTTCATGGCTGAGTGAGGATTTGGACAAATGTCTTCCGGATTCAAGGTCAACGTTCTACACCCCACTGCATCTCTGTATAACTTCCAAATCTAAAACTACAAAGTGTAGGTTGCAACAGGAACAAGTATACAGATCAGCCTTACAGATGAGCTTTGCAAATCAGATAAAACCAGAGATCCTTTAAAATAATTCTATTATATAAGGATGCATATAAAGTTGCCTGGTTTAAATTTGGAAAATCTCTGCAGCCAATGTAAATGAAGCTACCTGACTAAGAGGATACAAATAAATTATTTATTTATTTATTTATTTCTAATCTCACTTTGAATGGGACAATCAATTGTAGAGCAAGGGATATGTTCCACCTCCACAAATACATCCCACATGAACAAATACAGTGCCTCCAATCAAATTTCCATAGTGGCCATTTCCTTAGTGGACATCATTTATTGCTGAAATCTAAATGCTGCACTTTTCTTAAGCAAAGCATATGATTGAGAAGAGCACAGTGGTTGTGGCTTTCAATAAAATAGGCATAATTAGGCAGCAGGGGCAAACATCCCTCAGTCTCTTTTTGAATAGCGCTTTGGCAGACTTGGGTTTAAAATATTCTAAATATGCTGGTGCAAAGGCAAAAGGGCCTTGCATTGTAGCCTGCAAAGAACTACTAGATGGATTCTTTTGGAAGACTTTTTAAAGAGGTTTTGTTTTCTTTGCTTTCCAGATTTCCATTTTGACTGTCCCACCTATGGAGCCAGGTCAGCCTGCTGTCTGCCTCATAGAACTGTGTTCTTCAACCATGACATGCATGAAAAATACTTGTGAGTACATGTTCTGACTTTGTTCTTTGTTATTGTGGCAAGAAAGGAAGTGCCAACTCTTTAAGTAGGAATGGCAAATACCCTATAAATTTAAGGAATGTAGTAATACATGCTTGATAGCAGCATGCATATTTGTCCTGACTTACACTGGTGTGAAAGGGACTTGCAAGTAGTAGTAGCAGATACAGCAGTAGATACACTGAAGGAACCTGTCACCAACAGCTCTCTGGCATAAATTCCCCTGTGTGTGTTCTTAGGGATGAACAAATCTTTCAATTTCAGGTTCTCTGTTTCTCTTTTTTTCTAATTTTAAATTCAATTTTCCACATTTGTTTGCAAGTTCTTTTTTTATATAAAAAAGTTCTCCTGAAAATCTCTCTCTCTCTCTCTCTCTCTCTCTCTCTCTCTCTCTCTATATATATATATATATATATATATATATATATATATATATATTTGCAAGCTGTTTTTCCTAATATGGTGCATTTTTTGTCTGCTGTTTTCACTTATATGCCCTTTTATGGATCCTTTTTCTATTATATTTTTGTGCCTGTTACTTGGGGTGTTACGAGAGAAGTAGTACCTCTTGGTGGGGGACACACCATGCTCCTTCTGGGGTGGTTTGTCCACCTTTGGTCCCCACCCAGCACTCAGTTTTCACTTGTGGCTCCTGCAAACTGTCAGCATGTGACCACGGCCACACACCAGGAATAGTTTTGACCTGCTGGCTAGACCAGGTGAGGGTAGCTGATGGGTCTCAAACCCTCGGTGAGTTAGAGACATCCCCTGCATGCAAAGACAGGCTCTGGTGGATAGAGCAGACAAGACCGATTGTGGGTTCAATGGTCAAGAAGGCAGTTTCTGCACATGCTGTGGAGGGACAGATGGGGCTTGTCAACCTGGGAAGGAAGCCCATTGAAGAGAAGCAAAACTCTTATCCTAAACCTTGTTGGGTCCTTCTCTTTTGGGAGTAGAAAAGGCTCAGGAGTAAACCCTACAAAAATCTGGAGTGGAGTCCCTAAGACGCTTGGATGGCACCTTGTATGCCTCCTTCAGCCAAGCTGCTGCCAAACATACTGCTCTGCTTTCCTTTGGTACACGTCAGAGAGGCTGAGATGCGAGGTTTGTCATCTGGGCATCTCAGGACATCCACACACACTGCCCAGGCTAGCACTCCAGGGAGGTCAGCTTGGTGCTGCTAATGCAGCAGTTTGAATTCACCCCTGGAGGCACACTCGGTTGTCTGTTGAGACAAACAGATGCCAACAAGAACAACTTAGTTAGAGAATTGCACTGAAAAAATTGGAGAAATTTGATAGAAGATTCAATATAAAATTATCCCATATCCCCAGTATTTCTGCAATCTTCTGTTTGCAACAATCTCCCAAGCCCTTTATCTGCCAGGCCAAAACCCAACATGTAGCCAATTCTGTTACCTATTTAGATGGTTGCAGCTACAAAATGTAGCAGCAGTAAATGAGATTAATATATATGTATTTGCATAAGAATAGCTTAAAGGAAATGGGACCTTGTTAATACAGCAATAAAGTTTTTTTTGATGATTTCTGTGTTTTAACAGTATATAATATATTGTATAGAAAAGTAATGACATTCCTGAAAAGGGCTTTGTGGCATTTCCTCTAAGATATCTCCTTATTAGAAAGGTTTTTCAAATAAACTGCATTGAAATGCGGATGTTAAAGGTTGGAACAAATACTTGCCCTGGCAATTTAATTTCCTATCCATTTGCCTTTGCTTGACAACGGAACATTTACTATTAAAGTTCTACTCTGAACATAATAAACTAAGGGGGGTCTAAAACATAACTGTTTCCAGTTGCTTAGGGTTGTTTTTTAATTTTTTTTAAAATAGAACTTCTGTATTATCGGTGGTATATTGATCTTGTGGGGGGGGGTGTTCATTTTACAGGTAGAACTATACGCTTGCATAATGGGATGGGGGGTGGCAGTTGGAATAACTAGTGAGAAAGGAGAGACCTATCTCATACCCAATTGCCTACAGTGTGTGGGGGAGACAGGGCAAGTATCACTTAAGGGCCCTTCCAGGTAGTGTGTCATCAGCTGCTATCTCAAAATACCACAAGCTCACACCAAACCTGCTCATTGTGTGTCCCAAAAAACTGAACATACATTTAGTTAAAGAACTCAGTGCCAGCATAGGTGAGACACCCACTTCCTCTACTTTCCAAGATTAATAAATTGCAAACAATGAAAACTAAGGAAGTTCTGCACTAGTTTGAGAAGTAGCTGTTCTTATGATCTGCCTATAGACTTTGTGTGTTTTTCCCACCACCACCTTTTGTTATTAAAATCACTTTAATAAGCTTTTATTAAAAAGTCTGTAATTATGTATTTACACTTCAGGTCAATTGGACTGCTAATGCTCATTCATTAAAATGACAGGTGGTTAGCTAATTTTTATATATATATATATAAACTCTATTATAACACACCACAGGAAGCCCATATCTGCAAGGCATTAGCACTTAGTTTTCTTCTCTAGTCAATGAGTTTACAACCGTATTGGCAAATGGAGGGTAAACACCCATCACATTCCTCTGCCCTGCTTGCCCCATCTGGTTATAGCTGTTCTCAAGCATTTTTAAAGTGTTCCTTTAGCTTCAATGAGTGCACCCCCCCCCCCAGTTAGCATATATGCTTTTTCCATTTTACAAACTGTTGGCTATTGTCATTGTGCTGTCATGAATATAGCATTCAGTTTGGACATGGAGTTCCATGTTCAAATCTCTACCTGGCTATTATTTATTTATATATTTACAACATAGTGCCAAAATAGTTTTCTGAGCAGTTTACAAGTATATAATTACACAAGCATATGGAAATACAAACATCTATAATTAAAAAATGCAATGAAACAATCTGTGAGCTGGCCAGATGTGTATGAAGGCATGGTCATGATATAATTGTGTCTGGATTTTGGACAAAGCATAAAGAATATTCCCCCTTTTCCTTTTTTAAATATTTTTTTGATGTTTGTTGTTAATGGTTATTAACATGGCCGATCTCTTCCACTCATTTATGCAAGATAAGCATGCAGATACACCTGACCTTGGGTCACATGGTGCAGAAGACAGGCATGTAATTGATATTGCCCGCTGAGTGGAACCAAAATCCCTTCTTCGTGCCCTAAGTACTGAGAGCACTTTCCAACACTAGTCATATTCAGAGTTGACCCATTGAAATCAATGGACCAGTGTGGTGTAGTGGTTAAGAGCAGTGGACTCGTAATCTGGTGAACCGGGTTCGCATCTCCGCTCCTCCACATGCAGCTGCTGGGTGACCTTGGGCTAGTCCCACTTCTCTGAAGTCTCTCAGCCTCACTCACCTCACACTGTTTGTTGTGGGGGAGGAAGGGAAAGGAGAATGTTAGCCACTTTGAGACTCCTTTGGGTAGTGATAAAGCAGGATATCAAATCCAAACTATTCCTCCTCCTCCTCCTCCTCCTCCTCCTCCTCCTCCTCCTCCTCCTCCTCCTCTTTCCATTGATTTCAGTGGGTATACCCAGAGTATGACTGATGTAGGATTTCCCTTAGGCCAGTTGTTCCCAACTGGTGGTCCATGGACCTCAGGATGTCCACATAACCCAACCAGGGGGGCCTTGGCACCATTCACATAACAAAAACTACTGTAGAGATATCAAAATGGGGGCCCATGGCTTCGCTCTTGAAAACCAGGGGGTCCACAATACATAGCTAATTGGGAACCAATGCCTTAGGCTATACAGACAGGGTGCCCTCCCCAGCCCTAAATGAATTACTCAAAGACCAGCAGTGGCACACTGTATAACTAAATTAGTTAGACCCAATTACATCAGAGACACACTGCCAAGGCGTGGGGGTATGGGATGCTGATGGCTCATAGCAGTAACATCACATGTGATCAGATACTGTAATTATATAGTAGATTAAAGTGAACTTTAATTATGGTTTTAATAGAATTTTTTATGGCAAACATTATACAAAACAGCAAACGCTTCAGTTTTCTCTGCATTTGCTTATTTATTTTTAAAATTATATCACTCCTTTTTATTATTTAAGAATTCTGAAGGCATTTGGGAAGAATAGGTTAAACAATAATAAAAGTTAAGCATTAAAATGTAGATTCCAAAAACTCAGATGGTAAAACAAGCAAAGCAAATTATCAAGATAAATCTCAAATTTAGAGTATGGACAGGTGTTTGTTTTTTTTTTAACCTAAAAAATGATTACCGGTAGAATGCTTTGGGAGAACACCCACAGAGGGTGCAGCAACCAGCAACAGTGGCTGTAGTTCTACCTCCAATTGTCACATTATGACTCTGAATTCCAGTTGCTGGAAATTGCAGGTGGGGAGTGTGTGTTCCGCTTGCAGTTTTCTTTTAGACATCTAGCTGGCCGCTTTGAGAACAGAGTGCTGGATCAGATAGGCTTTTGGCCTGATGCAGCAAGGTTCTTCTTCTGCTGTCTACACAGCCTTCTTATTTGTGATGATCACTTCTGGAGACCCTGCTCTGGGAAACCTTGGAAGGGAATCTAGACTATGGAATTGTCCATCACAAGATGGTAGAGGAACTGGATGCTATTGGGGCATGCAGTGGCAGTGGCCAGACTCAGCATTCGAAACTTCTCTCTTGCTCATATTCAAAATGCAAGCTTCTTTCTTTGAATTTTTTTTAGGGAGAGGTTGTTTTTGGGTTGTTTTTTTTTTTTAAAGGTTTATCCAGTTCTTTTAGAAAGCGGGGAGAGACAAAGATTGATTTTTGCATATTAATAGCTGAAATAGTGTTTAAGGTATTTTACTCATGACTTGATTTCAGTTGGTGGTGCTTGCTTCTTCTTTTTAATTGTTGTCACCTGGGTTGGAAATTATTTTAAATTGCAAAGCTATGTGCAATTTTAAATGCAGTTCAGGGTGGATTCACATGACCACGTTTTAGTGCAATGAGGAAGTTTACCATGCCATATCACTGCCATTGAATGTTGTTGTCCCAAGAAAGTTGCAGCTTGTTCGCCCCAGAAGAAGACTGACCTGATAAATGCTCACTGTCTCCACGTGATACAGCCCAGTTCCAAGCTCACCTACACTTTTAACACTAATAGTCAAAACTGTGAACGCCAGGCTGTGGAGGATCCTAAAAGTGCCTTTCTATCCCATTCCAACAGATTTGGTGCATTTAACTTGTTCGTCCATTAAAACTGCTAAAGAAGATTTGAAGCCTGTTGTCGGCCAGTTGTTCAGTGAAAGTACAGAAACAGGTAAATGCTTTGTTTTGTTTTACTTTAAAACAAAAGTCATGCTTTACAGTCTTTTCTCTCAGCCAGTGGGGACTGTCCAGGTTCAGTATTGTCTGGGGAGGGACTTGCTTTGGAGTGCCACGGGACTTAATCATGCAGAATAACAACAAACCACACTATAAATTTGTAGGGCTATTTATTTATTTATTTATTTATGCATGCGGGTATTACTTTTTCAACTCCCATTAGCAGACCAGAGAGATGGTTCATATAAACACTGCAAATCCGTTCTCTATTGCTCCCAATTCATCTCCCATAATTTAACTTAAAAAAAAACACCAACCTGAAACCAAACCAGCATTGTACAGATCTGAAAAAAACCACCTCAGAATATGAAAAACTGGTTAGATTGCCACTTAGCATCATCTTGTCCTTTCCCTCCTGCCTCCTTCTTAACATTAATCTTAATGCTTAAAGTGATCTGGTTTTGAAGTGATGTATTGTTTAGAAGCTGCCTGAAATTCTTTTGGAGGAACTCTGTGATCAGGAGGGTCCTCAGGTGCACTGAGGCACTGAGAAGCTAGTTTTCACTGACACATAGGCCTTTTTATCATCAAGATGAGGTAGTGGTCATATTTTAATTAAAATGTCAGAACAAATACTGTTGGAGTTATTGAAAATGAATCACCAGATAAAGTGAGCACTGGGCCATGGCAGGTCAGAGAAGCAAAGTCACCTGAAGAAGAGGACTCTATTCATTTTCTTGCCTAAATGAGGAAGAAATAACTTCTTTTTTTTAAGAGTACTAGGAACTTTTAATAATATTTTTAAAAGAATGCACTGCGTCAGGCTTTCTGCTGGTTGACTATCCCTTCCAAATAGATTGGAAAAAGTAAACTGCTCTCTCCTTGAGAGCAGTCATTATACATCAGTTTAAACACACACACACACACAGACACACACAGAGAGAGAGAGAGAGGGATTAGTTGTCTTGTGCTTGCCTTTTAAAAATACCTTCAAACCTCTGTTCTTACCCATTATGAAAGGCTTCTCTCTTTTTAAGCAATGTGAGCACATCATTTGTTTTAAATTTTATTTCAGGGGTTTGTGTGTTTCCCCCTCTTCCCAGCCTTAAAAGCCTCAGGTCGGTTACTGTTTCTTTCCCAGTCGTGTGCACATAATTAAAACGCAGAGCAGCAAGACTTAATATTCCCAAACAGAAAGCCAATAACAAATCCTGGTTGACTGCTCATGGTCTCTGTGTGTGGAAAATGAAACAAAAGCCCAAGTTCAAATGATACAGGTGTGCTTATGTTGCCTGTGACATGACAGAGTAGGGGAGATGTGTCACAGGAAATTTTGAGCAGGGTGTACCAGCACACTGCTTGTTCATGTTAAACTATGGTTTGTTATCGCCTGTGGTTTAATATGATATGCAATTGGGGCCATAGCGACTGGCCGCAAGTTGCCTAGTGAGCTTCGTGCCTAAGTGTGGATTTGAAGCCAGATCTTCTCAGTCCAACATACCACCCTCATTGCTACAGAATTATATATACACACATCTGTACAGGGCCCCTGAAAAGCTATCTGTGTGTGGAAGATACCACCTAAGTAAGATCCTGTGTATGAGGTCAGCCACTGCTTCCTGAGGCAGTAGAAGTTGGTATCCTCAATTGTTTTGAAGGCGTGCTAGTCTGTGGCTTACTGTATATAACAGCCTGTTATGGTTCCATTTTGAGCCCTAAAACCCATACTAGAGTGCTTAAGCAGTGGGCTCGTCCTCCTTAGTTGATCTCAGTGCCCATGAACACTCTCTGCTCTGAGTGAAACCCCTTCTAGGAGATACTCTACATCTCCTTGAATATGGTTTTCTACCCAGTTTGAGGTTCAAAACTTCCTCAAGGAACTGTATGATTCCCATGGGCCCCTGAATCAATCATTATGATGCTTTGTTCACTGTATGCAGCTGTAAGTAACCACATGAAGGTTCCTTTGTGCAAAGCCATATTTAATAACCAGAAGCAGGGGGGCTCTCAGATGCTTTCAGATATCCATTTCAGAGAGACTTATTCCACAATCAGGGTACCAGCAACAAAAGGGCCTCGTCCATAATCCCCAAAGGTGGGAGAATCTAGAGCACAACCTCTGATAATTTGCCTTTCCAACATTTTGCTGTACTGTACAAGTCTTGCTGCATTTTAATTCCGGTGAGTAAAGTGTTCCCCCTGTTGTTCCAGAAACTGAAGGTGCAGGAGAAGGGCAAAAGCCTCAGATTCTCTGGTCGGTATATTTCAACATGAGAGACTCATCTGGTGTAGACAGGACATCCTATACCAATTTGCCTCCCAACATCTATGTTTGTTCTGGGCCAGACAACGCATTGGGAAATGACTGTGCTGTCAAACAGGTAAGGGAGGTGTCCCACATCTTTCAGCTTTTGACTGAGGAATTTTCAGGGTGATGGTACACTGCAGGGTTGTAATACCTATTTTGTTTTGTGGGCCAGTCAAGAAATAGAGGCAAGTGGGGTTTCTGCAACAAAATGTTGCAGAGTGTCCACGGTGTGCATGTGTTGGCTTATGTAGACCACTTAGAGGTTATGGATGATTAAACCACATATAAATCCTGTTAATTAAAATTAAAGTAAGTTAGATGTGACTCAGGGGGCTGAAAAAAGAACAAACTAGCACCAAAGATAGGAGTCCTATTTATTTTTAGAACTGCAACCAATGTCTGTTGCAAGTACCTGTGGAGCACAAGGCTTCTGCATGCAATTGAGTGCTGGACTTGGCCTGGGATGAGGTCTGAGAGCAGTAAACTGCCTTGTCCTGCAACCTGAGAGAGGCAGAGGATTGACTGAGACTCTAGACTTGTGGTTCCCATCATGGGGCACGTGCCCCATGGGGGACAATTTGATTTTTAAGGGGAGGCAATTCGAGAATGAGTTATTAACAGTGAATGGCCTTTTAGGCTTCCTCCATGTGAATTGGAGTTCACTTTCTGAATAATAAGAATTATATGTCACCGGGGGTGGGGGGCAATCAGGATTTTAGAGATGCTTAGGTGGGGCATGGCCAAAAAAAGGTTGGGAACCACCGCTCTAGACCAATCTAGTGAAACTTACCAGAAGAATAAGAAATCAAGATAACAAACTTTTAATAAAAGAATGGAAATGGTTTATTGAATATTTACAGATACATTGCAAACAGATAAAAACATTAGCAGGATTATTGTAACAATCTGCAGTTTCATAAGAATATGTATTTAAAGTAGATAATTTAATGAGCAAATTAAATGAATTTGGATATGCAGAAGATATTTAAAAAATATATTCAGGAACCGAAGAAAGAGGCGGAAGGAAGTCAAACTTTGAAATGTTAAATTGATTGTAAAACTAATGAAATGAATAAATTTGAAAAGCATAAATAAAAACTTAAAAAACAAGAGACTCTAGACCAGTCTCAGCCCCTCCTTTGACCTACAGTGTGCACAGTGTATTGTATTGCAGCGCTACCTTACTCTCTTCCTCTCCCACTTGCTTCTCATATAACAGCGAACTACACTGCAAGGTTGTTGCATGCTACTCTCACAGCCCAACCATTCAGGATTGTTATGAACAAGTCTGACCTGCAGTATTCAATGTTAAATACAATGGTACCTTGGGTTACATATGCTTCAGGTTACATACTCCACTAACCAAGAAATAACGCTTCAGGTTAAGAACTTTGCTTCAGGATAAGAACAGAAATCGTGCTCTGGCGGTGTAGCGGCAGAGGGAGATCCCATTGGCTAAAGTGGTGCTTCAGGTTAAGAACAGTTTCAGGTTAAGAAGGGACCTCCAGAATGAATTAAGTACGCAACCAGAGGTACCACTGTACACCATGGGGCTGTCTTAAGTCACACTCTCTCAGCTCTAGGCCCTTCCAGCCTGCAATATGGAAACATTAAACTGCATTTGCTTTGGAATTTCTATTAGGGCTGTTAGTTAAATGCTTCACACAGTAAGAGCTGAGTTACAGAGAGTGAGGAGTCTTCTCTACTGGGTTTGGAGGGGGCTATGTGGGTTAAACCACTGAGTCTCTTGGGCCTGCTGATCAAAAGTCAGCGGTTCGAATCCCCGCAATGGGGTGAGCTCCCATTGCTTGGTCGCAGCTCCTACCAACCTAGCAGTTCAAAAGCACGTCAAAGTGCAAGTAGATAAATAGGTACCGCTTTGGTGGGAAGGTAAACAGCGTTTCCGTGCGCTGCTCTGGTTTGCCAGAAGCGGCTTTGTCATGCTGGCCACATGACCCAGAAGCTGTACGCCAGCTCCCTCGGCCAGTAACGTGAGATGAGTGCCACAACCCCAGAGTCAGACAGGACTGGACCTGATGGTCAGGGGTCCCTTTACCTTTACCTTTACCTTTACCTTTATGTGTCTCTTGGATATATCCATGGATTGTCTATGGGCAGCTCTCACTTCCATACCCAGGGACATTTAATTATAGCTTCTTAATGTGAACTGGGAAATGGCCTACCCAGACAATGGGATGGTTCCATCGGCCCTTTTTATATGCACAAACATTTTCCCACACCCTCTTCTGCGGGCTTATATGGGTTTGAGGAATTGGGGGTGGGAGGAGAAGAGAAATGGAGCAAAGGTAGATAGCAGAAGAGAAGGATATATAGAATGGACAACCTCCTCTCTCCTTGTCTGTGCTGTTTCCTTTCTTCCACCCTAGTTCCATTATGATGGAGACAGTTAATGTGTTGTGGGAAGACAGGTGGGTAGAGGTGATTTCTCCAAGCCTTCAATTTGCCCCCCCCCAAAAAAAAATAAACAACTTTTTCTTGGTCTTTTGGGAGCAGGGAGGAAGCTTGGGCACCCCCCCCCCAAATTAATCTAAGAAGATTTTGCTAGAGTTCACCCAGTTCTAGAAATAAATCTCCAACAGTATCTTTTTTTATAAAAAAGGAGGAAATGATAATTTATTAATATTATCACAGAAGCCTTCTGCTTCTAATATAAGTCTTTGATCTTCATCTTTTATCCTCTTACTAGTCAAATTATTGCCTTGTAAAACAAAATTAAGGCTACTATTAGCCTTTGAATATACAGATCAGATGTGAGCATTCAGGCTGTGTCAGCTGTTCTTTTTAAAAAGCCCATTGATAATGGCCATAGGGAGGGGAACTGCAGCTGCTTAAAATTTCTTGCATATATTCTCACTTGGCCTGAGTCATTTAAAAATTAATGGTTCCTATAGCCTTGTGAGCTTAAGTTGTGCATGTTATCCTTGCATGCTCACTCGGACAGACATGGCTGAGAATGTTTCTATGTATTCCTATCTGGATATCAGAATTTTTATCTGGATATCTGAATGTAAAAATATATGCTGCTCACTTAGCTCTCTTCCATTTGAAATTAGTGGGACTTAGAAGTGTTCAACCCTGACAGCATTGTGCCCGTAATTATATATATAGCTCTTAATCTTTAACTTGGTGGTAGGTGAAATGATGCCTTTGTCATCTTCCCCCTGGCACTTACAAAGCCTTTGAGTCCCAACTCTCTGCTCTCCTTGGTCTTGAGATGGTAAGGGTGAAAACCTTTTTCTACCTTGAAAAATACATAGAGTAGAAGGAAGAAGCTGGAAGAGACACTCTTTCCCACTTCCTCTTTCAGCTCTGTGTGCTTTTCAAGGCTCAAATGAATTCTACAGCTTTTCCAAGGGATTGAGTAAAGTCCAAGTGTGTGCATGCACACATTTTCTCCTTTTTCTGTTTCTTAGGGGGACATGAGTATGAACAAATAAAGCAAGTACTTGATTATTTCTTAGGAGCAGTATTATGAACAAGCACATGGCGAGGCAGATGTGAAATACGGTTTTGTTGCTTGTGGACACACCACAATATGCATGTGGATTGGTTTATAATCTCAACCAGTAAAGAGGTTAACTAAATGTTTGCTTCCTTCCAACTAGGCCGAGGCCATTTTTCAAGAGATGTTTCCCAGTGAGGAATTCTGCCCACCACCCCCAAATCCAGAAGATATCATCTATGATGGAGACGGGACTCAGCCAGAGGATCCTGGGTTTGGTAATCCATCTGAGGCCAATCCATCTGAGGCCAATCCATCTGAGGCCAATCCAGAGACTTTGCCTGAGAAAAGCGCTGAAGAGAGTGAAAGACCCTCTGAAGAAGTGAATGGATGGCAAGGCCAAGGCTGAACTCATTTCACTATGGTGTCTGGGGAAGCTTGACCCAGTCCAAAGTGCAACCAACCAACCAGTTTTTCATACACAAAATGTAACCCTAGCGGGACTTTACAGAGTTGCTTAATAGCTTGATTTGAATTGGAACAGGAGAGTCTTGTCTAAAGCCAAGTCCTGAAACATAACTCCATTCCTGACTCATTTTTCCTGGAAATACAGTTTATCAGTTTGTAAATAAGGTGTTCTCTCATTCCACAGAATTGCAGTTTGCCAAAGTCAGCAGCAGCACAACATACAGTTTGCTCTACAGGAAGTGTGGGGAATAATTCCATTAACTGAAAACAGCTCTTGGGGTAGACTAGTAGGTGCTAGGCCAGGAGTAACCACTGTGGTTCCCTTCAGTTGTTGCAATACTATAGTTCCCACCATCCCTGACCATTAGTCTTGTTGGTTGGGGCTGATGGAGCTGGAGCCTGAAATTTAGAGGGACGCACACTTGCTAGTCCTGCACTAGACACTGAACATTCAGTTGTTAGTGATCTTTCTGAAGACATTGAAGGCAGCCCTGTTTAGGGAAGTTTTTAATGTGTGACATTTTAATGTATTTTTAATCTTTGTTGGAAGCCGCCCAGAGTGGCTGCGGAAACCCAGCCAGATGGGCGGAGTGCAAATAATAAATTATTATTATTATTAGCTAGCAGAAGCTCACCAAAAGGAAAAGATTCAAGTGTTTTCTGTTTGTTTGTTTGTTTGTTTGTTTGTTTGTTTGTTTGTTTGTTTGTTTGTTTGACTGGCTGTGCAGAATATCACAGAAGTGGTTTTGAAGCTTTTCTGTCATATACTCAGTAGAAATGCAAAATAAATAGATCTTTTAATAGATTTCTTGGAAATGGTTGTTTGGTAGCACTTGGATGCCTGCTCACTGGATCACTTTCAAGAACTGAGCTATATTTCTCACCATCTATTTGTTTTTGTTTTTTTTCCAACAACAGCACAAGTTTACTTGGTCGCTGCTCAAAAGTACTGAGCCAAAAGTATTTGTTTGAAAAGTACATCTTTGAAGCGGGCTTGTTTTTGCAAGTGCCCTCTGAGAGACCCCCTAGCTGCTAATATTCTTTCTTGGTTATGCTAGAGTGGGAATGGGAAATCTGTCACACAAAGTATTGTTGGGCTCCCAACTCTCATCAGCCCAAGCCAGCGTGGCCAATCAACTGGGGTGATGAAAGTGGTAGCCCCAACAGCATCCAGGAGGCCACATGTTCCTCATCCTTGAGAGACAGTTGGAAACTGGCCTTTGTAAATATATAATACAATCTGTCTAAGAATCCAATAAGAGTATACAGCAGAAAAGGACAAGAGGTGATTCTGTGCTGTTGAATCTAAAGAGCCAACTAATAAGTCAGAATTAGTAATCATTTACACACAGCACTTAGATTATGCAAAAATGTTTTACGTTCTTGTTGGTCTTTCCAGTGGTGCTATCTTGCTATTCCCATTTTACAGATGAGAGCCTGAGGCTAGAAACAGGTAACTTATGTAAGGTCACCCAGAAAACCCAGGATGAAGCAACAGATATATTTACAGTTAATATTTGTAAGAAGAGACAGGCTGTGGTAGACAAACTCAGGTAGCAGAGCTTAAATTGTGTTGCATAAAGCCCAGGTAGCATTTCAGCTACTGTGTAGTTCACTGCACTGACATTTTAAAATTCAGCTCCTTAATAAAGGCCACAAATGCCCCTCATGATCACTATGCAGTTTGGGTGGGAGATAGCTAGGTCATTGGTCTGTGATACAGCCCTTCAGTGCTTGAGCCTATGTGATAGCTTTGTGCCACAAAAGTAAGTTTATTCCATAAACATAACAATTATGTTCAGCACAGTAAAGCACGAAGCAGCCAACACTTTCTGTGGCTCAAATTCATTTCAGTCGCTAGGTACGGTAGTTCTTGTGGCGTTTGCAATTAAGCTGTTATTTATGCTGGGTAAGAGAGAGAGTCAGCCTATTTTTCCTTCGCCATTGCTGTTCCTATGCATAAATCAGAAAGCATGAATGTAGCCCAATTATATTTGAACGTTTACAAATCAATATGGGAGCCAAAATGAGGGCCTGCTCCCAAGAGCTTTCAAGAACAAAGTTCCTACAGAAAATTTCTTTTCTTTTTTTAATTTGGAAATGAACTTTAGTATAAGAAATTAAAGGTTTGCTTGCAAGCTTGTTTCCATGTTTCATTATGGTTGTGAATATTAATGCAAAATGGTGTGTCACTTTATTTTGTTACTGTTTTGTGTAGATGTTCTGTTCGAATTGTTTCATGGAACTCTTTGCCATCTACAAAAACAGCAGCAATCTTCTTGCTCTTTTTTTTTTTTTGGTGGGAGGGCAGATAATTTTGTTGAATTTTTCAGGGGGTGGCAGAAGGTTGGTGCTTAACTAAATATGGCCATGGGGGCTTTTCTTTTATACTTTTTCCTTTAAAAAAAAAGCCTCTCACACTCTGCCATCTCCACAGGCTCCCTGTCCATCTGCCCTTCCTGGATTGCCTATAGGAGAATGTTAGATCATTGTGTTCTTCTACTGAGACTCCAGGTATGGCCAGGGAAGCTGCACAGATGCAGAGTGGAGAGAGGCGTTAAAAAATGGGGGGTAAGAAGTAAAAGGAAGAATGGTCCCAGGTAATGGGTTGTATCCTGTGCTAGCCCTACAAAGAGCACACCTATTGAAGTTAATTGACGTGACTAACTGGTCTGAGTAGAACTTCGTTGGGTACAATCCAAAGTTGTTAAGGTTGATCCCAACGCTTATAAACTTCACAAAGATTCTCCCACTCCTCCCCAGTTTTCAGGGACAATTTCTACATACACAACTGACGAAAGCTACCACTGAAAAGATAGTGGCCTTCAGTCTTGCTTATAGGTTGCCCTAAGGCATCTAGTTGGCCACTGTGAGAAGCAGGATGCTAGATGTTTTAGGCTGGAGAAGAGAACATTCATGGGAGATGTGACAGCTGTCTTCAAATAGCTGAAGATCTGTCCTGCAGAAGATGGAGCAGACTAGTTGTAATGGGTGAAATGGTGAGGAATCATATATTAACTAACCATTAAGAGAAATTTCCTTAATGGTGAGAACTATTCAGCAGGGAAGATGGGCGTTGCATCTAGCTTTGTAGATGCAGAGGTCCAGAGAAGATCACTTCCACAGTCCTGTTGGAACAGAGGGAGATATCAGCAGGTTCGGATCCAGGTTTGGTCTTGCTTCTATAGCCACATCCTTGGATTCTAGCAGAAATCAAGCACAGCTCTCACTCTCCAGCTTCTGCCTGCTTCTTGCCCAGCTCACTTACATACCCAAGTCTGCCTCAAGCTAACACTCCATCCCACAGTGCAGGTCAGGGGTTAGAACAGCTATTCCCATTGCAATAGGGCATAGGATCAGAAACAAGGGGCTAATGGAAGCCTTGGAGCCAGGGGCTAATGGAAGCCTTGGAGTGTGGCATCCATCTGTACTCACAGAGGCCTTTCCCAGCACTCACACGGCCCCCTTCCCCCCACCTAGCTGAAATTAGGCTTGAAAGAAGCATTCTACTGTAGCTGATAGAATGGGATGCAGTGTTGTAATTGGTGGTGGTGGGGCACAACAATTTATCTGGTTTGCAAATGGGCCCCCACAGTGCTTTTCTTCTAGAAAAGAAAAGAAAAGGTGTCAGTACTGTGTACCCTTGGGTACCCCCTGGGGGGGGGGAGCACTGGGCTCCCAGGCCCCAAAAGGTTGACATGGAAGCAAGTCTCTCACACAGATTTCCCACTTGGGAATCCAGAACCAGGGAAAAGGCATTGCCTGCCCCAACTTTTGATGGTGTGTCAAAACAAATTAGACAGAAGGCAAGCCTCAGAACCCTCCTTCCTCTTTCCTTTCTATGTTGAAGGGGGTCCCTCTCCCTTCAGAAGAAGGGCCGTAGCTCAGTAGCAGAACATCTGATTTCCATGTAGAAGTTCTCGGGTTCAGTCTCCAGCACCTCCTGCTAGTACTGGAAATTTTCCCCAACTGAAACTCTGGAGAGACCCTGACAATGTAGGCAGCACTGAGGCAGATAGACTGATGGTCTGACTCAGGCATAATGCAGCTTTGGTCTTCCCCATTCCCAAGTTGCTCATCTATCCCTGACTGATTTGCATCAAGAATGTCATGGCTCTCTAACCAGAAATGAGATGCATAGTAAAAAGAAGAATGCATGCAGGAGAAAAAATGTTTGCTTGTTCTAGTCGCTGTGATGTCTTTTTTGTTTTAAACCATTTAAATGCTCAGCTTTTGCCTTTCAGAGCAAATTAAGGACTGCAGATGTTCTCAGGCTTTGATTTTACACTACACTGGATGTGTACAAACTATTTTCATGACTTGTTCACATGGCAGATGTGCATTTTGAATGAGTTTGCTGGGGTAGTTGAGTACCCAATGGTTTGCTATGCAAGTATCAGCTGCGCTTTCATTTCCCCAGGAATAATGTGTTGAAACACTTGCTCTGAATTTTATAAATTACGGTAAGCATTGCAAAAGCAGAGTTAGACTTGCCCTGGGTAGGTGGAATAAAATAGGGCTGCAATCCTACATTCACTTACTTGAGAGTACTGTAAATTCCACTGCACTCAATGGGACATCTGAGTAGATAGCATAGGATTGCACTATTAGGCTTGTTAGTTACAGAGTATATTTAAAAGATAATACAAGGGTGTTTTTTTTAAAGTGATTTATCTGTAGGATTATTAATCAAGTTTGAGAAAGATAAGGTTAATTGAATTTTTAAACGAGTGGCTGTGTTATCCTTCAAGCACCTTGGAGCTCATTCAATATTCACACCTTTTTATCCCATTTGGAAGTGATATGTCGGGTTTGAATTCTTCCTTTAAAAAAAGAAGTAACACATATAAAAATAAAACTTGTGATTATTGGACTATTGATCATTACACTATTGGTCTAGTGGGTTAGAATCACAGCTGAAGATGGGACACACCAACTCTACTTCCCCAATGTTTTGTCAAGTAAGCAGAAGAAGGCAGGGGAGAGCTGGACTTACTATAGCTGGAACTAAGTTAAAGAAATCCAGACATTTCTGTTCAGATCTTTCCAAGTTATTCCAAATTGGTCTTTCCAAATTATTAAGATGTGTACACACCATATATTTGAAGCACACACACCCCGCCAAATAACAACAACAACAATAATAATAATATAAATGTGCATGCACACAAAAGCTCCTACCAAGAACAAACTTAGTTGGTCTCTAAGGTGCTACTGGAAGGAATTTTTTATTTTGTTTTGACTATGGCAGACCAACACGGCTACCTACCTGTAACTGGGCCTATTCAGACATGCAGGCTTAAACTGTGGAGAGGATGGCGGGGGCACACACAATCCCCAGCCTCAGCATCCCCACCCATACTGAGTCCATTTCAGACCTTTCAATGTGAAGGTGATTCCCTTCCCATCGTTGGGAATCCAGCACCAGAGTTTTGCTAACACATTTAAGAAGCTCTCTCGCTGCATGAGAGATCTTGAGAGATCAAGAAGGGAAATGGAAATTAAAAGATTATGAGGAGATTAAAGAACATTTTCAGAGTTGGTTGCATTACAGACAATTAAACGAGATGTACAAGGAAGATAATAAAAAGGGTTTAGTTACACAATCTCTAGATTCCAAAAGGAAGTGATAGAAGAAGACGTCAAGCTACTGAAGAAAGCATATAGTATTCTGCTAGAATGGGAAACGAAAGATGAGGAGGTTAAATCAGTTATGATTAAATGGGCACAAGACATAGGACATAATATACAATTTGAGGACTGGGGAAAATTGTGGAAGGTAGATCTGAAATTTACAGATTGTTCTCTTTTGAAGGAAAATTATATGAAAATGATGTACCGATGGTACCGGTATATTACACCAGTAAAAATGGCAAAAATATACAAAACCGGGTCAAATACATGTTGGAAATGTAAAGAAAAAGAAGGTACTTTTTATCATATGTGGTGGGAATGCAGAGATGTTAAAAAAAAGGGAGATGATATATAATGAGTTGAAAAAATGTTCAAAATGACATTTGTTAAAAAACTAGAAGCATTTTTGTTAGGGATTTTAGGGCAAGACCTTCCAAGGAAAACAAATAATTTATTCATGTATGCTACAACAGCCTTGTTGGCACAAGGATGGAAGAATGAGGAAATCCCGATGAAAGAACAATGGCAAGGAAAACTGATGAGTTACGCGGAGATGGCAAAGTTAACATATAAACTATGTGAGAAGGGCAACCGTGACTTTAAGGAAGAATGGGAACTTTTTACAAGCTATTTAAAAAGACAACAAAAGGACTTGGACTCTTTGGCAGGTTTTGAATAAACATTCACAAATTTATTAGTAGAACATATGGTAGATAAAGTAATGATATGTACAAGTTTATAACATGCAGAGAACAATACGTATAACCAAATCAGGGAGGGGAGATGAGGGAAGTCTTTGGAGGCGGGGAGAGGGAGGGAGGCGGGGGAATAAAAAAGGGGGAAATATAATTGATTATATGACAATTTGTTTGCTAAAGGTGTTTAATAAAAATTCTTTTTAAAAAACAACAACACAGAATCTCTCTCACACTATCCGGCTAAAGAATATCTGAAAAAAAATGTGCACTGGCCAAGAGAGCAAGCCAAGCCCCAACGCACCGAGCAAGGTTTTTGGGCTCGGCTTGGGAGTCGCCGATTGTGGGGGGGGGCCAAGTGTCACCCCCTCCAGGGTGGAACCCAGGGCGGCCAGCCCCCAACGCCCCGCCCTTGCTCTGCCCCTGGGTTCACCAGCTGGTTCCTCCCAGCACTCCTCGTCATCCAGCCAGTCCATGTCATTGGTGAATTTGAGGTTTGTAATTGTTTTATGACTGTTGAATCAGTCAAGTTTTGTCAAGTTTAAATCCAGATTTGGATGCTGTTATCATTCACACTGAGAGCCAGTGTGGTGTAGTGGTTAAGAGCGGTAGACTCGTTATCTGGGGAACCGAGTTCGCGTCTCCACTCCTCCACATGCAGCTGCTGGGTGACCTTGGGCTAGTCACACTTCTCTGAAGTCTCTCAGCCCCACTCACCTCACAGAGTGTTTGTTGTGGGGGAGGAAGGGAAAGGAGAATGTTAGCCGCTTTGAGACTCCTTCGGGTAGTGAAAAGCGGGATATCAAATCCAAACTCTTCTTCTTCTTCTTCTTCTTCTTCTGCTGCCTGTAATTGATCCTATCTCTTGGAAGCCTTCTTAGCCAGCAAATGGCTACATTTGCTCTTGTCTCTCTCTCTCCCCCCCCCCCCACCCCAGCAGCCTCCTCAAATGATTGTGCTTTGGGCCATTTGACAGGTAATCATTAGAACTTGAATGCCTGAAGACTAACTGGACATTTTCCTCCTATTATTGCAAGGGGGGGATTTATGTAGGTAACTCCCATTAATGCAAATGGGACTTGCATGTGTAAATTCTCCTTGTGTCAATGACAGACTTGACCCCTGAAAGAAATCCACGTGGCTGTGAGTGGGTTATTTTGGAAACTGTCTGGGAATCACAATGAAATTTTCCTTCCCTGAAGATGACCAATGCCGGTTTTTCTCTTATTATCAGGTTCTTAGTTCACAATGGAGAACAAATAACCGCTGAAGAAGTAGAAAAATGTATCTCCTTATCTTCCTGTGGGAGGAAAAAATTGGGGGAAGCATGACCCCTCCCCAGTATCAAATACAGAAGTGGCTGGAGAGGAATTGGTGGCTCACCACTGGACAGGGGGCAGAGAGAGCTCTGCAAGGACTTACCCTTATTTACCCTGCAAGGGCTGACCATCAAACTAAGCTTATGTTTTGTGTTTAGAAAGCCCCAGGTTTGATGCCTGACATCTCCAGGTAAGGCTGGGAATGTCAAAAGAAAATAGGAAGAGTTCTGCTGGATCAGGCTAAAATATTCTCACAGTGGGATCTGCCGTTTTATACATTTGAGAATGGGAATTTTAGGTCCCTGTTTTATATTTGTTTTTATACTTGCTTTAAAGCCACATCCACACTATACCTTTATTATTCCACTTTGAACAGTCACAGCTTCCCCCAAAGAATCCTGAGGACTGTAGGTTGTTAAGGGTGCTAAGAGTTGTTAAGAGGCCCCTATTCCCATCACAGACCTACAATTCCCAGAGTTCCCTGGGAAGAGGCCTAGATTGTTAAACTGCTCTGGGAATTGTATTGTTGCCTGTGTTGTTATCTTATGTTCATTTGGACTTGCAAGAGCACCTACAACCATTTCCCAGACACATTCTAGCCTGTCCCTCAAAAAGTATTGTCAGTCTCTGGAATGATGGGAGTCTGGAGTCAGATCTATCAATAAAGCACTAGGTGGGAGCACAGCTTGTTAGCAATTCCACCATTATCTTTATTTACAGGCTGGCAGTTGCTGCTTATCAGAATGTGGATGGGAAGCCATGCAGGAATGTTGTAAATCTTCACAGCACTTGAGATTTAGAAAGTTGACAGTGACTCATCAAGGAGAAGCTGCTGCTGCTGCTGCTGGCTGCATGGGAGGTCTGATCAAAGGAGACTTTAATAGAAAATGCTTCTCTTGTCATAACTCTCACAGACAATAAATTCCATGCCAGTTGCATACATTGGCAAGAAAAAGATGGGATGTATGCACAATGCATTACCAAACCCAGCTGTGTGTACTCGAGCAAACTCCGAAAAGTTGTGCCTGAAAGTGCTTAGAGAAGGGTGTTCCCCCAAACTCTGTCTGATCTCTCTGCTCATGGTTTTCTGAATGCTCCAACAGACAGGATGTGTCTCTTCTGCAATTCCATCATGCAGTGTACAAACATGGAGTTGGGGATATGGGACAAACTTAAGCCTCTTAGGAAACTTAGCTTTCATTCATAGAGATAGAGATATCAGATTATATAACTAAGGATATAGAGGTAGGTCAGAAAGGACCTTTTAAGCACATTTACAAGCTGGAGAAACTGTTGGGGACATTCTATGCACTCTAGAACCACACAGCACAAATGATTATATTGACTGCAAGCCTAATTTTAGCATGGGAAAGAGGGGAGACATTGTTGGCACCAGGGAAGACTTCCATAGGCGCATGGGCAACCATGGGCACCATGTTGGTGTGTCCCTTGGTGTAGTGAAATTTCAGAGGTTGGTAGAGATTGGCCAGCAGGGTTGAGCCTATGGAAAGCCCATTGCTATTCTCAATAAGATGGCATGTGCCACTCCCTTGATTTTGAAGAAGTATTTATTTTGGCTGAGAGTCTTGGAATAATAATAATACTAATAATTTATTACTTGTACCCTGCCCCAGGGTGTCTCCAGCCCCTCTGGGCAGCTTCCAACAGAACACACAATATATCAAACATTAAAAGCTTCCTGATACAGGGCTGCCTTCAGTTGCTTACAGAAGGTCATATAATTGTTTATCTCCTTGATGTCTAATGGGAGGGCACAACTACCACAAATGCCCTCTACCTGGTTCCCTGTAAGTTCACTTCTCTCAATGAGGGAACCAACAGAAGGCCCTCACATCTGAACCTCAGCATCCAGACTGAACAACAAAGAAAGAGGTGTTCCTTCAGGTATTTATTTAAATTGCAGTACAGTAATTATTTCTAAATTTGTATCCATACAAATTATTTAGCACATCCAAATTATATGCAAATTTGTGCCCTCTTTTGTCTCCTTTCCACCCCATGATGCATTGCATAAGTGGCCACTCTAACACACAGTTTTTATTGACAGTGTAATGCTTGAAGACGGGGATAGAAAGCCCCTAGCAAGACTTGTTCTGATCTTGCAAACTCCATTATAATGGTTGCGGGAGTTAATACCTCTTTAATGAGGCATTATATTTTCACAAGCAAAATGCCGAAGTGAAGTCCTGATCTAGATCCACCTAAGATATGAGATGTACATTCAATACTCAGTACTCTGTGGGTTCAGCCTGGACAGCTAATAAAATCTGGACTCCAGAGGTTTCCTTTGCATTGCAATGGACACCTCTTGACCCGCCTTAAGAGGAAATGGCCACTCTGTGTAAAAGACACAGGATGCTTATAGTTTAAGCATTCCCAAACAACAAACTCTTATGTCCAGCTACAGCATGTGGCATAGCTTAATTACCTTCTGACATAGCAATGGCCTTCATCCTTATCTACTTCTTGCTTACGTGCTGCTTTGTCCTTTTCTCATGGTTCTCTTGCAAACAAACCTTCACATTCCAACCTTCTCTTGCTCAACCCTTCTTACGCACATTTCAGTTTTCATTCCATAATTTCAATAATTTATGTGACAATGCAACCTTCTGTTCAGAGAAGTATCTGCCCCCCCCCCAAAAAAAAGCAATGTAGGCAACACACTCATTCCTTTAAAGTGTGGTATTACTGAAATGTTCTCTGGGCTGGGAATGATAGGAAATATATTTTTATTAACTTCTTTCTTTGGCTATTCCTTTGAGATAGTGGTACATATATTAAGTCAGTCCCCACCGTCCCGATGCTCTCCAGATGTTTTGAGCTGCAACTCCCAGTGTACTGGCTGGGGTTGATAGGAGTTGTGGTCCAAAACAAATGGAGAGCTCTGAGATGGCAAAGACTTTATCAAGGAATGGGCTCAGGAAGAAAAATCAAGTCAATGATAATAAGAAATTGGTCGTTAATGTATTTTGTGGGGAAATCTATAGAAAGGTTCCACTATGGATTAAACACTCAGTGTTACTGAGACGATTTAAAATAAATAAATGAATTCTTCTTTGCTGATGTGGGGTATTTGGAATCTTATTCCTTAGTTGAGCACATTAATTTTACTGTGATCTCTCTTCCAACTGGGAGTGCTATGGTTTAACAAATTCAAATGAATGAAAAATAATAAATTATATGGAAAATGTGTACTGAGTCCTCTACTCCACAAACAAACTAGTATTTTATGCATAGATAGATAGGTATATAGATAAAGATATCAATATATCAGAAAATGGATTTTAAACCCAGAAATCCTATACTCACCCTCTGCCAGATCTGGATATATGTTTGTGATTGATCACTAAATCCAAATCTTATGCCCACTCAACCTGGGTGGGGGAAAAAAGAAATGTGACTATTACCCCACAGCATCCCTGGAAACACCACTAGAGAGACTATAACTGCAATAATGATGCAACATGTGCATTATTATCTTGCATGTTGTTTGTATTGGAGATGCCAGAAGAGGTCTCTCAAAACAGGCTCAGATTCAGATCTAAGCCACAGAAGAACTGCTAGCTTCCCTGGCATTTCACATCATTTCTATTGAATTCAATGAAATGATGTTGCTTCCTTTCATTCAATGCAATGTACGTGTGTGAATAATATATTGGCAGTTGCGAAAACCTGGGGTGTGTGGAGGAACTCATCTCAATGGGTCCTGTGCCTGGGTTGGGCTTCCTATTTCCCACCCTCAGTTTTTGCCCCTGCAATCTGGACAATACCTTGGGGCAGACATCAAGGGCCCCGTTCAGCAGAAGGAACCATTGGCCTTCAAACAAAGGAGGGCCAGCTTATATTATTGTTGTGAGGTTGTGTGCTACCCTATTTCTGCTGAGCAGTGCACAAAGGGGTTCCAGGCGCTCACTCAGAATCATATTCCCATTCAGAAGCAATGCTTCCCCCCCAAGGGGGTACTCAAGGGTACACAGTACTGGTCCCCTCTTCTTTTGTTGTTAAAATGTGTGGCATTTACTGTAAAAACTTCATGGTGAGTACCAGCACCTATTTTTCTGTGTGTGTGTGTGTGTGTGTGTGTGTGTGTGTGTGTGAAAGGACTGTTGAGAAGCAAGACACAGCAGAGGCTGTGGTGTCTTTACGAAATATGGCTTAATTACACATATCTATACCTGAGTTTAAATGATGGGGCTGCAGATCTTCCAGGATTACCATCTCAAGAGCAGCTTGCTTTTCATAGCAGCCCAGCTCTGCAGACAGAGCACCACCCCCTTGTTCCTGCTTCCCAGCCAGCTCTAATGACTTCTGCCCTTCTTCCCCCATATGGTGTCCTCCCTTTCTCCTCCTTTCCAAAACACCTAGTCAAACACAACACATCCTCTTCTCTAAACCTTGAGTAAAAAAGGGGAAAATTTTAATTTATGGCATCAGACCCCTCCCCGTCACCTTGGCAACACCTTACAGTAAGGTTACCAGACGTCCCTGTTTCCCGGGGACAGTCCCCGGATTTACAAATCAGTCCCAATACAAAATCAGTTGAAGTTGAAATGTGTTCCTGGATTCATTGAAAAAAAAATCTGGTAACCTTACAGCACAGACCCAAACACCTTCTTTGATGTGTAGCTCTGTGTGGCCATTGTTTCGTTGTTGTTGTTGTTGTTGTTGTTGTTGTTGTTGTTGTTGTTGTTGTTGTTGTTGTCATCCAATCTATTTACCACCCTTTGTCTGCAGATCTCAGGGTGGTTCACAACATAAAAATAGGGGGGGGGGGAGCACAAAATGTAATAGCTTACGTTCAACCAAGCCAGCCAGGCTAGTTTTCAACGGCTAGACCTGGGAATTTCCGTGTTTGGCACAGTTCTGGGGAACTGCTGCAGTCTGTATCTTCCCTTCAATTTAGCTAATATTATCTAAATGCTACCATTTATCGACTCGAAATCTTACAAAATTTTTATCTTAAAAGAATCCTCAAGGAACTCCAGCAGCTTTCCTAAGAGTAGAAGTAGGATTACCTTCTGTGTCTGCCAGGGCCCACTTAAGATTTTTGTGTTTCTTCATCAATCTCGCCAATGCTTCGAACATTGGCTAAACAAGCCTATGCACTTCTTCAATATAACCCTACTTGGTGTCAAAATCTTTTAGATATCCTATCCAGATACACTCTACCAGAGTTTAATACTCTTAAACTGTGGAGCCCTGATAAAGTTTGGGAATGGATCCTTGATAGAGACGCCTCTTTAGACATCATGAAGATAAAAAACTCTAGGTTTTCCTACTGGTTTCCCCGAGTAAAAGCAGTCAAAATTTGTGCCAACTACCTGGCGGATATCACTGATCCCACCCTTCGGAGAGCTTTTACTATGGCCCGGTTTCAAACATTACCTACTGCATACCTGACTGGCAGATTTGCAAGAATCCCAGTAGAGCACTGCTTGTGCCCTTGCCCCATGAGAACCAAAGAGGATCTCATACATTACATTTTTCATTGTCCTATTTACTCGGACTCTAGAGGTGCGATTTTGCAGATCATACCCAATTCAATAAATAACCCTGAAGATCGAGTAAAAATTTTCTTAATCGATGCTAACCCATGGATTTCCCACGTGGTAGCGGTCTTTGTGATGAAGGCCATGAAAGCCAGGGAAAGATTCCTGGATGACAAAGAAAAGACCCCCTACATCACCTTCTTAGCTCGTTCTTGTACTTTTCTTTCTGTTTTGTGGGATGAGGGTTTTGCTGGGGCAGTGTGCAAGGAATTTTAATACTGTTGTGTAGATATTTGTGTAAAGGTATGGTCCTCACAATAAACTGATATGAATGAATGAATGCTACCATTTATTCATTCCTGATATTAGCCTGCAGACTCTGGCACCCCAGCTATAACATTATTCTGATCTAAGTGAAGTAATACACATTACCACCCCAACAAAGGATCCTACAATCCGTTTAGTCCAGAGTCTAAAGTTGCCTAACTGTACCATTGCAACTTTTCCCATTCCAGAAGTCTCCAACATGGCTCCATGATGCCTCTGAGCTCCCACACTCACTGGTTATGTGACGGTGAGGGTGGTTATCCTTTCCTGCAGTGAAAAGTACACACAGGTGAGGAAGGAAGTTGGGAGAATGATGCTCTTGCCCTTTCCTAATTTCAGCTCTAAGTGCTATTCAAGGATCAGACTAATTCTGCTGGATGTGGCTTTCAACCAGATACCTTGGGAAAGCAGTGTGTGGTGCACTTTCTCTTTCAGTGTCCCTGTGGATTGGGGGTGGCTAATCCAAGAATGTGAGCAGGATAAAGGTTAGCAGAGGCGGGGTGCAGCACCCATGACACAAGCTCAAAAGTTCAAATGTGCCCACAGACCTCTAAAGAGGTTGGCAAGCCCCGCCCTGTTCAATGTTCCATTGCATCAAACCAGGGAAGAAGAAGATTTTGGATTTGATATCCCGCTTTATCACTACCCGAAGGAGTCTCAAAGCGGCTAACATTCTCCTTTCCCTTCTTCCCCCACAACAAACACTCTGTGAGGTGAGTGGGGCTGAGAGACTTCAAAGAAGTGTGACTAGCCCAAGGTCACCCAGCAGCTGCATGTGGAGGAGCGGAGACACGAACCCGGTTCCCCAGATTACGAGTCTACCGCTCTTAACCACTACACCACACTGAGGGTGAGGGGTGTGTCATTTTCTTTTTCAGGTCTTATATTGGCTTGGGGAAGATTGTTGGAGCGGGAGGGGATGAAAAAGCTTAGGTCATTGCCAAATTTAGCCAGGGTGAACTTGGGGAAGCCAGCCCATCTCTAGGGGTGCATGTTACATGGGGCTCACTATAAAAACCAAAACGAATCATTAAAATTTGCCTACTCACTGCGAGGTCCACCATATTTACCCACCACCTGGCTGTTTTCTGACACACCACATGTAGCAGCACCAATTCAATGGTGTGAAGTGTTTGTTTGAAAGCAAAAACAAACAGAAAGTGTTAATGATACACTGTATGCTAGAATAAGCTGAGGACAGGTGCAAACAATTTTCAGACTGGAAAATCAAATTTAACTGTAATGATACGTGATAGCAGATGTTTGGTAGACCACATTCTCCACCCCGCCCCCCTGCCAAATCACACATCAATTCCACATTGTTATTGGATTTTAAAAAAAGGTATTTATTTGAGCACCAGAATATTTAGTTTTTGTCAGTACTTTCAGAGAAGGAGAAGAAAATGAATGTTATTGAAATCTAACATAAAATGGTGTTTTATTGAAATGCGTCTCACTTGGGTATATGTTCCACCGAGATGTTGTAATTTATGTATTACTTCATTGTTTAATTGGGACTTAATGCCAGTGTCATTAACATTCTATGTGTTAATCTGCAAAGTTGACTATTTATGGGCAGATAATGATGGCAGTCGTAATTTTTTTGCAGCAGAGGACTTCTGACTGTGCAATTTAATTAAAAATAATTTTTGAAGTAACTGGAACCAGATATTCATTTTTGGCTTTATTAAGGATCCAGCTTGTTTAAGAAAATTATTACCATATGCACGAAGCAGTGTTTGTTTTTTAACCGCTTTTGCTCAGTACAAAATTGGGTTGCTTATTTATATTGCCTATCATTATAGTTTACCTCTTCCAGGAAGAGCCAGAGAATGAGGGTTATTTTGCAGACCTTGTTCACATTACACAGGCAGTCAGCCCTCAGAGCCATTGTATGCCAGAAGCATTGTGGGAAATTGAAACGGCCTCCTGGCTTTGATCACACACATGCTGCCCACTGTTGCCACCCCCAGATAAGCCCCCAATAGAGTAGGCTCACCAGAGAAAGATTTGCTGGCTGTCAAAGAGCCAGTTCACACGCCACACATTATAATATTTCTGTACCATACCCTCCAACATTTCTCCGATGAAAATAAAGACGACCTATTCAGTAATAGTAATAATTTTATTACTTATACCCCACCCAACTGACTGGGTTGCCCAGCTTCCAAAGCAAATAAAAACATAATAAAACATTAAACAAGTTACCTATACAGGGCTGCCTTCAGATGTCTTCTAAAGGTTTATAGTTACTTTTCACCTTGTTTCAGGGGGTCACATAACTCCATACCCTCTTATGAAAACAGGGACATCCTAAGGAAAAGCAGGACATTCCGAGATCAAATCAGAAACTGGGATGGCTTCTAAAAATCTAGGACTGTCCCTGGAAAATAGGGACTCTTGGAGGGTCTGCTGTACTTCTGTGTAGCACAGTAATGGGGAAACAGCCACTCTCCATATGTTACTTATTTCAATTGTTTAATTTCATTCATGGATCACTTCCCATTCGGAAGTGATCAACAATGAAAACATCCTAAAACCATCAACAGCAAAAAGCACATATGAAAACAATTTCCAAAACAGGACTGAGATAGCAATCTCTACTCAAAAGGCTTGTTGAAAAAGGAAGATCTTGAATAGGTGCCCAAAAGCCAGTGGAGATGATGCCTGTTTGATATGTTATGAGAGGATGTTCCAAAGGGCAAGAGTTGTTGCACAAAAGGCCCTACAGGACAGGCCTCCTGTTGAGGCAACATCTGGAGGAGGCCTTATCCTGCAGAACACAGTGATCAGTTGGGGAAATAATGGGTGAGACGATTTTATGCAGATCCTGCTCCCAACCTGCATAGGGTTTTAATGCTTGACTCCAAACCCCATCCGTCCCAGTCAGCATGGCCAGTGGTCAAGGATGATGGGAGTTGTGGTCCAGCAAACATCTGGAGGACCACAGGTTCTCCACCTGTGGCATAGAAGTTAGCATTTTGCAATGCAATTTCCAAGCCCAGTGATATATGTACAAATATGCACATACTAGGTTAAAATGTGCACACCAACATACAAAAGAGGATTACATTTTGCTTTGCAAAATGCAAGTGTCCCTAAATTCCAGGGACAGCCCCAGATTTTCAGAAGCCATCCCAGTTTCCAATTAGATCCTGGAATGTCCCACTTTTCCTTAGGATGCCCCTATTTTCATCAGAGAAAATGCAGGCTCTCAGATCTCTCTGTCTGGCCCTTGGGGCCCTCTCCAGGCCATGACCCCTTGCCAGGTCTCACCCCTCATCGGAACTGCTCTGTGCCTTTCTTAATTGCTTTTGCCTTGCTATAAATTGTCCATCAATTGTAATAGTACCTATTGCTTCTCTGGTTGGAGGTGTTTGTAGATGTGCAAACCTCTGATTTTTTTATGGTTGGAAAGTGTCCGTCCCACTTTCCCTCTTGGTTCTTGCCCACCACTGGACTGTGGCCCTTGGAAGGTTATCAATGTGGGAAATGTGGCCCTTGGCCTATAAAGGGTTCTCTATCCCGATCTACAATGTGGTTTCATGTCGCCCCCCCCCCACCAATGTAGAAGCAAGATTACCATTTAGGGAGGGTTTCTCTCTGTCTTGGTTACACACACTCTCTCTCTTTCTCACTGCTTCCCCCGATAGTTTCAGGAATTCCTTGCTTAGCCTCTTATCATTTGAAGCCCATTGAAAAGTTGTTAAAGTGAAATTTTGCATCCACGTTATGTCTTTTCATTTATTTTCATGAAAATTGAATTACGGTAGCATACCTGTCTTGGGCATATTAACAAAACAATTCATGTATAGAGATGGCTTAGGAACATGTGGTTCTTCCGTGCTAGGAATATCATTTTTAAAAAAGCATAAGCAGGAAGGATTTTTCAGAGATGAGTATATCTCTCAGTGTAATGTTGCATACAGACTGGAGATTGCCTCTCCTATTGAATTGTATAATGAAAAATCAATCAGTTTAATGGTTGACAAACTTTGACATTCAAATAAAAATGTTCCTGGTATTTTCATCAAAGACCTGTAGGCAAAAACTAGATTCAGTGACTTTAATTTATGCAACAGTGAATGTCTGCCAAAACATTGTACAAATGACTGTATAATGAGGCAATAATAACTACAAAGGGAGGGGGAGGGGGGGAAATACAACTAAAGGCCAAGCTTCCTTAGTTTTTAAGTGATTATATAAATTCACCAAGCTCTACAGTATGAAAAATCATATTTCCCCTACTGCTTTCTTTACAACTCCAATCTTATTTTGAGAGCAATTTCTCCAAGTCATCAGACATATATAATGTGATAGACTGTGCCGAATTATAGCAAGTTGTGATATTATATGGAGATTTCTGAACACCTTGCAATAATCCAATAGAACGTGTTCCGTTTTACACTGAATTATGTAAACAGAGGGGAAATTCAGGATCATTAAGCACTGAAGACCCAGACCAACGCCAGTGCAGGCTCCCCATGGCTAACCTGCATAGAGTTCCTCACTTCTGTGGGGGGAATAATTTGACAAACACCAACATCTACAATTTAATGAATGAAATTGTTAGGTACAGACCAAATCAAAAGAAGTACATCAGGATTCATTGTCCTGGTTTGCACATAGTGTTAAAGCGTGGTTAGCATTAAACCAGGCGATTGTCACTAAATATTAGGAAGGCTATTTCCTAAAGCTGTTCAGCAGTGGAACAAACAGCTTTGGAAGGTATAATATGTACGTATATAGTTTTAATTTTATCAACATTTAATTGTTTGTTTGTTTTTCATGATTGTGTTTCCTATGTTTTTTTGTGGTTCTTATTTTTACCTGTAAGCTGCCTTGAGTCCTGTCAGGGGAAAAGGTGGGGTATAAATAATTAATTAATAATAGTAAAAGTAATGATAGAACTCAGCAGGGAGGAGTATGGGGACAAAGCTAGAATTCATTGGCTCTGCCTATTAATGGATCTGGCTCCTCCTATCACTGGCTTGGGCTCCACCTGCTCTTAGCTTTTCAGCCTTTTGCCCCACCAATCCCAGTGGGCTCCAGCCACCGCTGCTCAGGTAATGCCAGTGATTGGGAGGAGAGAGGGTTATTGCCAGTGTGGTGTAGTGGTTAAGAGTGGTAGACTCGTAATCTGGGGAACCGGGTTCGCGTCTCCGCTCCTCCACATGCAGCTGCTGGGTGACCTTGGGCTAGTCACACTTCTCTGAAGTCTCTCAGCCCCACTCACTTCACAGAGTGTTTGTTGTGGGGGAGGAAGGGAAAGGAGAATGTTAGCCACTTGGAGACTCCTTCAGGTAGTGAAAGGCGGGATATCAAATCCAAAATCATCTTCTTCTTCTTCTTCTTCTTCTTCTTCTTCTTCTTCTCTTCTTCTTCTTCTTCTTCTTCTTCTTCTTCTTCTTCCTTCAGATTTTGCTTGTGATCTTCCCAGAAGCATCTTGTTGGCCAGTGTGACACAGTGGATGTTGGAACCAGATGTACCTTGGGCTTGATCTACAAGAGCTCTTACATCCTTTTCTGTTTTGTGTTGATTGATGATGCTTAATTACATGAAGGGAAAATGCCTGGAGGAACCAGACATGCTGACTGAGGATTTGCCTGAATAAAAAAAGATTTTAAAAGCCACCACATTCCAGCCCCTGAAAGCTTACTGCCTGACATTTGCTGTTTGGTCTCCTCCTTCTGCCATTCACTCATGCATTGGTAAACCAATTCCATGGGATGTCACCCACAGCTGTCTGTTGGATGTGCCAAGTGCATATGATATGACAGGTCTGGTTCACTGCTACATAGTGCCAAATCATTCAGAAATAAAGCGCATAATTCTGTACATGGTTGCTTTGTTGACTCACAAAGGAACCTCTAAAATTTAATGTGCTGGTGATGTCTTTGTTAGGTTGATTAGAGTGTGTGTGTTGAATGTCATAGGAAAAGACGGGCAGTTGACTTAAGCACACACGCAAACAAAGCCACTGCCCTGGATTGCTTCAGCGTTGATCCTGATTTGTCTGCACAAAGTTTGCAGGATGTTGGACGGTGCTAGCTATTTGCTGAGCATTCATTCTAGTTGGTTTTGGGACAGGTTATATGACATCGTATCAAGTGTTATCCCATGCTTTACAGCGCATTTCCTCATCACCAGATTTCTAATTCTTTTGGTGGTGGTGAGGAGCAGGTTTGTTGCATGAGACTGAAAATCAACTTTAATTGTGCAACCTGAATTTGTCAGTGTGTGACTGAATCCTACCTAAAAATAATGACACTCTGGATCCCCAGAGCTCAGTCCTGCTCTTGGGAATGTCATTCACTGACTGTAATTGTTTGTCCTTAATGTTCCTAATTTCAGATCAGCTTTCATATGTTATACATCTTTTGCAGAATACTTGATATGAATTTTCTAGATATGACTGTGTGCATGTGTCTCAACACTGAGTAAATGTGCATTGTATATATACAATGTCCACCACATATATACACATACACACAGATCTCAATCTTAAACTAGTTTGATTTGATTATTTAATTTCTATACTGCTCAATATATTAAATATGTTGCTTTTTTCTTAAAAAAATGTTTAGGGGTACTCTCATTTTCCTACTCATATTGAAATACTGCCCCTCAATGAGGTCAAACTTAGCTTCACAAAATATTTAGGGTATGCGTACCCCTGCATCTCCCCAGAAAAAGCACTGATTAAATATATATCCAAGTGGTGTGCACAAAACTGAAGCAACCACTGGTTTAGCATTCATACCCTCTTCCTTGGGAACAATGCTTTTGTGAAGATCATTATAGAATTTTAGCAAACTCCCCAAACCACAGTTCCCATGATTCTTTGGGAGAAAGCCGTAACTGTTAAATTGGTGTGAAAGCAAAATAAGTTTGTAATGTATTATACCAGGTGTGGGGGACCTGTGGCCCTCCAGATATCACTGGACTCCAAGTCCCATCAGCCCTAGCCAGCAGGGCCAATAGTCAGGAATGATGGGAGCTGTTGCCCAAGAACATCTGGAGGACCAAATGCTCCCCACCTCTGGTGCAGACAGGATTGAGTTGGATGGACCAATGGTGTCACTTGATAGAAGGCAACTTCTTAGGACTATCTCTGGCCCTTAGCAGAAGCCCAGAGGTTCACCCTAAATCTTGTTGTGAAAATGAGAGGATGGTGGAACTTCAGGCTAACATACTTGAAACAGAGTGACTTACAGTGCAGGCCTATGCATGCCAATTCTGATGTAAGCACCACTGAAAAGATGAGAACATATTCCCAGGTACATGTGTATAGGGTTGCAGCCTATATATATATATATATATATATATATATATATATATATATAGTGTGTGAAAAAGCAAGAGCTCAGGCTTCTGCCATTCCTTCCAAGCTCCAAAGCATGCTTTCTCAGCAGCAAAACTCAAAACTGCTTGCTAACCTCCCCTTGTGTCAGCAACACAATTGGACAAATTTTCTGTCACCTGCACCGTTGTCAGCAGAACAGGGGAGGAAAAAAGCACCCTCAAAAAGTACAGAAACATAATTTCAGCACTAACATAAGTATCAAAATGATTTACCTGTCTGTTCTGCTTCACTTTCATCTCGGCTTTCAGGGCCTTCATTCATCAATGTTTTATTTACACGCGTATATCTCATTTTTACGCAGTCGCTTTCTCTTTCTCCCCCTCCCTCTCTCCTACGAGATAGCTGTGTTTCGTCCGTGTGGTTCTTCATCCCAGGGACAAGAACAATCCAAGGTTTGCAGATGGGACTTAGCTGCATTCAGATGGAATTTTGTTATGGGAAAAACAAAGTCCTTCAACCAGCCTTTGCTAACCTGGTGCCCTCCAGTTTCTTTGGTCTACAACTCCCACCAAGCCACCAGTAGTAGTCCAAAATCACATAGAGGGCACCAGGTGGGCAGTGCCTGCCTTGCATTCTGTAAGAAAGGAGGGAAAGGGTCAACTGTGGACACCTTGCGACTCAGCCAAAGGGAAGGGGTTACTTAGACTTTATTCCCACAGCTCACCAGCTCCTGCTTCTCTCCTCACCAGAGAGAGAAAGAGAGACTCAGAACACCTTGTTTGGTCTTAGCTAAGTAGCACTGCACATGCATTGCAACCAGAAGGTTCCAGGTTCAGTCCCTGATATCTCAAGTTTAAAGGAACAAGTAACAGATGATGGGGAAGGAGAGCTCTGCCAGAAACCCTGGAGAGCTACCATCAGTCAAAAGTGTATAATATCGTTCTGGATTAGCCTTCTTCAACCTTGAGTCCCCAGATGTTGTTGGACTACAACTCCCACCATCCCTGCCCATTGACTAAGCTCACTAAGCATGATGGGGGATGTAGTCCAAATAACATCTGAGAACCCAAGGTTGAAGAGCTCTGTGGTGGACAGAGAAATAGCCTGATGTAGTATAAGGCATCTACCAAAGTTCCTCCCACCCTCCACTTTTAAACTCCAACTTTCCAGCCACACTGGATTATTTGCTCTGCTCTTGGCGAGTCACATGGAAGATGGAGCAAGCTTGTTTTTTGCTGTACCAGAGGGGAGGATCTGAACCAATGGCTTCAAGTTACAGCAAAGGAGATTCCAACTAAACCTCAGAAAGAACTTTCTGACAGAAAGAGCTGTTCAATGGTGGAACAGACTCCCTCAGAAGGTGGTGGACTCTCCTTCATTGGAGGTTTTAAAGCCCTGGTTGGATGGTTATCTGTCATGGATGCTTTAGTTGAGATGCCTGCATTGCAGGGGGTTGGACTAGATGATCCTCAGGGTCCCTTCCAACACAACAATTCTATGAATGCTATTCTATGTATTCTGTCACAGTACCTGCTACCAATATGGAACTGTGGCTCTTTAATCAATATACCACCAACTTGCACTAAATCTTACATGGCAGGACAAAATTGGAAAGATACCACCCCAAATTTCATCACCTGAGCAGCAGTGGTATGATCATGAAAACCATGGGAATATCACAATGCAAACTATAGTGATTTTCCAAGTTAACAGGGTTGTAAATGATTTCCCCCCGCCCATAAATAATCCAGACATTAATGAGTGCTAAACTTCTGCTAGATTTGCATGCTTTAAAAAAAGAAACTTGCAAGCTGATATGGAAAAGTGGATAACTAAACTGAAGACAGGAGAACTGAATTGAGAGGAAACGAAACTGACTCATTCGCCCAACCCTAATGGTGTCTATGTGCAACCAGAATTGTTTAGGGAGCATAAGCTGCCTTGTTCTTCCCTGGTGCAAGACCAGATAGAAGCCCCTACCTACATCCTACATCCTCTGATGCAAACATTCATCTATCCATCCTTCCATAATTGTATTTGCATGACACCTTTCCACAATTAAAACCATGCTCAAGGTAGCTTACAACATGAAAAAAATGCAACATAACAAAGGTAGTCATGAACAATAAATAAAACATTTAAAAACACACAACCAAATGGAACGATTTCCACATAAATCACAAGATCTAAGATAAAGATTAAAAAATAAAAACCAGTATCTAGAACAGCAACACCCCTACCCCTGGGAAACAACACCCCAGCCCAAAAGCCTAGGGCTATCCGGCCATATAGAATGTTTACATGTGTTTTAATCTGGTCTTTTGCTTATTGTTGATCTTAATTTTTTTTTAAAGCATAGGGTTAAACATGATATGTAATGTTTTATGCGCAGTACTTAAGAGATGTGGTGTTGTTGTTGTTGTTGTTGTTGTTGCTGCTGCTGCTGTTTTTCTAGATAAATAAAAGTACAAAAAAATAAAATAAGGGCCTAGGGATTGTCAATTATCCCAATGCCTTTGCTTCACAGGAGTGGTGAACCCATTGCCCCCTCAAATGTTGGACTCCAGCTCCCATCAACCTTAATGAACTAGGTTGATGGTGAGGCAGCTTTTGTCCAGCAACATCTAGAGGATTGCAGCTTCCTCATCTCTGCTTCACAGTCAACGTTGAGAAGACCAAAAGGCAATAGGCTTCATTTTGTGGAAAACCAGGTAAAATAAGAGCATGCTTTTCTTTACTTTTCTAGGCGAGGGGAGCACTTTAAAAAACAACAACAACATATTAAATACTAATGCTGAATATTCAGGGAAGGATCCTGGCATTCCTTATTCATTCTTTCAGAAACAATATGTGAAATGAAACACAGGCATCCTTTTAAGTTCACTCTCCTCCAATTTTTGCAAGGCAGTATGCATGCCAAAAATATGTACAGGGATGCTGGTATTAAGTGAAAGTATTCATAAAAAATGCACACATTAGGGAAGACAACATACAGAAATGCATATATTGGGAAGACATGATTTGCCTAAGAAGCTTTTGGCATCACACCAGGGAAGAACAAGGCAGCTAATTCTGCAGGAACTACAGTATCATGGTTTCACATGGACACACCATACAATTTCTACCCTTGTATTAGATCTTGAGAATATCTTGTAATCTGTTTTGGGAGCCTTTTGAGGCTGCAAAGTGGAATATAAGTATGAGAGAGAGAGAAAGAGAGAGAGAATATTTAATATCATCCAATTACTTTTTAACATAAGAAGCTTCCTTATACTGAGTCAGACCATTTGGTCCACCTAGCTCGGTACATTGGGTAAAAGTGGCTCTTTGGGGTTCAGGCAATGGTTCTCTCCCAACTCTCCCAGCTCTACCTGGAGATGCCAGGAATTGAACCTGGAACATTTTCCATGCAAAGTGGATGCTCTAGTACTGAGCTGAAGCCCTTTGGGCTCTCTACATTTAGGCTCTGGCTGTTCTGCATTGTTTCTCCCACTCCCAGATGTACCTTTAGCCCCTTCTCATAGCAAAATTCTTGAAGCTATGCACAATGCTGCCTCAGGCTCAAGAGATGAAACTATCAGTGGATTGTGCCCATAAACCATTCATCCATCGGCAGGAGCAGCTGATGACAGCGGACAAGTTAAAAATCCAAAGTTGAAGGTATTAAGAGTTCCTAGACACATTTTCCCGGAGCATTCTAATAGGATATGAAGACAGTTGGGCATCACTTATATGAGGCCTGGAGAGCCATGATTTCCTTGATGGAGTGTCCTCACCAGGTCATCTGTGGCTTCGCTTATGGTCTCTGCAGAGAAAAACTACCTCGCCGAAGCTATGAACATTCCCAGAAATGAATATGAGCTCTCGCAGCATAGAAATGAGGGAGTTCAATTTCTGCAGCACCATTTTTCTCTGTCCCACAAGAGAGGAGCTGCTGTGATAGATGTGAGTTGCAAAGCCAATGCTTGTTCCTCAAGTTCTGTGTATGCCGACAGAATGCTGGAGCTGCTGCACTGCTGGTACAATCTCCACCAGGTGATGCAGGTATATTATTTCCTGCTATCCTCTTTGTTATGCAATGCATTTTGGAACCATACCAAAACAATGGTATGGTATATGTGTGCACTTAAGTTTAGCATAAGAAAAAAAACTACTACTGCAGATATTTCCCTGCCCTCAGTTTATGAGTAGGATTAGGTAATTTCTTGAAGCATAAGGTTATAAATGACCATTACCCACAATTGCTATGTTCTATCTCTAGTACCAGAGTTGTCCGTGACTGGACCCAATGGTCAGGGGTCCTTTTACCTTTACCTTTACCTGTTCTGTTGGAGGCAGCATGCCTCTGAATGCTAGTTTCTGGGAATTGCAGGGGGAGGAGTGCTGTTGTGCTCTAGTTTTGCAGGCTTCCCATTGGGCCATATTGTCGGCCACTTTGAGAGCAGAATGCTAAATTAGATAGGCCATTGGCCTGATCCAGTAGAGCCCTTCCTATGCTTTTTATGTTAGGGTTCATACTTACCAATTTAAAAATGAGGACTAATCACATCCAAACTTGGGCAAAGTCCTTGCCAGGATGTGTAACTATCACTTTACAGACCTGATCCTCATTATGTTTTCTTAATTCCCAAATCCATGTAATGACCATTGCAACCCCTCTGTTACATAATTATGAGAAATACTTAGTCTGAGTTAACACAGAAGACTGAGTCACCAGGCGATCTAATTCACTTGAGTACCAAGGAGCCGCTGCAATGATAATAATCCATTAATGGTACACATTGCAATTATTATAGGAGATTCCTTCCTTAAGCAGTCGTTACAACTGCATGATTGCCAAACAAATTGATTCTGATCGCTGCTTTTCAGATGGGTACCATTAAGATGTCATCATCATTTGACTCTAGTCGTATAGGCAATGGAAGATGTTCTTTTTTTAATGCATTAAAATGTTAAATATATTTAGGACTGTAGCCCTTGACTAGACTTTTGTGGATACTTGCAAGACAGCAAGTCTTACTGAATCCAATTACCGTAAATAGTATTGTAGTATTTGGTAACGTAATGCATTTTTTAAAAAATAATAATATGCAAAAGGTCATCTATTACTACCTATTAAGGTTGGAATGTGTGAAAAATAGCAATTCCAAATAGACATGAAGATGCAGAATGAGTGATAAAATCTAAAACTGTGGAGTGTTATCTTTTATGTTACCCTACATTCATTTTCCTCCCCCCTTCCCGCCCCAGTTTTCAATCCCACCATCATCAATAGTCAGTTAGTACTTCATGGCCACTGAGTAAAATAAGCTCATTTTGGCTTTTAGTTAAGATTTTCCATTGCTGCTGTTTTACCATATTAGCCCCTCCAAGTGTCCCTATTTTCCAGGGATGTTCCTGATTTAGAGAAGCCGTCCTGGTTTCTGATTTGATCCCGGAATGTCCTGCTTTTCCTTAGGATGCCCCTATTTTCATTGGAGAAATGTTGCAGGGGGTGGAGTTATCCAAACCCTGAGCCGTCTCAAGGTAATCTTGTATAGGGAAGATTTTTTCATGTCTAATGTTTTATTATGTTTTAATATATGTTAGAGTGGCTCTAACTCAGGACAAAAGGGAGAAATGTGCTAAGATGAAGGCATGGTTCGTAAATCCTCACCATGATCAACTCCCACCCGAAAACCTATGCCCCCATTGTGGAAGAACATGTGGATCCAGAACTGGTCTCCACAGTCACTTACGGACTCACTGTTAAGACGGTGTTCATGGCAGACAATCTTACTTGGCGAAAGAAGAAGAAAGAAGTGGCTGGGGCAACCCAATAAGATGTGTGTGTGGGGGGGGGGTATAAATAGTAAAATTATCATCATGGAATGGGACATCCCTTTTGTCATTAGAGAAATGTTGGAGGGTATGCAATATTAGTTTTATTCTGCTAGGACTACATTGCTTTCTTATATTTCATTGGGCTATATAACATTATGATCTGTGGTCATTACTCTTGCCTGAAATTTGTCAGTTGTACCCAAGTAAGTTCTACTCAGAGTAGAACTTAATGGAATTGTTAGTTGTGTCGATGCATTTCAATGGGTCTACTCCAGAGCTTTCCAAACTGTGTGTTGCAACATGTTAGTGTGTTGGCTGCATTGCGTAGGTGTGTCACACAAATGCTCCTCACACTCCTTATGGTTTGCTAGTAAAACTGAATTACTGTGTCGCAAAATGATGCATGTCTAAAAAGTGTGTCACCAGCATGAAAAGTTTGTAAAGCTCTGGTCTACTCAATTGCTGAATACAGCCCTATAGAATCATAATTTTATAAATTGCTCCGAGGGGACAGGGTGGGGATTTTGGGTTCCTGTAGATGTGGTTGGACTCCAGCTCCCATCAGCCCCAGCAAAGCATTGGGGATGTTGTGAGTTGTAGTCCAGCAACATTCACATCCCAAAGCATGGTCTCAAAATCTATCAAAAATTTTTTAAAATGAGCCTACACCAAAATTGCTACTGGGACAGAGCAAGCATAGGTATATGTAAAAAGAAGGTGTATTTATAAAACAAGACATAGGGTATGGATGCCATTCAACGAGTTGTCAGGCACAGTATCAGTCTGTTTTAGAACTCCTGGATTCACATATTGCCTCTGAGTTCTCAGTTTCCTCATCTGTTAAATATGATTGAAAAGAATGTTGTGTCTGGGCAGGGGGGGTAGTTCTGAAGATGAACTCATTAATGCAGGAGACATTCAGACACCATGGTGATGACGAGGAACATTCAAAGAGCAACAAGGAAATGAATGGTTCTGTAGCCTGTGCGGGGATTGGATGATAAGGCATGGGGAGCTGCACATTGAATGATGAAGATGAAAAGAACTATTGAATAGCTGCCTCATTCACTGAGCATCATCCATCCTCAGTACTGACGGGCAGCCAAGCTAGCACCGAGACATAAAAATAGGACGTTGTCATGCAATTAAGTATGGCTTCTTGTAATATATACAGATGGAAACAATGGTTGGGTTCCAAATGCCACATCAATTCTTGCAATGACGGTCACCATTTGAGAAGAGGACTTTGCAACCCCAGTTGCTCTTGCTTCCGAGATACACGCTTGGTTAATTTGGTTAACTGTTGTGCTTCTCGGTTATCCCGGCAAACAAGTTGGGTGCGATCCAGCCAAAATTAAGTACTTTGTGCTCTCCCGAAGATACCAGTAGCACATAAAAGCGCTTCACTTTTGTGGTTTTGTGCTCAGCAGATTTAATTCTGCCATTCCCAGAATGTAGAGAACCAAAAGGTTTAAAGTGTGAGGGGGAACACTTTCTGATAGCCGAAATAAATTTTCACGCCACTTGGAGAAATTTCCACTTCTGGCTTGAATCTCAAACATATATATTTTTTTGTTTAGAAGTTTAAGAGACTGCTGAAGTTCTAGGCAGCAAATGTGAAATATCAATTTATCAGAGATTCTTTGAGGACTTTGGTCTTTGTGAAGATGGAGTGGTCTGATCTCTTCAGCTGATGTGTGTGTCTGAATATAGCTATCCAATGGGCTTCACACATCTCTGAAAAGCGCAAAGGACGTAGTTTGCTTATGATTGACTGGCGTCACATCCACACCATACATTTAAAGCAATCTTGAACCACTTTAACAGTAATGGCTTCCCCCAAAGAAGCTTGGGAGCTGTAGTTTGTTAAGGGTGCTGGTATTGCAGCTACATGAGCTGAATGAAGTCTCTCGGCACATTTAATAAACTACACACAGGTCCTGCTATCCACACACTTACTATCCAAAAATTCACTTCTCTGCACATAAAGAATAAGTTTTTTCCCCTTTGTCTCTTTGCTGATGGCTACAGCCATTTCAGGAAGAAGCCATGGAGCGAGAGGGGAGGGAGATCAGGTAAATCCCACATGAGAAATATTTCCATAGGAAATAGTAGAAATCATGGACTTGTTATGTGAGCACTCACCTATTATTATTATTTTATTTTATTTGTACCCTGCCCATCTGGCTAGGTCCCCCAAGCCACTCTGGGCAGCTTCCAACAAATATTAAAATACATTAAAATGTCACAGATTAAAAACTTCCCTAAACAGGGCTGCCTTCAGGTATTTTCTGAATGTCAAGTAGTTGCTTATCTCTTTGACCTCTGATGTGAGGGTGTTCCACAGGACGGGTGCCATTACCAAGAAGGCCCTCTGCCTGGTTCCCTGTAGCTTTGCTTCTCGCAGTGAGGGAGCCACCAGAAGGCCCTCGGCGTTGGATCTCAGTGTCCAGGCTGAACGATGGGGGTGGAGACGCTCCTTCAGGTATACAGGACCGAGGCCGTTTAGGGCTTTAAAGGTCAGCACCAACACTTTGAATTGTGCTCGGAAACGTACTGGGAGCCAATGTAGATCTCTCAGGACAGGTGTTATGTGGTCCCAGCGGCCACTCCCAGTCACCCGTGTAGCTGCCGCATTCTGGATTAATTGCAGTTTCTGGGTCACCTTCAAAGGTAGCCCCACGTAGAGCACATTGCAGTAGTCCAAGTGGGAGATAACCAGAGCATGCACCACTCTGGCGAGACAGTCCGCAGGCAGGTAGGGTCTCAGCCTGTGTACCAGATGGAGCCGCCCTGGACACAGAATTAACCTGCGCCTCCATGGACAGCTGTGAGTCCAAAATGACTCCCAGGCTGCGCACCTGGTCCTTCATGGGCACAGTTAACCCTTTCAGGACCAGGGAGTCCTCCACACCTGCCTGCCTCCTGTCCCCCAAAAACAGTACTTCCGTCTTGTCAGGATTCAACCTCAACCTGTTAACCACCATCCATCCTCCAACTGCCTCCAGACACTCACACAGGACCTTCACCGCCTTCACTGGTTCTGATTTGAAAGAGAGGTAACAAACAGCTTCCATGGAACACATTGCATTCAGTAAGCAGGAACTGTGTGCCAGGATTTGAGGGGTGGGGGGGGGGGGAACATGACTGCTAAAGTGGTAAAAAAGTGCTTTAAATATATGGTGTGGGCATAGCCAATTTTCAAGTTGCTGTATGTGGTCAAGTTACAAAGTCTGAGATGCTCCTGGACTCAACACTGATATTTAAAAGGCATCATATATATCTTGCTAAGATATATTCCACCTAATCTGTTTTGTAAGGCTGGTTGGCTGCCAGGAGGGATGTCCCAGGGTTGGTTTAATACCTACTTCAAAAAGATGTCAGGTAAGGCTTTAAAACAGGAGTGGGAAACCCATGGTCTTCCACATGTTTTTGGGCTCCATCTCTCATCAGCCTCAGCCAGCATGGCTGATGTTCAGGAATGAAAGGTTGCTGTGGTTTAGCAACACCTGGAGTGCCACAGGTTCTCCACTCATCCTTCAAAAGCAAGCAAGCAAGCAAGCAAGCAAACTAACTAACTAACTAACTGAATGCAAGTATGTTTTAGTAGCAGCTTGCCAACTTGCGTCTCACCCAGTTACTATTCCATTCTTAAATATATATTTCTCTTCCTTTGCAAACACTGAATCTGAACTGGTGCTTCCTATCTAAAGTCTTTTAAACCAATCCTGCTACATACTGACCCCTGGTGGGAAAAACAAAAATATTTGCATTTTTCTTTTTTACTGACTGCCTAACTTTAGTTTCTCTCTCTCTCTCTCTCTCTCTCTCTCTCTCTCTCTCTCTCTCTCTCTCTCTCCCTCCCTCCCTCCCTCCCTCCCTCTCCCTCTCTTGCAATCTCAGTTCAGTTCCTCACATTTCCAAATCAGTTTGCAATTTTATTAAAAGTCCGCACGAAAATTCACCAGATTTCAGCATGCATTTCTCCTGAATGCATTTCTCCTAAAAATGACATATACATTTTTGCAAGCAATTTTTGCCTAACAGAATGCATTTTTTGCATGTTATTTTCACTAAGGCTCATCCCCCCAATACAGTATACACAATGAATAGGAAATACAATTTAAAAACTGATAAAAATCACTGCAACATTAAAACATGTAAAACTGTTCCAGAAAGGAACAGAACAATGTGAATTCAAGAACAACAACAACAACAACAACAACACACACACACACACACACACACACACACACAGCACAGCACCTTAATTGCTAAAGGCCACATTAAAGAGGTGCATCTTCAGTATATGGTGAAAATTGTACAATGACAATGCTAGATGCATCTCTTTGGGCAGGGAGTTCCACAGTTTTGGTCTGCCACAGAGAAAGTTCTCTCCTGGAGAAACAGGTAGTTTCCTCATGTAAAAACCAATTACACAAACATTAAAATATAAGCACCCATAATTAAAATATGTAACAACACAATATAATTAAATCATTCAATGTTTTAAATTTAATCCTTTGCATGACTCCACATACACATAGTATCCAAATCAAACCTTGTTCCAGTAAACACATTTGAAAGGTGATTAAGGGCTCGTCCACACTTATGCTTGTCCCATGCTTAGGAAGCAGGGGGCGGAGCAGTTTTCTGCTTGACCTATGCTTCCTAGGCACGAGTGTGAGAGGTTGCCGCCTTGGCCCACTCCTTTCTAGTGCCAGATTTACGTATAAGCTAAACAAGCTACAGCTTAGGGCCCCACTCTCTTGGGGGCTCCCAAAAATTTTTAAGAAAAAAACCTGGATATACATTTCCAACATACAAGATAAAAAACAAATAAAATAAAACCTACATACAGTTAGAGCTTAATTATTTCACTATTACTTCCGGCGGCGATGCAATCGCCGGGTGGTCGAGGGCTGCTTCGGGTCCGAAGCGCCCTGTCCATCCCGGGGGTCAGGAGCCCCGCTACCGCAAAGTGGGGCTCCGGTTGGGGTGCGGGAAGAGCGTCCCGCACCCTGGGCTCCCCGGCAGCGCCCGCGGAGGCTCCGAACCCTTCCCTCGCTCCCCCTGTAAAGGGGGAGTGGGGGTGAAGGGACAACCGGAGCCGGGCTTCGGGGACATGCCCCAACCGGGATGCAAATGCGGCGACAGAGCCCGCGGTGAGCGTCTAAGTTCTACCTGTGAAGAATGGAGCTAAAGGAACCCGGTGGTCGTGAGTAAAGAATTTGAGTGAAATCGTGCTTTTGGGACGATCCGGGGGGAAGGAGAAGGGCAGCCTGCCTCCCTCCCTTCGAGCTCAAGAATCTAACCAATCTGAGTGATTACTGCTACAGAACTGGCTATAATGTATTTAAAATTGACACATGAGACTGGCAAACTTTTCTTTCGGGAAGCTAATTAGAGGAAAATATCTCCATTTAAAGTTGCGGTATTTGCGCTCCAGCTCAGGAAAATGGCGACGAACAAAGAGGGGAGTAGAAATATGACACCCACTTCCTCCTCCTCTGCCAGTATGCTGGGTTTCGTCCTTGAACTGGTATTGAACTCTGGACTAACGGATGAACAGAGACTCACTGCCTTGAAGGTGGAATTGCTTTGTAGAAAAGTCAAAGTCTTGTGTGGGGGTCTGAAATGGAACCAATTGCCCACAGAGGAGGCTTTTAAAACTTTTGACACTTTGGAAGAATCCCTTGCCAAGGAGCTGAGAGGGCTGATGAGTGAGCTACTTCGGAGAAGAAATTCGCTTTCTGGGGGTGGCAGCCCCAAGGCGACGTCAAGATTTTTTATATCCAGTCCCCGAGGTGTGAGCTCGGGGGCCAGGGACAGAGAATTAAGGTATTTACAAGAAGAAAAGGAATGTTACAAAGAACCGAAGAAGCTGAGAGATGATGAGATGGATACCTCTGAACTCGTGGCAAGGAGAGGTTTGGACTGTGCCTGGATCTGTGGACGTTTGGAGAGGGAAGCTACATGGAAGTTTAGTGTTGAAACCACCAGGAGAAGAATAATGGACAGAGGGGGTGTGGGGTGAAGCATTAAGTAAAACTTAAGGTAGCCTGATATGGTAAACTGAAATCGGAGGGTGAATACTGTCAACAATTTTCTGTTATATTTTTTATTTGAACATGAAAGGAGATATTTCAAGTTATCATGTTATTAGCAGCAATCTTAAGGATAGAAGAGATAGATTTGATCGAATGAGCTGTGAAGATCAGTGAGGTGGAGTATAAGTAAAGTAAATCTAAGTGGATTATGTTTATGGAATAGAGGATTGAGATCAAGATGTAGTGATGTATTTTTAGTAAAATGTTGAAGATATAATTGATTGTAATTATACAACTGAATTTAACTTCTTTTTTCTTTGCTAGGAGAAATGGTTATAAAATAGACTTAGGATATAAACTCGAAGGTGAAAAGGCAGGGGAAGTCAATAGTCAAGATATGGAAATAGAAATTTTTTTTTTTTCTAGAAAGATGCAATAAGAAAACTTGACATTGTTTGTATTTGTTCTATGTGTTTTGCATTTGTTTAATTGTAGGTGTGGGTGTGGGTATATGTTGTTATAGAAAAATGCCAATAAATTCTTATAAAAAAAAAATAATTATTTCACTATTAATATACTTCTTAATTGTACTTCACTGTTAATATACTTCTTAATTGTATTTCACTATTAATATACTTCTTAATTGTATTTCAGTTCAATGATTACTTTGATAAAATACATATTTTGTTATGTGCAAATGGCTTTAGATATCTATTAGGTCCATAAATTACCATATAGCATATATTCAACACAAAAACCAGTGAAAATTTGTTGTTGACAAAGGACAGCTGGGCATATAAAGGGCCCCATTACATTCAGTAGCTTAGGGCCTCATCAAACCTAAATCCGGCCCTGCTCCTTTCCCAGGGAAAACCTGCTCTTTCCTGCTAAATTGGAGCAAACATTACTCTGGAGAAACACAATAGCCTGGTGGATGGTGGGGAGTGGGGAGTGATCCTGTGAAATGTTCTTTTTAAAAAGTTTAAGAAAGGGAACAAATAACTGCTTAAACAGCCCGGCAGAGGGAGCTATTTTCTTAGTTTTCACTTGAGACAGCACCTTGTCTTGCATACCCAAATTACTGATTCTCAGGATGTTGTGTTAAATTGGGGGTTATACCCCTGCTAGCTGACTCTTTAAGATTTTGTAATAGCTGGGCATTACTTAAAATTAGCACTCCTTTTTAGAGTAGTTGCAAAGGATCTAGTAGTATATTTCTTAAATATGCCCGTGTGTGTGCAAAATCAAACATCATACTCAGTTTTTATCCCTCCCCCCTTAAAGCATTACAATTTTAGGCTGCTGTCCTCACCAAGTCTATTCAGAATTAAGTCCTACTGAATTCAATGAGGCTTACTTCCAGGTAAGGAGGGGTTTAGGGGCTGCAGCCCAATTTTGTTTTTATACATTATCTTTTAATCTGGTATTTTATTTGGTTGCTTTCTTTGTGGTGTGTTCAAATTATAACTACCCTAAATACCAGTGGAAAAAATCTTGTCCATGTATGTAAATGCACACATAATCAGCACTGTTCATTCAAGGATGGAGAAGAATATTTTTAAGCAAACTGAAATATTTTACACCTCCCAGACTAATTCATGGATTGGAGATATCCTTCTGATTTTGCACTTCTTCAGATTTGACGCCAGGGATGGGGGAGAAATTTGATTCAGTTTATGTTTAAAGGTAAGCCTGCCTGACCCATACTTTTCAAAACAATACATATACTGAAAGGCATTTCACCCTTCAAAGTTTGCCCTTCTTTGAATTTTGTGTTGTCATTCTCCAGCCAACCAAAATTTACAAAAGTTTGCATTATGTTAAGGGAAAGTGTGCTTAAAATGCATATATTGGGTGAAAATAACATACAAAAATGCATTCTGTTAGGAGAGATTGCTGATTATGTACATCAGTGAAAACAGCATACAAAAAGGTATGAAAATGTAGGAGAATTTCTGGGTAATTTTCATTAAGAGTTAAAAAAAAATCACAAAAATTCACAGACCAGTGTGAAAACTGGAGGGAACAGACTTATGAATCAACACATGTGAAAGTGGCATAGAGTAGAAAGAGACCGATCTAGTTCACAGATCTGTTGCCTCTCTCCATTTAAATGAACGAGGCAGGTGGCTCTTGTGATTCCGCACCTGTATTTGAGAGTGCCAAAAGCAATGGTTCTTTTGCTAGATCTGAATGCCTTGATCAAAGCAATGCTATTTTAAATTTGCTTTTATCTGTTCTTATACAATAGAATTTATGTTGCATGGCTCTTCCTGCTGTTCTATTGGGGGTTGTCTGTGGATTTCTTTTTTATAAAAGCAACCATCAGTTTTAATACATTTTTAATTGTAATGTATTCTTTTTTATTCATGCTTTATGTCCTTTGCAAAAATTGTGAGTTGCTTGGAAACCTTTTTATGTGCAGCATGTGACTAATAACTGCAATCAATAATAATGATGACAAATCAGCCCCAAGACGATGGGTCACAGGAAATGCTTCCACTTACAGTTCCCAAAGCCCTTTACTCAGGCCCTGAGTTTTTGCATTATTCAGTCTTATTTTCTTCTTCCTGTATGCAAGAAGCATAATTACTGGATGAATGAATGAATGAATGAATGAATGAATGAATCTTTATTTGCGTCAGCCATCAGCCATAGCAATAAAACGACAATACGATATACAAAGAATAGAAATAAAAAGTCAATTATATAAAATACATTTTAGGGTTTTGCATCAATAGTCAAATACTGGATCTTATTCTGACTGCCCCAGCTAAAAACCTTGCAACTTTTGCTGTCACCTGCTCATCTTGATCTGCCAAGAGAAAGGACACTGTGGCAGTGGTTGGGCGACCTGGAATGGACAATAAAAGAGGAGTGATAATCTCATTCCTCAAGTCTTTATAAAGAGTTGTCGCCAGAAGGGCACGCGCCACCGATTTGATACTGCCATCTCTGAATGTTTCAGTGTATTAATCACTATTGCACAACACATGCCTTGTGTTACATTTCTTCTCCCATAGGGCTTCTGGCAAGAATAAGGCAAGAAGCACATGAGCAGGGGCAGACTTTGTCAATATGGCATCCTGAGCTAAGAAAAAAAAAAAAACCCTCCCCATTTCCTATTTTCACAATAATGGGTTGGTACCCATATTATTATAGGTATTATAGATGATGATGATGATGATGATGATGATGATGCGCCTCCTCAGCTCGACAGCCTTTGCAGGAAAACCACCCACACTGCCCTAAATCTAGTGCTGACATGAGAACTGTAAGTGGTCCTTGGGTGAGATGTGGAATGAGGCAGACCTCTGCAAAGTGAAACTGAAAAGGGTGGAAGGAACCACCACAATGATTCAGCTGAAGCCTTTGTTGTTTGCAGCCTCACTGCTGTGCAGCAGAAATATAAATGAAGCTAATGAGCATAAGGTTCATATTTGCTGATAGTCCTGATGGGAGACAGCTTCAGGTTACCAACAGTGTGCAAACTGCAGCAGTTTATGAATGAAGTTTCTATGGGAAGGTCAGAAATGATCCACAGAGACCAACCATGTGATCACCAGGATCCATTCACACTCTTGTTGGGAAGGCCCATGGTGGGGCTTCCACTTTGCATGCAGAAGACCCCAGGTTGAATCCCTGGTGTTCCAGGTAGGACTGTGGAAAACACCTGCTTGTATCCCTGGAAAGCAGCTGCCAGTCAGTGTTGACAACACTGAGCTAGGGTGCAACTTCATATGTTCTTGTGTTGTATATGTCAACTGTCCCCTTTGTCTAAGGCAGGGGTGGGGGACCTGTGTCCTTCCAGTTGTTACTGGACTACAGCTCCCATCATCCCTGACCATTGGTCCTGCTGGCTGGTGCTGATGGGAGTTGGAGCCCAATAATGTCTGCAGGCCACAAGCACCCCACCCCTGCAGTATATATAATAGTATGCACATAAGTGTATTAAAATACATGCTTGTCTATAATTACTGCATATTTCACCTAGGATTACAAGTAGACAATGCCATGGACACTTGTAAGTGGCATGCAATTGTCAAGGATTATGACGTCCAACGCGGGTGGCGCTGTGGGTTAAACCACAGAGCCTAGGGCTTGCTGATCAGAGGGTCGGCAGTTCGAATCCCCGCGACGGGGTGAGCTCCCATTGCTCGGTCCCTGCTCCTGCCAACCTAGCAGTTTGAAAGCATGTCAAAGTGCAAGTAGATAAATAGGTACTGCTCCGGTGGGAAGGTAAATGGTGTTTCCGTGCACTGCTCTGGTTCGCCAGAAGCAGCTTAGTCATGTTGGCCACATGACCCGGAAGCAGTACGCCGGCTCCCTCAGCCAATAAAGCGAGATGAACGGCGCAACCCCAGAGTCGCCCGCGACTGGACCTAATTGTCAGGGGTCCCTTTACCTTATGACTTCCAAATGTCCACAGCAGACTTTGCTTGTAATCCTTACAGCAGCCCTATACAGCAGGTATGGAGAACCAGTAGCCTTCCAGAAGTTGTTGGGTTCTGCCATGGACTGGCTGGATGATGGTGGGAGGCACCCACTGGGGGAACCCCCCCCCCAAAGATCCCCAGGGGAAGAAGGCTCAGAGCCAGGGGACTGTTGGTGGGATGACGATGAGAGGTCAGAGGGAGAAGAGGGAACAGACTGAGAAGAGATGTCAGAAGCTGAAGAAGTGACAGGATTTAGTGAACAAGAAGAGGTTGGGGCAGAGTGCAGTCCAGAATCAGAGGCACAAGAAGAGGGTGGAGAGGAAGGGGCCAAGAGGAAGAGATCAGGCAGGCTGCTGCTGAAGCCAGAGAGTCTCCCCCTCCTGCTGCAATGGGCAGCTCCCCTCTCCCCTGGTCTCCCAGAACCCAAAGAGGTATGAAGAGGTCAGAGAAAAGACAAGCAAAATGAAGGTGCCTCAGATTGCTTCTGGAGGAATGGGGGGGGTGACGACGACATAGGGAGCTGTGGGTACGTTTTCAGTCTTCACAACTGCCTCACTGGGGCAGGATCTATAGGGAAGAGTTTCTGTGCTCACTAAGCCTGGCCTCCTGAGCTGTTTCATTTCTTTGAATAAAGAGTTAACTTCTCTGACACCATGTGAGTTATTGCTGACCTGTTCCTGACACCCGCTCTGACAGGCCCCAACCCCTTCCAGCCCCAAACAGCATGCTCAATGGGAAAAGCAGGTGGGAGTTGTAGTCTAGCAATATTGTGAGGGCCACAGGTTCCTTAACCTGGCCCTAGAGTGTGTAGCTCTTTCTGGCTGCACCGGCTCCTTCATATGCTGTTTCAACAATATAAGCTCATATGTGGGGATAGTATGGCATATGGCAGGGGTGGGGGGACACTTTTCGGCCCAAGAGCCAAATGCCCTTCTGGACAACCATCTGGGAGCCACATGCCAATGGTGAGCAGGGCCAAAAGCAAAAGTGGGCAGAGCAAGAAATGTGGCTATTGCATTTGTGCTATATGCTAGTTTCTATGCACACACCCTATATCCGCCCAGTCAAGCAAGAGCCATTATCAGAGCTTAAGGACACAACCTAGCCAGGTGAAAACACCCAAGGAAGGGTGCAAAGGAGATCTGGTGCAAGGTGTGGCTCAGGAGGGTGTGTGGCCTGAATGCCGGATTGAGAGGTCCATTTGGCTCTCATACACAATGTTCCCTATCCCTGATGAAGGGTTCCATCACTGAATGTGGACATTCTGCAGGTCCATGGATGGCTGTGTGTGGACAAAACGTGATCAGTGTGTGGCTGAGTTGTGAAAATCTGTGGTGTGGAGGAGGCCTTGTGGGAACAGGTCCTTCAAGCTCACTGTTTGATGTTACCGCACTGAAGCTTTGCCTTGCCCTTTTGATTCTGCTGCTGCAGTTGTTTGAAGCATACAGATATTTATCACTGCGTTCTCCCAGCTAGCCCTAATTTCCATTATACACACCCTGTGGCCCATTTTCTTTGTGCTAAAATGCAAACACACACACACACACACACACCTTAGGGATTGGCACATAACAGAGCATATCATGTAACTGTTGGACCACCAAGTTGCCATACAGATTTATCAAGGCTACTGATGGTAGCACAGTTTACTAAGTGTTCCAAAATTCCACACGTGCATTTCAATACATAAGAAAAACTCCCCTCCCAACTTCCTACCCCTTTTCCCATGGTGCTTCTGTTTCTCTCTCTGGTGCACCCTATCTTCTATCTCTTAAACCTTAACAAAACTATTGCAATCTTTAATCCCTTCTGTTGCTAATTGTTCAAATCCTGCTTGCGTGCTCAACATATGATACTACAGTGGTACCTCGGGTTACAGACGCTTCAGGTTACGTACTCCACTAACCCAGAAATAACGCTTCAGGTTAAGAACTTTGCTTCAGGATAAGAACAGAAATCGTGCTCTGGTGGTGCAGCGGCAGCGGGAGGCCCCATTAGCTAAAGTGGTGCTTCAGGTTAAGAACAATTTCAGGTTAAGAACGGACCTCCGGAACGAATTAAGTACTTAACCAGAGGTACCACTGTATTTCTTTAAATCTGAAGAGGGTTTCCATTCTTCCACAAAACCTTCGTCCTTAGGTTCTCTTATTTTAGCTGTTAACTTTTCCAGTTTTGTGTAGTCCATCACCTTGCTTATCCATTCTTCTCTAGTGGGTATTTCTGCTGCTTTCCACTTTTGTGTGCAAAGAGAATCCCAGCTGCAATTGTAACATATGGCAGCAGAGTCTCAGGGAGACGTGAAAATGGTAGAAATACAGGATCAAAATTGGGCTGCATATGTACCATGCATTTAAACGGCGCTTTTTTCGGGGGGGGGGGAGTGCCAGAACTCACTGTTAGTTCCTGAGTCCACTCCACCCCAACCATGGCAAGTGCCGCCAGCAAGACGAATGGGGTACACATGGCCAGCACGAGAGTGCAGTGTATAGTGGTGGGAAGCACATCACATGCTGCAGCACCCACTCTTGCGTTCCTCGGAGAGCAGGGTTTGCGTGTTTTGGCCAGTCCTTGGGGGGGGGGGTGGCAGCTGGGCCCTGGCGGGGCTTTGCTCAATCCCCATATGACTGAGCATCTCTAGGAAAACTAGGTGTCAGTACTGTGTAATGGTGAATACCAACAGAAAAAACACTGCATTTAAAGCACATTAAAAGCACACACCCCAAGAATTCTGGGAGTTGTAGTTTATCCCCCACACCACAGTTCCTAGCTCCCTTAACAAACTACAGTTCCCAGGATTATTGTGGGGCTTCATGTTTTTAATGTGTTTTCAATGTATGGTGTGTTTGCAGTCTCAGGTTAAATGTGTGTCCCTGTGCACATTTAACTCTCCATTTGTAGGTTCACATATTAGGTGCAAGATTTGGAGACATTTTGCTCCCTTTTTGTTTTGCTTTTACAGAAAAAATGTCTGGTTTTCACAGACCATATAATATGGATATGTGTTTGGAAATGCACTAGTAAGGGTTTACCTTAAGAAAAAAAAGAGTTACCATTAAAATTTGATATAATTTTGAAATATTTGATAAATCCAGAACAAAACCATTACTTTAGTTTTGCTAATCGGACTGGATTTCTAGCTTATCCTGTCTTTGGAATCAGGTGAATTCCAGTGTAATTATGTAAAGCTTGTTTTATATTTAATATTGCCCTGTTTGTTATCTTAAGCCTAGCTGCCGCCACCCAGAAATATAGATGCAAAACAATGAATGAACGGGTTCCTTCTAGAATCCACACTCCTGCCCACCCACACCCAGTTTCACAATACAATTGAGAGCCAGTGTAACACACTCAAGTGTTTTTATTTTGACTTGTTGGGGGAGGGGGGGGAAGTTAATCTGTGCCTTAAAGGAGGGTTTGGGGAACCTGTGTCGCTCTAGGCGCTGCTGTACTACAGTTCCCTTCATCCCTCACCACTAGCCATGCTAGCGAGGGCTGATGAAGTCCAACAACAACTGGAGGGCCACAGGTTCCCCATCTCTGGTTTAAAAGATGGCAACAGGGGGTTACATTGTTGAACTAGTTTCACCAGGAGACCCAGGTTCAAATCCCCCACTCAACCAGGAAGTTCACTGAGTGGCCCTGGGTCAATCATGGTCTCTCAGCCTAATATACCTTATAGTATTACTATGAGGGGTAGTGACAGAAAAACTGTGTATATTACCCTGAGCCTATTGGAGGAAGAAGCAATATATAAATAAATTAACCCATGCGGACCGCTGGAATTTATTTTGACACGGCAGATACCTTTGCTTAAAAGGCAAGCCTCAGCTCTGTGTCCAAAAAAAGGGGGGGGGGGTGAAGGCTTGCCTCTTTGTCAGTTGGAGCTGCAGTAGGGAGCACTTAGATGAAGCTCGTCTAAAATAAATTATCTGGATTTCAGCCAGTATGCTTTAAAAACCATAAACTCAAAGGGTAGTATTAGTGTCTTGACCAAAGAAGTGATATCATCATTAACATGTAATTAAAAAGAATGCTGTTGCCAATCATTTCCTTTCCTTTCCTTTTTTTAGTTTAAAGTCAGTAGAGGCCCAATGGCTACCCTCAGGATACAAAAAAATAAGAATAAAAAAATGCAACATTGAGCCGAACAGTCATAAGGATGTGGGAGGGTTCAATTAAAAGCTATATTTATATGACAACAGGATGTAATAGCACTGATTAACAACCTGTTTTATAAGATATTTCAGCAGCAATTTAAGCTGGCAAGTATTGAAGCTGTCATACAGTATGACAGGACAAGGGTTCATATAACATTAAGCCCTAAACCACCAGTCCCAGCTATGGACGGGTGAGCAACTTGATTCAGCTCACATTTAAAGGCAAACATGCCTCATTCACACTTCCTAAAACAATACATGAACTGAGACATAGCCAACCTTCAAAATGTTAAGTTTCTGAATTTTGCAATGTGACTCTCTAGCAAAGAAATTTATACAAGTATGGGTTGTTAAGGTAACAAAGGAAGTGGTTCTGTGCACCAAATGGGTTGACCTCCTCCCTCAACTGCCTGTTAGTTTGAAAGACAAAGGCCAGAGTTGAGAATGGTGTGTGTAAGCTAGAAGCTAAAGCAGGCTGCAGGCTGGGCACCTGAGAGACAGAGCCATGCCTGATTTCTGCTGGAATCCAAAGCTGTGGCTATGGGAGAAGCATGGGGTGTTAATGCTGTGAGCCCCCCCATCATAGGCTCAGGTTGTACATATGTGTCAATAAACCATTTATCCTAAGGACATCACAATCTCTGCTGTCCTCATTCTTAGGAAACCGAACCCTTGGTAAGCATCTGGAAACCATGGAATCTCACACCGCTCAGAGATTGGGATGGTGTGCAACAATATAATTGTGTATATTCTTGAAAACTGCATACAAAAACTCATGCTCAATGAAAATACAGCAACAACAACTGCAGAGCATGAGGGAAGAAAGAGGAGGACTGGGAGGGAGGGAGGAGAGGCTGTAATGTTTGTAATAATGTGAAAACCCATAATAAACTATAAATTAAAAAGTGTTAGTTATATAAATGTTATCAAAATTTACTTTTTGGGAATGCCAGGTTGTCCTCTGAATATAATTAATCCAGTGAGTGCATGGCAGTTGTAAGAGGTTTCCAAACCAGTACAGTGGGACCCCGGGTTATGTAACCCCCCCGTGTTGCGGACATTCGAGTTGCCAATGCCCGCAATCCAGAAGTGTTTGTGGAGTGCGTGCGACCCCTGGATGCGCAGAAGCGTTCTGCACACTTCGCGCATGCACAGAAGCACTCAAATCGTGCTTCTTCCGGAGGTTTTTTTGTGTGTTCATGATATGCAGACCTGCGTTACGTACCGCAACCCGGAACTGATCGCTTACGTAACCCGGGGTATCACTGTACAGTTTTGATAGGTTCAGGTCACCATCTTGATTCCAAATGGTATCTGATGATATCCAAATGTAGACCAAAACCTGCACCCTGATCTCAGTTGCATCATGCCAAATTTGATTGTGATATCTTAATAGGTGACCAAATCAGTGCAGTTTGTGATGCTTCGCTCTGCCATATTGATTCAAAATGGCATCCAATTGTAGACTAAAACCAGCTCCTTCATCTCAGGAATCACTGTGCCAAATTTGGTGGCAATACATTCAGAGATGCCCAAATGCATAGAGAATGGATAGATGGATGGACAACTTTTCATTCTAAAATATGTAGTAGAAAATGTAGCTACTATTTTTAGAAGGGCACAGGGGCCGTAAGTTGGCTTGCAGTTCAGGTGTGCACTGACCCTATCTGCATTCTTCTGCTGGAATTACTGAATTTCATTTCATTGCACGATCAGGTCAGATAAAGAGTGTTGGAGGCGTTGGGGTTTTTGTTTCTATAAACTATGCCCTAAAAAGAAGTCTTTGGAGAAAATAGAAAGTAGCACTTGAGTTGACTAAGAATTAAATATATGATTCTGCTTCCGTGGGAAATGTGTATGTGTGTATTGTGTGTGGGTTTGGCCTTTCCTATTTTTGAACTTGGCTCAGCCCACTGCTGAAATGCAGCACCTAACAGTTTTCCTCCAGTGTAACGCGGACCTCAGCCTGAAAAAGTTTCCCAGCCCCTGAGCTAAACTATCTCAGTTAGCAGGGCTGTAAAAGACCATTCTGTACCTCAGACCCCAAAGAGCCCTTGCCAGTCAGATTTGACTAATATGGAGCTAGCTGGACAAGTGCTTTGACTCAGTGCAAGGCAGTTACGCCTATTGTCGTCTGTGAGGAACTGAACTGGCTTGCTCCTCTGTGAGGAGCTGAATTGGCTTGCTTTTTCATGACCTGCTCCAGTGCAGTAATAACAAGCCTTGCTCCTGGCTAAGACAATGCTAAACCTGTTCCATGAAAGTGTCTTCTTCTCTAATCGAGAGATCTGGATAAAACGGCACACCTTGAGTTGTGTTGCGTCTTTCTGTTAATAGCAGGCGGGCAAAAGGTAATTGTGCTTGGAGAACGTTTTTCAAGGGGAGAAAACATTGGGAATTGAAACTATGAATTGACTTCAACAGCCACATAGCTTTAGCAGTTGTGCAATTTTATCACCGTATCACAATCAGTCAAGAAGAAGTAGAAAAGGAGGCCTAGATCCCTGAACTCCCTTGAGCCTTGGGTGGAGAAAGACAATTAATCATGCTCATCTGTCATCCTTCAGATGAGGTTGCCTCCTCTCCCTTCCCTCCTTGCCTGGCAACATGGCAGGGCATTTATTATCAGTTAAGCGAATCGGCTTCTCCCCATCTCCACCTACAACCAGTCTCTTGCTTTCCATTAGAATCCCTTAAAATTTGCTTCACTCTTCCAACAGCAGGGCTAGACCGAAGCAGCTGCCTCAGGCAACAGAATCCCATAGGGCAGCACCCCTCGCAGGCACCACAGCTGTCCCTGCTGCTGCAGCCATGCTACCACAGTAAAAGAGGCTTCGGAGGAACAGGGGCGGCACCTTTCTGTTTTGCGTCAGGTGGTGAAATAGGACAAGATGGCCCTGTTCAGTGGTTGGCAACTGGTAGCCAAATGTGACCCATAATGGTTTGCTGCTTGGCCCAACAAGAGCAGATTGCACCTTCCTTCCTGGGGTGTGCCACTACCACCTACACCCATTGTCTCTTCCACCTACCATGGGCTAGGTGTTTGTCTGTGCCATGTGCAACCTGCTCTTCTTTTTCCACCCTCCATTATTGGTGGTGGAGCAGTGCAATTTGCCTAACCCTCACCACTCAGGAAATTTGGTTATGCATTGACTACTGGCCATTCCATGGACTAGATAAGTGCCTAGCAATTCCAGTGATTATGGGGCATCTTCCTCTTCCTTACTCCACCCAGGGATTACCTCACCAGGTTAAGGCATAAGAATAAAATAAGAGCTCTGATACATTCAGCATCCTGTTTTTCACAGTGCCTCCAGGAAGCCCTCCAGATGCCTCCAGGACCTCAAGCAGGACCCGAGGATAATAGCTATCTGCTGCTGTTTGCATTCAGACACATGCTGCCTCCAAACTGGAAGTAGCACATAGCCACAATGACGAGTATCCACTGATAGCCTTATCCTCCACAGGTTTTGTCCAGTCTAGGGAACACCAACCTTTTGGGGCCAGTGGGCACCCTTGGAATTTTGAGAAACTACCATGGGCACCAGTCCAAAATTGGCTGCTATGGCGGCATGGCATAGCACAAACTATTTTCAGTTGGCATAACAAACTTTGGCTGCTGTGAAGGAATGATATATAATGCAAAATGCCTGCCATAGCTAAAATGCTGCTTCCATGCCCCTTCCATCAAAAAGGCCCTGGACATCTGCCACCACACTATACTCACAGAGAGAATCTCCTTGCACCTCTTCTCTATTCAGAACGGATGATCCCCTGTCCTGGCATCCAGTGATGTAAGGACATGTTTAGGGCAGTGTATTCAATGTAGGAGAATCTGAGACAGTGCAAACAGGAAGAGCAAACTGTCTCACATTCATTTTTGGAGGGGATATTACTGACACCTGTGGGTGTCATAGGACATACCACACTGGGCTCAGTGGTGCCTGCAGGCATCATGTTAACAACTCCAAAACATTATAAATTGGTGGCCATGACCGTATCATATAGATGAGTCCCAACTTCAGACAGGGCAAAGAAGTCACATACCACCAGGAACTGGGTGTGCTTTGGCAGTGATTGGGCTGCAGGAAGAGAAGATGAAAGACCATGGTGTGGGGAAGACCAAGAATGGCTCAGGCAAAAACTCATACATGGCCTAAGTATGTTTCTTTTTTTAGTAAAGTTAAATCTTTTTATAGAGAAAAGTTGTTAAGGAAATAGTATATTGAATTAAAATCGAAGGTGAAAAGGCGGGGGAAGTCAAACGTCAAGATTCGGAACTAGAATTTTTTTTTTTTGTGCAAGGTATATAAACAAGAAGAAGAATCCTGATTTTTTGTGTGTTTGTATTTGTTTTTGTATTTGTAGGTGTGGGGTTGGGTTTGTGTTATATTATGAAAATGCTAATAAAATTTTGTTAAAAAAAACAAAACTCATACATGGCCTAGTGTGGGGGTTGTATGCAATCATGAAGGATAAGGTCACCAGTGTCTCTTAACCCTCCCCTGTCAAAAGCAGTGGCTTCTGAATTGCTTGAATCAGCAGGAGGAGAAGGAGTGCTGTACCACTCAAGTCATGCTTGTGGGCTTCCTTCCCATAGGCATCTAGTTGGCCATTGTGAGAACAGCATGCTAGACTCAATGGGCCACAGACCTGATCCAGGAGGGCTCTTCTTATGATTGTTTTGGACAGCTTCACACATATCCCATTGAAAGCCCAGCCAGATCTCTAGCTGAGGGTCCCAAGTCTAATTGCCTAACCACAGGAAACATTTATGTGTTAAAAAAAAAAAAAAGGCATATGGTTGTGCTTTTCTTGAAATATAGCTCTCTGCATTTGGCAGCAAACACAGTTGCTTCCAGCAGGCACGGAGGGTGTTTGTTGTTCGTCCCCCTGCACTCTCAGCAGGAAGCTTTCCCCTCATCAGATGGAACTAGGAGTATTACTGGCACACTCCTAGGGAAATGCCAGTGAGTGAAAACAACTGAATGTTCAAAGTGGGTATCCTTTCTTATTATTCTTTTTATCTGCACAAAGCTCACTCGGGTGGGGGGGGGCATATCGCTTTTGGCTGGCTTCAGGGAAATAAGATTTCACTGGCAATTTGACTAATGCGATCAATGGAATAAGGCTCAGTTCATAGCAGTCATGGAAAGGCTTGCAGCTCCATAGCAAAGCACAGGATTTGTGTCCAAAAAGCTGCAGGTTAAATCCCTGGGAGCTCCAGGTAGGGCTGGAAGAGACCACAGCCTTGAAACCCTTGGGAGCCACTGTCAATCACCATTGACAATACTGGGCAGAGCCAATAAAAGGCAGATTCCTGTGTTCTTTTCTCTGTTATTAATGCTACCCCCTTCTTTCTACTTTATTATTAATTTTGTTATTTTCCCTCAAAGGGAACATACTGGGTTCCTGTTTTTGGGAGAGCAAATTGGGGCAGCCCCCCATCCCGCTGACACCATTGCTTGCCCACTCGCCCTTCCCTTCCACCTCCTACATTTGCCCACTGGCCTCTCCTCCTCCACAGCCTCCTCCTCCTCAGCCACAGGAAGCTGCACTGGTCTGCGTGGCATCGGGAGACATTGTGCCAACCGGCGTGGCCTCTTCCCCCACAACCATTGGTGCCACAGACAGAAGGAGGAAGAAGAGTGGTACTGTGTGAGTCGAGGTAAGTTTTCCTTCTGGTTTTTTTTTGGGGGGGGGGGTTTGAGCAGCCAGAGCACAGGAGTCAAAATGAGACACCCAGGGCTGGGGTCAGCTTCTGACAATTCAGGATGTCCCACTTAAAATGGGACACTTGGAGGGTATGGTATTCCCCCTCCCCTTAAAATTCCATAGACTGCTTTCAAGTTTAGTAAATTTCAGGACTTGTTTCATGAATCTGTTGTGGTCTCAGTCTTGCCGAAATATTGACCAAGGGATCTGGTGGCAGCTGGGGATTTCAAAGGGCAGGAGTGGGGTGCATAGAGGGGTTCACTCTGTGTTAGCTGGAAGCACTCTCCCATCAAACAGCACATGATCAGGATAGTTGGGACGCAGCCATCACAGATACCAATGCAAAAATGGAAGAATAGCTTGCAAAAGATACTTCGCTCCAGGTGATGCACCTCTACCCAATGGTTTGATTCCTCAATAAAGGTATTACTGTCATGACCCCTGACATGACCCCTTTTCACTTTTCAGTTTCACTTTGTATGAAATTGTAAGGCATTTGTATACTTCCTTTCTATATTGCTATACACAAGGAGGTTTACGACAACAAAGACCACAACCTTATAATAATCTGACTCAATATAAAAAAATCACAATAACAACGTAACTTTAAAATAAACTTATATCAAATAAAGTAATATTCAACAATCCATTAGAATATAACAGTACACAATAAAACTAACTCTCGAAATATTAGCAAATAAGAATTAAACAGAAATTCATTTGTAACCATTACAATAAATGATGACTATACTATAATCTATTAAAAAAATAACAGCAAGTCGCAATGCATAAAATACTGCAATACATACAGAAGCATGTAAAAGGATCAAATTGAGAAACAAAGACACACAATTCATAATAAACAGTATGTAATACATGCAAAATAGTAGTTGTAGCAGTTCAGGGCCTTTTGGGTGTCAGCTCCCCATTTATGGAATGCACTCCTCCAATGGCATAGCATGGGTTGCGAGTGTCGAGGCCACACAGAGTGGGTTGGTGGGAGGGAAATGGACAGAGTATGCATTTGTGTTCAACTGTCTAACAGTGCCCACGTCACCCAGGAGACCACAGTTGCAGAGATAAGAAGAAAAGGGTCATTCTATTGTCTGGAGAGGTTAACTCTTGGTTCGCATGGAGAAGCTGTTTTTTTCAACAGTTCCCAGTGACAGAAGCGCTCAGCTGTATTGAGGGAGCACCAGGTGTTTTTCACCCCTAACAATTGTGCGCCTGGGGCAATTGCCCCTGTGCCCCCACCATGCCAAGCCCCTCCCCTCCCCTGTGAAGTGCACCTCTCTTCTATTGACATTTAGACAGACATTTAGACTCATGAACTTGAGATACAGAGTCTCATGCTCTACCAACTGAGCTACCCCAGCATCTTAAAAAAATAAATAAATACCCCAGATGGGACTTCAACCCACAATCTGTGACTTAGGCGGCCATAGGTGACTGGGGCTCCACAAGCTGTGACAATGTCTGGTTTTATTTATTTTTTAAAAAAACACTTTTCTAAACTTATTGTGTTGTTGAGCTGTTTTGTTGTCTGCTGCTCAAGGCTCTTTTAGGAGGAAGGATGGGATAGAAATTTAATAAATGAATGAATGAATGAGCTGTTTTGGGGGGGAAAAAAAACACACCAAACAAACCGCCAGCCCACTTTTTCGCCTTAATTAAGAGAGAATGATAACTGTGAATGAGATTCTTCCTCTGTGGAGACAGTTAAGTGCAGATTTGTTTAAGAAAATGTTAACACAACACTTAGAACATCAAAGAGTGCAATAAGCTGAAACTTGCCTAGGAATGTACCTAGCTTCACTCTTTGATTTGCACTATTAAAGGAAGCTAATTGAATGATGTGAGTCACGCATTTACATAGAGGGAATGGCATCCTACAAGCGGCAGTTCCCAGCTTTCTTCGATCCAGGAATTTTGGAGCTCCAGGTCTAATACCAAAGTTGTCCAACCTCCAACCCCACCCTGGGTTTGGGAAGCCCTTGAGGCCCAGAGCTCTCTTGGCCCATTCAACTTGGCTCCATCTCTTGCTGAATCCTGATGGAGCCTCCTTCTCTTCCCCACATCATTCCCACAGCTGCTCACACAGGCACTGCCCTGAGGGGCTGGTGTCAGGAATGCAATCTCATTTGAATAGCTCTCCATTTTCTTTCAATAATGTTGTATTTTATAACGAACACAGCTGACTGCCAGGGGCGTAGCAGAGGGAGGGCGGGGGGGGGGGGCGGTCCGCCCCAGGTTCCATAATGGAGGGGGTGACAAATTACGAAGGAAAGATTTTTTTGAATTTTTTTTGAAATTTTATTTTTTAAAATGCCTGCTCCGAAGGTCTTATCTTACTATACTAGGGATTATATAGCTATATATGAAATTTCATGCATATCGGTTAATATCTTGACCCTCCTCCACCAAAATAGCTGTTCACTTGGCTGTTTTCCTATGTCATAAAAGCTGAATTTTCAGTTCAGAGAACCCTTTACTGTTCCCAACCCTAACCCTGTGGAAAGCCACCTAATTAGACTTTAATTTGATTTTGAGATGTTTTTAGGAGGCAATTTAATTATTGTTTGATTTTATACCAATGTTATGTATCTGGTGTTAGCCACCCTGAGCCCGACTTTGGCCGGGGAGGGTGGGATATAAACAAAAGGTTATTATTATTATTATTACTTGTTATTATTCCTTTGTTAGAAAATATGAAATAATGTAAAACCATTTTTTGCAGGGGGGGTCAATGGGGGGTGACAAGAAATTTTCCGCACCAAGTACCACCTGATCTTCCCATGCCTGGGGGGGGGGGTGACAAATTTTTTTTGCCCCTGGGTACCAATTTACCTTGCTACGCCGACTGCTACCTCACTCAGTCTACTCCCTGTCCCCACTGTGGTCCAGCTTGGGTCCCATCCACATTGTACATTTACAGCACATGGCTTTCCCCAAAGAATCCTGGGAACTGTAGCCTACCCCTCACAAATCTACAATTCCCAGCACCTTTAACAAATTTAAGTTCCCAAGATTCTTTGGGGGAAGGGATATGTTTCAAATCAGGCTTCTTAAACCTCGGCCCTCCAGATGTTTTGAGACTACAATTCCCATCATCCCTGATCACTGGTCCTGCTAGCTAGGGATCATGGGAGTTGTAGGCCAAAAACATCTGGAGGGTTGAGGTTGAGGAAGCCTGTTTTAAATGCATATGGTGTGGAAGTGACCACACATGCTCATCCTACTCAAAGCAGTTCTGTTGATATTAATTGACATAACTAACATAGATCCATTTCAAGGAATCTACTCTGAGTTGGAATTGGTTGATACAACCCATAGTCCAGCACTGGATCCAGTAGCACTGCCATTTTGAGTCCAGGTAGCTTCAGGGGACAAGGAGTGCCTATTGCCAGTTATGACCAGTTTACAAGTTGTGGCTTTTCCTGGATTGGGATAGCCTTACCCAATGCTTTTGCAACCTTGTGATGAGATTGCTATAGTGCACTTTATGTGGACCTTCCCCTAAAGATGGTCTGGAAACTGCGGCTAGTGCCAATCGCTGTAGTCAGAGTATCGACAGGTGCTTTGGCACATAGTCATATTACACTTATTCTATGGAATCTGCACTGACTGCCCAGTTGTGCCAACAGGAAGTATGTGGCAGTGGCTACACCCATCACAAAGAAGTGACCAATTTGGCACACTGTCATTGTACCATGGAGCTATGGCGCATCAGAGGTGGCAGTTAAAAACAACAACACTACAACATCTTCGGTATGAAGCGTTTGCTGGAAGCTGTGGACCATATAAGGATTGCTACATACATATGCTGCATGAACATTCTAATTTTTTTGAGGACTCAATTCAAATCGAATGCAGGAATGCTTGTGATCACCCTGGTACTGTTCCTCAGTGCACAATAAAATGGACATCTGGAGAGGTCCCACATATACAAAAACAGTAAAAACAAATCACACATCTAAAAGCAACTGGCTGGGATAAAACTCTCCACTCAAAATGTTTGTTGAAAGAGGAACAACTTCAGCAGGTGCCCAAAGGACAACAGCAAGGGCACCTTTCTGAATTTCAACATTGCACAGAACAGACCTCCTGCTAAGATGAGATCTACAAGATGCCATCTCCCACGGAGTGCAGTGATTGGTTGAGAATTTAAGGGAGGAGACAATCTTTTAGATATCCTGTTCCTAAGTTGTGTACAGCTTTGTATTCTGGTACCAACACCTTGAACTTAGCCCAGTAGCTAACTGGCAGCCAGTGCAATTCTTTCAGCAGCAGCATAATATGATGGTGATATTCTGTCTCAGTGAGCAGTCAAACTGCTGTATTCTGCACTAGCCGCAGCTTCCTAGTCAAACTCGAGGGTAGACCCATCACAGTGGACAGGGCCCTCTTTCTTGTTGTGCCTTTCTTGTGGCATGGAATTCTCTTTCCCAAGAGGCATGGCTGCTGCAGTTCCACAGTCAAGGAAAAAAAGAATATGGCTGTTCTCATCCAAAGGAAAGGAAAGATGAATGAGGCTACATGGACTTTCATGCCTACTTTGTTCTTCTAGCTTATCCAGTTATTTTCCTTTTCAAGTAGCAGAGAGCCATTTGAGGTGATGTTCTGGAGGAGAAGAGGAAACTGAGAAAGGTGGGGGGTATATAGAAGGGTTCCCCAACTTTTTTGGGGAGGGGGGTCCAACAGAAAGTATCAATTTCACAGGGAATAAATACAATCTCCCCCATAACAGGCAAAACTCCTACACAAATGCTCCCAAACAAATGAAACACAGACAAAAAAAAGGCCACCCCCAAAAGGTACAAAAAAAACCAACCAATCACAAGCACAACTCAGTTTTTAAAAAGTGAGAGGAGTAGGGGGCTTTTGCAGGCATCTGGGGGGTATCTGAGGGTGCCAAGTTGAGGACCCCAGAGCTATAGGAATAATTAGATTCTATCTTATGTAAGAATTCTTCCCAGTTGGGTTGTTTGTAAACAGCTCCTGCCATTTCCAATGTTATTTTGATTGTGATTCCCAAACCACTGAAGGTAAAGTTGGGACGAGTGAGCAAGAGCAGGTCTGATTTATGTTCTCTTGATAGTGCAAGATGTTCTTCAGCAGCTGTGGACAGGTTACAGCATGCGCCTAATTATATATCACACAAACATGTTACTGCTGAGTTTCTATAGGCACGGTTCCAGGAACAACATGGGTTTGTACCAAGTAGCAAAATAAATGGCACCAGTGAAGTGTGAGAAATAGTCATTGAATACCGGGCAGAAACCACTCCCCTTCTGTATGAGGTGTCACGTGTGCCTCATTATGCATGTCATAAAGCAAGAAAAATGGGTATAAGAGTTCAGAAATGGAGCAGGTTGGTTTCTTGGTAAGGGTTAGTGAAGCAGGACAAAGTCAGGAGGAGGAGATCCATTTCAGTTTCAAATTCCTCTACCATGACACTTTGTAATCCCACCTGCAGGCCCACTCAGAGGTCGGGAGAGGCCCAGATCACTTCCAGTTTTTGAGGGCCATTTAGCAGCAACAACAGAAGAAGAAGAAGAAGAAGAAGAAGAAGAAGAAGAAGAAGAGGAGGAGGAGGAGGAGGAGGAGGAGGAGGAGGAGGAGGAGGAGTTTGGATTTGATATCCCGCTTTTCACTACCCGAAGGAGTCTCAAAGCGGCTAACATTCTCCTTTCCCTTCCTCCCCCACAACAAACACTCTGTGAGGTGAGTGGGGCTGAGAGACTTCAGAGAAGTGTGACTAGCCCAAGGTCACCCAGCAGCTGCATGTGGAGGAGTGGAGACGCGAACCCGGTTCCCCAGATAACAAGTCTTAAGCACTACACCACACTGGCTCATGAAAAGAAAATAGGGTGGAGAAGAAAATAAGAAGAGTGACATATATAATTTGATTTTTAAAATTTATTTAACACTCTTTTCTGTTTCCTGTCGAAATGCTCTAATTATTCAGGGGTGGGGGTGGGGAGCTAGCTTCTGTGTACTGTCACAGTCGATATTAGGCATGGCAAGACAATTTGAACTCTCTTGAGAGAATGTGTCACATTTTGGTTTGATGTGCCTAAAAAACAGATTGTGAAACGCTGTGATAACTAAAAGTCAGCATGGGTTTCTGAAAAATAAGTCATGTCAGACTAACCTGATCTCATTTTTTGACAGAATTACAAGCCTGGTAGATGAAGGGAATGCTGTGGGTATAGCCTATCTTGATTTCAGCAAGGCCTTTGACAAGGTGCCCCATGATATTCTTGTAAAGAAGCTGGTAACATGTGGGCTAGACAATGCTACCATTCAGTGGATTTGTAACTGGCTGACTGACCGAACCAAAAGGGTGCTCATCAATGGCTCCTTTTCATCCTGGAGAGAAGTGACTAGTGGGGTGCCACAGGGTTCTGTCTTGGGCCCAGTCTTATTCAACATCTTCATCAATGACTTGGAGGATGGGCTTGAGGGCATCCTGATCAAGTTTGCAGATGACACCAAATTGGGAGGGGTGGCTAATACCCCAGAAGACAGGATCACACTTCAAAATGACCTTAACAGATTAGACAACTGGGCCAAAGCAAACAAGATGAATTTTAACAAGGAGAAATGTAAAGTACTACACTTGGGCAAAAAAATGAAAGGCACAAATACAGGATGGGTGACACCTGGCTTGAGAGCAGTACATGTGAAAAGGATCTAGGAGTCTTGGTAGACCACAAACTTGACATGAGTCAACAGTGTGATGCAGCAGCTAAAAAAGCCAATGCAATTCTGGGCTGCATCAATAGGAGTATAGCGTCTAGATCAAGGGAAGTAATAGTACCACTATATTCTGCTCTGGTCAGACCTCACCTGGAATACTGTGTCCAGTTCTGGGCACCACAGTTCAAGAAGGATACTGACAAGCTGGAACGTGTCCAGAAGAGGGCAACCCAAATGGTCAAAGGCCTGGAAACAATGCCTTATGAGGAACGCCTTAGGGAGCTGGGTATGTTTAGCCTGAAAAAGAGAAGGTTAAGGAGTGATATGATAGCCATGTTCAAATATATAAAAGGATGTCATATAGAGGAGCGTGAAAGGTTGTTTTCTGCTGCTCCAAAGAAGCGGACATGGAGCAATGGATTCAAACTACAAGAAAGAAGATTCCACCTAAACATTAGGAAGAACTTCCTGACAGTGAGAGCTGTTCAGCAGTGGAATTTGCTACCAAGGAGTCTGGTGGAGTCTCCTTCTTTGGAGGTCTTTAAGCAGAGGCTCGACAGCCATCTGTCAGGAATGCTTTGATGGTGTTTCCTGCTTGGCAGGGGGTTGGACTGGATGGCCCTTGTGGTCTCTTCCAACTCTATGATTCTATGATCAAATACCAATAAATTAACACGGGCCTAAATTTGGGGCTCCTTTGGAGTTTAAGGCCCTAAGCAGAATGACTCTCCTGACCACCATCCTCTGATTGGCCCTGATGATCTGATATTGTTCAACCAACACATGAAGGACCAGATGTTGGGGGAAAGCAATGGAGCCAGGAAGAGCCACACACTCTGGGGCAAAGGTGGGAAGCCTGTTGCCCTCCAGGGGTTGCTAGACTATATCTCCAACCTTTTTTGACCACCGGAAGGATTTTTTAAAATTTTGTTTCAACAACTAGAGGGCCAGTTATACGGATGCTAATGATTGTGAGTTATGCATTAGTGTTAATATAGATACACATGTTTTAATGTGCATAGGCAGATACAGTTGGATGTACTGCAGGGCTGGGGAACTGGGGGCCCTTTAGATGCTGATAGGCTCCAACTCCCACAAGTTCCAATCAACTTGGCAACTGGTCAGGGATGATTAGAGATGGAGTCCAGCAATATCAGGATGGGTACCACTTGGTGCAATCAGCCTACAGATCCCAAAATGAGGAACAGAGGAAGTTGCCTTATACCAAGTCGGGGCATTACTCCATCTAGCTCAGTATTACCTGCACGGCAGCTTTCCAGCATTTGAGGCAGATATTTCCCCCCAGCCCTACCTGAATATGCTAAGGATTGTACCTGGTACCTCCTGCATGCAAAGCAGTTGTTGTACCACTGAGATTCAGCCCATGTATTTTTGTATGTATGTATGTATGTATGTATTCATATATATATATAACCACAAGCTTATTGTTCATTAGCCAATCAGCCAATTTGCACTCATGGGCAATAAGAATAATGCACATCCAAAATGCATTAAGTCATGCTACAATATGATTAAAAATTATACCACTGCCACCAGTTGAAAGGAATTAACATGCATTATAATCTAAAACAGTAAGTATTTTCTACTTCTTTAAAGCCACTTTTACAAGTTTTACAAGTCCTAAATATAACATAGTAATCTGTTCTGGTCAATCTTAATGAAGTAAATAAATTATTATTATTATTATTATTATTATTATTATTATTATTATTATTATTATTATTATTATTCCACCTTTCGCCAATGCCCAGGTATTCCTTTCTGCACAGAATCATAGAAATATAGAATTGTAGAGTTGGAAGGAACCACAAGGGTTCTCTAGTCCAGCTCCCTGCAATGCAGGAAACTTTTGCCCCAATATGGGGCTCAAACCCACGAATCTGTCTCCCTTTCGCTAATTCATCTGTAGAGCTGCTATTTCTTTTACCCCACCCTCTCAGCTGAGCCCTTATCAAGAGGGACTTCACAGAAAGCAAAGGTCAGAGTGCACAAAGAGAGCTCCTCTCCCTCCAGAAAGGAGTGGAAGGAGGTGTGTTTACAAAATTCTAGGCTTCTGTGTTCTGGCATGTTGTGTACACACCTGTGTAAATGGATCTATCCTTTTGGAACTGTCTGGTGGCTGGTTTTTAATTAAGTGGCTGTTGATCCTTGAACTCACCCAACTATTAGGGATTAGTTTAAGTGAAGCAAAACAAATTCTGGCCTCAACAGACAAGCATGGACTATGTATATATTTTTTCTTCTTCTTCCCAAGAGCTCAAGGGTATCAGAATTCATGCTCTCTCTGCCTCACCACAACCCTGTTAGGTAGGCTAGTTCTGCAACAACTGACCTAAGATTGCCTACCAAGCCTTGTGCCCAAGCAAGTACTGAACCCAGATCTCCGTCTAAATTCAACACTTAAACCATTGCACTGCACTATACTGGATCCCATTCACATTGCTGTGTGTGGGTGATGGTAGCCTATTCTGCCATACCAATTTTACTAGCTTGTAAACCAAAGGAGAGTCTTTGGTTGGGCCGGCCCTGTCTTTGAGGAGCATGAGGCAGCTACTTCAGGTGGCAGATTGGAGGCGTGGAGTGCTGGTGAAGTATTGAGGGACAGGGTTAAATGTGCACCAGCTACAGCAAGCCCTGCATCCCCTTAGCTAGCTTCCTGCCCTCAAATGCATTGGAGGATGCTGACCCATTGATAGGGGTGGACCACTGTCAATTTCAGTTTCTCCTTTTCCCATAGTTAAGTTCAATTCTTCATTTTTCTGCACCAGTATGGAATTGTGCTTTTTTTTTTTTTAAAAAAAAAAAAGGCCTTCCAAAAATTCACCAGCATTTAACAGATACAGATAATTTTTCTTATATATACTGTTGCTATGAATAATTGAAAGCTTGCACAAAACAGTAACGTGAATATGTTTCAATAAACATGTTTGCAAACGATTACATTGCTTATGGAACACTGTTATTCCTCTCCTTAAAAACTATTAAAACCTTATTATTGAAATCTAAGTAAAGTTATTAGAATAATATATGCATTGTTAAAGATTTCAACATGAACATAAGAGCACCAGAAGTGGCTGCAGAATCAGGCCATGATTACTAAAGTTTTATGATACTGCTTTAAATGTACAGTATGCTGCAGGTGGCAACTTTGCTGTAGCAGCAACATATCTTGGACCATCCCTGAGTATTCCCAGGAAGAATAAAGAGGATTGCTCACACGGAGTCCCAGCTGAATATGGCACTATTCCGTTTGCTCCTAGCATGGCTTGGTGGAACCATCCTTCCCGAATTTATTTTATCAATTGGACAAGGGATGTTTGAGAATTCTGATGAAAACAGAGACCAGAGTGGAAATTGCAGGTGCTCCGTTATTCAGTATTTGCTGCTGCTGTTTTCAGTCTGTAATTGATAATGCTTCCCCCTCCTCATTTGCACTGCATACCCTCCAACATTTCTCCGATGAAAATAGGAACGTCCTATTCCATAATGCTAATTTTACTATTTATACCCCACACATCTTATTTGGCTGCCCCAGAACTCTGGGCAGCTTCCAACACATATAAAAACATAATAAAAAACTAAACATTTTTTTTAAAAAATTCCCTGAACAGGATTGCCTCCAGACAGAAAAGTGGGACATTCCTGGATCAAATCAGAATGGGACAGCTTCTCTAATTCAGGGACACCCCTGGAAAATAGGGACATCTGGAGGGTCTGGCATTGTGTTTCCTTTGCATTGCAATTAATGGGGTGGAATGACAATGGAATTTACTTAATTTACTTACCGTATTTTTCCTTGTATAAGACTATGCTTTTTTCCTAAAAAATAATGTCCAAAATTTGGGGCGTCTTATACATGGAGAGAAGGACCCAGGTGGCGCTGTGGGTTAAACCACAGAGTCTAGGGCTTGCTGATCAGAAGGTCGGCGGTTCGAATCCCTGCCACGGGGTGAGCTCCCGTTGCTCGGTCCCAGCTCCTGCCAACCTAGCAGTTCGAAAGCACATCAAAGTGCAAGTAGATAAATAGGTACCGCTCCGGCGGGAAGGTAAACGGCATTTCCGTGCACTGCTCTGGTTCGCCAGAAGTGGCTTTGTCATGCTGGCCACATGACCTGGAAGCTGTCTGCGGACAAACGCTGGCTCCCTAGGCCTATAGAGCAAGATGAGTGCCGCAACCCCAGAGTCGGACACGACTGGACCTGATGGTCAGGTGTCCCTTTACCCTTTACCTTTATACATGGATAGACCCCTCCCCCATTTTCTTAAATCCAAGTTCCTCAAAATAAGGGGCGTCTTATACGTAGGGGCAGTTACAGGTGGGTAGCCGTGTTGGTCTGCCATAGTCAAAACAAAATCGAAAATTCTTTCTAGTAGCACCTTAGAGACCAACTGAGTTTGTTCCTGATATGAGCTTTCGTGTGCATGCACAGTGTGCATGCACACGAAAGCTCATACCAGGAACAAACTCAGTTGGTCTCTAAGGTGCTACTAGAAAGAATTTTCGATTTTGTTTTATACGTAGGGGCGTCTTATAGATGGAAAAATACAGTAATTGCTTATGTAAGTTACATGATTTTGCCACAGTGGACAGCAAGGTGAATAATGTAGTTTTTGGTGGAAGATGAACTGCAGCAGCATGGAAATAATGTTGTATGTGACAAATAGAAGGTGGAATAGAAAACAGTGCCTTCTTACATCCCCTGTAAAATGTTGCACCCTTGATTGCCCTGGTAAGGAAACAGAAAGGCAGGGCCAACCCAAGACACTTTGCTGCCTAAGATGAAGAACAAGATGTTGCCCCTTCCCCATTCCTTGCACAGAAGATGACTTTAGCACCTAAAGAACAGTGCTTCTGTATCTGCAGATGTCAGATAGTAGTGGACATCATTCTATATATGTTGCATGGAACATGATATGAAACTCAAAGGGCAAAATATTTAAATAAAATTCTAGAGCCAACCACCACCCTCGGTGACATTGATAAAATTAAGCATCTTCTTAATTTTGTGGCTAAGCCTGCCATGCTTAATATAGCTATGTTTGCAGTTAAAAAGACTCATCTCAGGAAAGCCAACGAGTCTAGCCTTGCAGCCCGAGATGTATGCCACATGTGCAGGCATGTTTTATGTATTACATGTGTTTTATTACACACGTTTTATTATATTTGCTTGCCTGTTAAAATCTGTTTGCTCATTGGGGTTTTTATTTCTTTGGCTATAACCTGAACTTAGTTGTCCAATAAACTTTGGACTGATAATGAAACAGAACCCTTCACCATGGCCAACTAGTTAGAGAATGCAGGGGGTTCAAGCTTAGGAACTCAGCGGGTTGCTGCTTCCACTTCTCTGCCCCCCCCAATACACTGCCTGAGGCATCTGTGTTACTCTGGTCATGCCCACACCATTCATTTAAAGTATATCTCTCTCCCTTACCCCCACCCCCAAGAATCCTGGTGGACTGTAGATTACATCTCACAGAGCTACAGTTCCAAACACCCTTAACAAACGACAATCCGTCTGCTGTTAATGTTTTTCTAAGCATGTCTTTTACAATGTACAGGGCAGATGTGACCTCTGTCTAATGGTAGAGCATGGAGGAACCATATGCTCTGATGACATAACAAAACAGGATGTGCCATCCTATTTTGTAAAAGAAGGGAAAGAAAATAATTCAATGCAGGGATGCCATTTTCTGCAGCGATCTTCTCATATCAAGCATAAAGTGTAGATCTGCCTTAAGCTACGAACCTGTGATCATCGCTAGCCTGGAATATTGCATTACCAAAAAACTTTGTGCCTGTGCGTGCTAAAAACTAGAACTACAGAAAAGCCATTTATTTCACTTGGCATTTCTTCTTTTTGTAATGCCATTATGTGCTAAAAGATTTCAAGTGCAAAATTAAGTTTAAATATCCCAGTGAAATCATCCAATTTCATATTATTTTCAGTAAGCTAAGTCATCTTATTTTTTATTTTTTATTTTGCACATTTTATGCTATACTGCTTTTATATCAAATGCTTATTTCTTTTGGTTCATTTACTTCCTCGACATTGCATACATTTTTGTTTTCAATTATTTGCAGTAAAAAAGACCAGAAACTGAGATAACGGCACTTTTGATTGAAATGTAAGCTTCTGGGTGAGGAGAGGGTGGGGGGGGGATAAATGGTAGTATTATTATTATTGTCTCAAATGTTGTCCATTCATCGAAGAACAATAAAGGAAGGTAATTTTGGTAGACCATAATGGAAAATTGATCTCATTGAGAGAAATAAGTCCCCAGAAAATAATTCATGGAAAGTAATTTGTAAAGTGCTCAATGGGTATATAAAGAAAAATATGTTGAGATCCACAACATTTTATACTATTTAAAAAATCTAATAATACTAAGAGAATAAACTGATCCATGCAAAGTTGTGATTATAAGTCTTCTGTGCAATTACTTTGAGTTATTGAGTGAGTAATGATTCCAACTGGCAATAGTTACTTTAGGAAACGTGAGTGATTTCATAGTTCCAAGCAGAATGAAGTTGTGCTTTCAAAGGATAAAGGCTAGGGATGAGGAACCTGTGGCTTTCAAGACGCTGTTGGACTGCAACTCCCATCAGGCCTGGTTAGCAGGCCCTGACACAGATGAACAGTCCAGAGGAAAAACAGTGTTTATAGTTAGTGATGTGAAAAATAGTTAGGGATGGGGGAATTGGTTCAGATGACATTGGAAAGCTAAATATTGCAGGGATAGCCTAACTTCTGTTGCCCATGCTCTGGTTAGATTATTGCAATGTGTTATGCACGGGGCTGCCTCTGCAGACAGTTTGGAAACTTCAGGTGGTGCAAAATTCAGTGCCCAGGTTGCTCACTGGCACAATATGGTTTGAGCATATTATACCGATCCTGGCCCTACTACACTGGCTGGCAGTTAGTTTCTGGGGGCAATTAAAGTGCTGATTTTGACCTTTATAGCCTTAAATGGCTCAGGACTGCAATACCTTAAAGACTACCTTTCCCCAGATGAACTGACCTGGACCCTGCAATTATCATCTGAGACCCTTATTCCATGTGAGGTCCAGAGGGTGGCAACATGAGAACAGGCCTTTACTGTGGTGGCTCCCTGTTTGTGGAATGCTCTCCCCAGGGAGGCTTGCTTGGCACCTTCTTTATACCTCTTCAGACACTAGGCGAAAACAGGCTTTAACCAGACTTTTGACTGATTAACATTCTATGTCCTTTTAATTGTGTTTGCTGAAGGAGGGTTATGGATTTGATTTATTCTTGTTTTCATTATGTATTTTGTGTTTTTATTTTGTATTTTCATGCTTTATACAATAATAAATAAAATTAAAATAAATAAGTAAAAAGGCAAATTTAGCTGCTCTGGATTTTCCAAACTGAAATGCAAGGATAAACATAGGCACCCTTCAAAGTTTGCTGTTCTCCAGCTTTCTATCTGAGTAATGATTAAAAAATGCATATAGCAGAGTAACATGCACATATAGATGTATATATTGGTGGAAATAGCATATATAAATGCTTAATGTTACAGAAATTTGCCTTGAGGTTGTCACTAGCAATGGAAGGACCTGTCGATTTTGTTTCACTAATTTTCTCATTTTTCCATTCTTAAATTCAGTTCTCCACATTTTGCAGCAATTAGAACTTTTTTAAATTTAAAATGACTTTGTGAAATGTTATCAGCATTTTAGTGAGAATTTCTCTTAATAAACATACTTTTGCCTGCTGTTTTGACACATTTCCCAAGCAACTTCCACTAATATAATGCATATTTATTGTATGTTATTTTTATTAGTATCTTCATCTTTATGCACACATTCCCCTAATATATGCAGTTCTGTAAATGTTGCTTGATAGGAGAACTGCATTGCAAAATTCGGACAAGTGCTGTGATTTGGTTCGCATATTGCTTTGGCAAGCAAAAATTCAACATAATCAGTTTTAAATGCAAACTGGATTGATTTTCTTCCCCCACCCATAATTGCAACACAGAGGAAGGTTCTCTTCCACCCAAAGGGCAGGGCTAGATCTAATTAATTTGTTATATGAGGATACATTTCAGTTGAACATTAGGAGACACATTTTAATGGCTAGAGAGCATTGTTTGGGGTGTTATATTTCCCTTGGGGATGGGGGCAAAGCCTAAGTGGCCATCCCATTAAAAAAGACCTGTTATGTTAGGCAGACCTAAATCCCATTACAGTCGCTAGCAAACATCCCAAAATGGAACCTGGTCAGTAACAACTAGACAACACTTGTTACCCTCATTGGTTTTGTCTCATATTTATTTGTTTAGAGAATTTGTACCCCGCTTTTCACCCCCAAAGACTCCCTGAATGGTCTACATACATCAAAACAAGACTGTCCCTACCCTCAGGCCTGCAATATAAAACACATGATACGCAAGGAAAAATGGGCATTGATAGCCTGAGGTGGGAACAATGCTGTGGGAATTATGTTAAAGTTGATGTGGGAGAGGTACTGTTGACTATGATGACACTCATCCGATTATCATCTTGGGGTAACAGGCTATACAGGTTTTGGAGAGAGTTTAAAAAGCCTGAAAAACCTGTTTGAGGTGAGATTATGGGAGGTACAAAAGAAATGTGTGTGTAAACGATGGACAATAATGGCTCCATGTACCACTTCAAAGCTCCTTACAAGCTGGAGACAGTTTGTAAGTAGAAGGTGCCTTCAATGTGCAGGGAAACTAGGTGCTTAAAGTGCATACCCTGCAACTGTCATGGAAAAACTGGGACATCCTGTTTTTCCTCCGTGAGACCATGGTGGCCATTTTGGGCGTTGTGCCTGAAAAACATGCTTTTACCCAGGCCACGATCTAGTGTGGATCACGTGACTCACACAGGAGTGTGGGCCTGGAAGACGGCATCCTGGTTTTCCCCTGCACCCCATTGGAGGGCATGTAAGGGTTACCTCTTGCGAGTGTCTCGCTTGGGGTGGCAAGCACTGGACCATGATCCTCCACCCCTTAGCATTGATGGAAAAGGTGAGTGCCAATGCAGGGGAGCAGTTATAGCAGCCACTGGTCCTGCTAGCTAGGGATGGTGAGAGTTGTAATCCAACAGCATCTTGGGACCCAAGATTGAAAAAGGCTAGGTTAGACTGTCAGACTAGGGCCTGGGAGGCCAGGGTTCTAATCTGCACTCAGCCATGTAGCTCATTGGGAGGCCTTGAGCCAGACATTGCATCTCATCCTTACCTACTTCACAGGTTGTTGTGAGGATAAAATGGAAAGGTGCAGGAATGTGTATGCCACTTTGATAGTCCTCAGAGGAAAGATGGAACAGAAATGCAATATATGAATGAGTGAATAAAACAGGAGCAGGAGCAACAGCATTTGCCACTCACTTCTATTTGAAGGATGCCTACTAATAGGGAACTATGGGAAGAACAGGATACTCACAGGGCTCTTTTTAATGGGCAGCCAAACACCTAAATGGGCAGTTAAAGAGAAAAATGGATAGTTCAAAAATTCAAGTCCATTGTATTATGTGAGGTGGCATAAAAAGTGACTGATCACAATGCGAAAAGGAAACTCAGTAGTCACAGAATAATAGAATTGTAGAGTTGGAAAGGATCCCTGAGGGTCATATAGTCCAACCCTCTACAATGTAGGAATCTCAATTAAAGCCTGTGTGGCTTGCCCAAAACTGTCTCCCAGGCCAAAGCAGGAAGCCTGGTGGGCCAAATTTGGCTGAAAGCCTTACGTTCACCCTAACACACTTTACTGGAACCCTGTGCACAATTTCTGTTTTGTCTCTTAATGCAGTTGTAGACTTAGTCCAAGCTCCTTTGGAACCCCAGACCTTTGATGAAGCACACCCATTTCTTCTCCCCTTCCCAAAGACACTCCTTGTGGATTCCATAGCTACTGCTGGATGCTTCTTGCGTGATGCTTGACCAGGACACTCTTCTGCATTAGCGTTGCATGATTCCCAGTTCTGATTATCTTCTCCCACTCTGTGAAGGCACCTAAATGTCACAGAAGGGATTCTAAGCAAGAAGGGATGTGTGAGGAAAATGCACTTGTGTTCTGTAGCTGTAGCTTTGTGTGCAAATTACAATTTTACACCAAGTGGGCAGTTCTAATTTTTTCATTAAAATACCTCGCCTACATATGAGCTTCCAAGCAGCATCTGGTTGGCCGCTGTAAGAACAGGATGTTGGACTTGATGGGACTTTGATTCTGATCCAGCAGGACTCTTCTTATGTTCTCAAAAGTCACGGGCATCTCCAGTTAAAGGACTTAGATGGAGAGTGATAGGATATGAAAGCAATACGAATGGTATGCTTTCTCTGGCTGTGGAGGTACCAGTTTCTAGGCACAAGCCAGTAGGGATTTTCCTATGTTTTTATCCCCTGTGGGCCACAGTGGGAGCAAACAAATAGGTAACCATAATGACGAGGAGCAGCAGCCAGGGGGCTCTTGATGATGGCCTTCTTGTTAGGGCATGAACCTTGGAAGATGCCTGACTACGCCAACTCCTGACATAGCTTGGCATCAGTTGCTGCTTGCAGCTAACTTCTCCCCCTCCTTTATTTTCTGATCAGTTTTCAAGCAAAGAAAAGAGAGTGTTTAATCTTTGAGGAAGGCATGCCTGCAGTTCACCTTCAGAGATATAGCTAGAGGGATGTGGTCTTTGAACAACATGTTTCAGTTTCAGTATAGGCTATGCAGCTTGCCAGAAAAGAAAAGTGTAAGAAGCAGAGAGAGAAATCATACCATACCTGTATGGGTGTGAGTGAGCACTCAGAAACTCCCTTTCCTTGACCTACATTGGGTTAAACATCTACAGAACCTCCTTTGCGGATCCTCTGTTCTTTTAATTCTGAAATTAAGGGTTGGTGCCCCCCCCAAAAGCTTCCCCCCTCTCTCCTGGGGGATCAGTAGGCAACAGGGTGTATTTCTCTTATTCCTTGGCCTTTGGGATACCACTAGCTTCATTTTCAGATCTGACACAGTATAACTTGATTTGGTCTTCTGTTAACATTTGCACCAGCAAACCCTTCTTTCCAACAAATATTAGAATACCTAGGGAGATGGATTGGATAGGAGAGGATTAATGGTTCTGCAATTGGCTAGACAGGTCTAGCCCGGTACACCTTTTGTTAGTCAAATATAGCAATATGTTGCCATTGGGAACCAACTGTTAGACTATAGTTGGGTTCTCTCCCGAAAAGAGATAACCACTTGGGAATCAAGGATCAGCTTCCCTGCTCTCTTAGTTGGAGATTGTATTGTTATGACCTTGTGGGTGCAGGACAGCTATGATCCCTGGATCCAGTAAGTGCTAGCATTTAATCAAGGCTTGGGGTATTAAACAGGGTGCCAGACACCGAATCCCTGGACCTAGCAAGTGTTAACGGAGCCAGCATAGTGTAGTGGTTAAGAGCGGTAGACTCGTAATCTGGTGAACCGGGTTCGCATCTCCGCTGCTCCACATGCAGCTGCTTGGTGACCTTGGGCTAGTCACACTTCTCTGAAGTCTCTCAGCCTCACTCACCTCACAGAGTGTTTGTTGTGGGGAAGGAAGGGAAAGGAGATTGTTAGCTGCTTTGAGACTCCTTAGTCCTTGAGACTCCACTACTCCTTAGGGTAGTGATAAAGTGGAATATCAAATCCAAACTCTTCTTCTTCTTCTTCTTCTTGGCTAATCAAGCCAGGCTAGCTGTGTTTGGGTGATTGTGTGAGTGATAGGCCATTAAGAAAGCAAAGGAGAGGGGCCCTGTGTGTAGGGCTGCCATATGTCTTCCATTACGAGGATTTCAAAGGCAGAATTTATGTCTGGGAGGAGTTTCTGAAAGGTGGAGCTTTATCCTGGATCTTAGACAAATCAATTGAAAAAGCGTGGGTTTTTGGTGTAATAATAATAATAATAATAATAAAAATAATAATAATAATAATTTTAAAAGCCCAACAACTTTGGGGTTTGTCTAAAAAAACGCTCAACAACCTTCGGGATGTTCTGGTTTTTACGTTTTGAAATATGGCAACTCTACCTGTGTGAGACTTGCAGATAGTGAGAAGGACAAAAGCTAGACTTCCGGCGGCAACGCCATTACGGGTGGTCGTGGGCTGCTTCGGCTGCGAAGCACCCAGTCCATCCCGGGGGTTAGGAGCCCTGCTACCGCAAAGCGGGGCTCCGGTTGGGGTGCGGGAAGAGCGTCCCGCACCCTGGGCTCCCCGGCTGTGCCCGTTGTGGCTCCGAACCCTTCCCCCGCTCCCCCTGTAAAGGGGGAGTGGGGGTGAAGGGACGACGGAGCCGGGCTATAGGGGACATGCCCCAACCGGGATGTAAATGCGGCGACAAAGCCTGTGATGAGCGTCTAAGTTCTACCTGTCTTTAACGAGCTGATAAGAACCCAGTGGCTGTGAGTATTTGATTGACTCTTTGTATTCTTGGAACGATCTGGGGGAAAGAAGAAAGGCAGCCCGCCTCTCTCCCTTCGGGAGGTGAAAGAAATTAACCGTTTAAGTGACTGCTGCTACAACAATCGTTAGAAAGTATCTGGAATTTGAAAACTGAGACTGCTGAGATTTCCCTTCGGGGGTTAACTGGGGAAAAAATATCTCCATTTGAAGTTTTGGTCTTTATACTCCGGCTTCGGAGAAATGGCGACGACTTGGACTGTCGTGGGAAAAAATTGAAACAAAGGAAGGAAGAGACAGGAACTGAAATCTGACACTCACCCTCCCTTCTAAAATGTTGGACTTTTTGTTTGCACTGGTATTGAACTCTGGTTTAAAGGATGAGGAAATGCTCACTGTCTTGAAGCTGGAACTGCTTAATCGGAAACTGCAAGTTTTGAGTGGAATTATAAATAAAAAGGACTCACTCTCCACAGAGGAGGCTTTTCAAAAGTTTTATACAATGGAATCAAACCTTGGCAAAGAGCTGGGAGGGGTGCTTGAAGGATGGTTCGAAATGGCTGGGCAACTCCGGGAAAAGGAACCGATTTCTGGGGGTGGCAGCCCTGGAACGGGAAAATTTATAATATCCAGACTCCGAGGTGGCAGCTCGGGGGCAAGGGACATGGAATTAAGATTTCTACAAGAAGAAGAAGTATGGTACAAAGGTACGGAGGAGCCCAGAAAGGAAGTGATGAACACCCTGAAGCTCGATGCGAGGTTTGTTGTGAATGCCTGGATCTGTGGACACCTAGAAGAAGATAATTGGAGATCCGGTTCTGGTGAAAGACAGAAAAAGACAATGGACAGAGGGGGAGTGGGTTGAAGTATTAAATGTATAATCCAAATGGTCTGTCATGGTATCCGAGATCAGAGTGTGAAGTCTGTTAATTATAAGTTTATTTTAAATAAGTAAGGAGATATTGAACCTTAAGTCAAAAGCAGCATGATAAAGGATAGAAGAAATAAGTTTAGTTATAAGAATATATGGTTAAGATTGAGGTTATAATAAAAAGATCAAGATAATTGTGTTATTTTTAAGTAAAGTTAAGTTTTTTTATAGAGAAAAGTTAAGGAAATAGTATATTGATTTAAAACCGAAGGTGAAAAGGCGGGGGAAGTCAAACGTCAAGATTCAGAAGTAGAAATTTTTTTTTTTGTAAGATATACAAATAAGAAGAAGAATCCTGACATTATGTGTATTTGTATTTGTTTTTGTATTTGTAGGTGTGGGGTTGGGTTTGTGTTATATTACGAAAATGCTAATAAATTCTGTTTTAAAAAAAAAAAATAGAGTTCAGGGTTGAAAGTGTGTGTGATGTGACCTAGAAGAAAAAGCTGCAGGCTGGAAAGGCAGAGAGAGAGAGATCCGTGGCTGATTTCTTCTTGCATCCAAGGCTGTAGCTATGGGAGAAACAAGCCCAGATGTACCTATTCCTATATAAAATATCTGAAGGAGCAAGACCTTGTCCTACATAAATGTGTCATTGCATTAAGATTGCCAGAAGAGGCTCTTTCCCATAACTCATCATTAGGAGAAGTGTATGAACAAAAGAAAGGGCTTTCTTTGTGGTGGCTCCTCAATTATGGAATGCTCTTCTTTTGGGCACCAGGTTAAATCATTTTTTATTTGCCAAGCCATTTTAGATTATAATATTTTTCACTGATTTAATCCCCCCCATTTTATTGTATTGTGGAATATGTTTTATAATGAAGTTGTAATTTAAACTTTCTTTGTAAATAACCTTAAAATGCATTTTAAAAATAAAATAAAAGAATACAAATTAAGTAAAACTGAAGCAGATATCTGCCACATCTCTATCAGTGAGTGCTGTTTTTGTTTGTTTGTTTGTTTAAAAAACATTTTTATACCTACCCTTGGTCAGTACTACGAGGGCAGCTCAAAATGAAATACAATTTCAAGAAAATCAACACATGAAGCATATCATACTCCACAGTATATTAGCCAGTATATTAGCCAATTGCCATCCAGGCTCAGTATTAGCAAACTGCAATGCCTGGTTGCATATGTAGTTAAAGTAGCCCTATTGATGCACACACAACAAGGTATTAGCAGGATTCCATAAGTACAGTGGTACCTCGGGTTACAGACGCTTCAGGTTACATACTACGCTAACCCAGAAATAACACTTCAGGTTAAGAACTTTGCTTCAGGATAAGAACAGAAATTGTGCTCTGGTGGTGTAGTGGCAGCGGGTGGTCCCATTAGCTAAAGTGGTGCTTCAGGTTAAGAACAGTTTCAGGTTAAGAACGGACCTCCGGAACAAATTAAGTACGTAACCAGAGGTACCACTGTACACAAAATCTGTGGGGGTGGGGTCACTAACTTTTTAATTCCAGTTACAGGTGGGTAGCCGTGTTGGTCTGCCATAGTCGAAACAAAATAGAAACAAAAGAAAGAATTACTGGAAAGAATTAACTTTTTACTGGAAAGAATTAAACTGGAAAGAATTAACTTTTTTACTGGAAAGAATTAACTTTTTGATCTGAGAATTGTTGGGCAGAACGTATTTAAAAACCAAGTCACAATAACCCTGAGGGGTTGGGTCACATAAGTTGTGCTTATGGTGGCTCCCTGCACGTGTCCACTGGGACATTAGCCACGAGAAGAATGTGACATGATGAACATCATTGCAAAACCTTCTGCATAGGACAACTGAATTCCAGGTTTTGCTCATAACCTATGACTCAGGACTAGCTTACTCAATCAAAAACTAGCAGGTGGTAAAGCCCTTCCAGAGCTGCACCACGTGAGGATACTAAGGGGGGGGGTGAGAGAGATGCACATGCTAGACTACTGCTATGCACTCTGTGTGGGGCTTCCCTTGACCTTAGCTCCAAAGCTGCTATAGATTCAGCAACTAGGTAGGTGACTGGGGCATCCCATCAACACCAGGGAACACCTTTCCTCAGGGAACTGCAATGCCAATATTGCTACCAGGCACAGTTCAAGGTTTTGCTTTTAGCAATAGCAGCACTAAACAACTCAAAATCTGCTAACCTAACAGACCGCCTCAACTGCATATTTCCCTGCCTGACAATTACACCTCAGATGAGGAATTGCAATGAGGACCACATGCCCCAGAGGTGCACTTAGTATGAGACCAGGCTTTTAGTATTGCCGCTCCAGCCCTCTGGAATCAGTTATCAACTGAAATTAGATATAAACATATGGTGTCTTGATGTTTAGGCAGCTGTGAAAGATATTTTTGTTTAGGAAGGCTTGCCCTGAAGTGTGACCCAGTTATTTTATAGAATGTTAATTGAGCAATTGTAGATATGGTTTTGCTGATCTGAGTTAATTGTGCCTGCAATCTTTTGCATTTTATTTTATTGTACACTATTTTCGGTAGCATTTGGCTTTGAAGCAGCTTATAAATCTGCAGTTAAATAAATACTTATGTGTCCATGTTGCTAGTATGAATGGGAAATAAATTTAGTCCATTTCTCATTTAAAGGTTAATATACCTAACTTGTTGTTTCTGAAATAGCGCATGAACTGAAAGACAGGAATATTTTGAAATGCACACTTTCCCAAATTTTGCAACACAGTTCTCCAAACCAGTAATGTGAGTAAAGTGTGCATTTTTTTAAAATGTATATATTAGTGCAAACAGCATAGATATTAGGTGACATGCACACTAAAATGCTGACAATTTTTCATGAGGATTAAAAAACAAAGTATCACAAACTGATGCTCAGATGTGGCAAACTAAAGATTAGAAAAATGAGAAACCAGAATTGACAGATCCACTCATCTCTAGTTGCTAGTTGCCTGCTGATATGTCTACCAGCCCCCTTCTCTCAGCAAAGGTTTTTACTCAGCACAGATTTTCATTTCCTTCCCACCCCATGCATTGCATATGCTGCTACTCTCCACAAATGCAATCAAAACTATCCTGCACAAGAAATACTATGCTGGCTCGCAACTGCTTTGAAAGCTGACTGGATCAAGGCACAAAACAGACAAGAAACTGAGTTTCTCCTTCTGTGTTTACTCAGCAGTTTCTGTGGGCTTCCAAGTTCTACGCAGCCTGCATTGCGGCAGAAGATTGAGGTAGCCTTGCAGGACCAATTAGAGGCCTGAATTGCAGTAGTGTAGCAAATTATGTTTGCATTTCAGTGCTGCCTAGGCATCATCTCATTTGCGGATTTAGCGTAATTTATTTTATGAGATATGAATCAACAAGCGTGCATTATGTAACAGGTGTAGGCCCTTTTATATTCCCTCTCGGTTAGTGATGATGATTGCAGACTATTATTCTTTGATCCTTGGTGGGTGGAGTTTCTGTGAAACCAGTTTGACTCCCGATTATACAATTATTTCTTCTACTCATGCGGCTGAAACAGTGCTCTCAGATTCCTCCTGGGTACAAAGCACACAAATACTGGGAAACAGTCGAACGTTTGAAAATTCACTCCTGTGCCAGCTGTCACTTTGTGGCGAATGGTTCGTGAGTAGCACAATATTTGCACTCCACTTGATCATACACTCTGGAGCCAGGAATTGGTGGGTTGACAGTGACATGAAATCTGTCTGGTTTGACAAGGTTGCCCTTGCAATATATGTACCACCCCAGCCCACAGTGGGGAGCTGTGAATTTTCAGCATGTTAGTGAGTGATGCAATTAGGTGATTATAGACTCTTTACTTCAAATTGCAGTATGTCTGCCCTGATGTGTTTAAAGATCCTTTTGCTCATTCTGCTGAGTGGTGCCCTAGGCTTTTTGCCCCAAAGTCCTGTCCTGACAGCTTCACAGATGACAGCTCTTGGGTGTCTGTGAATTCTTAAATGCTGTAACATGGGGCCAAGACAGTTGTACATGAAAAAGAGACTCACAACACTGTGGTCACACTTTGAAACTCTAAACAATGTCTCTGTGCACAATTAAAACATACTGTTCCACACACAGAATTCTGGGAATTGTAGTTTCTTAAGGTTACTGGGAATTGTAGCTCTGTGTGGGGGAAACTAATCAAGATTCAACATGGTAGGGTCAGAGAATGTGACTGTGTGTTGAATTTTTGAAACACCTCACAAGTGGGTGGGGAAGAAGTTCCTAGAACTACATATTGCAAGGAGTTGCATTTTTGAGATTCCTGATCTGGTCCCAGAACACTGTGAAGATCCTGATGAAACCGGAACAGGGCAGTTAAAATGTGCCTGAACTCACATTTTGAAACTGCCCAAGGATAAGACTTAAGCTGAGCCCTGCTGAATCAGAGCAAATGTCACCAGCTCTGGCATACTGTTTCCAACACTGGCCAACCAACCATCTTTGAGAAGTGCAGCATTCCTTTACTGTTGCCCTGCTTGAGCTACCAGTATACACACAGACTCTGAACTATGTGGTTGTCTTAGATGATAGTCAACAAGCAGGACCTGTGACACAATTCTGCAGCACAAATTGTTCTTGTGCAGGGCCCTCCGTTTTCTTGGATACACAATGTCATTCCCCTCCCCAGCCAGTTTGCCATCTTCCTACAATCAACACCCTGTGGCTGCTGAGCATGCTCAGTCTTCGATAGGTTACTCCCCTCCCCGTTAGTGTTTTTGTCTAAGGATTTCCTTTTTTTTAACATCTGCAAACCCTGGGTTCCCCCAAGCCTGCCAGTACCTCCTTCTTGTGGTTGGGTGGTGCTGTTTGGGCAACATAGGCAACACCACTCACACCTGGGGGAATAATAAAAGGAATTACAGACCTATATTCCCATGTATTTCTCTCAACCGCTTTACAGTCTTCTAAGCTAACGGGCGCAGCCCACATCTTGTAGCACTGAATTTTATATGCCATTGATATGTTATGTAAAAGTACTTTCTTTTGTCTGGACTGAATCTACTTCCAAACAATTTAATGGGATGAGCTCCACGTTCTAGTATGGGGGGAGTAACCTATCGAAGACTGAGCATGCTCAGCAGCTTCCCTTTCCCGAAAGCATAACTTCATAAAAACTTCATAAAAAGAGGCCTTTCTCTGTATCACTCCCCTAAGGGAGGCTCAGATGGTGACCCCAAGGGGCATGGCCTTTTCAGTTGTGGCTCCCCCTGTGTGGAATGCTCTCCCCTCTGAGGTCCACCTGCTGCCTTTGTTGACATTGTGATTCCAGGTAAAGAGTTGCCTTTCTCCCAGATCTTTGATAGTCTGAGTTGATTCTGTTTTACTGCCAGTGTGCTGCCAAAGCTTTCTATGGCTGTAATGGGGGGGCATAAAAGAGCTCTTTCCTTGAATGGACGCTGGGTGCAGGACAAACAGCTCCCCCTGCCAGGAACAACCCAGGAAAGGGTGTACAAGGCATAAAGATGTGCACAAGAGGGGACAACTTTTGAGATTTCCCCTCACAGACCTATAATCCCTAGAAATAGAAGAGACTATTTGATGTATGAAATGTCTCCCCCCCCAGCTCCTCCCCCCGTCCATGCATGTGCACCCTTGCACAGATAGTTGTGCACAGACTCCATCTATTTCACACACTTTGTTTTCTCTCACCTGCCAGGTTTCAAATTTATATTTCACTGAAAGAGGGCTTGCATACCAGCCAGTAAGTCTGCCTTTATCTCATCAGAGGTGGATTTGGGGCAGCATTACCAGTTTCACAATGCATGGCACTGCAACAATGACATAGTGAATTGAGTGGAACAGAAGGAGAGGCGAGGGAGCATTGAATTTTGACTGTGCACAGGGTGCCACTGAAATGCAAAAGACCAAAGTCCACCCTGACCTTATACAGTGGTACCTCAGGTTACAGATGCTTCAGGTTATAGATGCTTCAAGTTACAGACTCTGCTAACCCAGAAATAGTACCTTGGGTTAAGAACTTTGCTTCAGGATGAGAACAGAAATTGTGTGGTGGCAGCGCAAGGCCCCATTAGCTAAAGTGGTACCTCAGGTTAAGAACAGTTTCAGGTTAAGAACGGACCTCCAGAACAAATTAAGTTCTTAGCCCGAGGTACCACTGTATAGCGTTTGTTGACAGTACCTGGTCTGCATCTGGTTCCAGCTCCAACAGACGCCCCAAGTGGCACCCCGAACACCAGAGGAGGTGCACAACACAAACTCCCCACAGAATGCAATTCCCGATATGCGGCTGGAATTTTGTCTTAGAGAGATGTGTGTGTGTGGTGTGGGGTAAAGGCAGAAAGTCAGCAAGCAGAAGTTTTTTTGACACCTCCTTCCCAAGCACTTTCCCACATTTCTTCAGCCACTGCTGATCCTCACCTCCCACACTGTGCATTTAAAGCACGATGACGCCACTCGAAAAAAAATAATGTCTCCCCGCAAAGAATTCTGGAAGCTGTGGGTTGTTAAGGATGCTGCGAGGTGTTAGGAGACCCCCATCACACAGCTGCATTTCTCTGCGTTGTTTAAGAGTCAAAACCTCTGGTACTAAAGGAACTTTGCGCTCAAGTTGCTTAGAGCTTTGTGAATTAACACAACCTTAAACCTGGCCCGGAGTTGAGCATTTGGGCAGGCTCACATTGCCATAAGTCATCCTTTGGTTGACTAAATGTACTGAAATACATCCTGAACAATGACTTAAGTAGCTAAGAAGAATTCCATACTAATCACCTTAACTCCACACCCTGGTGCGGATGGGTTTGTAACCATCTTCTGTCCACGTCACCTTTCCTTTGCTCTTCATCCTCATTTGTTCAGCTTATGTTAAATCTTCTTGGCTAAGGCAGAATTTGAAAGACAGGAGTGGATGGATGGGTGGGGAGTTGGGGCATACATAGTCAGGGCTGCCTGCTATTTTCTTGTTGTTAAGACACGCCCCCCCCCCCCCGAGTGCCATTCAGCATTTCTGGGCATCGTGCCCATCTGTGTCCTTCATCTCGTAATCATTTTAAAACATGGACCAGGAAACGGCAGTGTACTTTGTCACCTTCTGACCAGCGTTTGCATTGAGTAATTCTTAACATCATTGGTAGTGTAATTGCAGCATTCCAAACGAATTTGCTAACTACACACAGAGAAATAGAATATGAACCAACATAATTATTCCAGGAAGGGGGGAAAACTCAGGTCAACCTTTGCACAGCCCTATAAAGGCTGAAGTTGTGCCTCTTCACATTCAACTTGCAGGGCTTATAGCCGAATAAAGCATTATCTATCTATCTATCTATCTATCTATCTATCTATCTATCTATCTATCTATCTTGCAGTGTTTGTTGTTTGTTTTAGAATACAAATAGCAGGAAGAGGAGAGGGGGAAATGTAAGCTCTGCTGGGTCACTGGGGAGAATTATTAACTTTCAGGGGAAATCCACCTGTTCGCACCATTTTCATCAGAGAAGGGATTTTGCTCCTGGCCCACCACATAGAGCCAGGTGCAAAACAGTGCCTCAGGGGTGTATGTGTGTGTGTGGTCTACTGCACCACATGACTCTTAGTAGAATGACCTGCGTATACAAGTACACACCTAGGTCAAAATTACTGCAGATCAGGAATTCTAACAGCATAATTTAGAGAAGAGGACTAACGATCCTTGGGGTTCTTGCTAGTCTGACAACTGGGTGGCCCTTCAGACTTCGGTGTGCATTTTACACAAGAACTCATTAGATTTTGGTGAGATCTCTTACAATTTTGGTGAGATCTTGCAGGAAACTGGCACTGCTTCTCCATCAGATTACTGGCAGGTCGCACTCAGGGAACAGAGGCTGGAGTCTGACTCGCGAGAGGGGGTCAGCGATTTGTACCAGCCAGGGGGCAAGAATCAGAGGCAGGAGAAGATTCAGAGCTGCCCAGTTGTCACCCATCTCTGGTGCCTTACGGCCGCTTTGAATGCCGAAGCCTTTAAGAGCTGCTGCCTCGCTAGTGCGACTTTTCTGACTGCAGCCAACAGCCCTAGGGTGGCTTTGCGTTACTCTGACCTCAGCAGGGTCTCCTCCCCACTGGATGTGGCTCCTTGTGTCACTCTGACCTCTCCTCTGCTCTGCTCCCCGAGACTGAAATTGTGGCAGCTGTCATTGGGCTATCTGTGCAGGCACCCATCCCCCTGGCCTTGCATGTGCGCACCCATCCAGGCCCCAACCCATTTCTCTGGAGTCCATATGACGTCACACGCGTGACATGTTGGGTCGCCCTGCTGAGCAGCCACAGTAGAAATTTTGTGGGTGCCAAGGCACTCACCCCCCCCCCCCCGATGTTGCCTTTGCTGCAGGTGTAGTTTTACACATTCCCAAGCAGGAAGACAACTGTGACACAGGTAACTGCAACAGCTCACTTGCCGTTCACATGAATCTTGGTCCTACATATACTGAGATACAGTGTTCAGGGCCTTCCCCTCAAAATTCCCTCACCAACACCTCTGTTTACAAGTCCTGGTCATGAGCTGGCAGGGGCTGCAATCACCTAAATAGAAATGCTGCTGGCTGCTAACTCCTCCTCCAACTCACATCCTACTGGGGGTGGGGGGGTGGGAGGGAAATGACAAATTTTGTGTACTGCAGGTTGAATGATGAAAGATAAATAAAATATGTTTGGTTTTTGCATGTTCCTCCCCAAAGCTGGTATCTTGAAGGCAAGATAATGTCTGGCTATGAATAGGTTCCAGTTAGGCAGAGTTGTAATTGGCTCAAAACACCCAGAACCATTATTACTACTGATGATTAGTGTGTTGGTGTGCCTGTTTTTTGCCCCTTTGATTTCTGCAAGTGATGACTGCAGTTGGGTATAATAAGCAGGCTGCAGGCTCTTAATATATTTTCCACTTGCTTGTTGGCACAGAAGCTCATTGCCTGGTTTTAGGATTGCCACTTTTGCCTTTGGGAACCACAGTCCAGACAGAATTTCAGGAGGTGAAGCATTACTGTTGTTGCCTCTCCATGTTAGGAAAAGCTTCACTCAATGCATTTGTGATATTTTTTGTCTTTGAGAAAAGTGAAAAAAATAACAACACAAAAGAGTCAGATGCCTTAAAGGCTTTGGTAGGGTTGTAAAAATTTTCCCATGTGTGAGAACTCTCTTAAACAAAAATCCTGTCCTCTCCTTACAACAGCTTGTGGCGTTGAGGTGCTGATCTTGCACAAAATTCTTTGCCAATTAAAGGGTGTTGGCTGGATATGATCTCTCCTACTCAAAAAAATTTTTTTTGTTTGTTTTTTGTTTTAAAAAAGTGCCCTGTTCCTGCGAGCCCAGGTGAAATGCATTTGCATGGGAAGCTCAGAGAACGGTCTTCCCTACAAATTTGAGTGACCTAGCTGTGATGCACTAGGGTGAAGCTCACAGCTGCAGGTGGCATTGTGAGGAAGAGGAAAATAGATGAACTGGCGTCTGAAGGGTCTAGCAAGACTTTCTAGAGCAGCTGTGGGTAATCTTGGGCCATCCAGACGTGAGCTTCCATAATCCCTGGTCATTGGACATTCTGGCTGGGGCTGATGGGAGTTGTAGTTCAGCAACATCTGGATGGTCAAAGGTTCCCCACACATGGATTAGACCAGGGGTGGCCAACTCTCATGAGATTGAGATCTTCTCACAGAGTTAAAGACTGGCAGTGATCTACCCCCTTTTGGGGAAGTTCAGGTCAAAGTTGTTGAGCTTATCTTTGGAGGGAGGGAGGCCCTTTTTAGGGGTTAGGGTCAAATTTGTTGAGCTTTCTTTAGGGGAGGCAAAGTTGTTGAGCTTCTTTGGGGGGAGCCAGTGATCTATCACAGATGTCCAGTGATCTAATGGCCATGATCTACCTGTTGGACATGCCTGGATTAGAGGATCAGCACCAGAAGGGTGGGGTACAAATTATATGGGTCTGCTTCAAATTATATTGGGACAGCTGCATCTGCTGAAATTTCCTTTTGTACTTGCATTTAGTACAACCCTACCTGATTCGCACAAAGCAACATGCAAACCAAAACAGAGCTGTCATTCGAAGCAGGCACATCTCTGATTTTGCAATGCAGTTCTCCAGCCAAGGAATGTGTAGAGAACAGCATGTGATAGGGTAAAAAACATGTGCAGAAAAATGCATGTGTTAATGGAAAAAATATCATTCAAAAATCAATTATATTAGAAAATATTGCTTCGAAAAAATGTTAGGCAAAACTGCACATGAAAATGTGTACATCAGGAGAAAGTCACGCCAAGATGTCGGTGAATTTTATTGGCCATATGGAGGTGCCAGCAGGGATTGAACCTGGCATCTTCTGCTTGGGGTCTCAAATGTCAGCATTGCCCTGTGCGATGCCAAAGTTTGTCCCCCCTCCCCTGCCTCTCACCTTCCATTCTACATCACAGTTGTGGCGCCCCCTGCGGCGCCCCCTGAGGCTATAACTCCCGTCAGCTCTAGCAAGCATGGCTAATGGGAACAATGGGAGTTGTAGTTCAGCAACACCTGGAGGGCCTGAGGTCCCTCACACTTGACATATTGCGTAACGTAACACTATAGCCACGCCGTTCACACCATCCTTACCTTGCCAAATAACATTTCTCTAGCAGTCTCTGGTAAACTGCATATGAAAAGGATACACACTTATTATGGGATTGCTCTCGTGTGGCTTTAATGAATACTATAACTAATTTGCATTGCCTGCTTCAAGATCGTCTATGGGGATATAATAACAGTGCAGCCATTGCATGCTGATAAATTACAGTACAGATATGGTTATTATGTTACCGAGACAAAAAAGCTTGCTAGAGGCGAGACTGGCGTTATTCTGCCCTCAACAAGCACATTTTAACAGCTGTCGTTAAAAGCTGACATGAGGCAGGAGCCATTGTCTGCCTCTTGCAAAAAATTCGGGGGAAATATACAATAGTAATAATTGGTTTAGGTATGTAATTTTAGGGTATGATCTTAATGCTTGTGGGGGCGGGGAGGGGCGGCTCTTTAGATGGCAATGGGCACTACTTCAGTGCTTTCAAAATGTGGTAAGCCGGTCCTGCTGCACTTGGGGGCGGGTCGGGTTTGCTCATTTGCTTTTTTAAAAAAGATTGAGCACCTCTTATTTCCTGGCATAAATCCAGTGCAAGTGGTTCTCTCTGTTTTGCATCACTCCTTCTAACAGCAAATTCAGTGTCCCCATGCCAACAGGATCAGGGCCAGTGGACTTGCCAAGAAAGAGGCACTACAGTGGTAACCTTGGGTTACAAATGCTTCAGGTTACAGACTCCACTAACCCAGAAGCAGTACCTCAGGTTAAGAACTTTACCTCAGGATGAGAACAGAAATCGCGCGCAGGCAGCGCATCAGCAGTGGGAGGCCCTATTAGCTAAAGTGGTACCTCAGGTTAAAAACGGTTTCAGGTTAAGAATGGACCTCCAGAACGAATTAAGTTCGTAACCAAAGGTACCACTGTATCAGTAAGAATCACAGAATTTTAGAGTCAGGAGGTACCTCGAAGGTAATCTAGTTCAACCCACTGCTCAGTGCTGGACCTGCAGTGCAGAATTCCTCTACAGCAGCCTTTCTCAACCTTGGGTCCCCAGATGTTTTCGGCCTACAATTCCCATCATCCCTGACCACTGGTCCTGCTACCTAGGGATGATGGGAGTTGTAGGCCAAAAACATCTGGGGACCCAAGGTTGAGGAAAGGTGCTCTACAGCATCCCTGACAGGTGGGCCAGCCAACCTCTGCTCAAAATATTTCCAGCAAAGGCGAACCCACCATTTCCTAAGAAAGTTTGCTTCGATCTACCGGTAGATCACTGGACGTCTGCGGTAGATCACTGGTAGATCATTGGCTCCCCCCAAAGAAGCTGAACAACTGTGGCTCCCCTAAAAATAGCTCAACATTTTACCTCCTCCCTGAAAAAAACTCCAACAACTTTGACCCGAACCCCAAAAGGGGGGTAGAGCATGCCAGTTTTTAACTGAGTAGATTGCAGTCTCTTGGGAGTTGGCCACCCCTGTTCTAGATATATCCTCTTGAGGAACAGTGAACAAGTCTTCTCTTCAGATTATCTGAGGGCCACTAGCATGTCTCCTCCCTTAACCTTCTCTTCTCTAGGATAAATATTCCAAGCCTTTCCATTGTTCTTCCTGGGAAGTGGTTTCCAGACCCTGTTTGGCCTTCTCTGGACATGCTCCCATTCATCAATGCCCCTCTTAAAATGTAGCACCCAGAATTGGACACAGTACCCCTGACCAGTGCTGAGTGTGATCTGGAAAGTAGGCATTCTACCAAATGACCTGTTTATTGGGCATTTGGCTGACCCCAAATAATCTAGTGAACTTTATTTTCCATGTTCCTGTGCTATACAGAGGTGCTCCCCCTTGACAGGGCCTTCTCGGTGGTAATTCCATCTGTGGAGTGCTTCCCTGATGAGGTGCTAATGTCTTGATCATCACTTTCGACTTTCAGTAAAAGTGAAACTCCAGTCCTGTTTACCCAGACAGTTGATGGCTGAAAGATACTAATCATGGCAACCTTGAAATTAGCAACTGTGAGGGCATGTGATTGCTTGTAAATTTATTTAACTGTTCTAAATGTTTTGAATTGTTTTCAGCTGGTTTTTTAATGTTTTAAAAGTGTCTTTTTATTATTTCGAATTGCATTGTTTTAACTTTTTGACACAACCTTGATGGCAGAAAGTGAGGAGGAATTAAAGAACCTTTTAATGAGGGTGAAAGAGGAGAGCGCAAAATATGGTCTAAGATCATGGCCACTCGTCCCATCACCTACTGGCAAATAGAAGGGGAAGAAATGGAGGCAGTGAGAAATTTTACTTTCTTGGGCTCCATGATCACTGCAGATGGTGACAGCAGTCACGAAATTAGAAGACGCCTGCTTCTTGGGAGAAAAGCAATGACAAACCTAGATAGCATCTTAAAAAGTTAAAGCTGGAGGAGACTCTTGAGAGTCCCATGGACTGCAAGAAGATCAAACCTATCCATTCTTAAGGAAATCAGTCCTGAATGCTCACTGGAAGGACAGATCCTAAAGCTGAGGCTCCAATACTTTGGCCACCTCATGAGAAGAGAAGACTCCCTGGAAAAGACCCTGATGTTGGGAAAGATTGAGGGCACAAGGAGAAGGGGACGACAGAGGATGAGATGGTTGGAAAGTGTTCTCGAAGCTACCAACATGAGTCTGACCAAACTGCGGGAGGCAGTGGAAGACAGGAGTGCCTGGCGTGCTCTGGTCCATGGGGTCACGAAGAGTCAGACACGACTAAACGACAACTTTTTGATGTTTGCCACCTTGGGCTCCTTTGAAAGGAAGGAAAGGCTAGAAATGTAATATAGAAATAAAAATATGTAACTCATAGCAAAGTAACTTGGAAGAATTAAGAATATTCAGTCTGCTGAATAAGGTTAATGGTCCATGAAGTCCTGTTCACAAAGCAGATGCCCATGGGAAACCCATACAGAATTCATTGCCACAAGATACTACTCAGAAGGCTTAGAATAATAGAATTTTAGACACTATTTGAGTGGCAATGCTCACCAATTTTTGCAGGGGGAGAGGCCCCCTCAAATATTTTATTGGGGGAGGCGAAGGGACCTTGGCCCCTTGGAGTTGGCTCCTATGCTTGGAACTAATCCCAAATGAACTCAACCGACAGCTAAGCTTAAGCAGTCCTTATACGGGAAGAACAGTATTACATGCCATGCGATGCGCAAAATTGCTTTTAGGTTTGCACCAGAAGCTTTTTTGCTTTTCAAATGAAGCGGCACCCTCCCACCCATCTAGACTGGGGAAGAGGAGCGGCCCAAATGATAGTGGCGAGTGCAGGACAGCTGCACCGTTGACCTTCGCCTGGAGGAAGATGGTGGCGCCCTGCTATACACAGGGCAGATTTTTGCCAAGTGGGTGGGAGCGTAAAAGGCATGAAAGTGTTGTTGTTGTTGTTAAAAAGAACGGATCCTTTGCCAAGAGAGAACGAACGAAAGAAGTAATTTATTGATTTGTAAGAAACCAAGGTAACTCTAAATAAAACCGTATTAAAGGAAAGGGAAGAAACGTGTGGGGAGAGGCGGGGTGGAAGCGCCTGTCGGCTTTTGTAGCCGCGCTTCCAGCTGCCTCCAACAGGGCCAAAGTCCCCTCTCGCCTGGCGCGGAGGCAACAAGAGCGTTGCCCGGGCGGGTGCTTGCTTTGGCACCTGGGATCCTGGCTCCCTGCCCGTTTCCCTCCTGGCGGTCTGGCCCTGTGCCCGGGGCGGAGCGGACTCAGGTGAGCTGAGCCGCGACGGCGCGGCAGGCGTGTCCCCAGCGGCGAGGGCGGCCCATCCTGCTAACCCCACGCCCGGCGCACCTGCCCGGCCAGTGCCAGCCCGCCAGCTTCCCTCGACGGTCCTCCAGCCAGAGCCAGCCATGTACGGCATCCAGCAACAAACCCAGGCGACGACGCTGCCGCCGTGCATGCGGCCGCTGCAGCCCTCCTACACCCCGCCGGCCCCTTGCTACGTGCCGCCCGCGCCGGCTCCCTCCTACGTGCCGCCCGCGCCGGCCCCCTGCTACGTGCCGCCACCGCCGGTCCCTTCCCGTCCTTGCTTCGATCCTTGCGGCCAGCCGACGCTGCCCAGGCCGCTGCCCCCGCAGACGTGCCCGCCCCAGCCGCCGGTGGTGACCGCCAGGCCCTGTTACGAGCCGTGCGGCCCGCCGTCGGTGTCCCGGCCGCTGCCCCAGCAGACGTGCCCGGTTCCTCTCCCAGCCACGCTGCCCCGCGCGCGGCAGAACCGCCCCGCGCCGCTGCCGATGCCCCTGCAGTGCCCAGACCCGGTGCCCTGCCCCCAGGACGGCTGCCACAGCGGAGGCAGCGTGGTCTACGAACGCGTCCGGACTTACAGCAGCCCCGGCGGGAAACGCGTGCAGCTCCTGGACCCGCCCAACTGCTTGCCTCGTGCGCCCTCCCCCTTTGAGACCACCCCGGGGTGCCAGCACGTCATCTGGAGCAGCGACCCCCCGTTGCAGGTAAATGATGGTTTTTCTTCCCGCCCCGTCGAAGGGCACTGGGGTCACTAGGAGGGTTATGGGGAATTGGTTTACGACTTTACTATTTTGGTCCCCAACCCCGCTTCTTCCGTGGCTCATTTTTCACGCGTTACGCTTAGCAAATGCATTCCCCTCCGAGGTAAGGACAAACTTGGCCAAAATGGCAGTTGCTTTCATTTCCCACTCTTATCAGTTTCCTTGTCCAGCATCATTTTATCAATTTGTCTTTTTATTGGGGGGGGCATAGGAGCCAACTACTTGGGGGCCGAGGTCCATTGCCCCCCTAAAATATTTGAGGGGGCTGCCCCCCAAGTTGATGGTCATTGCCATTCAAATGGTGTGTGATTGGTCATATGGGGCAGGCCTTACCTGCCCCCTCCCAACTATATTTTATTCAAGTTGGCACCCCTTGTGGGGGGTGGGGGAGGTTACTGATTAGAACACAGCTGTGTTAACCAATGAGGCTCACCCTGCTTCCCAAGATTAATCACTTGCTAACTTTAGGGGGCACAATGTTCAACAGTGCCCCCTCGGGTTGGTGGCTCATCTCCCTGTCAAATTCTACACTTATGGCCTTGGTCTATGGTGCTTTGCTTGTTGGAAATTGTCCCTGAGTCTTCTTTGAATTTAAGGACCATTGAATTCCATGGGACTTAATTCCCAGTGAGGTATCAGTAGGATTCATAGAACCATAGAGTTGGAAGAAACCCTGGATCATCTAGTCCAGCCCCTGCAATGCAGGAATACGCATTGTCCTGTATGGGGATCTAACCTGCAACCCTGGTGTTACCAGCACTGAGCTGTATCCAACCGAGCTATCCCATCTAAATGATCGGTCCATTCATAACTGCTGAGTGGTCACAGAATAAATAGTATTTAAGAGCTGTGATTCCTGCATTGCAGGTGGTTGGATTATATGACCCTTCCATTCCAACGCTACAGTTCTGTGATAAACTGCAATCCGCTTACAACCAGTTCAGTTTCTAGTTTTCATTGGTGACTTGACACAAAATATATTTTCACAAACACAGCTTTATTCCAGGGGTTGTGTGTGTGTGTGGTAAAGAGGAGCTGAGTCCATGTGCACATTTGTATTGGAAACAATTCGCCTCCCACAGACATGAGGGGGAGTGAGAAGCCCACAGGCCTTGGTAAACACAACTGTCTGCTGTTTGCCTAGGGAAAAAGCAAATTCTGTCTCAGCCAGATCATAGGGTGTAATAGGGAAGATAGCGTCTGTTTATGTTGATATGCTAACAAGATATAGTAAGCTGTTGACAGTGGGAATTGTTATTATAGAAACATTTATATCCTACTTTTCCTCCAAGGAGCTCAAGATGGCATGCATGGTTCTCCATTTTGCCCATTTGATTTCTCCCAATAACCCTGTGAGGTAGTTACAGGTAGGTAGCCGTGTTGGTCTGCCATAGTCAAAACAAAATAAAATTAAAAGTTCCTTCCTGTAGCACCTTAGAGACCAACTAAGTTAGTTCTTGGTATGAGCTTTCGTGTGCATGCACACTCCTACCTGTGAGGTAGGTTATGCTAAGAGAGAGCAAGTGGTCCATTGTCACCTGGTGGACTTCATAGGTGACGGGGAATCGAATCCATTTGTTATACTCCAGCTCTCATAATCCCTGGCTCTCTTGGGTTTCAAACATTGGTCTCTCCCAGCCGTACCTGGAGATGCTGGGGGTTGAACCTGGGATCTTCTGCATGCAAATCAGATGCTCTACCACTGAGCTATTTCCTTTCTGCCCCCCCCCCAAAAAAGGAGTTGAACATGTTCTATGACCCCCTTCTGGATTTGTGTCTGGACACACCTTTGGGAAATAACTTTAGGGAACATAATATTTGGTACAGAGGAAGTTCCATTTGTTTCCCTGGAACAACTTGAAATATCTTTTCCTGTGAAATGGATAATTTGTATGTGTTATGTTATCTCCATGATCGGTGGACTTTGGACTATGATAAAAGCAACACAGTGTTTTCACTAACAAGGAAAGGCAGGACAGTAAGAACAACATGAAAGAAATGAGCATAACACAGACTAGCTTTCTTCAATCTGCTCTCTGCAAGGCGTTGGCCGTGCTGGCCAGGGCTGATTGGAATTATAGTTCATCAACATCAAGGGGGCACCAGATTGGGAAAGGCTGCTATAGACCTTCAAGATACACTAGTTCATTAACATTGAATCCAAAATAGTTACCAGAAAGAAAACAATCCTTATATCTTTGAAGGTGGCTTTTTTTTTTGGTTTATAGTATATTCCGATACTAAAAAACAATAGGGCCAATTTTCATCTAGATGTAGAAGGCGGAACCGGGAGAGTATGATGAAATTTACAATTACTTGCAGTAGCACAATGTTTAAAGATTGCTCATGGTGCAGTCCATTCAGGGTTGGCTGCAGGGCTTTGTGATTTGCTAACTACATCTAAAAGTTTTGCTGGCACAACAGTTTCCTTTTAATGCAACCACCAATGAAGATAATTGGATTCTGACTGATCTGAACAATTTTATCCAAATCTGCTTTTTCAGAATTGCTACTGTTCATAAGATCAAAGGAACCTGCCTTTTATTGAGTCAGACCCTTGGTCCATCTAAGCTAGTTTCCTACTCTACTCGCTTGGCCTGGTTTTCACATCACGCCAAGTCAGCCATTTCTCTTAGCTCAGTAGCAGAACAGCCAGGGAGGAGCGAAGTGGCTGTGATCGGCATCCTGGGAGCCAGCATGCTCTCTTGTTCAGGTTAAACCATGGTTTGGTTTAGTGTAATGTGTGAACTGACTGGCAGTGGCTCGCCAAAATTTTTAGATTTGGGGGGGGGGGGGCTTTCCCCAGCCCTACCAGGCGATGCCAGGAATTGAAGCTGAGACCTTTGGCATGCAAACCAGATAACTCTGCTGTGGCTATTAGTTAAAATCAGGGGGCAAGTACTCAGTATACTGTGGAATGATAGTTTCTGCTGATTCCAAAGGAAATTATGTTTTGTATGCTAAACATGATTTTTTTAAAACAACAACAACAACAACAACAACAACAACAACAACAACAACAACAACAACAGCAACAACTTGTGTAGGTGCGTTGTGCCAAATCAGCTTTTGGGGCTGTCCCGATGTTGCAAAGAAGGAGGCATGTCAACTCTGGCTGTCAGGCAGGGTAACTCCCTGCAACTGCATTCGGTGGATTTGTCAGATGCATCCCAAAGATGGATGCATGGGTTTTTCCGTCCTCCACAATTGGCCTTTCGGGTAGCAGCCCACTCCATCTGGAGAAAGGGAAATCATGGAAGCTGGTGACTGGGGAAAGCCACAGACTTTGGTGACATCTGTGCCATACCTGTAAAACACCTGCTTTCAGTGTGTGGATGTGACTTCAGTTGTTCCCAGAGGCCAGGGGAAGGTACTGTTTAGTTACCTCACCAGCAGTTCTCTTGCTCCTGCCCAAGCCATCCTTTCCCACTCCTACTTCACATTGCCCACCCATTCCCCCCCCCCCGGGTAATTCTTGGCAGCTGAATCATCTTATTGCACTGAATTCTTGTGTCATTGAAAAATTACACAGAGCACTTGAGAGAAGAAAGCATGCGTAGAGTTGACATTTGTGCTAAATATGGATCTCATGGGGACATAGGGAGCTGGCTTATTTTGAGTCAGATCCTTGGACCATTTAGCTCAATATCGTCCGCGCTGATTGGCAGTGGCTCTCCAGGCCTTCACGGAGAGTGTTTCCCCCCATAGATCTACCCAGAGCTGCTGGGGATTGAACCGGGGATCTTTTTTTTTTGCATGCTAGACAGATACTGTGCTACTGGGCTAGTCTGCAGCCTTTCTTAACATCTTGGTATGTTGAACCTGTCCATCTGAAGAAGTGTGCATGCACACAAAAGCTCATACCAATAACAAACTTAGTTGGTCTCTAAGGTGCTACTGGAATGATTTTTTTTTTGTTCTGTCCATCTGTAATCTCTCTCTGTACAAGCTGGGCATGAAACAAAACCTGTTGTAGATATTTCAGAACCTAACATTTGGCATTTATATCCCATTGTCTTTGCCACTGGAAGGAGGGAGTCAGCTTGCTCTCTGACTGAGCAATTGGGCGTAAATGCAGCTTGTGTATCATACTGTATATATTAACAGAAAAATCATTCTCTGGTTGTGGATCTGTGTGAGGTCAAATTGGCACCATTCAAGCACCATAAAAAGGAAATAGCAGCAGGCTCAGTGAAAAGCCCTACTGTTTGCAGTGACTGCAGAATGATGGCTCGCTGACTCTAAGCGGGGATGAAAAACAAAGGAGATAGAATGAGATGGATTATCCTGGAATAAGGCATGTCTGGTGGGCTGGGACCCTGAAACAGGTGCAGTGTGCACTGTACCATTTCATACCCTCCAACATTTCTCTGATGAAAATAGGGACGTTGTAAGGAAAAGTGGGACATTCTGGGATCAAATCAGAAACTGGGATGGCTTCTGTAAATCCAGGGCTGTCCCTGGAAAATAAGAACACGTGGAGGGCCTGACATTTTGCTGCAGCTCTTGCTTGTTTTCATTCATAGCTCTTAATGTACTTGAACTTTAAAGATATAAGAAGCCGTACCTCAGTTATCACAGTTATACCCAAACCACAAAAAGACCTCAAACAAGTTGAATCATAAATACCTATTTCATTTATTGATGTGGATGCTAAATTATTTACAGGCATACTGGCCAGTAGGCATTCAGAAATTTTACCCAACTATGTCCACCATGATCAAGTCAGATTCATAAGTTAAAGATCCATAGCCTTCCTATTAGAGGAGTTCTCAATACAATTTCCTGAAGTCCATAACCTACTGTTCTGATGATGCTGGATACAGTCAAGGCATTTGATTGTTTAGACTGGCAATATCTCTTTGAAATTCCACATTACTTTTGTATTAGTGCATCCTGGGTTGATATGCTTTATAATTTATACTATGGGTCAGTGGTCCAAGTTTTAATGAATGGGGAATGCCATTCAACATTTCCCATTGACCTGGGCATGAAGCAAGGCTGCTGACTGCCTCCCCTGCTTTTTGCCCTGACCATGAAACCCTTAGCTTTGCCACTGAAAGCAGAAAATGATGCAAAATGTTTTTGAATTATTTGGATAACCCATATTATCAGTATGTTCACAGATGATGTTGCACTATTCCTTTCTGATCCTGAAACCTTGTTACTTGCTATTATGCACCAACTTGCTATAGGTAAAGGTAAAGGGACCCCTGACCATTAGGTCCAGTCGCGGACGACTCTGGGGTTGCGGTGCTCATCTCGCTTTATTGGCTGAGGGAGCCGGCATACAACTTCTGGGTCATGTGGCCAGCATGACTAAGCCGCTTTTGGCAAACCAGAGCAGCACACGGAAATGCCGTTTACCTTGCTACCGGAGCGGTACCTATTTATCTACTTGCACTTTGACGTGCTTTCAAACTGCTAGGTTGGCAGGAGCAGGGACCGAGCAACGGGAGCTCACCCCATCGTGGGGATTCGAACCACCGACCTTCTGATCGGAAAGCCCTAGGCTCTGTGATTTAACCCACAGCGCCACCCGCAAGATATTTGGGTTCACTGATAGCTTCACTAAATCTGAATTGATACACAACCTGCCAAACCAACAACTGCATTGGCACAAAACAACTGGCCTGAAACTCTGTAGTGCTTACTTTAAATACCTGAGAGAGAATGTACCAAATAATCTGTCTTAACTAGAGAAATTGAACTTTTCTCACTTGCTAAAATATTTAACAACTAAGCTCAAAAATTGGTCAAAGCTAACAGTATCATGGTTGGGCATAGTTTCTACAACAAAAACGATGCAATTTCTGCACCTTCTTTACTTATTCTAAGTCTTACCAACAGCAGGGCTTTTTTTTAAAAATGGAACTCACTATAACTCAGTTCTGGCACCTCTTATGTGGGCGCCATTGCCATTCTAAGAGAACAGGAGAGGTGTTCATGGTGAGTTCCAGCACCTCTTTTTCTAGAAAAATAACACTGCCAACAAGCATACCTGTCTATAATGTGAATAATTGGCAAAAAATAATACTGAATTTTATTCATGCAAGCAAGAGGCCTCGGATACCCCATAAAACTCTTTATAAGGTCAAGAAAGAAGCATAGCAATGCCTAACCTCAAATGGCATACAACTAATAAGCTCTGTTCTCCTTGTATGGGTATGTTCTGTTACTTGAAATTAAAAATCAATTAAAAAGAATGAAGTGTGAGACCCAGACAGAGCTAATATTACAATCTGTGGCATGTTTCTGCATTGCAATGGTAATATCTAATCCCAGTTATCAAACAGAAGGCCCTTCATCGCCAGCACTGATGACCCTAGAGAGATACACACTTTGGTGATGTTCATAACATAGGGTTGTTTGCAACTAAGTTCTGCTCCAAGTAGAACTATTGAAATTAATGAACCTGGTCATGCTCATGAATTTTAATGGATCTGCTCTAAGCATTGCATACAATGTTTAATGTATGGGACGTATGAAAATGGCATTCCTTAGTACACTAATCCCATTCAGATAAATAGGATCTGGCTTGCCTGCATTGCACCTGGCAATGTGGCAATGTGGTAGGTACAGTTTATGCCTCTGGCTCATTAACCTGGAACTAGTCTAGGGCACTTGGAACTCTTTCATTTATGCTGTGTACAAAAACGTACAGAAAACAAGGAGCTTTTAACCCTTCCCCATCTTTGCCATTGACAAAGCTGACACCAACTTCAACGCTGATTTAATCATTGTTACTGTTGAACCTTCCCTCCATGCATTAGGTGTCTGCCTTTTTCTTGAAGATCATTTGGCAACTTTTAAAACACACACACACACACACATACACACACACACATACTATTTGCTCTAGGTTGGAGGAATGGGTTTGTGGCATCACAGGTACCAGCCAGTCAGTGCTCAGACAGCTCCTAAAAACACAAAACCTGTTTCCCCATCTCAGTCTTGGAGACAAGTCTGAAACAAAATGCAGCAGGTGTGTTTCTATGGCTACTAAAATAAGTTTAGTTTTCCTGCACCCTTAAAATGAAGTGTTGGAGGGATGAGGCAAGAGTAAATAAAGCAAAAGAGACACTAAAGGAATTTTTTGTACTAAATGAAAATCAAACAACGGATAATATGGTAATCTGGGACACCAGTAAAGCGTATATGAGGGGATTTGGGATCCAACAGATGAAGGAAATTAGGAAGGAGAAGAACAATAATTTTATAGGAATGAATAAGCAAATAAGAGATAAGGAATTGGAGTTGGTTAAAAACCCGAAGAGTGAAGAATTAAGATCGAGTATCAGGAACCTACAATCTCATCTTTCGGACATGATAAATAAAGAGGTAGAAAGGAGGATTCTCTGGACAAAACAAAGATATTTTGAACAGGCAAATAAACCAGGGAGAATGTTATCATGGCTAGCCAAAGAAAGACAAGCTAATAGGGTGATAAACAAAATAATGGATGGAGAGGCGGAGTTAACAGACCCGGAACAAATTAAGGCAAAATTCTGGAGATATTATAAAAATTTATATCAAGATAAGGGGGAGGAAGAAAGGGAAATGCAAGATTACCTAAATGGGAAAGAATTGCCAGAAATTAAAGATGAGGAATATAGTATGTTAAATGCCGAAATTAGAACAGAAGAGATTGAGGATGTAATAAATAAAATGGAAACAGGAAAATCCCCTGGCCCGGATGGAATTCCAGTAATATACTACAAAAGATTCAAAGAGATAGTAACACCAAAGCTAAAGGTTATATTAGATGAGATTCTGCAAAAAAAGAGAATCCCTAATTCTTGGCAAGATGCCTTGATAACTTTGATCCCTAAGCAAGGTGCGGATCTGAAATTAACAAAAAATTTCAGACCGATATCGCTATTAAATATAGACTATAAAATCTTTACCGGGGTGCTGGCAAATAGATTAAAGAGATTATTAAAAAGAGTGATAGGTAAAGACCAAGCGGGTTTCCTCCCCGAGAGACAAATTAAAGACAACACCAGAACAATAATCAATTTATGGGAATATGCAGAACTAAACCCTAGCAAAAAAATCGCAATGTTACTGGTGGACGCCGAAAAAGCCTTCGACAGCATTTCCTGGAAATTTATGGTGAAAAATTTGGAGAAGTGGAAAGTTGGAGAGAAATTCTTGAATGGAATTAAGAGTATTTATAACAAACAACATGCAAGATTAATCATAAACAATGAGCTGTCGGAAGGTTTTGAAATCGAGAGAGGCGTTAGGCAAGGTTGCCCCCTCTCCCCACTGTTATTTATTATAACACTAGAAATTCTCCTAAACACATTAAGAGAAGACAAGAAAATTGAAGGAATAAAAGTGGGAAATTATAATTATAAAGTGAAAGCATACGCAGATGACGTAATTATTACAGTGGAATCCCCGACAGAAAGTTTGCAAGAAGCATTAGAGAAAATTAACGAATTTGGGAAGAATTCAGGCTTCAAGCTAAACAAAGAAAAATCCAAATTATTAACAAAAAATATGGGGGAAATGGAGAAAAAAAGATTAGAAGAAGTAACGGGATTAAAAATCGAAACTAAAGCCAAATATTTAGGTTTGTGGATATCCAACAACAATACAAATTTATTTAAGAATAATTACGTCAGACTTTGGAAAGATGTCAAAGAATCACTTAAAAAATGGCAGAAATTAAAGTTATCTTTATTAGGACGGGTATCAATGATAAAAATGATGATACTCCCAAAAATCCTATTCCTCTTTCAGATAGCACCGGTGATCATTGGGACGAAGTATCTAAAGAATTGCCAAAAAGATCTGGCAGACTTTATTTGGCAGGGGAAAAAAGCGAGAATAAAACAAGAAATTATGTTAAGTGAACAGGAAGTAGGCGGCTTCGGGGTTCCGGATCTATTAACTTACTATGATGCTGCAGGGTGGATCTGGATTAAGGATTGGATTACATTAGAAAACAAAGAAACATTAGAATTGGAAGGCTGGGACAAGCTCTACGGCTGGCACGGGTACCTTTTTTACGAGAAACTAAAAATGCATAGAAGGTTCAATAACCATCTGGTAAGAAAAGCCCTGATTGAAGTCTGGGAAAGAATTAAAATCAAAATAATGCAAAAAACACCCTGGTGTATCTCACCGGTGGAGGCCACCTCAACTTTTAAGAATACGACTAAAAGGAGATGGCCTATATACAAGGAATTAGTGGAAGAACAGAAAGAAAACCCGAAATTAAAAAATTATACAGATTTAAGATTCTTAAACATAAGTTGGCTAGAATATCTTCAATTGAGAGCAACATTCCAAAAAGATGTAAAAAATAGAGGTTTCGGGGAAAAAGAAACAAGAATAGATGAAATAATTGTTTGTAAACAAAAAATATTATCCAAAATATATAGATTACTAAAAGGCGAACAGAGGACTTCAGATATAAAAAATAGTAATATGATAAAATGGGAAAAAGATATCGGGCATGAAATAGAGAGTGACAAATGGAACCAATTTTGGACAAAAAATATCAAATTCACCGCCTCTTATCAAATAAAAGAAAACCTTATGAAGGTACACCATAGATGGTATTTAACACCAGAAAAAACAGCCAAGATAAGTAAATCCAATAACAACAAGTGTTGGAGATGTAGAAACCAGACTGGGACGTTGTTCCATATCTGGTGGACCTGTCCCAAAATTAAAGAATTTTGGAATTTGATCCACAAAGAGGTGCAAAAGCTGATCAAAACATCGTATTGCAAAAAACCAGAGCTATATCTATTGGGAATAATCACTAACGAAGTACCAAGAGACAGAATAAATATTTTTTTATATGTAATAACCGCCGCAAGAACGCTGGTGGCTAAATATTGGAAAGGAGATCAGTTACCATCAAAAGATGAATGGCTCAGTAAAATAGTAGAGTATCTGGAGCTTGCGAAGCTGACGAATTACATCAGAGGTATCTCAAAAGAAACAATTAAAAACGAATGGAAATATATAAATGAATATTTGGAGAAGCAAGATACGAACAGAAGATACTGGTTGTGCTTAGAATAAGGAAAGGAATTAAAGCTAATAAAGCGATGATTGGAAGATCTGTAAAAATTGTGGAATATGTATAAATGACAGCTATAACAAGGTAATTTACTTAAAATGAAGCGTTGTTAAAGCAGTGGAAGTATATCTTTTGAAGTTTAATTATGTAATGTCAACTGGAGACTCCTTACTATGCCTTTGGTCTCCTTTCTCTCTTTTTCTTCTTTCCCTTTTTTTTTTCCTCTTCCCTTCCCCTCTTTTCTTTTTCCTTTTCTTTCCCTTTTTTCCTTTTCTTTTCTCTTCTCTTTTTTAGATATTGAATGTAGATGCACGTAAGTTTTGATTGTGTTTGTTTTTCCTTTTTTGTATATACTTATTCACACATGTGAGATATGTAAGAATATTTTTAAAGAGCAATAAAGATTTATAAAATTAAAAAAAAAAAAAAAAAAAAAAAAAAAATAAAATGAAGTGTTGTCTTGGAGAGTTCTTTGTTTATGCTCTTCTGTTGTGTCTGGGACAATCCTCACCCGGTCACCTGGGTGTATAAAAATTCTATGAATTTGAAACTTTCTGCTCCCCCAACCCTTTTGTCGCATTCTGATCTCTGCGCCCATCACAAGAGAGAGAGAGAGAGAGAGAGAGAGAGAGAGAGAGAGAGAGAGAGAGAGAGATTTATAGAAAATCAATATTTCTGGTTGGCCTTTGTCACTGGAGCTTAAAATGCCAGAGTTGAACATTTTTTTGACATTCTAAAAACTGAAGATGAATGCTCTCTCATTACAGAAGTAGTAAAGGTCATCCTGAATCTAGTTTCTGCTTATCTGAAAGAGAGCATTTGAACAGAAATCTTGTCAGTGCTATAGACTCAATATATCAAAACACTTTTAGCACAAACCATGGTTTATATATCAGGCCTAGTCATATATTGTAGATGTTTCCCTACTGTCATAAGGAACTTACAGCACGATCAAGAAATATGTCCCAATGTATTCATTGAGATTTCCTTCCTAATATGTGTGCTTAGAATCACAGCCTTCATTTATGAGTGTTTTTCCTATTTTGTAAGTTTTACTTATTGATAGTACACACAATATTATTACTGGGAAGAGGGCTGTAGCTCAGTGCTAGAGCAGCTGCTTTGCATGTAGAAGGCTCTAGCTTCAATCCCTGGCATCTTCAGGTAGGGCTGCCTAAAACCCTGGAGAGCTGCTGCCAGTCCATGTAGACAGTAGGCCACTGAGCTCAATGGACCAATAGTCTGACTCAGTATTAGGCAGCTTCTGTGTTCCTAATTTATCTTATTATTGCTCATAATATGCATTATAAGGCAGCTTCCTATGTTAATAACAACAATAGAATCTCATTGCAGCTACACTTGTGACACCTCAGGACCAACCCAAAACATTTTGCTGTCTAGAGCAGAGAAGCAATGGCAAATGGCGCCAACCATGCCCCCAGCTCAAGGTGTGTAGTGCCCAAGGCCAGCCAAATCATTTTCTTGGCTGAGGTGGAAAATCCACAAGTCCTCCTCTTGGGGAGTTAAAAATACAACAGCAATTCAAAGAACTAACAATCTGCTGCCTTTTCACGAGCCCAGAAATCAGCTGCCTTAGGCAACCATCTCACTCCATCTAATGGTAGGGCTGGCCCTGATACATTGCATATAGACACTAGCTTGTGGCACAAAGCCGAAACTAACACTTATCACTCTACCCTCTTTCCCCCTTAGTCTCCTTAGTGTGGTGAGTGAAGTGTGTGCTTCTCATCTACCAGAACTCCAAAGCCCAGCCCATTCACAAGTATATGATCATGTGGCTCATCTTGTCCAACCCCTTGCAATGCAGGAATATTTTGCCCAACATGGGGCTCAAACCGACAACTCTGAGATTAAGAGTCTCATGCTTTACTGACTAAGCTGTCCTGTCCGTCTGTCTTCTTTAGACCACACTAGTAATAGTGCCCCTGCCCACAATTGGTATGTGACCCTGGAAAGATGACTCAGAAGAAAATTTGTCCTCCATCCTTGCCTTAACTCCCATCCCTCAGGATGGCAACCTGTTTGGACACCACTTTCTATCTATACCCATTTGAAGGCATATTTCATGTTTGCAATATGCTATTGCCAGAAAAGATGGTTTATTTGATAGGTAACTCACAGAATGTCACCTGTCACCTGAGGAGGAACTGAATGCCATCAGTATTAACTGGCTTCTGAGTTTCCACAAAGTGTGCCTGGTCTGCTCAGGAGGAGAGGATTGGGAAGGAACGGCTTGAGGTGGTTGCAGGTGAGGGATCAGCGCTGGTTCTGCTCCATGCATTGGCAATGTTATTCAGCCAGGTCAAAATTGAAATGAAAGGAGTGGAATGCGAGTCTCAAAGCTCAGAGATGTTGTCCGACTAGTAGTGCCAGAAAAATCTCTCTTAAGAGCAGGGAAGTGAGGTGATCGGGTTGGAGTGTCCATTCTACGTAGTAAGACTGCTACTTTCTTTACTGTTTTGAAGGCAGTCAGTGTACAACTATTCTTTGGATTATGTCAGTTTCGAAAACAAGTTGGGGATCAGATGCTCAGACGTTTGGAGCCAAGAAAACTATAATGCTAGGAAAGAAAGGAAAGACTAGTTTTTCAAAGGCAGGGTTTTGTTTTGTTTTGTTTTCCATGTGAGGGAGCATTTAGTACAAGGATGACCAGGACTGGCCAAATACATTTTGGCACCTGAGGAGTACCACAAAACGGTGCTGCCCTCTCTGCCAGAGAAGAAAGGATGTGTGAAGACCTACACCAGGAACATTGGATTCTGCTGCCTCTGTGGTCACCTCACCTTGCCTCATGAGTGGGCCGGCCCTGGGATAGCCAACCTGGAGCCCTCCAGATCTTGATGGACTACAGTTTTCATAATCCCAGACCAGTAACTATGCTGGCTGGGGCTGATGGGAGTTGTAATCTGACGTCATGTGGAGGGTGCCAGGCTGTCTACCACTGATTTAATAATATAACCCTGCTCCTACCTTGCGTCCTGAAGTGATACAGTTCCAGGAGATTTGTATGTTTTACATAGGAATGGGCAAACTTGCCCCTTGGAAAACATAATTGTCTCACTGTTTGCCAAAACCCACAGTATATACTCAGCTGAATGTTTGCCACCTCCCCAGGATCCTGTAATAATTTTTTTTGCATGAGAGAGAGAGAGAGAGAGAGAGTGAGAGACCCAGAGACCCATGCTTGGTACAGACCTGCTCATTTTGAAACCTATTAGATTTGGCCTTCGAACCATTTTTGAGTTTGGGTAGCATTGTTAGTTTTACACAGGTAGGCCTGCTCTAGGGTGTGCATGCTGCCTCCTTGGTTCTGCCTTGGTTTTTTGAACCTGCCATGTTGTTGATCCACCCCTCAGACCTAGGCTCCCATTAATACAAAAGAGATGATCCCAGCCACATGTGGAAAGGACATGGAAGGCCATGGGGCCACATGCCTCGTGACCGCACCTCCATTCCTTCAAATCGTGCCATTCAGACTCTGCTGTGAATATGTTGGGAGGGTTAGCTGCTGGGCATGGTGGTGGAAGTCTTTGTGAGGGTAGCCCACAAGCTCCCCCTCATGGGCTGTTTCAATGACAGGAGGTCATCAGAGAGTTAAACCAATGCATATTAATTCCCTAACATTCTTTTATTAGAGTGTTGCATTGCTGGGATGGAACAGCCGAGCCTGATGGAATCAGCTTTGTGAGAGAGGCTGCCTCTGCCTGCTCGGTTGTGATCTCTACCTGTTAGGCGAACCTGTTAAACAGAACAGATGAGCTGCGTTTTGCCAGCCCCACCCACCTTACCAAATGTTATTTGGGCCACTGCTAGTCACTACATTGCATTTGCAGTCTGAGGGGTGGTGCCTGAGCAGGAATTGCCATCTTCCCAGCTGCCCAGAGAGTCTTGATTCCCTCACACTGCAGGGGCTTACTTCAGTGGCTGTAGAGATTGTCTGGACAGGTCACTTCCTGGTTCATTTGGAGGGATCGTTTTCAATGGAGTCCAGCAACGGAAGCTGTACTGAGGCAGTACTGGCTGCTGAAATTCTGTGCCCCCCTAACCATTTTGCGCCCGGGGCAACTGCTCATGTGCCCCCCCTACACCAGGGGCAGGGCATCCTTTTGGTTCCATGGGCCAGATCCTTATGGGGATTGGGCTTCCGGGCCAAAACTGAATTTTGCAAGGTGCTACTAAAAAGAAATTTATTCCCCTTCATTTTAGCAGGGGTGTGTGATGCAAACTGCTCCTTTAATCACCCAGGAATGGGTCTGCCGGGAATCCTGCAGAACTGCTCAGTTTGGCTGCCCTAGGAACAGGCATACACAGTCAACGCAGGATTTAACCTCTCCCTCCTTCCCATTAGGTGACATCATAAGTAATGGCAGCTGATGGGCAGCAGGGCTGGGCAATATCTGGTTTTCAGGATCACAATATATCACCATTTAAACATTGCGATATTTCAGTATATCACAATATCTGAAATAAGGCTTGAACCTAGTAATGTCCTGGCTACTGCAACTTATCGGTCTAACTCTAAAACCAATACATTTTTACTTAACATATTGTTACAACTGTTCTGTTATAGTAGTACTGCACAGTACCAATAATAACACATTTTCTTTAAAATTAAATCTGTAGAAGTAATTAGTAGCATAGATATCAAAGGTTCTGTTGCAATTTGTACCGATTTGCTTCTCCTGCAGCAGGCAGAGAGAAGGTTGTCTGACAATGACTGCTAACTGGTTCCCAAAGCTCTGCTTGGCGATATCTGCTGGGTGATATTTTAGTCAGCCTGCTGTAGTGATTTGTAGGTGTTTCATGTTGCTGCAGGGACCCAGGTGGTGCTGTGGGTTAAACCACAGAGTCTAGGGCTTGCTGATCAATTCGAATCCCTGCCACGGGGTGAGCTCCCGTTGCTCGGTCCCAGCTCCTGCCCACCTAGCAGTTCGAAAGCACATCGAAGTGCAAGTAGATAAATAGGGACCGCTCCAGCGGGAAGGTAAACGGCGTTTCCGTGCACTGCTCTGGTTTGCCAGAAGCAGCTTTGTCATGCTGGCCACATGACCCGGAAGCTGTCTGCGGACAAACGCCAGCTCCCTTGGCCTATAGAGCAAGATGAGCGCCGCAACCCCAGAGTTGGACACGACTGGACCTGATGGTCAGGGGTCCCTTTACCTTTTACATGTTGCTGCAGGAGGCAGGGAAGAGCTGACTGAGGTGGAATTACAAGCAAGGGCTGCACACACAGGAAGAGGCATCAGCTTCCTGGTTTTTCAAGTGTTGTGATTTGGTAATAGCACAGACACAATATACCGTATTGGCCTTAAAATAAGCCGCACTCCCTCCCTCCCCCCCCAATTCCAGCCATGAAATGTTAAAGTGCGGCTTCAGTTCGCGACCTTACAAAAATTGGCTTTTATGGTATTGCTGCTGAAATAGACATACGGTAAAACGGAACATTTGCTATTTACGAGTGTGAGTGCCTGTGGAATTTTAAGGGATCGGCTTATATTTGGGCCAATACAGTTCGATAAATTGCAAAGTTTTTGTTTTTTTTTTAAAAAAAATGGTTATCACGATTCGATCTAAAACGCGATATCAGACGATATATTGATTTATAGGACAGCCCTAATGGGCGGGTGGCTGTGGTTGGGAGAAAACGGACTTGTGGGTCAACTTGGTCTCCCTGGCAGGTCAAGATTCATTCCCAGCCTTTGTGGTAAGGTTAGGGAAATCTACACAGAGTAAAGAGATAAGACGCCCCTTCTCATCTAGTTTGTGCTTAAGTGATCTAACTTTTTCATAAATTTCATTTGCAAAATTCTAATGGCCATTAGACATTTTCTGGTACAATCATATGTGGGACTCAGTCCCTTCTGTAAAATAGCTCTTAGCTGACTGGAATCAGGTTTGGCAAAATTGAAGCCTTCCTTACTTTGGGAAACTGGCAAGCATCTTCCTAGTTCAGAGAAACACCCCGCAGGGCTTCTTAAGTATCTTATTCTCTACAGGATTTGGAAACCTATCCTTATAAATCTCTGAAGATTAGACCTTGATTCAACTTTAATATCTTCTTTCATTCCCCGCAACCAATATGAGCTTGTGGGCCGATACGAGACGGGTTCAATAATTTTTGCAGCTTACTCTGCTTAAGCTGAGAAGCTTAAAAGTATGACTTCTTTATTTCCCAGGCCCCTGAGGCTACAGGGTGCTGTCTGGGCAAGTTTATGAGGATCTGCTGAAAACTGTTTGCTTTGAGAATATGAATGAAATGTTTATTATTATTATTATTATTATTATTATTATTATTATTATTATTATTACCTGAGTTTGATACAGGCTCTGTACACACCATGCATTTAAAGGACATGGGTACCCCTAAAGAATTTGGGAACTGTAGTTTGCACCTAACAGAGCTATGATCCTCAGCACCCTTAAACTACAGTTCCCAGGATTATTTTGGAGAATCGGCCACAGTTTGAATTTAATATGATGACTGACACCTAATTCGGCCAGTGGGGCAGTTTAGAGCAGTGGACTGGAGAACTGGGTCATGCTTCCCTTTAATCTTTTAGCCCCTCCAGAAGTCCTTTTTCGTGTGTCCTCATGATGCTTTGTGCTCGTGATGGTATCAAGGCAGTTATGGGCACTCCTGCTTTCAAGACTCTTTGCAGCTGCAGAAGTTTTGGGGTGGATATATTGTGTTGTTTCCCACCAGTGTATGTCCCATGAATTGCTCCTGAAATCCTGTAACTTTTAATACCACAAATAAGGGTTGTTGTTGTTGTTGTTTTGTCCCGGGCTGTTGTTGTGCCATAGTGCAAGGGTCCTGCTCTAGATGCAGTAATGTTGGGGGACCATCATAGAACAACCAATAAAGCAGAATGATGTGTGGACAGCCTGGTACAAATCCATCACTAATGCACTATGGTTGTGCTAGTGCCATGCTGCAGAATATACTCCCATCATCCCTGGCCATTGACCATCCCAACTGGAGCTGTTGGGAGTTGCAGTCAAACAACTTCTGGAGATGCAACTCCCATCTTCTCAGACCACTGGCCCTCCTGGTTGGGGCTGGTGGCCGCTAGAATTTAGCAGCATCTGGGGGGGCACAGGTTCCCACCCCTTCTGAAGCCCCTTAAGGAGCACTGGCAGACGTGGAAGGCAGCTGGTCAAAGTCAGGGTTTGGTCCATTCTTTGTTGCCACCTGTCTGTCTCCGACATGCAACCACTGGAACATATATCTTGTAATTTATAACGGTTAAAGCAATTGCAATTACAGATAACCTGCAACCTACGTGTGTTTAACATGTGCAATTTCAACTTTACGCAGTTTGCTTACCAGGCTCTGGGAGTCTCTCATGAGATCTTAGATGGTCCCGCAAGATCTCACACAAGAACCTCCAAGAGCCGAGAAGGCAAAGCTCTCTGCCTTGCATTAAAATTGCTTGCACTGGGGTGGTTCAAAGGGAGTAATTTGAGTATACACACTTTTACATATAGGCGTCATCCCTGGAAAGTAACGCCTCCATAAAGTGCAAGTTACCTGTATATCATTTAAACAACATAGTGTTTATTGGAAGAATCCTAAGCAAAAGACAGGCCTCTGCCCTGATAATTTAGGTTTTAGATACTGGGCAGTGAAGAGAGATGGGAAAAGGTGAAGGGGTATAACTCAGTCGTGGAGTATCTACTTTGCAGGCAGGAGTTTACAGGTTCAATTCCGGGCTTCTCCAGGTGGGGATGGGAGAGAACCCCGCCTTGGAACTCTATAGAGCAACGGTCCTGAGCAGAGGTCTTTCACATCCCCTGTGACTTGGTCCTTTGAATGGGAGAAGCCAAGGACTGAACCTGCGACCTCCTGCACTACAAGCTTGTGTGCTGCCATTGAGCTTGGAGGCTTCCTTGACCAGTATTATCAACAAACTTCCTGCACTCAACATTAGATTACTTCACTTAATGCAAACTTTTATCATCATTACAGGAAGAACTGTGGGAGGCGGGGGGGGGAGGGCATCTTGGTACCTCTGTGGCAAGTCAGCAACACTCCTACCTTTGAGGTTTTCTAATTTATAATAATTGGCATTTAGTTAAGATACTTTTCTGCAGCGAATTATTGTTCTGACTCATCTGTTATAGGAGGCAGCTTGAAAAGTTGCTCCAGGCTCTTCGCACAGTGTGTGTGTGTGTGTGCGTGTGTGTGCGCGCGCGCTTGAGAGAGAGATGCACTAATTCTGTGCATGAGATCAGTTGACCTACTTTGAAATGGCTGTTATCTAATAAGGGACCATGCCTACCTGCAAAATATATATGCAACAAACAAGGTCCTTGCTTTTAAACAATAGTTTGAAAGTTGGAATGAGTCATGGCAGCATAACGAATATCAAATTTAATTTGGGGGCATGATCCAGCCAACATTAAGCAACGGAGAAGCATCACAGAACAAATTAAAACAGAGGGGAGGGGAATCCACCACTATTGCACTATTATTGTATCAAGAACATAGAATCATAGAGATGGAAAGGGTTTCGAGGGTCATCTAGTCCAACCCCTGAAATCCAGGAATTTAAACATGTGGTTTGCAGAATATACCCACAATAAAATACTAGTTTGGAGGGGTCTTAAAGCTGCCCTCAATAAGTTTATCATGCAATGCCTACTTTCTGGTTGTGTCAACTTCTTTTCATCACTGAATTTGCAAACTGATTTCTGTACATAGGCAAGAAATGTATTGCAGGGTAATTCTCTTTTTGCAACAGCCCTTAAACAGCAATCCTGTCTACCAGAAATAGGGGTGAATGTGTCAAATCCACACATTCCCAAACATGAGAGCCAAAGTATACCCATCCTTGGAAATCTGCACATATCCCAATTTTGTGATGCAGTTCTTCCAACTAAGCAATTTTTACAAAAGGGATATTTTAGGGAAAAGTGTGCTTAACAAATATATTAGCGAAAATAGGGTGACAAACTGCATTATATTAGCAGCAACAACAAAATGCTTGCAAAAATTACTCAAAACTGTGTGACACATAATTTTTTTTATTACAAGACGTTTGCACTAAAATGATGATGAATTTTCAGAAGGTTTTTTAAAAATGCAAATTGCTGTAGAAAGATGAAGAACTGAATTTAATATTGGAACAATGAGAAACAGAAAAATGAAATTGACAGCACCTTCAATCCCTAACCAGGAGTTACCCAACATGGTGCTATCAATATGCTTTTGTTATTTATTTCATATATTTATACACCACTTACTTTTTAAGACAGTCTTAAGCAGCGCTTGCTGCGGGTTGTGCGTTTTCAGGTTACAGATGTGCCAAACCCGAAAGTACCGGAACGGATTACCTCTGGGTTTTGTTGCCTGAGAATGCACAGAAGGGCTGAATCGCAACCTGCACGTGCGCAGACATGGCGCTGCGGGTTGTGAACGCTGCGGGTCATGAACATGCCTCCCACACGGATCATATTTGCAACCTGAGCGTCCACTGTACAGAAATCATGCAGTACCTACTTCTCACGCTGGCTGGAGCTGATGGGGGTTGGGGTCTATCAACATCTGTAAGGCACCACATTTTCTATCCCTCCTATCTCACTGGGAGAAAGCTGCACTGAACTCAGTGGGGCTTAGTGTCTAAATCAGAGATTTCCAAACTGTGTGTTGCGACACGTTTGTGTCGGCTGCAGTGTGTAAGTGTATCGCGTGAATGCTCCCCATGCTCCTCCTGGGGCTGGAAAGGGGTGAAATGATGCATTTCTAAAAAGTGTGTCACCAACATGAAAAGTTTGGAAAGCACTGGTCTAAATGGATATGCATAAGGTTGTGCTGTTGACCAACTGCTAAGGGGTAATCTGCTAGCTTGGTTTCAAGGAAAGGCATTGAGGATTCCACTCCCCTTGGAGGAGTTCTATTTTACTGCACAGCCATATCAAATGTTTACCTTCTCTCTTCCCTACAGGAAGTCCAATCTCCATCCTTGAAATTGTCTCCTTATTCCCAAGGCAGTGTCCGGAGGGTTATATTAGAGAATCCTGGCCAGGTAAGAAAACTTTGTTGCTTTCATAATGGTTAATATTCTCCAAAAGCTGAGATTTGGCAAGGTTTGATATACTTTTGCAAGATTTAATACTATAGAGTCACTGTATGCAAAACCTCAGACAGGTTCATTCAAACACCTACAGGTATATTCCCTTTCCCTTTCAGCTTTTCCCTTTTCCCTTTTGTGCCAGTAGCAGTGAATTCAGGCTCACTAGCAGAGGGATTTCAGATTCCCTCAAAACAATCTGAAATCTGAAAGTTTGTCACTGCCTTGAATTAATCTGAGATCTCATTTAGCATGTCATATTTATTAGTAAAACAAAATGAAAAAAAACCAACCATGACACATTAACCTTTATGTACTATATACATTTTTCAAATAGCCAAAAGTGGTTGAACTGAAAATTTTGATTAAAAAGCAATCAACAAGGCACACTTTGTAGAACACTCCTATGCATGTTTACTTAGAAATAAATAAATAAATAAATAAATAAATAAATAAATAAATAAATTCCATTGTGTCCAGAACGGCTTCTTCTCAGGAAAGTATGTCCAGTGTTGCCATCTAAGGCTACAGTCCCAACTCCAGTTTCCTGGGAGTAAACCCCATTCAATTCAATGGGACTTACTTCTGAATAGACATAGTTAGGATTGCAGCCTTAAAAAGCAGTGCAAAGAAACCCAGGCTTTACTTGGAAGTTATTTCACTGAAATAACTTGTAAGCATTTTTAAAAATGTTTATTATATAAAGCTTTCCACCCTGATCTTTAGCCATTAAAGCTCCTAGGGAAATCAATAGCAAACAAAACAGTCCTCAGATTTTCAGTCACAACAGGGAAAGTAAAAAAAAAAAGATGAGGAGAAATCAAAAGAAGGAAACTCAGGCATCAGTGCATAAAGTTATCAAGTTCATATGATGACCATTTTGAAAATAAGCTATTCAGAGAGAGGAAGGCCCAGTATTGTTTTCTTGACTCTTTCTTCTGTAGCCTGATGGAATAGCTGCGGCTAGATGACAGTTGAGGGGGTTTCAAATGAAGCTGAGCACTCAAGTGAACTGAGAGTGTGGACCCTGCTTCCCATCTCTCCCTTTACTTCAGCCTGATAGAATGGATACTACTAGGTGGCAGTTTAAGGAGAGGAGGAGTCAAATGCTAACTAAACTCATAGCAGAACCATCTTGCCTGTCTCTGTCTCTGTCTCTGTCTCTCTCTCTCTCTCTCTGCCAGACAGGGCTGTCTTAGGCAGATTGGCTGCTGTGGCGCAGCAATCCCTCCGGCACCCCCGACGTGCCGCCTCTCCGCCTCCCTCTCGTGCTGGCCGCCCCTCGGGAGGGGGGGGTGGGCGAGCAGGGGATGAGGGGCGTGGCGCTGGAGCGGCACAGGGCTCTGCACGCCCTTCCAGCGCTCCAGCTGGGGCTCCCCGCGCAGGATGGGAGGCGAGGGTGGCCGGCTCACAGCCTGCCCGGGAGCGGCATGGGCAGCAGCGGCTGCGCTGGCGGTGCACAAGCGCCCCTCCGCCCGTGGGGGCGGGATGGGGAGGGGGTGCACGGCATGCCGGCGGGCTCGTGAGGGCGCCCCTGGCATGGCTGGCGCCCTGGCGTGCCGTGCCAGTAGCCCCTATGGATAAGACGGGGCTGCTGCCAGATGGAGTGTTTTAAATTGAGGAGGAGATCCTCAGGCCTTTAGCCCATATCTTACCCTCAGTACTCTCCATCAATGCCTCTTGCTTGCCTGAACAGAGGATAGAGAGTAGAAAGAGGCTTTGTGTACATATAGAACTTCCTGGCTCTTGTGTGGGAGAAATGAAACCTAAAGAGAAGAGTCATATCCATTGTTCTACCTACTTTTCCCTCTGGTGCCTCCCACTGCTAGAGTTTTACCCCCAAAAGACTGCCCATGGGGAAATGTGGCCTTGGACCTGGTTTTAAGTCATGGCAACTCACTTTCTGTTATTTTGCTTTTTAAGAAAGCTGAAGCTGCTCAAAATTCCTCCATGCATTATTTTTTTTCGCTTGCCTAGAGAGCTGTGTACATAAATATATGTGCTCCCTAGAGATAGTCTCATGAGAAAAAAAAGTTAATTACAACTTTGATTTTAGATTTGACTGCCATTGCTTTTTGTTTCCCCCCTAATCGCCCAATTTAACTGTTGTTGTATCTTTTCATTATGTTACCAGTTAATTTTATGAAACAATGCATTTCTTTAAAATAATGAATTCCCCCACTCACGCAGAAAACAAACAAACCCCAGCGTCAGGAAACGGTCCTGAGGGGAAAATGTTGTGCTCAATATTGCTGTACTCCAGCTTAACATCTCCATCTGGAACTCAAATAGAGACAGACCATTTTATTTCTTATTTGCTGATGATGATTTGAATCACACAAGGGCTGTTATGCAAACGTGTAATGGTTGTTTTATATTTGCAGGAGCCCTTGTCTCCACTTCTGAGAGATGGAAATAAGGTGATATATGAAAAGACAATAAGAAAATATGAACTGCTAAATCCAGAACAGGTAAGAGTCCCTAGCTTTTAAGAGGAACCCTCACCAGAAAAATCCCAACCTCATAACATTTAAAAGTAGTTTTCTCAGATCTAAGGTTTGCTGTCAGGAGCCAATAAGAACAGAGCTAAGTTTAAGTTGTCTGAATCCCTAAATAGATCTGCTCCCCCTCCCCTTTCACCATTGTTTGATCTTCTGGACACAAAGAAGCACCTGTTTCTTTTCAGACTTTTCAGTCCTGCCTTTGCAATGAACACTGTCCCTGCGACAGATGAATGGAAACCTTTTTAAAAGACTGAATGGATAGTATTGTTTTTGAAATCCCCATTTCCCCCAGGAGTATAATGTTCCAGGGAAATACTTTTTCAGAGTTTGTTTCCTTGTGGGGAAAAGGGTACTGGAGGTGTATTTTGAATATCTATCTATTTCCACGTATGGAAGTTGAGAAGAGAAGTGTAGATGGACCATTCTAACCTTGAAAGAAATATCAGTCACCCTACAAAAGCAATACATATGTCCTAGAGAGTCCCCAAAGGCAATCCCTTTTCAGCTAGCTGCAAAATCTCGAGTCAGGAAAGGTAGGTAGTTAGGTAGGCAAAGTTGGGAGCAGGTTGGGATGTAGACTCAGGCACAGAAACCAGCCTAGAGACCTAAACCAGTAGTCTCAGCACTTGAAAAGGAGCTTGAATTTCTTAGCAGCCTTGCTTAATAGTTCCAGTAACCAAGGAAGCAGCAACTGGTCAGAGCTAGGGCACTAAAACAGCTTTCATCAACCTGGTGCACTCCAGATTCTCATCATCCCCAGCCAGTACATCCATGCTGGCTGAGACTGATTGGAGTTGTAGTACAAAAAATTTGGAGGACACCAGGTTGGCAAAGGCTGCATTAAAACAAAACTGGCCAAGAAGATACAGCCAGTAAGGACTAATCACCAGTTTTTGAACTGAAGTAGAGTCTTGAATTCCTAGCTTGACAGCACCAAATGTTTAATGACGCCTACTACAGCACAGAGAAAATGTTTGCAATCTGGGATGACCACATCAGAGTCTTCAGAGCCTGTATGTTGACCAGGAACCTACATGTATTTGGTTGCAGCACCAATCTGGCCAAAAGCCAGAAGCAAGAGAGCAAGAAAATTTGGTCTCAACTAGTGTTTTTGCAACAGAGGCAACCTGAAGACTGACAGTGGTGGATATTTTCCAACCCTTCCCCCTAGCTCAGCCAATCTGACTCTACATCTTAAAGAATTACATTACGATGCCTGCAAAGTGATTGCGTTCCAGGTTGCTTGAGGAAGTATGGAGCTGCATCACCTTGAAGCCCCCATAGAGCTCCTCCTGAGCTGAGTCTGCGAAACTCGGGTCAGGCAGATACATGGTGTTCAATGGGAAAAATGAGGTTGGAGACCTAGCCCTAGAAAACCAGCCTGGAGACCCGACACCCTGTGGAGGAAGGCATTTCCTCTAAGGACTTGTCAACACCACAAGTTCTAAGCCATTTTCAAACTTGTTTTAAGGATGCAATCTGATGCATGCTCTACTTGAGCATAAGACCCAGTGTACATAGTGTGTGAGTAAATGTGCACAGGATTATGCTTCAGGAGTCTTGAACTCTAGAACTAAGACTTCTCTAACAAAGTATTGTCAGTGCCATGCTCCAATTTTCAAAGGTCATCTGAAGAAGCTATAATGGAGATATATATAAGATTAAGATAATGGAAAAAAGCTCTCATGTTGGAATGGATTCCTTACAAACCTGTTTAAACTTGAAGTGTGGGTGTGCCCTCTGTATCAAATGAAACACATTTGGCTACTCAGAAGCATTTAAATAACTAGTGGTGATGTTTTAAATAAAGTACTAAGGTGCAAAAATGCAAATACTAGGGCAAAGAGTGTCTATAAATGCATATGTACAAACACACATATACATACCCAATATAGAATATAGAAAATGGAATATGGAATATAGAATGTGTGTGTATGTGTGGGTGGGTGTAAGTGTAAACATTATATAATATATACAAATATATACAAAATGTATAGATACAAAATATACAAAGATGCATTGTATTAGGGAAAATTGCTTTGCAAAAAAGTGTATATTAGACAAAAATGTGCAGTATAATGTTGCCGAATCTTCACGAGGACTTTATGAAACATTGCAAACAGATGTGGAAATGTGGAGAACTGAGACAACAGAAATAAATTGAAATTGACATGTTCGCCCACCACTAGTTATGACTGGGAAGGGTTTGAGTGCAATGCCTCAGTTCTGAATGAATTCTGTTTTTTTTTTTTAATGAAAAAGCAATACCAATATGGCCTCCAGTCTGACCAGTGCCAAGTCAGCCAACCAGTGGAACATGTCCAAGTGGTCCAGCAGTGCCAGCAAACACAGGCGGGCAATTGCTATGACGTAAGTCCCATCTGTGTCAATGATTACGGAAGTGGGAATGTGAAGAAGGTCACCCTTCAGACCTGCGAACCGGTAAGAATGATGGTGCCTCTTTAGAATAGACTTCAAGTTCCCACAAATATTTCTGCTTGTTTCTTTTTGACTTGAGTCTTCTGAAGCTGCAATGTGACTTGATGATAACCAGGCAGAGACTTGCGTGGGAAGCTGGCTGTATGGAAAATCCCAGCCCAATGAAGCTTACAGTGGTTAGGCCTAGTCTTTAGATATAGTGGTCTTTGCTGAGAAATACATAAAGATGTGTATTGTTGGTTTGCCTGCTTTTTATTTGCTATCCTGGGACCCCGTGCAAGCATAATTTATTCTTAAATAGCGACTAAAAGATGTGAATAAAAAATGCTGGGCCTGACAATTATACTCCATGACTATATTGTCTAACAATGCCCAATGACGGAAGAGCAGTTTTGTCATCATGTTTTAACATTTTACCCTCCAAGATGGGAGATTTTTTGAAGTTGCCCCCAAGGGCAGATGCTATCCTTGTAATCAATTAGCGTCTGGGGGTGATGGGGGTTTTACTCCAACAACATCTGGAGAGCACCAGGTTGGTGAAGACTGTTTTGGAGTTTGAAACAGTCTCCTGTCTGTTGCTTTTTTTGGGGGGGGGGCGAGGATTGGAGAACATTTTTCAGGTCAATATTTAGGAGACCCTATTGAGTATTTTCCTTGTGAGGATTTGTGTGTGTTCAATAATTCCATTGCCGAATAGGTGGCAATATAACTGAATGTTGTAATATCTCTTAGACCTGCTATGATTGTTAACTCTTAGCTTCTCGCTTTTGTTCTTCTGAGGTTGCATTTAGAAATACAGATGTTGCAGTGTAGAATTCTGTCCAACATTCTGTCCAGCAGGTGCTCCCTCGCGAGATACTCCATTCCACCTCCCCACCCCCACCCCATCTGAGTTAGCATTCAATAGCTGCTGAGCACACTCAGTCAATATTGGATGGTGAATAGGAGGGGGAAAAATACTATTTCTGCAAACCTTAGGATCAGCGTTCGAAATTCACCAGGTGACAGGTGCATTTTGCACCTGCTATGGGCCACTTGCAACCAAGTAAAGATGGCCGGATGTCTCCACCAGCTGGAGGTGCATGCCTGGGGATCCTTGGATCTTGACTGTTTTCACACACTAGCAACAACACATCCTGAAGAATTCTATCAGTTAAATTTCATCAATACAATCAGAATGAATTTCAGGAACCAAAAAGTTGTTGTATTGAAAAATATGACTTTCGAACCTTTTGGCCCCAGAATTGCAACTTGGCATTCCATTTTGGTGACCGTAACCCTGGTTTAAGGAGCCATTTTGCACATGGCTTATATATCGTGAGTTTCTGACACCGCTTGGGATTCTTCTGAGCCTGCTAATAACCTCCTCTCCTCTGCATGGATAGGGGTGTGTGTGTGTTTGTTTTTTGCTACATAAATATCCACACTTGCTATTAGCATCTAGGATAAAAGCTGGATCTCGTTTTCTCAACCATTTTGCTTACGGTTGCAACATGAGTAATGTGCAACTGGGTAGCGCAGGACCACTCTTGCTTTGAGCTTCTATGCTGATGGTATTGGGAACTAGAGTCAAAATGTGTGTTCATTTGCCTCCAGCGAAAGGCAGGCAATTTTGCAAGTACCTTAGCAGAAAAGTGCTGTTAGCCACAGAATTATGAAACCAAACATACTAAAGGTGGAGTGCTTGCGGGCGGAGAGGAGAAGACTGGATTCTAATAACATGAATTAAATACAGGACACTCCAACAGGCCTTAGGCCCCCCCCCAGGAGGTCAAATGCACATTGTGGGAACAGCTGGAATTGAAGATGGTGGCTTTCCTAAGCCTATACTGCTGCTTTTATTCTGGTGTGTTTGTGGGGTGGGAGAGAAGAAAGGGAGTCTAATAAGGATGAATCATTTTCTCCTGTTTTGTCTCCTCTCTCTCACACGAAGTTTTTAGCTGACTAGGCTTGTTTCAATGAGCCCCTGGGGGTTCTGGCTATAGTTCTTTACTTTTGCATCTTCTCTGCGCCTTTCCCCCACAAAGTTGGAGTTCTCGTCCTCTGAGAGTAGGATTTTATTTTATTTTTATAGCTCACCTTCCAGGGTACACTGCCCTGACAAAGCACACAAAATAAATAAATAAAACACATTAAAAATATAAACAACAGCCCACGAATACAGCAAATTAAATATTTAACCATTAGAGTTCTTAGGTGTGATGAGCCTTTATATACTTCCCAGGGGAGGTGTTCCAGAAATTCCAGAAATGTGGGGCCACCACTGAGAAGACCCCATTCCTGACACCAATCCTAAGGGTTTCACCAGCAGACCAGAGGGCAAACCTTGGGTGCCGATTTTAAGAATAGGGCAGGCTCATATGGTTGCAGGCAATAATTAGTCATAATGATTTCAAAGTGCATGCGGGTCCTTTTAATCTCTAGCAAAGTTCCTCTTTCCAGTTTGCTCATGCGCATTTTTCATTCTGTATTGGCTGTGGTGGTCGCATGCACTGTACTGCTTCAGACTGCCATTTCTATTGTGTTTCCGGTTCTTAATTGAATAACTTGTTTTCCGAGCAAGACTCTTTAAATGGAGATTCTTATACAGTCTGGGTATCTGTACTGAATTTGAAATAGTTTTTAAGTATATTTTAATTGTTGACATTTTTTCTGTTAATCACATTGGGATGTTGTTGCTGCTGTTGTTTTAAAGAACGACTGCAAATGCCCCAAATCATTTCCCACATTCCCCTAAAGCGGTCTTTTATTGTCTCCCACCAGGTGAAATGTGTTTATGAAGTAAATGATCAGTTGGACTCTCGGTTCTTTGGCGAGCTCCTGGCAGAACTGCACCGCAAGAGCAGCGAACTCTATAGCTGTTTACTCCAGCATGTCGATAAGCTAGGTGGAAGGTAACCTATCTCTGGCGCTCTGGGAATCTTAGGAATGTTAGTCAGAGTTTTATAGATGGAAGGAGGGATGGTCAGTTTAGCTGCATTCTGCAACTCCATTCTGCTTGCAAGTAGTTAACAATTTGATTGCCTGTTTTTTTTGGGGGGGGTTTTTTTTTTGAGAAACTATGAATTTAGAAAGCAGCAGGTCACGAATTCTGAATTTGAAAATGAGTTCCCCCCAGTTCTACAACCAGTCACACAATCCAAGTTTCATGATTGGACCATGTTGTGAAAATTTTGTTTGATTGTATACATGTCAATCATTATGGAGCCCTTCTGCAAATAGGCACAGTTAATGAACAGTTGGACTGTGTGCATGTGTGTGTGTATTTTGAATGGTGTGTGTTTCTTGTTTATAAATGTATGCATTTTGTCTGCTTCTGTCTGCGTTTGCAGCTATAGGAATGAAAAGGTTATATTTAAGAATGAAAGCTTACCTCTATCTGAATCACCCAAGAGGACTTTAAAGAAATGTTGAAAACTTTACACAGCTGGCTAATGAAAATTATGTGCATTTGGAAATACTGTACTATGTGCTAGTGATGTCCTGTTTTTCTTACAGGAGATATGAAATCGACTCTCTGAATCAAGTAAGTACTCTTAAAGATTTTTAGTATCCTCCCTCCATCAGTGGTCCATGGTTGCAGTCCAGTGAATCTCACAACAAATATCCTGAACTTATACAGACATTACCTAACCATAGTTAGCTACCTTACACCTGGTCAAGAACCCAAATATAAGTGAAACCAGGGTTTTTGATTGCTTGAATTAAGCCCTAGCCTGTGAAGGGGTGTGTGGAGACACATATAATAGTAATGCCTACTTGCCAAATTGGAAGCAGAAAGGCTGAAAAGGTAGGGAAAGTGCCTTAGCCATGGTTTCTTAACTCAAACTATGGAAAGCAGACCTGTTTCTCACCCTGGTTTGTGATCAGTCATTAAACCGTGGTTAGGTGTTCAAGCTAATGCTTCCTTAAATCAGTGTTTTTCAACCACTGTTCCGTGGCACACTAGTGTGCCGCGAGATGTTGCCTGGTGTGCCGTGGGAAAAATTGAAAAATTCAAGAGAATTACTTTATATATAGTCAATATAGGCACAGAGTTAAATTTTTTAACATTTTCTAATGGTGGTGTGCCTTGTGATTTTTTCCATGAAACAAGTGTGCCTTTGCCTAAAAAAGGTTGAAAAACACTGCCTTAAATGATGGGCAAAAACTATTTGAAGTGACCCTTTCCACACTGAGCAGATTGAGTGTGCAAAAGATTTAGTGGTCGCCATGTTTTTAGCAAGTTGTAGATATTGAGCTTGCCAAAAGTATACAGGCTGTGTCCTCCATTGCATGCTAGGCCTGTAACCAAACATTTTGCAGGAAGGCTGCTGTAAAGTTGATGAATACTCTAATTGCTTAAGTCCATCAGTTGCTGAAAACTTGTGACATTTTCTTCTTTGCTTGGTTGAAGAAAAAGGCCACATTATCTGAAGTTCTTCACAAGGGGCTCCTCCTTTCAGTACAATCCCTAAGTGTGCACTTCACTAATTACTGAGGTGCAAGCTCTAATGAGGGTGAACCACAAGGTCCCTTGATGCCTCAGAGATACTGCACTTTCCAGTCCTCACAGCCCTTTTACCAGAAGAATCTAATTGTGTTGGGTGGAGCTGCTTCACTAGTGTCATGGCAGGTGGGTTGCTGTTGCCTACTAGGAGGTACAAGGGTGTGGGGAGGTCAGCTAATGCAGATGCACCAGCAAGAGCACTATATTGGCTCTGCCAGGGTGCTTGCACCGTGCTGCCCTGTCTCTCTCCCTCCTAGCAAGCAACAGTGACTAACCTCCCAGAGAGTTAGCATAGTGGTTCTGCCCCATCTGGCATTTACCGTATTTTCCGGCGTATAAGACGACTGGGCGTATAAGACAACCCCCAACTTTTCCAGTTAAAATATAGAGTTTGAGATATACTTGACTGCAGATTCTCCACCTGGCGTATAAGACGACCCCCAAATTTTGAGAAGATTTTCCTGGATTAAAAAGTAGTTTTATACAGTAACTCTAATAGGCAACAAGAAATGTTGCCATTCTGCTTTCTGTGTCTTTCAGTTGCTCATAATATTTTGTGCTTGTTCCATGATTTTTTTTGCTGCTATCAATAGATAAGAACCAGGTCTAATACTCACTCTCTGCCTTTTTTGTCTCTTGTTTCCAAATTAATAGACGGAAGATATTGAGAGTTTGATTCCTAAAGGGATTTCTGAATCAACAAAGCAACAAATCCGTTATCTCCTAGAGGTAGGGCATTCCATATGTGGGCGTGAGGTGGAAATAAATCTGCAAAAACTAAAAGGGAATTTTTGCCTGGCTTTGTGTTGTGAAAACACTTTTTAAAAAATACCATCATTCTCATTTTGCAGCGACTTGTCTGAACAAACCAACAGATTCCATTGTGGATGCTGATCCATGCTTTACATGTGTGATTTGAAAATGCCAAGTTTCTCCCTAGTCTTATTTTGTATTCTTTATTTTAACTTCTAAGCATACTACAATCAGAACATATTTTTAAACAAGCAACAGCGAACTCTGAGCAAATTTAAAATTATAATCAGGAATCAGATATTGGCTAGAAAGAACTCTTTCACGCATGCATGTGTGCATATAATAGGTAGGAAGAACACTATATCTTAAGGGGGTTGCTGGGATTACAAGCCCGAATAAATTCTATAAATCAAACCAATTCGCATCAAAAGTATAAATAAAATAAAAATCAGCAAGGGGGATGTCTTACCTACTTTGATTTTTAGGGATGTACACCATCTAGGGCTGGGGGGGAAATCTCTCTAATTCACAATTTCCAAAACAATATGAGGACCAAAACACAGCTATTATTTCCAATTTGCAGTTCTTCAAATTTTGCAACACAGTTGTCTGGCCAAGTGCCAAGCACAAAAATGCATATACTAGGATAAAGTGTGCATAGACATGCATGTATAAGTGAAAGTAATATACAAGAATGTACTTTGTAAGGGGGAAACACTCTACAAAAATGTGTACATTGGATACAGATTTGCCCATCTCTTACAGCAACCATAAGATTCAGTTCAGGTCCTGATTCAGTGCTTTGGAAAACACCCTGATTTGCTTTGAAGCACTCCAGAGGCAGATATAGATTGGGTTCTGAATCTGAATCCCATTTTTGAAAAATGAAAAGTTATGCCTCTCTCATTCAATATTAAAAATGATGTAGACTTTTTAAAATTTCCCCATGATATTGAATGGGCTATTTAATTTTTCTTCTTTTTGGCAGAAATTGGCTTGTCTTGTATAGCTCTTACTAAGAGGATAAAAATTGCTTCCTACATCCCAGACAAACAGATGCAAGGGTGGTTTTTTTATGGAGCACCTTAAACTTATTTTACTTTGAATTAATGGGTTGTATCCAGTGTTAGTTCTACTCAGAGAAGACCAATTGAAAACAATGGACTTTGCTAACTTAGGTATATTAATTTTAATGGACTTATTCTGAGTAGAACTTAGTTGGAGTAACTAGATTATTTTGCTTCTCTGAAACGACCCTGAAATTTACTTTTCCTTTCTTTCCCTCCTTCTTTCCTAGATGAGAGTAACAGCTGATAAGTCAATGAGGCTTGTCCTTGCTACATTCAACAACCTTCGAGAAGAGCTTGTTCATCTTCAGGATGACTTAGGGGTGAGTGACTGTCCTGTCCTGGTTAGTTTGTGTCCAAATGTATTTGATTAGTTCATCAATTGGTATACAAGACTGGGATTCCCAAATCTACTTAGGTTGCAACCACCAGAATTGTTGACCCCTGCCCCTGCTTGCACGGCAGACCTTTCTGCCTTACACTACCTGCTTTTGAAACCCTCCTTGATTTCAAAAGACCACTGTCACGTGACATGTTCTTGATAAACACAAATTTTCCTTTGTCCAATTGGGCAGAGGCAAGTGACTTCAGCATTTCCAAATGAAACTTCATGTTAGCTGTTTCTTCTCAAGCATTTTGTAGGAACTTGTCATCTTTGTTTCTGGGTGATCAAATCAAAGGCTACAGATGCTTTATGTTCCTCTCTGAGAGTGACCCTTAGGCACACACTGTAGCAATTCCTCAGAAGTGAGTCCTTCGCTGAGAACTTGAGCTTGCTTTCTTCCTCTCTCTCCTCTTCCCTCCTCTTCCCTTTTTCCTTTAATGCTGTTTCTTTTAGATTTGTGGGCAAGGGTTGCCTTGTTTTAATTGATTGCATATAAGCCACCCTGGGAGCTTTTTCAGCTGAAGTGCCGAGTACAGATGTTCTAAAGAAGTAAATAAAATACATAACAAAAGAGAACCCTTGCCGCCCAAAAGGTTCCTAGTCCTCCCAGCTCTTTTTTGGGATACATTCCCCTTGGACCAGTATGTGACTGAATTGTAGTTGCTGATAGAACAGTAGTATGTGCCCCTATTCTGCTATCCTGGAAACTCTGTTTTTGAATGACTTCCTGGCTTCCTGGCTACCATTCAAATCACCTGAGAGATTTTTAGCTTTGGGCCCAGTAAGGAGGAGTTTCAGTTTGTCTTTACACATTGCAATAAGCATGTTAGTTTCCCCATTAGAATTCTTGGTCCTACGTGTCCACCATCATAGCAGCATAGGCCCATCTGAATTTTCAAAATTGTCATCTGAATTTTCAAAAAAAGAAAAGAAAAAGGCCTTTTCATAATAAGCATTTTGCTTTCACAGAAACTGGAAACTGACAAAGTGCTGCTTGAGAAAGACCTAGCTTTTAAAGAGTCCCAAGTAAAGGAGTATGAAACCCTTCTGGAGTCGGTGCGAGAGAATAATCGCCAGCAGCAGGTAGGTTTGCATGCTTATCGGACTGAAACAATAAATCTCAGTGGAGCTGAGTTGAGCCTCAGGAGCATGTGGCAATGTTAAGAGTGCCTGCCCTGAGGATCAAAGTACCTTGGTGGTAGGGGGTATGCAAGGTACAGCATCCCCAGTGGTAAATTGGCCCCAGGTTGTCTAAGCTAACTTGCTTCCTGCCATGTGTGTTCACAGCAAGCCCTCAGGGAGTACACTTTGAAGTGCCGCTCGCTGGAAGAGCAGCTCCTCTCTCTCCGGCACAATGATGGAGACCGAGAGTTCCGGCTGAAAGACCTGGAATACAGCAAGCGAGCCTTGGAGCAAGAAATCCAGAATCTGAGACTGCAGGTAAAGGCAGGCCTTTGTTTCTATTAACGTATGGCCTAATGACGAATGACTGGGCCTCCCCAGCCTTAGTTCAGTAATCTAACCCAGGCACAGGGAACCTTGTATTGTTATTTTTTGTCCTGCCGAGGGCCTCATTCACTTGGAAGGAATGAGGGTCAAGGGTTGCGTGCTGGCACTTGGGGGGTGGAGGGCAAATGCCAATATTGGTAGGTGCTGGAGACCAAAATGGGTGGGTCACCCTTTTTGCTCTCTCATGCACTTTCCGCTGCTCCCTTCTTAGGGACGGAGGAATGCTGCCTTGAGCATAGGCCTGTCCGGCTCAATATTCCCTGCACTCAAATTTGGAGCTATACTTGCCAGTCTGATAAAGTTGACAGTGTTTACTTTGACTTTGTGATTTTAACTCACTTGCAAAGTAGAAGAAGAAGAAGAGTTTGGATTTGATATCCCGCTTTTCACTACCCAAAGGAGTCTCAAAGCGGCTAACATTCTCCTTTCCCTTCCTCCCCCACAACAAACACTCTGTGAGGTGAGTGGGGCTGAGAGACTTCAGAGAAGTGTGACTAGCCCAAGGTCACCCAGCAGCTGCATGTGGAGGAGCGGGGAAGCGAACCCGGTTCCCCAGATTACGAGTCTACCGCTCTTAACCACTACACCAAACTGGCTCTCTCATTCTGTACTCACAGTACTCATTCTGTGTGCCTTATTTCATAATTTTGTTTTTCATCTTTTAACTTTTGTCTGTTGATGTAATCGTTCTCTCTTTTTTTATATGCATTATAAAATGAAATACTGATAATAAACTTCGCAGGGAGGGGAAATGCTGCCCACACTGACTGACAGCAGTGCTCCAGAGTTTCAGACAGTGACACCCCCAAGCTTTATCTGAATGGGGTGAAAGTTGAATCTCAGATCTTCTGCATGCAAAGCAGAGCATGCAAAGAAAGCTCTCCTTTCTTTCTCATTCTGCCGCCCCGTTTTCTCCCTCGTTGCCACCCACATGAAACTGGGCTTGAGAGCTGCATGTAGATGAGAGGCTTCAGGTTGCCCCCCTGTGGTCTAAGGGCTATGCTACAACCATGAGCCAGAAATCAGTGAATACTTGCTGTTTTTCTGGTCAAACCAGCAAGATAGGCAGGATATGCAGAGAAGCCTTTTATGGCCTTCTGGTGATGAGAATTACACCATCCTCTGCATAAGAACATAAGAAAAGCCTGGCTGCTGGATCAGGCTAATGGTCCTTCTGGTGCAGCATCCTCTTCTCAACAGTGCCCAGGTCTAGGGGTTCCTCGTTCTAGCCACAGGAGCTTCTGATGCCTCCGGTTAATAATAATAATAATAATAATAATAATAATAAAGGAACGTGGTGTGGTTTGAAAACAAGTAAAATCTGTCTTGGAGAACCCTTGGCAAACTGCTGCTGGTCAGCAGACAGTTCTAGGCTGCATGTAGCAATAAAAGAAGGTAAGAAGAGCTTGCTGGATCAGGCCATTGGCTCAACTAGTCCAGCATCCTGTTCTCACAGTGGCCAACCAGATGCATGCAGGAAACCCACAAGCAGGACCCGAGCCCAAGAACCCTCTCCCCTCCTGTGGTTTCCAGAAACTAGTATTTAAAAGCATCCCTTCCTCCGCCTGTGGAGGCAGCCATCTTGATTGATAGCCACTGCCAGGGATAGCCTTTATCCTCCATGAATTTGTCCAGTCTTCTTTTAAAACCTTCCAAGCTTGTGGCCATGACCACCTTTGTTGGGAGTGAACTCAGTGGAGTTCAACTATGCGCCATGTGAAGAAGTACTTCCTTTTATATGTCCCGACTCTTCCAACGTTCAGCTTCCTTGGGTGTCAACTGGTCCCAGAGATGCGAGAGAGGGAGATGAGGGAAATTTCTTTGAACATCAGTTTTGTGACGGAGCTATTTCCATGTCAGTGAAAGTGACCCTGCTTTTTATCATCTGTGCCGTTTGCAAAAGTTGAACTAAATTAAGCATTTTGCTCTTGCACAGGCTTCCTCTAACACTCCAGGCCAGACCACCGTTGACGAACTATCCAGCCGCTATGTGGAGATGATCAACCAGCTTAGAGAGGATAAGGACAGGGAGATCCGCAACCTCAGGGTATGTCAGCTTTCCTTGTGGGAAACCGCAGGGGGAGAAAGTCCATATTGAACCTCTCCAAGCACACCTCTGCGTTTGTACAGCTCAGGGCCACAGTGGATGTGGCATCGGGAAATCAGTGATTGAACCGCCTGCTTTCTAAAATTATTCCTGCTATTAAAAAGGTTAATGGCAGCCACTGGGATGCTATTAACCTTTTTAATAGTAAGAATAATGGGCACTGGCAGTGTTGTTTAGCCCTGTCCCTTTATATCATTTTTGCCTTTTAAATTGCCCTCCACCTGAAGCTGCTACCTGCTCCATGGAACAAATAGCAGCTTCAAGGAAGAGAGATTTTAATAAGGGGAGGGGGTTTTGCAATGAGCAAAGTGGGTCGACCCCTTCCATATGCACAGCCCCAGTCAGTTTTAAACACACAATTACTATTGCACATTAGAAAACCCAGAAGGACAGCTGAACCACAAATCTCCCGATGTCACTGCGGGTGTGAAAATTTTTGTTGCTAGCTATGAATACTGGCAGTAGCATCATATTAATAGTTGTTTTTATTCTGAGGGCCATAAGCCTCTGGGTGGGTGTCTTCAGGTACAAAGGGTGAGGTATTTTTATTTAGACTAATTTGTTTTTTTTATTGTATCCTATCCTGAAAGTTTCAATGAAAATACTTTTAAAAAAGTTGGGGTACCAGTATTTTAATAAGCAACAAAATAAAGATTCCCAGTGTTGAAAAATAAAATTTAAGTTAGTAGTTTTGCTTGTTTTTGCAACAACAACCCTTTATGAAAGGAGGTTAGTATTATTGTAAGCACACTGCAGAGGAGGTGAGATTCAAAGTGGAGACTCCCTGGTTCTAGCTACATTCGCTCTGGAAATCCTGGCTTTCCCATATTCTCCAGTTCCATTCCTTGACTTTTTATCACTTGCCTTTTTATTGTTTTCTTTTTTTAAAAAAATCTGTATCTGAGCTACCTTTTTGATACTCAACATGTGTCCTGCTGTTCTTGTTTTCTAGTCCAAATTATGTGAATTCCAGCGGGATTTTTCAAGGAAGCAGGGGAGTGACACTGACCTCCAGATTAGACTGCAAGATCTGACTTTAAGGCTGGAAGAGAGAGATGCCACATTGAAGCAGTTGGAAGATGTAAGTAGCACTGCTTTGCAGACCATGGTTCAACAGGCAGTTGTTTGGAACTTAGGTTGTTTAATTAGCCAAAAGCTATGTTTTAGGAACATAGAATCATAGAAGTGTAGAGTTGGAAGGGGCCACAAGGATCCTCTAGTCCAACCCCCTGCAATGCAGGAATCTTTTGCCCAACGTGGAGCTCGAACCCACAACACTGAGATTAAGAGTTTCATGTTGTACCGACTCAGCTATCCAGGATGCTGCCTTCTACTGAGTCAGACTGAGTCAGTCTGTTGCTTGGCTGTGGTACACCTAGGTTTCAGGGAGGGGTCTCTCCCAGTCCTACCTGGAGATGCCAGGGATTGAACTTGGGAACTTCTGTATCCAAGGCAGATGCTCTACCATGGAGCTATGACCCTTCCCCATAGAGAGGGTTTTCCTGCTGCCTCTCTTGATTCCTTAACGCAAGCAGATAAATCAAGGAATGGCCCACGTTGCATCATTTGGAGTGCTTTCATGATAACTGCTTGGTACTTTGAGTTTCCAGCCTTTTATTTGTCTACATGCTCAGCAACACAAGGTTTGTACGTCTGCATGGAGGTGGACAGGCACACCAGTACAGAACAGAAGTTTCAAGAGTTTTCCATTGCTCCAGTCTGCCTTCTTCTCCTTCCTTGTGAGATAATTTAGCATTTAGTAAGCATTCTGTAAGGGACGCAGGTGGCGCTGTGGGTTAAACCACAGAGCCTAGGGCTTGCTGATCAGAAGGTCAGCGGTTCGAATCCCCGCGACGGGGTGAGCTCCCGTTGCTCAGTCCCTGCTCCTGCCCACCTAGCAGTTCGAAAGCACGTCAAAGTGCAAGTAGATAAATAGGTACCGCTCCAGCGGGAAGGTAAACGGCATTTCCATGCGCTGCTCTGGTTTGCCAGAAGCGACTTTGTCATGCTGGCTACATGACCCGGAAGCTGTACGCTGGCTCCCTTGGCCAGTAACGCGAGATGAGCACTGCAACCCCAAAGTCGGACACGACTGGACCTAATGGTCAGGGGTCCCTTTTAAGCATTCTGTACGCACTCGTATCCAGCCTTGGCTCAGTGATAGAGCATCTGCTAGCACAGAGGAAATCCCAGGGTCATTCTTCAGGCAAGGCTGGGAATGTTCCCTATCTTAAACCCTGGAGAACCATTGCTAGTCAGTATTGGTCTGGCACCCAGATTAACACCCCAAACTCATAATAATACTGAGGCAGATGGGCCAATGCTCTGGCTTGGTCAAAGGAGCCCAGTTAAGAATGTTATTGATATAAATGTGTTGAATGATATAATCAAAGACCACTAAGTGATAGCAAACAGAATACCATTATGTAAACAACGCAGCAGTTTCCCAAACAACACACAGTGAGATCGCCAGGATTCAAACTCATTTTGTACTTGTTCAACAAATGGGTGGCAGCTATTAACCTCTTACTGCTTTAATTTCTTCTTCCTGTTAAGGAAATGCTGTTGCTGTGATCCCTGAAAACGTATTATTGTAAAAATCACCCACTGCATAATATGGAGTATACAATTTAAGACCATTGCCCAAAATATAAATGGAATACCTATTGAATTATATTATACATGCATCTCAATGCAACCCCTGATGTTCCCAAGGTGCCTTAGTTTGGCCTGGTTCAGGCATGTGTGTGTGTGTATCAGCCTACTAAGCCGAGAAATACATAGATCTTGTGCCTCCATCCTCCATCCTTATGCCATTCCTTCCTTCCTTCCTTTTCTTCCATTCAACATTTCCTGGATAATTAACCATAGTTCAGCGACCTCTTGATCAATATCCTGATATGAAATGTTCTTTAGTCATGACAAGCCTCTCTACCTTTCGAAGAATCAGATTTTACTTGTGATAGTCACCTTGACGAAGATTTTGAGTGAAACAGCCTTTTTTAAAAAATAAAAATAAATTATATATATATATCTTAGGAAATCTTCAGATTGAAGCAAGAAAAACTAGCAAACAATTCATCCCAAGGAGTAACAAAGACTATCATCACTAAAAAGTAAGGGCACTGCATGCAACTCTTTTTCTTTCTGACTGTTTCTCTCTTGTGCTGCAGGTGTGTGCAATGCTTTACAGCAGGGGTGGGGAACCTTGAGCCCATTTGGTCCTCCATTTGACTCTCCATTTGGCTCTCCAGGCTGTTTGGGAGAAGCCACACTCACCCGCCCAAAACCTGATGTCACACATAGAGCTGGCACTTATCAGCTGATTGTCAAACTCTTGGGAACCCCATGCAAGGAATTTTGGCAGATGGGCAGGACATCCTACCTGTCAGTCATATGGTGTCATAATGGTGTCATGTGACTGGAAGGCATAATATATTATTATTATTATTATTATTATTATTATTATTATTATTATTATTATTATTAATACCCCGCCCATCTGGTTGAGTTTCCCCAGCCACTCTGGGTGGCTTCCAACAGAAATAATAATAATAATAATAATAATAATAATAATAATAATAATAATAATAATAATGTGATAAAACATCAGTCATTAAAAACTTCCCTAAACAGGGCTGCCTTCAGATGTCTTCTAAAAGTCAGATAGTTGTTTATTTCTGTGACATCTGATGGGAGGGCGTTCCACAGGGCAGGTGCCACCACCGAGAAGGCCCTCTGCCTGATTCCCTGTAACCTCACTTCTCGCAGGGAGGGAACCACCAGAAGGCCCTTGGTGCTGGACCTCAGTGTCTGGGCTGGATGATGGGGGTAGAGACGCTCTTTCATGTATACTGGGCCGAGGCTGTTTAGGGCTTTAAAGGACAGCACCAACACTTTGAATTGCGCTCGGAAATGTACTGGGATGACTTTGTCCATTTGTGAAATATAATATAAATCTGATAAGGATCTGGCCCGTGGAGCCGAAAAGATTTCCCATTCCTGACCTTACAGAACATAAGAGCTACAAATCCCGGAGTGGTCAATCCGTCCTTTCAGAGAACTCTTAGAATTGTGGCTCTGAACTGAGTGGGAGAGTGGGTCTCCTAACAGCCCTCAGCACCTTTAATAATCTACTGGTCTCCAAATGCTTTGGGGGAAGCCAAGACTGTTGTCATGGTATAAGAGTGCTTTAAATGTATCGTGCAGATCTGATGCCAGAATGTTTTCCACACTATATGTGGTATTTAAATAGCAATGCTGATAGATCCTTCTGAAATTCCAGGTACAGGAATCAGTATCCCATCCTTGGCCTCTTGTCTGATGACTACAATGTCACATCACCTGTAAAGGAATCACAGACAATTGTAATTGAAAAAACTGGGGAAATGTGGAAGCAGGTAAGTCATCCCTAAGGGAATGTTTGTTCCAGAAGTCACTTAAGAAAGATGTACAACTCCAGTGACTGTTTCTCTGAGCATTATTAATTCTCAGAAAAACAATTAATTAAATTAAGTAATATACTGCTATAGTGCCAAAATGGCTTCTAAGCAGTTTTTAACTATAAAATCCATACATCAGGGCTTTTCTTCATCCGGAACTAACTGGAACTCAGTTCTGGCACCTCTCAGGCCATTCTAAGAGAACAAGGGTGGTATTCATGGCGAGTTCGGGCACCTCTTTTTCTAGAAAAATTGCACTGCCATACATAATTAAAATGCACAATAAAACAATTCCACTGAAGCATTCATACGCCTTTAATTAAAATGTAAATAAAGCAAGCCAGTTAAAAAGTATGACATTTAAAAAGCATTTAAAGCAATAAGATGTCAAGTTCAAGTTGTGGGCATGCTTGCCTAAACAAATGTGTCTTCAGGACCCAGTAGAATGCCATGGGGCCTTTCGTATTTCAGCAGGGAGGGCATTCCACAACACTGGTACTTCCAGTTAAACACCTCTGTTACCGTATGCCAGTAGTTATCAGGCCATGGCAAAACTAACTGGGTTTCACTTACTGATAATAGTGCCCTTACTGGATGGGCATAGTGGGTTCCCCACAGTTTTTGTTGAGGGATAGCCTAGGGTTTCCATATTTCAAAAAGTGAAAATCCAGACACAAAAGTTGTTGAGTTTGTTTTGGTTTGCCAAAGTTGTTGAGCGAAAAATGAAAAATTGGCAAAAACGACACTGCCGACATGGGTTGCTATATGTACAGATTTCCACAGACATTTTGCCGATTTCCACCCGGACTCTGCTTCGTACTACAGTATTCTGGATATGTCTGGGAAATTCCGGACATATGCCAACCCTAGGATTTCCCAGGTGTGAGCAACTGCCCATATGCAACATTTATTCATGGGCAGTCATTTTGGATCAACATAGGAAGCTGCTTTATACCAGGTCAGACCAATGGTCCATCTAGCTTGGTAGGATCTACATTGACTGGCAGCTGCTCTCCAGGGTTTCAAGCAGGAATCTTTCCCAGCCCTCCCTGGGGATTGAACGTTGGGACTATTTACACGTAAAGCTCTGCCACGCCGCTACCACAGCCCTTCCCCAAGACATTGTCCTGAGACATTGTTTTCAGATTGCTGGATATCGTGGACTGGGTTGTAATCTGTGTCAGTGGCTCTCAAACTTTATAGGATGTGGCGCCCTGGGCTGGGGTGCTGAGGTGAGCTATTGGCAGAAATCTGAGATGGCCTCCCATGTGCAGATGCTTTCTTGGTCCAACACGGGAGCACTCACAAGCCCTCTCAATGGGATCTGTAGAGAAGAGGTAATGGCAGTGTGGGGAAATTAGGATATATGGAGTGATACCCAGGTTTTTCCAGCAAAGACTTGCTTGTCATGGATGTATCCCAGTACAGAAAATTTGTGCCAAAGGTTAAAAGGCGTATTAATCCTAAATCTTGAGAACAAGTTCCAAATCTTGAAAGTCTGCCCAGCTAGTTCCACATCCCCAATGGGACTTTAGGGTTGTGTTCTTAAACAGCAATTCCCCAGGCTACATGGCCAACTCCTTTTGAAACCTTGGGAATTCAAAAGCAGTTTGCAAAATGATTGCAGAAAGACTTTGTATGCAAAATCAACAACAACAACTCCAGCCAACTAAACCCACATAAGAGCAACATTCCCAATTAGATGCTTGAAAACCCTGGGGTGTGTTGAAGTTGCCCTTTGCATGCCAGACAGGAAATCTTTCGTTTTTCAGTTGATTTTTTTTCTTTCTTCAGAATGCTGCAAAGTGCCCTTTGCGGTGTTACAGTTTATTTAAACTGATTATGGCACAAAACCATAGCTCCTTGCATTTGCTGTATGAAACTTGAACTTTCAGAGTAAATAGCAAATAATAATTATTTTTAAAATCTAATGAGTGTATGCAGACGTAGAGCATGAATGATAATTTGTTTTCTTCATTTTGCAACAGGAGGCCTATACGGCTGATTAAAGAACTGCTTCCTTTCTTTCAAGTATGAACAAGTTCCCTGGACAAGCCACAGCTGATCAGAGGAGTTCATGTGCAAATGAATGTTGTTACATTATTTTTCCGCTTTTCTTCTTCTATTGATTTTTCAAGTCTGAAACGCAAAACAGTCATGGTTAGGGGGAAAATGTTACAGGCACACTACATAATGTGTGTGTGTGTGGAATGGGGGTGTCTTGGCTTTGATTGTTCACATATGAGTGGTTTTCAAACATTCTTCTTCCTTCAGTCTTAATTGTATTGACAGGTTATTGGAAAGTATTGGCAGAGTATTGGAGATACTCTGGTGTGTCTTGAAAAGGAGTTTGAGGTGCATGAGTTCATACAAGGGACTGCCAAGTTTGTCCTCCCCATTGACCCATGGGAACAGAGAATGTCACTTAGAATGTACCCAGTTCACTGCAAAGGTGAGTAGCAGTGGGTGAATGGTTTTTCAGGAAAGCTCATAAGATGTTAGGAAGCTGCCTTGTACTGAGAGCATTAGTCCATCTCAGTACTGTTTGAAGCGATTTCAGGTGGGATGCTTCACAGTCCTACCTGGAGGGGCCAGGAGTTGAACCAGTTGATCTTCTACATGCAAGGCAGATGCTCTAACACTGAGCTATGAACTGAGCTTTTCATCAAGGGACGCTTGTGTTCCCTCAAATGCAATGTGGCAACTATAGAAAATTGTCTTTTGAATGAATTCCCCGCCCCCTAATGCCCTGTCCTATAATCTCACTGAAAGACAGACACACACAACTCATTATGCTTTGGATAAAATAAGAGTTTCTCCTCTCCCTCCCTCTCTCTCTTTTTTCGAAAAGTTCAGGTGTGCCACTTTTGAAATTAATCCATCATGCTGGATAGTTAGCAATGTCTGTGGGTTGACTTCATCACTTTGCAGTGCAAGGTCAATTGACAAAACTGAACAGTCAAGGTTAAGTTGTATATAGTAAACTTGCTTGCATGATTTTCATGATGTTAAAGGGCAGGGGGTGGGGAGCCCAATATACTGGGGTGTGTGAATTGACTAGAAAGGACCATTTCCCATGGTAGATATCATGGTCAACTTAAGTTGGGAGATTATTAGCATGTGTCATTCAGAGAAAATTACATGATGCTTATGCCCATTTTTCAAAAGTGACTTGGAAATGGTGTGATCACCCAGTGACCATATTGGGAGCTTTAAATAGTGTAGAAGTCACACCATGCTCCCCCTTGACCTAATGCTAATGAGGACTCTTCTCCAACTTGCCTAATCTGGGAAGGTCACAGCTATAGGGTATTAATGGTGGGTTGTTGTATTCAGATAAAACTTGTTAGCCATGCACTTAAACCTCATTGATTTTTCAATCGGATAGAGAGGTGCCTATCTCCATTTGGGCAGTGCTCATTGTAAATAGAAAACTTGTGGGGCAGCATAGCAGGAAGGGTGTATATGACACTTCCCTAGAATCAGCCTAATGATGTGTTTGATGGCAAACACTCATACTGGTGTGTCTGCCAAAATAACATTGTGTTTCCTGATTCACATTGGTGTTGCAGCTAGTATTCATGTGGCTGTTTAGCTTTTCCATAAAGCCAATGAGTGTTAAGCACAAGAATGTTGTCACCACTGCCATGTTCACTCTTGCAAGGGGATGAGGTGGGCTGATAAAAAGAATAATGAAAATGTGCTTTCGAGGAGTGTGGCTGGTGATTGTTATATCCCAAGGCAGCTATCTTGGGACTAAGCTTTTAAGCAGTTATTATCAAATTTGTTTTACCAATCGTGACTGTTATTATTATCTTGATAGCATATAATTTTCTGTTTTGCATGTAAGCTTTTTTCCCTTGTTCTATTCAGTACTGGAAAAAAAATGAAACAAACCCCGAGTTTTGCCCAGGAAAGTTGTTTTGTTAACAAAATAACTCCAGTTTTACTCCCACCTAAAATATTGGAACTCTGGATCAGAGTAAACTGTGGTTTACTGTTGTAAATCATCTAGATTTCTGATCCACAACTAGCATATGCTTTCCCTACCCTTCAATTTTGCATTCCCAGGCAGGCTGCAAAAACCGGTTAATCCACCCGAGGCGAGCTTCCATTTATGCTTTGTTGGCTGCCATAATACCTTGCATTGGCCTATTGATTGGTAAAAATGAGGGCAGCACCCAAAATAGAAATCAGAGAGAGAGAGACGGAGAGAAACAATCTGTAGGAAGGGGGAAAATAATCAAGGTTTCCATTTGAAATGCATTAGGTATTTTCTACTTTTGTTCCAGAACAAACTTTAAGATTTGCCTCTTAAAAAAAAAATCTTCATTAAAAATGTTTTCCCAGATTCTGCAAATTAAAGAGGCATACCCAAGAAGCACCATCAATTAGGAACCCAATAAAATGAACTAAATTGGACAAGAGCACTTTCCACACTCTTGAACACTCTTGATCTAGCTCTGAGGGCCTTCTGCCGATTCCCTGTGAGAAGTAAGGTTACAGGGAACCAGGCTGAGGGTCTTCTGTGGAATGCCCTTCCATCAGATGTCATGACTTTTAGAAGACATCTAAAGGCAGCACTGCTCAGGGAAGTTTTTCATGTTTGATGTCGTATTGTGTTTTAATTTGTTGGAAGCTGCCCAGAGTGGCTGGGGAAACCCAGCCAGATGGGCAGCAAATAAATAAATTATTAATAGTATTATTATTTTTATTATTAGTATTATTATTGGCACACTTCCCAATCATTTCATTAGAACACCAACTGGAGATGTTTGTAGCTCAACAGCAGAGGTGGTGTTGGTTATGCAGCTACAAAATAACACTTTACTAGGTTTTTGTAGGGATTTGTTTTGTGGGGACATGGGCGCTCCCTTCCCTCTTTTCTCAGTGTGATGGATGGTGGTCATTTTGGGAGCTGACACATAACAGTCTGTATCTGTATCAATAAGCCCTTAACAGTTTACAGGGGGCAAGCCTACATATATCTTTGTTAAAACTAAATAAATAAATATATTTGTAAGCTTGATTTCTTGGCTGTCGCCTGAAGTTTTTAGATTATTGGTGTATGAAGTTGGCAACTCTACGAGATGATAATATCAAGTATGAAATGTTATTTTTAAAAGTCAATTATATTTTTTTATTGGGGGCAGGGAGGATTCAAGTCCCCTGATTTTTTAACATATAATACATGTGCTTCAGTGCAGCAGTCTCTAGCAGTAATGGGTTCACTAATGAGCAGAACTAACTTGCCTGCAAAGCGCATTTTTCTCCATTTCACTGGGTTTGCCATACACATATCATGAAATACCTTTTTACCTGGAGCTTAGTTCTTCCTATTGAAGTATATGGGACAGGCAGCATCTATACATACAAAACCTCTTGGCTATGTGGAATAGGCAGAGGTCACAACATTGCCTAAAGGGCTAACATAATGGACTTTAATATGGGGAAGAGGAAGTCATGGATGGTGGGCAATATGACCAAACCTTCTGGGCAATTATTGCTTTTTTAGAATGGAGTACAAAAGAGACTAGAGCTGCACTGAAATTCCCGCCAGGGACACAACAGGTCCCCACAGTTTTTCACAATGCAAGCTGATACACTCCTAAGGAATCTTGGGGAAGCCATCTCGTCTTATCTCCAGAACTGACACATCTAAAACAACAAAAAGATGAGGTTGTAAATCACAGCTCTGAAGCAATTAAGCAATTAAAGGACTTCCCTACCCACCCCTCAAATTTTATTTTTACACTGTATTGAAGCTAGTACATACAATTCTCCCAAGTTCAGTAGGTCCCAAGTTCAGAAGGTGTTAAGGCACAGCCCAGAGCTAACCTCCCCTGAGAAATATGATTTAGTCCTATGCTGATGTGGCTTCTTGGGCAAAATCATCCCATTTTACTTCTCAACCTTTCTAAAGTTGTTTCAATGTATGCTACTCAGTTCAAAAATGGTTGGGAGAGTAGGAACATGGCTTATTCACTCTCTTTCCCCTTTCACACACAATCCATTCTCCCTTATTGGTCCTAACTATGTATTATTCTACAGGTATATTTTTGGATTATTATTATTATTATTATTATTATTATTATTATTATTATTATTATTATTATTTGCAAGCTAGGTGAGGAGGGATTTCTGTCTTTTTTCCAGGAAAATACAATCAAAAAATGAAATAATTTAAAAAATGAAACAAAACACAACCCAATGTGCCCCAAAGCATTTTATTCATACTTTGCATACTTGTTTTTTTCTAAATAAACTATCTTGTATGTACATATTTTTGAAACTTGGAATGTTTTGTTCTGTTACACACACACACACACACTTTCCACAGAAGCACAAACTCCAGTACCAGAATTGTTGCTGGAATTTGAATACTGGGGAATCGATATACTATTAGTGCTAGGACAATATCACACTGTGGCAGAGAATTCACTGAACCCTGGTTTGGAACAGCTAATTCAATTCAACTGTGCCTGCAGTCCATGGCTCATGTTGCCCTGGGAAGGGAGGAGGGAACTGCTGCACCTGAGGGGAAGAAGGAACATGAGCCCGTTCCAGTATTCAAAACCCTGGCTGGAAGATTAGGAAAGAAGCTGAATCAGCGTCTACTGTAGTCTGTCACCATCTTTTCTGGAGCTCTTTTTCTTTTAATGGTCATTTGTAGTTCTCTTGCAATTAAGATAAAAACAAAACAAAGAATTGCCCATCCCAGTGTAAAGCTATATAACAAATAAGTCATACGCTTTGGTCATTTATCAAAATTTTGAAGACCACCACAAGTAAGTGCAAGATGGATTGGGTAATAGTCTGGAGCCATAAAATACTTGAATGACACATCAGGAAACCAAAGGGGGAGGGGTGGAAAGGCTTAAGCAAATGTACTTTTTTTATACCCCACTGGGTACTTTTGGAGGGTATACCTCTGTTATTGCTGCATCACAGTGAAGATCTGGTATCAAAAGTGATCTCAGTTTCAAAAGTGGCTTGCCAAGTGGGTTCTATGGGTCAGCTGTTTAAGAAAAATAAGCCCAGGAAACATCTGGAAAAAGTTGTGCAGTAATCTGAATCTTGGCCTAGTTTGGAAAATTTTTTATTTACCGTACTTATTTTTGTATTAGCGCTTGATGCAATAGATGTGCAGATATGTTTTGGAAGCTGCTATAAAAAGTCACTTTTCCATCAGTGATTTAGTCATGCTAACTAAGGCTCATGTGCAAATTAACCCTTTTCCTCAGCGCATCTCACTTCTACAACTCACTGGCTGATGAAAGGGAGGAGTTTGAAGGCAGAGTCAATTTGAGTATTGCAGGACCACATTATGGAAAGCACTAGGAAGCAAAATTAAATGTTAACATTAGAAACATGGACCAAGCACAAATCTGATGCTTACTGTGATTGCAACTTACAATAAATCCTAAAAAAAGTGATCAGGTTGTCAACAATTAAAATCTGAATAAATGATGAGTAAGCAAAACAAATATCTAGCCTGAGCAAGGAATGCAAACTTTTTCAAGAAGCTTGGAGTGCAAGAGATGCATTTTATTGTATGCTCATTACAATGAGTAACACATTTTGAAATAATAGTCCCACATAACAGTGACAATCTTATTTTACATCGTGTACATCATTTTTTACAGCCACATAAAACACAAGGTTTCCCAAAGTTAACTTTCTGAAGTTTAGAAATATAAAAAAAAATTTATTCTCAAGGAACTGATTCTCATCTGGTGCAAAAACAAAGTATGAACATTATCTGAAACACAAAGCCACAATATAGTAGCATGAAGTAAAGTTACAATTTATTATGTGAACAGCTGTGTGCAAACATGAAGCAACTTAAAAAAAAGTTTTAAAAAAGTACACATTATATGCATAACATTTATGAACAGTTTTTAATTATTAAATAGCCCTAGACCAGCTTGTTATATTAAGCGCCATTTTGATTTGCAGCATGCTAACACAAAGCATTGTTTAAAGGGATGCATATTTCAAATGTATACACTGTAAACTGAAGATCCACCTCCAAACTCTAGCGGCAGCATATTGTTCTGGTTAAATACTGCATATATAACTTTCTTACAGATTGAAAATGCATGTTTATAGTATGGTATATGTTTTGTATGAATTGATTAAAAGGTGCAATTTTCATTTCTATATGGAAAATTTTTAATTTGCAAGGAAGGGCCACAATAGTCCACCTTGCCAGGAACACTGCCCCCTAAGACTCCCTAGAAATTTCCAACCAATGTAATCTTGATATTCTTTTTTAAAAAAGGAAAACAGTAAAATAGCAAGAAAAACAGTGCCAAATCATAGCACCAACAGCCGCAACCATCAATTTTTTATTCTTTTTAAAAAATATTATAATAATTAGATTGGCCAAAAGGTAATTTTTGTTATATGTGCCATACTGAACATTCAACTGCAGCTTTCAGATAAAGGGAAATTATATACACACACATCTTCAATCCTAGTACTGAACAACACCTTTTGAGCTCAAAAACAATGCTGTATTTTTAACACCATATCCTGCAATAAAATAGGTTAGCAGCTCTGGGGAAAAAAATGTTTAAATATTGCTCATTGAACCTAAATAAAGGAAGGAAACTATGTTTCCTGGTGAAATGTGTGTTTGCTTTAACAACAAAAAAGACAGATCTCAAAATCTAGCCAATTCTTGTTTCCCAGCACAGTTAAAAAATGTAATGACAAAGCAACTGACTTCTACCTGCATATTGTAGACTTGCCATAGCAAACATTTTTTTAAACTCCCACCCCCAGTTTTCATTAAGGATATAAATGGCGTTATTGATAAAGGGCTAAGATAACGGTCTTAGAATTTTATTTAGCTTAATTATATATAACACTTTAAACAGAAGACATTCAAGGTCTCTTTCCGCAGCTTTTCAAACATTCATCTCTGCATTTTATAGTGTTCTTTAGGTTTAGATGAGCAACAATCATAGGGCTATGAGATCCCCTGTCAACCCTAATACTTTTAAAGACTTGTAATACAAAGAATGTAAAGTTATGATTTAATATCAAGCTTTGAAACCAGGAGAAACAGTTCATGAGAGTTTTCTTCCCCAATTAAGCAGATCAGTTTCTAAACCGTTTTCTTCTACAGCTCATATGTTACATTAGGGCCTCTTTGTGATGCCTCATTATATGCTGATTTTTCTCTGATGGTCTACGGAATCCCTTTTTGCAGTACTCACACCTGTGCGGATAGTCTTTTGTGTGTATTGATATGACATGCCGCTTGAAGCCTGATGCATCTGTAGTGCTATACTCACAATACTGGCATTGATAGACTTTCCTTCCACTGTGGGTCTTCATGTGCTTCTTCAGTTCTGTTTGTTGCCTAAATCCTCTCTTGCATCTTTTGCATTTGAAAGGCAGGTCCTTAGTATGAACTGAGAGAATATGCCCACTAAGTACAAAAGGATCTGAAGTCTTAAAGTCACAGTGCCTGCACTGATGTACCTTTTTACCTTTATGTGATTCACTGTGCTTCTTGAGCTCCGATGGACGGTGGAAACCTTTTTCACATACCTCACATTTGTGAGGAAAGTCCTTTGTGTGAACAGATATTATGTGCCGTTTCAGGTCACTCGAGTTGGTGCTCTTGTGGTCACAGTGTGGGCACTGATGAGTCTTATGCCCTTGAAACAACTCTGTGTGCTGCTGGAGTTCTTTCTCATCTGTGAACGCCTGCGGACAATGTTCACATTTAAAGGGCAGGTCAGTACCATGCTTGGTTTTGATATGTGTCTTCAAATTGGACTGATCAGCACAACGGAAGACACAATGCTGGCACTGGTAAGGCTTCTCCCCTGTGTGGGTCCTCATATGCTTTTTGAGCTCAGAAGGATGGCGGAATCCTTTCCCACACTCAACACAAACATGAGGGAAGTTCTTGCTGTGAACTGCAAGCAGATGTCTATTAAGCAGTCCTTGCTCTGCTGTCTCATAGTCACAATATTTGCACTTGTGCAATTTAGGTTCCTTGTCCCTTAAGATCAGTTTATTTGAACTCAGTGGGCTTGCTTCTCTGTATCGCCTGGTGTACTCTGTGAATTCATGTGTTTTGTCAACTTTGTTGATGAGCTTATGGCTTTCCAAATGATTGTGAAAGCTTACTTTCTTGTTAGTTGTAAAATCACAGTCTGTGCATTGATATTTCTTCTTAATCATGTGATCTGGGTGGTTTTTCATATGCCTTTTCAAGAATCCCCTGGATTTAAATTTTTTCCCACATATGTGACAAGGGTAGACGGTTAAGGGCTGTCCATCAGGACCTATTATAACAGCTGTTTTAAACAAACAGAAAATATTATGAAATGAAAAAGAATGATTCTGACATCAATGAAGGACAGCACAATATCATTTTTTAATAAAACACCAATCAAGTAATGTTTTGAATAAAGAATAGAGCAATCCAAAAGTGGGAGAGTGAGAACTAAAGGCATATTAATTCCTTTTTCCTATGACCAACTAGGTTCATGCCAGCAGGGGGAAAAGTGTGGGACCTCCCATTTTGCCTTTTTAATGTTCCTTTCCTACGTTGGGATTTATTTATTTTTAAGTTTCCCTCCCACTGATTTCAATGGGATACCAGTGAAGTGGGAGTGGGTTGAATTCTGTGGATCCAGTCTCAGCGCATTTGTGGAACATTCTTTTTGCAATTTTCAAAATCTGCTTCCGCAGTCTCAAAGGGAGGCATACAAAGTTCACTAGAGAGGAAGATCTTAATCCTATTATGACTAGAATTTGTATTTATTGTTTATAATTCTTATAGTCTTTTCACTTTCCAACTATATCCAACTATATTTTCAATTCTACATAATTTTGTCAACATATGCTGAAATTTGCTGCTGATAACAATTAAACAAATCTTCACTTTTGAGGATTCACCAAGAGGCACTGAAATTTAACACTTTGACAAAAGAGACTGAGGAATGAAAGACAGTTCTTGTGTCCAAAGCTGAAGCTAAGAACTTCAAACTTAGCAAGCTTCTAGCTGGACAAGTTCAAAACACTTGTCATCAATATTTGGGCTAACAAGTTTGGAGATTAAGTCCTAAAACAATACCGGAAAAACAACAACTTTACATGGATTGCTTTCAGAGACAACTGACCATCTCAACCAAAATTCCGAAGTCAGGGTAGTTCAATATTCCAAAACAAAAATGTATGGTGCTAGAGGGATGACGGTTAAGTCTATTTCCCTGGATCAGTTTTTGTTTGAAAAATGGCGTGGGGCATTTTTACCAACACATTAAGTTGGCTGGAAAAAAAAGCTTCCTAATAAGGCATATTCTATGCACCCTGGTGTTTAGAAGCACACACAAACATCTCCAAGGTTTGGGTATTTATATGTATTCCTGGATGGTTTCTGTTTGACATTTTTTACTCCAGCACTTTACACTGGCTGAGGTAAAGAAATACTTCTATTGAAAAATTCAGTTGATTTCCTTGGAATTTTTATGCGGAGACTTTTTATTTTTATTTTCAGAAAGAAAACTGTAAATGTAAGTGGTTGAATTACTGCAACATTGATTTCTGCTGTGCAAATGACTATGTCCCATAATGACTACACTGTAGTCTAATATTATGTAAATTCTGCAATGAAAAAATGCACTGAGTGGTGGTTCTTTGCCCTTGCTGATTTTTAAAGTAACTCTTTGTGCTGGCTGTGCACAAGCTGACAGTGCAACACAACAAAGAATAATCTCTTATAAACTGCCTTTTAGAAATTTCCAATCCACATGCCTCCTACTATGTTAATATAACAAGAAATACTACATGAAATTGTAGTATAAGAAAGCCAGGAAACACTCTTCTGACTATGCAGCTAATAAGATAAGAGAAAACTGGATGAAATCGTAAGGTGTCTTTTCCCAAAAAAGAAAATCTTCTAATGCTGTAAGTATACAGAATCAACTACACCTTTATCTTCTAATTTAAGAATGCTAAAAGCTACAGATAAGTAGGTAAAAGCTAGCCAAGGAAGTCATTTTACCTGTTTGCCACTGCCTTGCTTCCCCTCTCCTCCTTTTCTTGGCTTTCTGTTTAAGCAGTCTGTTTGTGCTAATGCTATCACAGATTTGCAGGTATTGTGTTGCATTACCATTTTTGTTTTCTAATCTTGCATCCAAGTTGGTTCCTGATGTGAAAGACCAGATACGCATCACAATGTTGCAAGAGGCTCCCTTATAAGAGCTTATTTTGTACACTGAAGCTGTTTAGAGAAAGGACCATCTGTTGCAATTGTGTTTGCACTGAGATTGGGACAATGGGATTCTGCTTCATCATAAGATGCTAGAAACACACACTGGATAATAGCCATATATATTTTTTAATACAATCCATAGAAAGCAATGATTTGCTTTTGTTTCTATTCATCTTACATAAGCTGTTCTGAAGCTAAGTCTGTGAAGAACAGGGGGAAATACTTTGAATTAATAAATGAAAAAAAAATGTCAGCCAACATCATTCTCACATTCAGGCTGTGATCATATGCCCATTATTAGGAGTAACTCTCAATGAACTCAGTGGGATTTATTTCTGAGTAGACATACTTTAGGTAACATATCAAAAAGAACTCCTATAATGAAAGATTCACCAGATCCAGCATTGGGAATAGAGGAGAAAGGCACAAAAATTGCTCCAGCATAGCTTCTTCTTGCTTCCTTTAGCATTTTAATGGAGTATTTCATCCAAAAATGAAACAGAGGTAGCTGCTTGTAAGAGCTGGTGCCAAGTTTAAAAGGAAAGGATTTGTTTTGGGAATGTCACAGCAGGGCTATTGACAGCCCTATGCAAGGAGCTGGTTAATATCATAATTGTGTTTTCGTTTACATTGAATTATCTGCTGTATTAATATTAATGTGCCAATTCTTATATAGTTGCTGATGAAGCCTAAATGTAGTTCACAACATCTTTGCAAAACTAGACATATGAGCAATTCTTCATCTACTGACCTGTTGTTTGACAGTCTTCATACCTTCGGGGAAGTCTTCTATCATCTCCTAGGGGAACAGATACTTCATTGAAACAGTTCACAAATTCCAGCTGCATGACAATTTCAAAGCAGCCCAACACAGAAAACAACTAAGCTAATCATTTCTATTTCCAAGTTACTCTTTTACCAACCCCCCAAAAATCTCACACTAACTTTCACTTTAGATACATGATTTGCTGTCAGTTGCTTCAAAATAAAACTTACTTATAGTCACTGCTTTCCAGGCATTCATCTTTTTTATGCCATAAATGTAGTGTCTACATTATTATTTTTCATTACATACAACAATAAGTAGCCACTAGCCTTTAAATGTTTGTATGAAGCTATCCTACAAAATAACATTTGCACATTAGTTCACAGCATTAAGAGAAACACCATACAATTTGTTAGCACTGAGCCTCTGATTTGTAAGAACCATATGAAGCAGCCTTACACTGAGTGTGACCATTGGTCTTTCCTAGTTTTGTCAATTTTGACAGTAACTTTCTAGGGTATTAGATAATTGTCTTTTTTACCATCTTCTACTTGAGATCCCTTTTTAAAACAGATGCTGTGGATTTAAAAGAGATGTTGTGGAAAGCATATTCTCTACCACTGAGCTATTGTCCCTTTCCATAGGAACATAGATATGTGCACACATTGCTACACATCAGTGGTTGTTTGGCTAACCCTCTGTATTCCCTTTGCTACAATCTTTTATTCCAGTGCAAAGATTCAGAGAAGGGTATATATAGAAACAGGAACTAAACAGAATGAGGAAAGTTAAAAGGAAGTTTTTAAATTATGCTCTTGCTCAGCCAGTTGTGAGGACATGGGACAGGATGGAACACATAACACCAGCCTATATTGCAGCAGACTTGGGCTGCTTAAAAGGGGAAATGTTGGCACTTTAAAAAACCAAAAGGGCAAAATATAAGAGCTTTTCTATTCTGGAGACCATACCACAATTCTGACTACCAAAATTAAATTGTTGTCTGCCGTGGAAAGTGTGTATTTGTGGATCAGTATTTGTGGATCTCTGCTTTGTACAGTAGTCAGATAGCATATGACTTTTGTCACATTTGTAACACCATCTGAATTTGCCATCTAGTGAGGGGTTGTTGTTTTTTTAATGAAATATATATTTGTATTTTGGGGATCTGGGTTTCAAATGCTTCTCTAATTTCATTAGGTGAATTCAGCCATTTTTGTAACATTTTCTGGGGGAAAAGAATGGGTAGCACAGGGGTAAACCTCAGAGGCCTAGGAGCAGCACTTTGAAGTCTAAGTGTAGATGGGCTGACAATTTCCTATAATTACAAATAGAATATGCAGACACATGCATGAAAATGGGTTCTTTGAGCAAGTGTCTGAAGTTCCCTTACTATTATTAAATATTAAACCTTAAGACTTAATTTTGAAAGCTTCATTTCAATTGCCACATGAACTGCAAAAGGGGGAAAGCACTCTGGAGAGTCTTTAAAACGAATCCATGGTCCTCTGTACAATATGTTTTATTATGCTTTTATATCCACTAAATGTTAAAATTATTATTTGGGCAGAGATGGGTTAGTGCAATTAGAAAGGAGAGAAGGGACTCTCATGAAGTCACAATCTAGCATCCTACCATAAGCAGCAGCCCATGCAACAGGAACAAAAGTTTTATTCACACCAGTGTCTTCAAGCTGTGCATCAGGCAGTGATGTTGCTTCTTCTTCACCAACAATAACCTCCATGTAAACTTCATCAGCTATTTCAGCACAACCTATATTTAGTTTTAAAGGGTATAGAAATTAATGACACTATATATGCCATTTTCCAGCTTTGCTCAATTAATTCATATTTGATTTAGTATAGTTATCCCCTAAACCAGAATCTACCAATCTATTTGTGAAAATCCAGAATCAGAACGCCAGATTCATGAAATTGCCATCAGAGTTCCCCCTCTATGTTCAAGACTACAAACTGATACATATCTCATAGGAAAGAAGCCCACTTAACTTGGTAGGGGTTGTTTCTCAGCAGGAGTAGACAAGCGGGGAGGGGCACACCTATATACCTGACTTCCTATTAATGGGGTCAATGTGCATACCAGGAGAAAGCTCTGGTGGGGAGGTTGGTGCGGTACAGGCTACACCTAGTTCTAAATAAAAATGCTTAGGATCGCATTTCAAAGAAAACTGTCCATCTATGTATCAGATCACAAGTCCATGATGTGCAATATAGTGCAAACAACAGTACACACGACAAGGGTGATTGAATTTCAGCTTGTTTGTGGACTGGTGCGCATAAAATAATCATAGAACAATATAGAGATAAAATCCCTTCATGTTCTCAAGTAGTTGCGGGGGGAAGAGAAATGACAAGGTTACTTTCTTAGCAACACAAAAATATAATTCTTACTAATATCTTCATCCTCCTGAGAGGAATCTTTAACAGCCATATAAACCATCTTCTCTCGCTGTACTCTGCCAACGCCTCCTTGCTCTAGAACTCCAGCTACAGAATGCCCATTATGAAAGTCACTCTCTGTTACAATTTCTGTTCCACCTTGAAGAGAAGTAATTTTTATTTGATAACATTTTGATAGGAACAGTAAAATGTTTCATTTCTTTTCTGTATGCTTGATGAAATAACAAGACAACTGTCAGGGGGGGCAAGACAGCACGGTGGGACAGCATTTTAATTTCCATTTAGCATGACAAATTGTCATGGTTTGGACATATGGGGGAAAGGGGTTGGTTCTGGAAGTTGAGTGAGATAGCCAAGGCAGAAGCTGGGGGTGCTTCAAGCTATATGTAATCTATGGGCAGAGTTTTCATGGTTTTGTTTTGGTATCTTAGTTATTTTAGATTTCCTTATGAAAGACAATGGAAGGAATTTAATTGGAAACCACTATGAAGAAGTATTTGTTTTACACAATGTAGGCAACTGGATTTTGTAAACACTACAAACTAGCAACACCAGAAGTTGTGATACTTACCTATTTCCACATCATCCTCAGCTTCAGCTTTAAATATGTAAACTTTAATGACTTCAGAACCAAAACCATCATCTTTAGATACATCATCATGTGAAACCTCAGTGCTGATTTTTAAAGGTGTGTTTCCAATATGGTCTAGCTTTTCCCCAACATCATCCACTATAAAAAACAAACAACAATAAAAACCAGTTAGAAGGAAGCAGGAAGCAAGTATTAGCAATGTTGCTCAATTGTTCTTAGCTCATTCATGCAAAATGCAACATGATTTGCAATAAAAAGCTGGTATACAGACCAATCACCTTACTTTTCCTGTTTTGTGAATATTTTACATATGAATAGATTTGTTTTATTTTACTGTTTTAATAAATCTCACCACCAAAAATTACAAGCACACTGTAGAATCGTGTCTGTTACATTATAATGTCTGATTAAGCAACAAATAACCCAGAATTGTTTTGTATTGCTGTCCCTTTCTCCCTTCACACACACACACACACAGGATTAAATGGTAGGTTTGTCCAATTTTAAAAAGGAAATTAACACAGTATCTATTTTCTTTGCAAGATATCAAAATATCAAACAAATCCAAGATGTAGCTTGCTTTCCAGAGTATAGCATTCGGAAAAATGACAGAGTGACAGAACAACAGTATAAAATGTTAGTGAGTCACCCTGTAAGGGTGATGTAAGACTCCAGGAAAGATGTAACACTTCAGATTTATAGATCAGAACAGGATAGCATTATCACTCCAATATACCCCTTCCCAACAGGAATTATTAAACTCATGCCAAACTAACCGTAACCATGGTTGGCCTAATGAGGGTTCTTTCTAGATATTGATCCATATGAGATATTGATCCATATGAGTTGTATTCAACTAAGTCCTACTCAGAATAGACCCACTAAAATTATGTATGTTAACTTCAATGGGTCTACCCTGAGTAAGACTGGTGTTGAATGCCACATTATATCTTGTTTAACTATGAACTATGCTTCAGGCCAGTGCCAATGTGTGTCCTAACCGGAGTTAGACTTACAGTGCAAGCGCAGGAAGAATGAAAGAAAGCATGTGATATGGCCCTGCTTCTCATCTCTTAATCATGATTTAAGAGATTTGGAACATTACTTCTACAGGTATATTGGGCTTAATTCTGAACTCATAAACAACAGCTGCATACCAATTATTCCCTTTCAATACTATGAGCAGTATCATCAAGTCAAAGTGCTTTGAACTAACAAAATTCAGTATAATTTCTTTTGCTGGAACTTGGAATTAAATGCCCAATGACACCTCTCTGCAATTGGTCAGCAATAGGCAAATAGGGCTCATTTTCACATAATACATATTTACATGTACTAATGATACATAACACTTGAATTTAACAGTGCAAATTTGTGTGTGTTCATATTGCCTGTGCTGGATGTCATTTAATGATACCTGCTAAACAGCAGCAGTATTTGGTGCCATTGATGAAAGTGGTATTTCAGAAATCTGTGAATGAATCAGAACACTGCTGGAACAACTGAAGACACAACTAAATAAAAATAAAAAACCTAAGCACTGTTTTTCTTTTTAAATTTATCAGTAATGCTATGGTGAATCATTTTTTTAAAAAAAAAAATCCTTGACTGAAGAGTTATTTTTAAATGGGTGCTTGGTTGTTGTTGTTTTGGCAAAATGGGCATTATCCATCCCTCCTTATGCAACTTGCTTGTGTGAGAGGGCATCTCTGTGGCATAGAGTAGCCTTTGGTCCTCAGATTTTGGAATGCAATCTCTATAATCCCTAGCCAGCATGACCAGTGGCTGGGGATGATGAGGACTGCAGTCTAACATCTGGACTCAAGGCTGAGAAGTTTGGCAAGCGTAATGGGAGCCTTTTTCTTCCATCAACTCACAGTTAGGTGTGCATGCTGAAAACTTGGGGGATTGCCTCCAATATGCACAAGAAGGGAAGATCGTGCCACCAGCACAAAATAAAGTTGTTCTTTCAAACATATGGTTAATAAATACATCCTTAACTACTCACTTAATGGAGAACCTAATCCCAGATTGGAACAATGAACATTTTATTCTTCTATAATAGTCCCTTGTTTTTAAAATGAAAAGTATTTATTCTTCTTTTTAAAATTTCATGGATCAGTATAATCAGTAAACCTATGCCACAGTGGGATTTTAAAAAGGCTATATTCTCTATAGAGAATATTGGTGATAAAAAGTAATGTGTAAATGCTTGTGGCTAGAAAGCCTAAGAATTTCAGACTATTCATTAACAGTGAAGCAATAATTCCGCAATCATAAGATATGTACTCAAATGTCAAAATTAAAAGATGGCAAGCATGCATAAAATGTGACATTTTGGAAGATAACATTAGTGCCTTGCCTATTGTTTTTTTCCTTCCTTCTGTTTCCTTCTTTCAAGGTTCTGGTTGAAAAACCCCATTTGATGCAGAACAGCCCAGTTCTGCAAATTCTCATGCACTGGTTTAATTTTAGTCATCAAAAATAATTCCCGGAGAACAAGTATAAAGCAATAAGAACATAAATGTAAATCATAAGACAAAGAATGCCAAAAAAATCCAAAGTTCCTGAAATGCTAAATGCAAAGGAATAAGCAAAAACAAAATGACAATGCTTAATCTCTAGCTGAGAAAAAAAGTGAAGAAAAATGGCCAGGCACACTTCTAGAGAATTTTTGTGAAATGAACCAGTCTAGTTGCTCCTACCTGTTGGTGTTCTTAGCCAATGAGTGAAGTCAGAGCTGTGACTGATGAGTTGTTTGGACACCAGGCAACATAACTGCTGTTTCACCCTCCACTTTAGTATTTTTCTTACTTCTGTCTTATTTGCTAGTCCTTGGATCCACACAACTGCTGTTCTGTTTTGTTTTGCTGCCTGCCAGCCACACAGAGCAATATGCAGGCAGCCACTTGAACTGCTTAAAAAATATGTGTGTTGGGAGTAGAAGAAGCAACTCCTCAATAACTGCCTGTGGGCCATATGGAACAACTTCTTGAAAATGTGAGGAAAGAAATATGGCAATCCTGCTGATGCCGCACTGTTTTTGTTTTGCTGCCTCCTGGGACATGCAGCAGACAGCTGCTTGAGAGGCCTCCACTGACTGAATACAGGCATGGGTGTGGATATGGTAACCCTTTTCTTGTTTCTGCTGCATGCCTTCCAACATGGACTGTCCCAAGGTTTTGGGGTGGACTCATTGCAGAGGTATCATAACAACAATAAATTAATTTTAGCTTTCCCAAATTGTGGGAGTGGTAATGCTGAGTCATTATCACCACATTTTTCCTGATTGTTTCCATGTTTTTGTTGGCGGGCGGGGGGGCGGCATTTCAGAGGCATCATTATCACCATGAACTTTTCCTCCTGTGTGGTGCCTAGCAGGGATTGTTCCCAATATATTTTCACAAGGTAGTGTTTCATGCAAAGGCAGAAACATTACTATTATCATCTCCTCATACAGCCCTAATTTTGAAAAAAAAACACCTTATAAATGAGTCAACCTCAAGCATTGCAATACTCTAGGGCAGTATTGTTCAATGCCTACTCTGGGGAGTTTTATATTTATTTTCTGTTATTTTCCTTGTCTTTCTATTTTTTCTATTCAATGCAGATAGCCAGAAAAGAAAAGAAAAAAGAAGAGAAGGGAAGGGAAGCGCAAAGCGAAGAAAAGAAAAGTCTTGCCAGCTAGCATCACATCTTTATTTGTGGCTATGTATGTGTATGGCTGGCTGTAGTAATTTAAAATTATTTCAGGATTCAGTTATATTTTATTTTCCAGTTCTAATCTATAGCAGCACACCAGCAACAAACAACATCCAAGACTTAATGTTTGGAAAAGTAGAAAGCTTTTCAAAACTTATTTGCTAACAAACTAATACAAAAGAATAGCCTTTTCCCCATTTTTGAAACATGTTCTATTCCTGTCTAGTTTCTTTTTCTGCTCTTTTGGAAGTGCCAGCCATTTTCTGACTGGTGCCCTTAGCACCTTCTCAAAATCCCAAATGTTCCTTCAGGCCAAAATGTTGGAAACCAGTGGTTTGCATGTCATCCAAACCAGAGAGGTGAAGGTATCTCCTCTTTATCCACCAAGGTTGTTTTACAGGTGTGGATTGTAGTTAAAGAGGAGAATTAAAAAAAGAAAGAAAGAAAAACTTTTATTGATTTTCAGAAAAGGAAATTATTAGAAAAGGAAATAATCCCCAAAAGTAAAATACCAAATATAACAATAAAACCAAAAAAGAGGTAATTACCATGTTGTATGGCTTTCATATTATTATTATTATTATTATTATTATTATTATTATTATTATTATTATTATTAAAATTCCTATACCACCCTTCATTCAAGGATCACATATGACAAAGGTGCTAACAAGGTGAGACTTTAACCACAATCCTGGGTTCTGATGACATACTAAATGAAACACTGGCTTAGATACTACTCTATGCTGAAAGGACCAAGGAGAAGCAAAGAAGGTGCAAGCTCCTCTCTTGAAACAAGCACATTTGCACAGTCCTAGTAAGCCATAATAAGGTGAATGAGGTTGCTGAATTCCTTAAAAAAAATTCTCCTCTGTGTAAGTTTCAGTGCATGACTTATGCATGAGATGAGATTAGGCATTAAGTCACTGAGTTGATGATAAAAACTGAAGTATTCCAGGGGTCAAGTGTAATTATATTCTTCACCATTTCTTGCCCATTTATCCTATATAAATGTATTCTAGCAACTAGTAACTATATGGGGTAGGGGAAGCCAGGATAAATATTCTTATTGCAAAAATACCGTATATTGCGGCGTATAAGACGACTGGGCGTATAAGACGACCCCCAACTTTTCCAGTTAAAATATAGAGTTTGAGATATACTCAACCACAGATTTTCCACCCAGCGTATAAGACGACCCCCGACTTTTGAGAAGATTTTCCTGGATTAAAAAGTAGTCTTATACGCCAGAATATACTGTAGTACCTTCAGGTAAAACATTAGTACTGTACCAGCATTATTGTAACACATAAAAAACACCTAACTTACCTCTCTTTCTTCCCAAACACATCTGTTAAAAATTGTTACCGGTAAGTCTTGCCTGAAAGGCAGCAGCATTACAATAGCCAAGATAATAATGAAGTAGTATCTTGAAATGATCATCCAAGATTCAAAGGTGTGTACCACACAACAAAATTAACATCTGCTTAACAAAGTTCTTTAAACATAGTAAAGTTTGCATCCAGTGACAAAATGTCTGCAATGCTAGGAATATTTTAATTGAATATAGTAATTTCTGCTTTTAGAACGTCTCGTGTTGCAGACAAAACACCCTTCCCTGTTCAGGTGGTTCAAGCAGTGGTGCAGTGGTACCTCGGTTTAAGAACAGTCCTGTTTAAGAATGATTCGGTTTATGAACTCCGCAAAACTGGAAGTAGTGTCCCGGTTTGCGAACTTTACCTCAGTCTAAGAATGGAATCCAAATGGTGGAAGGGCACTGGCGGCAGGAGGCCTCATTAGGGAAAGCGCACCTTGGTTTAAGAATGGTTTCGGTTTAAGAACAGACTTCCGGAACAGATTAAGTTCGTAAACCGAGGTACCACTGTACTAACATTTCTTTTGCATGCATGCTGCCTTGAAAATGTGGAACAGTGACATGGATTTAGTCACATGCAAACAGAAGAGACATTTAGGATACAGTCCTACACACAGTTACCAGAGAGTAAGCCCGACTGAACTCAAGACAGGATTACTTCTAAACAGACTTGATATTACATTGTTAAACTCTACTGAAAACAGCTGCTTGAAAAGAAAGCTTTTCAGCTGGAATCACAGGAAGTCACGAAATAACATACTGTTTCTGAAGTAGTTATCAATGTTCTGTGTCAATTTTATTTATTTAAGGTGTTTATATATTGCTTTTCGGGTAAACCTCACAAGTGGTTTACAAAAGATTAATTTATCACACTGCTGAGGTTTTTTCCCCATTTGTTAAAGCCCTTGTTACAGAGACATGTTAGAAAATATGCTTGCAAAGGTGCTTAAAATATTGGAAACAAGGGGTCAAATAAAAATGTGGCAAACGTGTTCACATTTTTCAACTCTTGCAAGGTATTTTAAGGGATGCTACCATGTGTGTGTGTGTGTGTGTAATACTTCAGACATTATAGAAATGTACTGTATCCATCAATCATAGCTTGACATCTAAGTTAATTACTTATGTCAATTCCATTCAATATGCACCCTTCAGATTCCATCCTTCTTCCTCAACAAAATATACCTAGGTTTAACAAGGAGACTTGCGCAGACATCAGCAGAATTATACAGATATGAACTAATTGAAGAAATTTCAGTTTCATGTATTAATAATCCCACAACTCTCCTCACCAAAAATTTCATTTTAAAGTAATAGCTGCAGGACTTTTACTTTCTGGTCTGGTCCACACAGTAAACCCATTAGCGGAAGAAACTGAATAAATCCTGCAAATTTCAGTTATATTGTTGCTCTCAGCACAAATAATTCCTGAAGGGATTGTTTGCAAGAGAAATTCTGCAGAAAAAGCCTGTTTACCAAAGAAGAAAAAGGGTAATATTTTCCACCTCTAACTTACCTTTGCAGCTGTTTCCAGATGTGAGGTGTTCAGATTCACTGTAGATTGCCAGCTCTCAATTCATATGATGTCTCAGTATACACTATGTTGGTGATGTCACACCCAACACAGAAGTCCATGAGACGTAGTTTTACAGTTGTGCATTTATTAAGTAAGTTTAAATTTGCTTTACAGTACCTAGTTTCTATCTCAATAGAGGCATGTATTAATAATTTTAGCAAACTATGCAGCACCATATTGCAAGTGTAGGTAACTTCTGGCCATCATACGAGATGTGGCTTAGCCACTCATACAGTGGTGCCCCGCTAGACGAAAATAATTCGTTCTACGAGTGTCTTCGTAGAGCGAATTATTCGTCTAGCGAAGCGGCAATGCAGCGCGGAGGTTTCCGCGCTGAAATTTTTTTTTTCCGTCTTGCGAGGCAGCCCCATTGACATTTTCGTCTTGCGGGGCAGCCTTCCGCTAGCGAATGCCGTTCGTCTAGCGAGTTTTTCGTCTAGTGAGGCATTCGTCTAGCGGGGCACCACTGTATTATGGCTCAAAGAATAATTTCTGAACATGTGGTCTACAGCATGACCCACAATGTGATTCTAAACATTGCTTGTAAGAAATCCCACTACCATTCCAGACTGCTGTGGTGACATTACTAGGGGTGGTGGAATTCTATTAGAATTAAGGCTGCCTTGCCAAGGCATGGCACCAAGAAAAAGTTGCCAATCCCTGCTATACTGTAGTAAGCAATAAGAATAAGATTGGACCCTGTTATTACTAGTTGTTTTATGTTTTTATATTTTTTTACTGTTTTCATGTCTGCATTTTTGTACACCACTTAGAGACTTTCAATTTTAAGTGGTTTAGAAATTGTTTTAAATAAAATAAATAATAGATTTTTGAAAGAAGCTGTGGTGGAATATTACGGTACCCCTAAAAAATAGCTGCAGTGGGTAGCATAGGATCACCAGTACTGTGCATGCAGGGCCATCATATGGATCAAGAGCTAGCAATCCACTGTGGGTGTTTGAACATCACAAACATAAAAAAACAAAAACAAAAAGATGTTTCATTATTTGTGTGGGGTTTTCTTTAGCTTAAACAAACTGATGTCTTCCTTGTAACAGTTGTCATGCTTTTTAGTTTCCCACAGCAAAATCAACAAAGGAGTCTTGGCGGCACCTTAAGGGCAACACACACAAACATCTCTCTAGCTCAGAAAACCCTGCATGCATCTGATGAAGTGGGTCATAATCCACAGAAGCTCATGTCATGGTAATTTTGTAAGTCTTTAAAGATGCCACAAATCTGTTGTTCTTACTATCTGATCTTCAATTCATGTACCTTGGAAGTTGAACGGAATCCGTTCCAGAAGCCTGTTTTGACTTCCAAAACGTTCAGAAACCAAAGCATGGCTTCTGATTGGCTGCAGGAAGCTCCTGCAGCCAATCAGAAGCCCCGTAAGATGTTCAGGTTCCAAATAATGTTCACAAACTGGAACACCCACTTCTGGGTATGCAGCATTCGGGAGCAAAAATGTTAGACTTGCAAGGCGTTTGGGATCCAAGGTACGACTGTATTGCCACTAATTCCCTTAACTGCCAATTATAAAATTAGTTTTGTTGTTGTTGTTTGTTTAAAAAAATAACCTTTAAAAATGTCTACTTATTTAACATTAAAGTATTCCATTTGGAAATGTGTTCTAAAGATCGCAAAGAATTGAAGTGTTATATGTGCACTGCTATGGAAGGTTTTTTTGTTTTGTTTTTGAAGATTCTTTCATAAGAATTGTTATTTTAAGTCCTCCCAACCATGGTTCCCAGAATATATATACTTTAGAATGTTGTACTGTTCCCATAAACCTCTTTAACCGTGAAAACAAAATCTCACTGTATTCTATCCAATCATGTTCTTCTGCTGATAGAAGGCTCTTTGATCTAAGAGGTTTGTGTTAGCAGAAAGGGAAGGTAGAATTTCTTTTCTCAAATTCTCTTTCCTCTGCAACTCCTCCAAAATCTGCTCAAGAGAGCTGGGGAACCCTTTGGAACAGTGAAGTAGGAAGTGTGAATAATTGCAGGAGAAAGGGGAATTTGCAGAAATTTCTATTTTGGCTCATGGAAGCTTCTTCTCAATCCAACAGTATTCTATAAGCAGAGGGGTACGACTGGATAAAGATTTATGTACACTAGCCACCTACCGCTACTAACCAGAAACCATATTTAAGCAGTATTGACTATTTTACGGTCGTAATGCTATTTCTTCCAAAATTTTATTGGGAAAATTATATTCAAACTGACAACCAATTATACTTCATAACCTCTCATCACCGGATCACTTCTAGTCTGAACAGACTCAAATGTCATATAAACCTTAACTTACAAGATATCATTAAGTAGTCTTCAGATGTGCTCTTGCCATCATCATCATCTTCAGTCTTTATAGTAACTGTAGAACCAGGAACAGTGCCAGCTGCCTGAATCACAGTTTCTGTATCTGAATTGGTTACAAGAACCTCTTCTGAAACCATTGTGGGAGAATCTGCTCCTGACACAGAATCTTGTACCACATGTTCCAAATGTCCATCAGGGCCCGTAACAAGATCAGCCACAAAAACCTGATCAGGAACTCTAACAGTTTCTGTTATTAGATCTGAAGTCAAAACATGATCACTGGTATCTAGAGCTTCTTCAATAGCTACATCAGCTTCCAATACAGATTCGGGAACTATCACCCCTTCTGTGACAACATCGGTTTCGGTTATGATATCAGGTCCTTGGACAACTTCAGCCGCTAAGCCATGATCAAGAGTTATTCCATCATCTGTGACAACATCGGAAACGAGTACAGCTTCAGGAACTGACACAACAATATGATCTCCATCAATGTGAGCAGTACCAGCCATTCCAGCCACTATGAAACAATTGTAAATGAGATAAAGTATTAATTGATGTATTGCTGCAGCACAATACTATGCATCTAAGAAATACATAGAATGAATGCAGTCAAACTACAGTACTCTCCTACCTTTCATTACATTTAATTTTAGTTTAAGGAGGGCATATTAGGAGAGTGCTCTGTAGTTGAGCTATCCTCCCCTTAGGTAGGATAGGTGACAGTAGCTCATGTGACGCCTGGTCTTCAGAAGGGGAGGGGAGGTTTTGCTGGCAAATCTTTGATAACCATATTCAGAAAAAAATGGTGACATTCAATCATGTCTGCTTGCTTGTGCAACAAAATTCCACTACCACAATGCCGTTTTTGGTTTCTATTCTCCAGCACCCAAGATCTGCTCTGAAGAGTCATCCAACCCTCTGGATCATATTTTGGGTGCACATGAAGACTGCAGAGTGAGGAGACAAAAGAGAAATCCCACTACAAGAGCAGACATCCTCTTGTGCTATCCTAGATATCACCCAATGCTTAAGGAATTCAATGAAGAATAGAATAGAATAGAATTTTATTTACGGCCATAGGCCCAAACAAGTAAAAAAACAAAACATAGGTAACAACTTGTGCAAATTCAATGAAGTTGTTCAAGTATATCATTATGCAATTTTGTTCAACTTTGGCAAATATTTGTGCTATAGTACACCACCACCTACTACAGATTAAAAATCAGTACATTCAAATAATTTACCTCTGAGTATACATGCTTAGGTTGTTATAGAGCAATTCTATACACAAGAAGCTGGTGTAAAGCAAGCGTTAACCCTATGAAAAGTTACACCAGATTCAAATGCTATTCAGGAGCACCGTTACTGCCCTAAGTCTGGCAGAGAGAAAACAAGCCTTACAAATATTTTTTTAAGATACAGTACATTTTTGCTGGCTTGACTTAAGCCCGATCACATGACCAAGCTGAACAGGTTAAGATCCAGCCAAAGCCTCTCGTAATTCTGCACACACCATGTTACTTTTGCAGGACTTATGCCAGCTTAAGATCCACTGGGCTCAGGTGAGTCAGTTGAGTTACAGCCGAGTTGGGATGGGGGAGATAAACTGGTGTGCAAAGAATGAGAGAATTAAGCCAGCATAACCCAGCTGTGCTAGAATCTCCCAGATGAGCTGAAGATTTGATGGATCCTAACCCGCTCCTCTTGGCAGATCTTGCTATAGAATTGCTCCCTTAGTATATGGAATAAAGGTAAAGGTAAAGGGACCCCTGACCATTAGGTCCAGTTGTGTCCGACTCTGGGATTGCGGTGCTCATCTCGTGTTACTGTCCGAGGGAGCTGGCGTACAGCTTCCAGGTCATGTTGCCAGCATGACTAAGCCGCTTCTGGCAAACCAGAGCAGCGCACGGAAATGCCGTTTACCTTCCTGCCAGAGCGGTACCTATTTATCTACTTGCACTTTTGACATGCTTTCGAACTGCTAGGTTGGCAGGAGCAGGGACAGAGCAACAGGAGCTCACCCCATCACGGGGATTCGAACCGCCGACCTTCTGATCAGCAAGCCCTAGGCTCTGTGGTTTAACCCACAGCGCCACCCGCGTTCCTCTAGTATATGGAATACAACTAATTAAAAAATAATTTTAACTCTCTACTGCCATCTAATATTGCGGTTTCCATTATTTCAAAAATTAAATACAAGAATATTATAAACAATTGTTTTGGTAATATTTTTGCAAGCTCAATGTAAATATATAGTGTGTACTGCAGTCCATACACATCCCCCATGCCTCTGGTCTACTAAGGCAGCAAGCCAGCAATACTGCTACACAGAAGAGGTAGCCAAAAGTGTCAACCACCTACTGTGCTATAGCTACTCTCAGGCTCCTGTCCTACTATCTATGCCATGTTTTGCACCCATGCCAGAGGTTATTCATTCATTATATACAGCAGGTGATTACTAAACAGTCAAGTTAAAAATAAAAGTTTGTTGTTGTTTTACCAAAATCTTGCATAATCATAGTGTGAGGCATTTTGGACTCCTGTGTCTGCAACCCAAGACTTCCACCACCTGGATCCATAATCCTCTATGCTCATTCAAGAACTGAGGAAAGAAAGTGAATAGAAATTACTACTTGTAGTAACATAACTATCTTAGAATGCGTTTCTTACAGAATTCAATGCACATATATTTAGCAAGTGCATGTGTGCATCTTCTTCTTACTAGACTTTACAACAAGAGCAAATATCAGCATGACTACCCAGCCTCTCCTGGTAGGGCAGGGGAGATAAAATAATGAATACATATATTTTGTGCTTTGACAGCTAAGGATTTTTGCTGCAGTTTTTGCACATTTATAGAGTGTGAAATAGTAAAGAGTCATGCAACAGGTGTGTAAGGCTACTGGGACAAGTCTGCAGCAATATTTTTACCACCACATAACAAGGACCATTTCAGGTTCTCTGTCCATAAACATACCTGCATATTATGATTTTTAAATAAAAGCTGCAATTTCAAAACTTAATTATTATGAAAACCCATTACATATCAGCACATACAATACTACTACATCATTCCAGTTTTTCATGGGACTGATTCATCTTATATTTTTATATTTAAAGATTCTTTGCTAAATAGTGAATTCAAAATATTAAAAATGTTCTGGGTTTTGTCTTTGAAGAAAAAATGAAATCACACCAATGAATATCTTGCCTTTTTATTTTAATTTTGGAGCTTTTAAAGGATTTTTTTTCATAATACATAATAAAAATAAGAACAAAGACAAACAAATTCACCCTCCCGCAACACATTTAAAACACCATCGGGTGTCTTATCAGCCATAGGCTTGGCTGGAGAGGAACGTTTTCGCCTGCAGCTTAAGGTGTCTAACAAAGATGCCAGCCAAACCTTCCTGAGGAGAGCATGCCAGAAATGGAGAGCCACTGCAGAAATGGCCCGTTCTTGTGTTGCCACCATGTGGACCTCTTGTGGAGGAGGCATACAAAAAAGGGTGTCAGATTATCATCTCAGGGTAAGGGTAGGTTCACATAGAGGCACTTTTTGAGGTACTACAATTGGTGGTATTTGACGCCAAATAAACTGTCTACAATGTATAAGAGCATGTCAAGCAAATCTTGGAAATACTGGAGGGTTATTTTTATGTATGTGGCAGACATGTGAAAAAGCTATGAGATTTGGGGAAATGATATACAGTGGTGCCCCGCTAGACGAAAATAATTTGTTCTACAAATCTTTTCGTCTAGTGGTTTTTTCGTCTAGCAAAGCGGCAATGTAAACTGCAGTTTTCACTAGACAAAAAAAAACCCGAAAAAAATTCGTCTTGCGAGGCAGCCCCATACTTTTTCGTCTTGCGGGGCAGCCTCCCGCTAGACGAATGCCTTCGTCTGGCGAGTTTTTCGTCTAGCGAGGCATTCGTCTAGCGGGGCACCACTGTATAATGAAAGGAAGATGTTAAAATTGGCAATCCCCCCCCCAAAAAAAACACCTGAGGCTTTTCTTCTAGAGATATTAGGGGGAAATGTCCCAAAGAATATGATTAAATTATTTATGTGCACAATGACAGCTGCCAGAATCCTATATGTACACAACTGGAAGGAAGAAAAAGTCCCAATCAAAGAGGAATGGGTTGCAAACCTAAAGGACTATGCAGAACTGGTGAAGTTGAGAGTGAGAGACCAAAGTGACCAACTTTTTATTGAAGAATAGAAACCCTTTTTGCAATATTTGAGAAAGAGCTATAGTCAAATAAAATTATGGGCAGGATGTGAACTATGTGCAGTGGATTGAGAATGACAATAAATGTAACAAAGGAAACATGTATTAGATATAGTTTGACATATAACAGAATATAGGTGGGAATAAAAACATCAGGGAGGTAAGGGTGGGAAGTCACCTTGTTCATTTTGCAAGAGAAACATATCTTGAATTTGAAGTTAATGTGTTTAAGATTTTAAAATTGAATAAAATGTATTATTACATAAAAAGGAGTATGTAGCACCTCACACAGGTATGAATCAACACATGGTATATCCCTCAGCATTGTTAACATTTGTGCCTATGTTCACCAGAATCCCGTCCGCCCAGACAGTGCCTGAATTAGACAAACTGGAATCTTCTTGATTGCCCTACCCTTCCTTTCTAATCATCCTTTAGTCATGGTGGGTCAGTGTGAGAAAAAGGATGGCATAGATGGTCCAGTCAAACAGGGCTCTTCTCTTACATTTTACTAACCATGCTCTAACCTTGTGGAACAGAAAGTGGCAACCTGCCTTAGGCTGAATAATAAAGACTTCAATTCGTTGCCCACATCCCAAGGAGTAAATTGGGGGAATCGAAGATGATATCAGCTATGTGATTTCAGGGGCTTATGACATATTCATTTATACCATAACCTTCTGACCATGCACACAAAGGATAATTTCCCCTTATCTTCCAACAAAGCATGTTTACAGGTAAAATTAACTGAGCAGGGCCTGAATAGCCTGGTTCAGTACTGTATGAAAAGGAGTGCCACCTCAGAGGAGTGCCCAATCTAGCAGATTAGGACAAGAGTTCCCTACCTGTGTGAGAAAGTGAGTCTGTGTTGCTTCATTTTTGTATGTGAGAAGAGTGTATGACAGTGACAGGAGACCCACCAAAAGTCATATTCACGAGGCTCAGAAAAACCTGGAGCTAGCCCTGGTTCAATGGGGGCTTGCTCCTAAGAAATGTTCACAGCAAGGGTAGGCAAATCTTTCAGTTAAAGGGCCACATCTGGGTACTAAAATTGCATGGTGGGCAATAAATAGCACTGCAAGCATTCCACTCATGAGGGATCCATCTTTTTGCAAGGCATAGAGTCCATCCTGGGCAAGACCACATCCCTGTCAACAGCAGTAACTGTGAGTCACTCAGCTGTTAGGCAGCAAATGTTTGCAGGTAGCTTTTTGTTTTGTTTTTTAAGTGGCTGCTGCAGTTGCAATTGTCTCGCCCACCACTCTCCCAACCAACACAGCAGATGAGCCAAGCAGCACTAAGTCAGCAGAGCTACCAATAGGCATTTAATAATAATAATAATAATAATAATAATAATAATAATAATAATAATAATAATTTATTACTTATACCCTGCCCATCTGGTGCGGTTTCCCCAGCCACTCTGGGTGGCTTCCAACAAGAGATTAAAAATACATTAAAACATCAGTCATTAAAAACTTCCCTAAACAGGACTGCCTTCAGATGTCTTCTAAACATCAGGTAGTTGTTTATTTCTTCTTAAAGTGTGGAATTACAGATACTAATAAAGAAACACCTAAATTTTGTACAATTATTTTGTACAACCAGACATTTTGTACAATTAAATATAAATGGAAATGTCCAGGACAAACATATATTGAAAAGGACTTGACCTACCCCATGAAGACTGTGGATGCAAAATTATACTTCCCCAGGTAAAAATAAACTATGTTTGCTTGCAGCAAGAAATCTAGGTCTACAGCCCTACTCAATGTCAGCTGCACTTATTTCCCACAGCAAAAAAATAAAATAAAAAATAAAAATCTGTTGCAGCGGAACACAACATCAGATGTTTTTAATCATATGCATCCGATGAAGTAGGCTCTAGTCCATTGAAGCTTATAGCATAAATCTGCCGCATTTTAAGGAAGTCAAAAGATTGGGTTGGGATTTTTTCTGAATCGTTTCCCAGTAAACCCGAACAGGCTAAGCTCTGCAAATCTAAAGCACACAGGCGAGCGAGTTCCAACTGAACTTAAAAATAAACATGCAGAGGAGATCGGACTGCTTATGAGAATAAAAAACACATGTTCGAGACCAAGGCGCGTAGCTTTGCCACCTAAATTTTTATGTTTCATTTCTAAAAGGCTTCTAGCTTGCTATTCCTCAGCACGCAACAGACGGCTGGGGAAATGCGCGTGCATGGGGCGGAGACGCGCATACTATATACAAACACACACAAAAACACACACACAACCCTCCTCTTCCTCTCGCTTCCAATCAGCGCCCGTGATGAGCAAACAATAAAGCGGCGCTTTGGAGCCCGAGTCGGGCAAAAGGGGGTGGGGTTGTACCCATCCTTCCCCGGGGCGGTGTTGCGCGGCCGAGCGAGGGCAGGGAGCCAGCGGTGGTGCCTAGCGCGGGGCCCGAGAGGAAGCACGGCAACGAGGGGGCCCATCGGCTGTGGGAGACAAAATACTCTCTCTGGGAAGGCGGGAGGCGGTTTCCACCAGGGACAGCTCCCCTAGCAGGAGCTGCGAGGTGGGAAAGCAACGTTTTCCCCGCATCGCCGGGCCTCGTCTTCACCCGACTGCCGCCGCTTCCTTCTCTCTCTCTCTCTCTCCCCCCCCCCCGCTTTCTGTCGCGCTTCTACGTTCCGCGGCACTATGAGGCGCAAGAGGGAGGACGGTTTGTCTGATGCTACAGCCGCTGGGTGTCAGTGAGAAGAGTTCGCGGGCGGGCGGGTGTGTATGTGTGTGTGTTTTAAGGAGCTTCTGTAAGGTGGAGGGGGACGAGGGCCTCTGCCGAGCTGCGCTTCTCTGCTGCAAAGGGCGCCATTTTGTTTTCCGCCATTTTTCCGGCCGCCTTCGGGCCCGGCCACAGCCCCGGCCGAGCAGTATGCGGAGGGGGAGAAGCCCGAGCATTCGCTCGCGGCCGTCTGGCTGTGAGGCGCGAGCCGGTTCATACGCTTCGTATTTTTGCTTCGTTCGTTTTTTAAAATTAAAAAAGCGGTTGTTGAGATGAGCGGCCCTGTAGGCCTCGGGGCGCGGCCTGCTCCGGGGCCTAAGCGGCCTGGCGCCTCCTCCCCCGCCGCCTCCCCGTTTTTTAAAAAATAAAATCGAATTTATGCTCAATTCCCTTGTCGCGGCTGAGCGCACATCCCCTTCCCCGCTTCCCCCCACACCGCCGTCGCTCTCCTCCTCACCTTCGCTTGGCGGGCTCGGGCCCGAGCGGGTGGGGAGTGCAGGCCCGAGGACCCGGCCGCCTCGGCTGTCGCTTTTCGGGGCCTGGCATTCGGGGTCCGCCAGGTCCGAGGCCTGCACCAATCACAGGCTAGGGCTAGGAAACGGCAGGCGGGAGGGAGCGCGCGCGGCCTGCTCACTCACAAACTCACTCCCCCCTCCTTTGCTCTTCACCCTCGCCCCCCCCCCCACGCAACCACCAGCAGTCTCGCGACCAGCCGTTGCTGGAACACGTCACCCAGGCGCAAGCATCAACCGCGCGCACTCGCGCGCCCCCCTCAACTTGTTTAACCCCCCCATCTCTCTCATCTTTTGAGACCCTGCCGCCGCCGGCGGTGTCCAGAGCATGCGTAGCAAAAGCGAATGAGGCTTTCTATATGCCAGTACTTTCCTTGCCATTAGTTGGCGCGGGGGGGGGGAGCCCAAGCAAAACAAAAGCCAGTCGAGAGGCTCCCTGGATTGACTGCAGTGACGGGGGAGGGGGGATCACGGCCATCGAAGATGCGCGAGCGCTCAATGGTCCGTCGCCTCACGCCATTGCTGTCCAGAAAGGAGAGAGGATGTCGTCTTGATACCCCAGAAAAATAAATGAAGATGGAAAATAACCGACCTAATTTTTTTTGGGGGGGGGGGTGCGGACGGCAGGAGTTCTGATCTCGAAACCCGCCCCCGTCAAAAAAAACACGGAAACTTAACAGGTCATTTTCAGCACCGTTACAATAAACGAGAACTGAATTTGGTACCTCAAAACGCGTCGAATGGTTATTTCAAAGAGGCAATAAAAGACATGGCAGGTGTGTGCCCCCCCCCCCCAAAAAAACCCTACACAACTTGAGTTTCTCTACCGTTCTTTTTTTCTCATGTACAAATCGTAATTCTTGCTCCCCCAACTCGTTTTTAAACGTTCGCCACGGTTGTATCTGGCCAGCCCTTTCTTTAAGGAATCTTTTGTCCCCCTCGGCGGTTGGCAAAGAGGTTGCGGCTGCCATCCTAACCAAGGGCTACTGGGAGTAAGCCTTGTGGAACCCAGTGGGCTTGCTTTTTAAGTCTCCAAGCCTTCGGATCGCACCCCAAGCCTCGCTGAATATTCAGCTGGGCTTGCTTCGGACGCATACGATGGCGTTGTTGCTCTCCTTTATCGGAGAGTTTCCCATTTGCAGATAGGAAACAGCTGATCACCCTGAACCCAGAGTATTTTAGGCTGTAATCCTCGACACACTAAGTACGTTCTATTGAGATCAAAGAATAAAGTTGGGAGGAACCCCAAAGGTCATCTAGTCCAACTAAACAACTGTGACAGATGGCCATCCAAACTGCTTATAAACCTGCAATGAAGGAGACTCTGACCAACTTCTGAAAGCTTTTGCCATCATAAAGTTCTTCCTAATATTTAATCAAGAGTGTCTTGTAACTTGAATCTGTTGGACAGGAGCAGGAGAAAACAAAGCTTGCGCCAAAAATCCAAATAATGCTTTCAAAAATCTGATCTGCATTGAACAAGTACTTTGTCCTGAATATCCCACCAATGGAAAACATCAAGAGGGAAAAAAAACCCTACTTTCTCACACAGTGCACAATTTTATGTACCTCTACATGCCCCCATTTACCTTTTTTCTGAACTAAAAAGCCCTAAACACAACCTTTACTCATATAGGAGTTTCTCTAGCCATCAACAGTTAGCATGATTGGGAATGGTTCAAAGATCCACACCACAGTATGTGGTCTACTAGCAAGACTCCCCTGGAACTGCTATAGAGACAGACTCGCTGAAGGGGGGGGGGATCCATGGAGAATATCCAAAACCAGGACTCAAGACTCATAATCTGGATAAGGAATATGGTGATACAATCAAGCTCAGCACATACCATGCCAAATCCTGTCCAATGCTCCAATTTTTATTGGATCCCCGGCAAAGTTCAATTTTGCTCTGAAGTAGCCAAGTGAAACTAGGTAAAGCTAACACAATTTTTAAAAACCTCAGTGACAACTGAATGTAACTGAAACACATTATACATTACTTGATACACAAAGCTTAATAGAAATGAAAATTGTAAATGATATTAAATAGTATTTTGAATGATACAAAATTCATATAGAAAATGGAAACAATGGATATGATTGGCATATGGGTTGAAAAGTAGCATTGACAAAGCAATTAAAGTAATGCAATTCCTATACCTGCAGCAAATCTAGTTGTGAAATAATTTGAAGTTCCTAGCATATTAGAGCAGTAAAAATTCACTTACCAAACGTAGACCAGGCCCTGTCCTTAGCACAAGCAATGCACACAAAGCAAGGCAGATATCAGCAAGAAGAAAGAAGAATACAGCTGTCACCTGCTTCACTCCAAAAAAGTTAAAGGGACGAGGGCAAGAACTGGGTTTCTTTTTAATTGTGGAGCAGGGGGGGTTGGACCTTCCCACCAGTTTCACTGTTCATAGGGGTGGACCAACATAAAACCCATATGAATGAGCAAATGGGAACCTGGTTGTATAAGAAGTCCCCCTACGCAATAACCTTTGTGAAACTTGCAGAGTTGGCTTGAAAAAAGTGTTATGCCCCCACATTGTTTGGGTTACATGGCTGCTTTTCCACCACTCTAATCAGGTTGTGCTGCCAAGGTCTTCGTGAGCTTTTTATCAGAAGCAGCAAAAGTGTGCACAGATCCAAGCAGCTTCCACAGGAAAGACACAGACTAGCATAGAATAATCCATATTGATCCACCATGGCTTATCTACTGTGTGCATAAAATACACCTTAACTTCTGGTTGTGATGCATATGGAGGTCCAGTAGGGCCTGGATTAACAGCCCTGATAACCTGTTAGGCTAAGGCCTAACATGGATAGCACAACCTATTGGATCAAATTTTCTGATCCATATTCAGTGAGCAACACAAAAGAACATACTGGTAACCACTCTCTGAAATATTTAGCATCAGAACGTCTGCATCAAAATACAAACAACCTGAAAGCTTTCAAATGAACACATTTTACAAGGTGAAGATAAAGGTAAAAATCAAAGAATGAACACCATGAAAATGAAATAAATTACTGGATCCAGGGTCTAGGAGGCACTGGTGCCCAATCTCACTTATGACTATATTGCCAAAAGCCCAGTTCTGGAAGCAGGATTGGTGTTAAATTATACAGAGTACATTCAGTCTGATATCTAAGAAAGTGCTTGTTGCATTTTGCAAAATATTCAGATCAATCCCATCCCCATTGCAAACAATGCAGTCCCAATGGACCTTTCCAAACTGCTTCTACTGGTTGACCAAGCATGGGGCAAACTGATCCTTTATTAGCTTCCAGGCCTTGTAACCCATTTGTCTTAATAGCATATCACATACCCTTCAAGTGTCCCAATTTTCCAGGGTCACTCCCAGAATTCTGGAAGCCATCCTGGCTTCTGATTTGATCCTGGAATATCCTTGTTTCTCCCACCAGTGATGCTGCTACCAAGATTGGGGAGGAGGATGAGCCAGCTCTTCTCCCAAGCAACAGTGGCGGCAGCAGCTGTGAGGGAGCACCCTGTTGCCTCTCCATGGCCACTGCTGGCTTCCTCCCTTGGGCAGTTCATAGCAGTTGCTGGAGAGTGGAGGAGGAGGAGGAGGAGGAGGAGGAGGAGGAGGAGGAGGAGGAGGAGGAGGAGAAGAAGAAGAAGAAGAAGAAGAAGAAGAAGAAGAAGAAGAAGAAGAAGAAGAAGAAGAAGAAGAAGAAGAAGAAGAAATAACAGAACAAATAACACTAGCCCGAGGTACAAGACAAGGATGTCCCCTTTCCCCAGTTTTATTTGTACAGTATTGGTCATTGAAACTCTGGCCATTGTAATTAGAGAAAATGGAAACAGAAAATGAATAAACAATAATGGAAAAGGGAAAATAAGCTTATTTGCAGATGACACCTTGCTAACAATCGAAGATTAGTTGGTAATAGGTATGCAGGTAATAGAGGCACATTTGAATTCTTTTTTTTTTTTTTTGAGAAATAACAGGGTTGCAAATTAATTGGTCCAAATTAAAGATGATGATATTTAAGTATGATGAAGATGAAAAACAATTTTTTGAAGGAAATAAAAATAGATATAAAATTAAGAAATGTAATAAAGTACTTGGAAATAAATATAACAAAAATTTAGAACAAGAAAATCTTAACAAATTAAAGAGGGAATTTAAGGAAATGCTGGAGGAATATAATAAAATTAAGCTTTCATGATTTGAAATAATAGCGATAATTAAAATGAAAATTTTGTCTAGAATAATATTTTTTATTTAGATGTTACCAAATAAGATATTGGAGACAGTGCTAAAGGGTTGGCAAAGTATGATTAATAAATTTTGTAATGGGGATAAGAAACAGAATTTTTACAAGAAGATGGTATAAACCCCAGAAAACAGGTGGATTGGGTCTCCCCAACATAAAGTTATAATATATAGCAAATCAGTTAAGATTCATCATAGATGGGATAGCAGAACAAGGAGAGTTAGAATGGTTAGAGAGTGGTACACAGGAAATGAAGGAGAAGTTAGTGAATATATATTTTTAATCAAACCAAACAGGCAATGGTGGCAGAATATTGAAAATCCTTTACTAAGAAACATCATTGAGATATGGCCAAAATGTAAAGGAAAATTGATACCAGCAAATTCCCCACTAACTCCAGTGTGGATGATAGAAGACTTCCCAGTAAATTTAAAAAAGGAGATTGAAAAAGAAGTGAAAGAGAAGAAAATACAAGAAAGGAATGGGTGCAGAAAATGAAAAGCAAAGTATAAATAAGAGAAGCCTGAGTTTAACTGTAACCAACTGGAGCATTGGACAAAGGAAGTGGTTAAGGGAAAACAAGAAATACAAAGAATATACAATTTTTTAAAAAAAAGATTATAAAATTGGGAGAAAAATAAGAAAATATAGTTGTAAAAGGGGAAACCAGTGACATTTATAAAATATTAGTAGAAATGGGGTATCAACAAGATCAATTAAAAGAAGTATAGGAAAAGGAGACAACAGGGCACATAAATAGTCAAAGCTGGGGGGAAATATGTGAGAAAAGCACTTGAAAATGTCGTCTATAAGGATCAAAGAAAATTACTATAAGTTAGTATGGAGATAGTATTTAACACCATTAAGATTAAATCAAATAACAAGGAATATTTGGTGTTGGAGGGGATGCCAGTAAATCGGGACATGTTCACATGTGGTGGGGGTGTAAATGTGTACAGGGTTTTTCTGGCAAAGAATGTTTAAGGAGCTAACAGAAATCACAGGGTTAAAGCTGACCAAAAGTCCTGAGTTAGCATTGTTATCAATTTACGATGGGATGGAAGGTTTGCAGGACTTGCTCACAAATGTATTGATGGCTGCACGAGTTGTTATAGTTAGGTTATGGAAGGGGCAAGGTGAACATAAAATGGAAGAATGGTAAAAACAGGTGTGGTATATAGTTATTAATGCTAAATTAACATGTGCTATTAAGTTAAGACGGGGAATATGCAGGAGAAATGATTTTTAGGAGATATGGAGGGTGTTTGTAGAATTTGTACTGTATAAACGGAAAGGGGTCAAACCATCACAATAGGTGTTAAAATTTTGGGAGGGTGGATAGATACAATGGAATGGTCTCATTTGTGGGGTGCACATTTTTATTCTTATTTATTCTTATTACTTTGTCAAAATAAAATTAAAAAATTAAAAAAGAAAAAAGGAGGACAGACTACCACTAAATCTGGATTAAGGTATTTTTGCCTGAAGGTGGAGGATGTGTGTGCTGTGTCCCACTCGCGTAATGACTGTAGCATTCTGATGGGAAATGCTTGGGGGTGGGGAGCAAAAAATGAGAGGTTGAGTAGGGTAAGTTGAGGAGAGTGAGAAATGTCCCTATTTTCACCTGAGGAATGTTGGAACATATGGCAATATTTTATTGCAACTGAACCTGCAAATTCCTGCGGAGTAGGCACAATATTTGGGTCCGCCTTAGGCCATATTTCATCCAAGCGGTTCAAAGGGTGTGAAAAAATCACCCTGTACAGTGGTACCTCGGGTTAAGAACTTAATTCGTTCTGGAGGTCTGTTCTTAACCTGAAACTGTTCTTAACCTGAAGCACCACTTTAGCTAATGGGACCTCCCGCTGCTGCTGCGCCGCCAGAGGACAATTTCTGTTCTTATCCTGAAGCAAAGTTCTTAACCCGAGGTACTATTTCTGGGTTAGCAGAGTCTGTAACCTGAAGCGTCTGTAACCTGAAGCGTCTGTAACCTGAAGCGCCTGTAACCTGAGGTACCACTGCATTCACAAACTCAGTTTCAGTTGAAACATTTGGAAACCAAATTAGAAGACATTCAGAATGTGACTACAAGGCTTGATTCTCTTCCATCGGTTTATATGGGAGGGCTCATATACTGGTTGCCTCCTCTCAACAGTCTAGGATCGTGGTCAGGGGCGTCTTAAGTCTATCCGGCGCCATGGTTCAAAGATCCCTCCGGCGCCCTGCCCTCCAGTTTGCCAGAGTTGCTGACCTCTCTGCGGGGCTGGAGGAGGCGGGCAGGGCTGGAGGGTGGCTCCTCCGGTGGGGAAGAGGCAGAGGCTCTGGGTGCAGTGCTGCTTTGGCGTGGTGGGCAAGGGCAGTGAGCTGATGCCAGGAGGTGCCATGCCCAGCCTCTGCCTCTTCTCAGGTGCCCTCCAGAACTTGGTGCAAACTTGGCGCCCTGCACCACTTGCCTCTATGGGCAAGACGCCCCTGATTGTGGGTTACATTCTCTCTTGTTGTCTGAAAGCCACCATAACTCAAACGGTAGATTGAGCACTAGTCTTAATCCATGTTGTCAAAGACAATTCAAGTACAGTATCCATACCCATCAACAGTTCCAATCTAAGCAGGACATTCAATTTTTTGATGCTGCCCAACAATGTGTGAGGTTCTGACGTCATGCAAGACCATGAAGCCTGAAAACACACATTTTGGGACGAAGCATGCAAGATTGCGATCTCATGCAAAACCAGAGACCCCAGAAACGTGTTTCTTTGAGCATTGTGATTTCATGTGAGGTTGCGATATTGTGAATTTTGCCCCAAAACACATGTTTTCTGGCTCAGTGATCTCACACAGATAATCTGACTTGTGGAGAATCAGGGCTGGGAAGACGCACGTTCCTGTTTCTGGCATCAGGGATATTTAAGGAAAATTATGGTCCACTTGAGAAATCATGCATCAAATATATGGTGCTCCTTGTAAAACAAAAAAATAGATACTGCATACTTTGATGCATGATTTCTCAAGTGGACCATAATTTTCCTTAAATATTTCCAATTTTCAAACTTGGCACAAAAGTTCCTGAGGTCAGGGAAGCCTAATATTGCTGTAATATGCTTAGAATTATTTCACAACCAGATGGGCTGGAGGGAGATAGGAGTTATTTCGTTTACTTTAATTGCTTTGTCAATGCTCCTTTTAAATTCATTTGCCAGTCATATCCACTGTGGGGATTCTTTTGCTGGCGCCTCCCGTGTGCAGGACAAAGTTGACCTCACACGGGAAACCAGTTGCGGGGGGTGGCCAGCACTTAAAGAGCACCAGCCATAAGTAGCCTGAAGACGGGACGGCCGGTAATTCCGGAGCCTGCTCACACCGCGCCGTGGACGAAGAGAACCTCTGGCTGCAACCTGAAGGGTTCGAGTTCTGTGAGTTCGTTGAAGAGTGCCTCGTAGATGGTTGCGAGCGTCTGTCTGGTTACAAAACTCTGAAGAGGAAAATAAAGCTACAGGTGGCCAAAACTGAACGGCCAAATAAAAGGTTTTCAAACAAAATGAAAATAAAACTACGAAGACTGCAGTCTGGAGGGTAACGGCTTTAGCTGCCCTGCGTGGATGGTTTCACTTTTGCTGTGCCTAGGCTTGCCACGCTACGTTCTTCTCACTGGGCTTTTCCGCGCGTTCTCCACACACCCACACAGGGAGCGGCAGCTTTTATTGAATGAACAACCAACGTCATCATATATACATGAACCAATCACAACACTGTTGTTGCCCTAATTTGGGCGGGAAAGCAGATTAACTGACTGTTGATTACTTTGAAGTTTGGAGCCATTAAGTCCTGCGGATTGATCCAGACAGTAAAATGCCTGCTGGATCTTGCTTTCACTTTCCTTTCCAGAGCGGAAGGATACAACAAACCTAAGTATAAATAATCTTAAATAAAACATAATCCCAAACATATTCCCACAATCCACCTTCTACTTCATTAATAATATTATCATTTACCCAATTTTGTATCAATTTCTATCTGTTCAATTTTCTATTTTTCCATTTTGTATGTAAATTATATGATTCTATTTTCTATCATTTCCATTTTTCATTTCTACTAAGCTTTGGATATTAATAAGCCAAGTAATTCATTAAAAAAAATCCTTCCAGTAGCACCTTAGAGACCAACTAAGTTTGTTCTTGGTATGAGCTTTCGTGTGCATGCACACTTCTTCAGATGCCACATGAAATGGAAGTCCATCAACCTCACCAAGAAACATGCACACGAAAGCTCATACCAAGAACAAACTTAGTTGGTCTCTAAGGTGCTACTGGAAGATTTTTTTTATTTTTTATTTTGTTTTGACTATGGCAGACCAACACAGCTACCTACCTGTAATTCATTTCAGTTACATTCAGTAGTCTGTTTTGGGTGGGTGGGTGGTTGGCTATATATAAGCTTTACTCCTCATTCTACTAGATAACTACAGAACCCTCACTCCTGCCCTAAATATTTAGCTTCTGTATCATCTCGCCCACCATTATTTCTCATTTTTTGCCAATTATTTTTATTGACATTCCATAATTTTTAACAAATTGTCACAGGATTAATACCAATTCAATATAAATTTAAAAGTTGACTTTCTATCCACCCCATATGTCCCCTCTATTTTCCTTCCTCTTTTGCTTCTCCCAATAATATAACTTTTCCAACTATGATTTCATTCATCCCTTCTCCCTACGCATCACCTGTTCAATTACCAATTTCTGCTATAGCTTTTATACATTGTTATAACATGGCCTCAAAATAGTCAAGTAGAGTAAATCCTCTTCTATCTATAATAGTAATTCATTGTCAAGCTTTTCCTTCTGATGCCTCTTGAGTAATACTTTGCCTGAGAAAAACAGACCTTGCTTCCTCACTGAAGACATACACACATTCCTCCTTAACATGGCCTTGAACATTGCTATCTGACATCTGGCCCCAGAAATCAACAACTCAGCCTCACTGGTGCGGTGTGCAGAGAGTGAAAATGAAAACTCTAGATATTTTTTGGTTTATATAATATACATTCTTCCCCTCTAATGCTGCCCATCTCCCAGCGTCACCCACCCTTCACATTTTGCCAAATTTAATCCTCAATTTTACATACAACCAGTTCATTAATAAATAAACACAATCCATGTCTCTTCTTTTCTGTCTGAAAGTCTCAGAAGCCATCAATACACTGTGGTCCATCCTGTCCCATTCACTGTTCTTATTTCCAACTCGAAGCTTCAAGGAGGGAGGCTGATGTAATCTCAACAAAATCCCCATCTCCTCTCCATCCTCCCCCTCCCCGACTAATTAATTTTCCTGAAGTCCATCCTGCCAATGCTCAGTTCAACTCCACAGTTTATTCTCTTTCGAGTCAATAAAGGAAAATGGAAAGTGCATTTGAAGAAATAGGTGGTAGATGCATATGAAGTGATGTAAGAAGAATTTAATGTGATTTGATATAACATTTTCTATTGTTTTTGAATGAATTTTTGTTCAATCCAGTGCACATTTCTTGGGAGTGCATCCCATTGAACTCAGTGAGAATTAAAAAACAAACAAAAATTCATTCAAAAACAATAGAAAATGTTATATCAAATCACATTAAATTCTTCTTACATCACTTCATATGCATCTACCACCTATTTCTTCAAATGCACTTTCCATTTTCCTTTATTGATTTTCATTAATGACTTATTCTCCTATAAGTTTCCATTATACCAAAGAAGTTATTCAAGGCCTGCTATTGATGTCATATTATTACGATGTTCCTTAAGGTATATTTTATACATGTCCAATTCAGCATGTCCTCTCAATTTCCCTGTCATTTTTGCCAGCTCAGCGTATTCTAGCAATTTGCTTTGCCACTCCAGTTTGGTTGGAATCGTGTATTTTCCAGTTTGAAGCGATTAATATTCTTGCAGCTACTGTGGTGTACCAGAATATTTTCCTCGCTTTTTAAAGGTATGTCTGAACCTAGTATCCCCAAGAGGATATAAAAAGGTAAAGGTAAAGGGACCCCTGATCATTAGGTCCAGTCGTGTCCGACTCTGGGGTTGTGGTGCTCATCTCGCGTTACTGGCCGAGGGAGACAGCGTACAGCTTCCGGGTCATGTGGCCAGCATGACAAAGCTGCTTTTGGTGAACCAGAGCAGCGCATGGAAACACTTCCCTCCGGAGCGGTTCCTTCCCTCCGGAGCGGTTCCTATTTATCTACTTGCACTTTGACGTGCTTTCAAACTGCTAGGTGGGCAGGAGCAGGGACCGAGCAACGGGAGCTCAACCTGTCGCGGGGATTTGAATCACCAACCTTCTGATCAGCAAGCCCCTAGGCTCTGTGGTTTAACCCACAGCACCACACGCGTCCATAAAAGAGGTCTTAAACATCTTTTTGACCTCTTTATGGATTACCTCCGAAAATTTCTTTATTTTCTTACTTCCATCACATATGTAGCATTGTACCTTCTGCTTCCCTACACCTCCAACATTTACTTGAGGTATTTTTATACATTTTAGATAGTTCTGATGGCGTTAAGTACCAGCAGAATTGCACTTTCATAAAATTTTCTTTCAATTTATAACACACGGTGAACTTCATATCCACCTCCCATAGTCTTTCCCAAGCGTTCATTGGGATGTTCTAACAAAAATCTTCAGCCCATTTAACCATTACTGATTTTACCTCCTCCTCCTTGACTTCCCAGTCAAGGAGGAGTCTATACATCTTAAAGAGGGTTTTTCCTTTGGAGTTAATCAGTTCTTTTTCCAATCTGGAGGGCTCTGTTGTGAAGCTATTTTGTTTATTAAGTTTAAATGTCTCATGGAGTTGGTGATATTGTAACCAATCTGACAAGTATACCCTAATTTCTTCAAAATCTTTAACTTCAGCTAATTTTTTTCCTCTTTTAACAATACTTTAATCTGAAGAAGTATCTGAAGAAGTGTGCATGCACACGAAAGCTCATACCAGGAACAAACTCAGTTGGTCTCTAAGGTGCTACTAGAAAGAATTTTCGATTTTGTTTTGACTATGGCAGACCAACACGGCTACCCACCTGTAAATACTTTGTATGTTGGCCAATTCCCTTTCATAGTTTTCTTCTTCACTCCCAGTGCTTCTAGAGGAGATATCCACCATGGGGTTTTGGGTTCAAGCAGACCTTTGTATTCTGCCCAAACCATATATAGAGGCTTCCTTATAAAAAGCTTTTGTGTATTTTGACCTTGTCATAGCCTAAGTAGGCATGCCAGCCATAGCAGTTGTCATACCATTCTACATCTAAAAGGTCAGAATTTTATTGTATACACCATTCCCTGATCCAGGAAAGACAAGCCGCCTCGTAGTAGAGTTTCAAATCTGGCAGGGGAAATCCCCCTCTTTCTTTAATATCAATTCATGGTTTATGTTTAATCCTGGGCTTTTCCCCCTGCTAGAAAAATCTAGAGATGTCTTGTTGCCAGTCTTTGAGGCAGCCCACTCCCCTGATCACGGGAATTGTCTGAAATAAGAAAAGCATTTTCAGTAATACATTCATTTCAATGGTGGATATTATTTTTAGATAAACATGTGAGATTATAGGTAAACAGTGAGATTATTTTTAGATAAACATGCATAGGATTGGGCTCAGGCCTGGCAGCTGAACCTACCAGTCTTAAGCAATCATCACCACCATCATTATGTATGTCTGGTTCATACCCTGGAATTTCCCCCAGTACCAGGCTATCATCATAATTTCCCACAATGCCCTTAATATAGTGTTGCTCTGGGGCATTGTGGGAAATTAAGTGAAGTCTTCAGAAATTGACCAGCGTGCTACTGCTGCAGCACGCAAGCCCACCAGAGAGGACTGCTGATGCAAGGGGGATCTGCGAGAGGATGCCTTGGCTAGTGATCCCTCAATTCTGGTGACCCCTGCCCTGACCAGGGTATAGTTCTAGGTGTCAGACTGATAGGCTGACTTGCACTCTAAAAGACAATAGTTCTTCCTTGTGCTGCAACCTAGAAATAAAATGCTCCCATTCCTTGCAATGGAAGTCTTTCACAAACATCTGCTTTATAGAATTTCAGCTTTGCTTTAGGAAACCTCAGATCCAATGGTCAAATGCACATTTTAGATATCACTTTCACATTACAGTTGGCTAGAATGTGTTCTCTTGAACTCTGATAATGCCTCTTGCTTGCCTGGATGGATTGTGAAGGGTGTGTTTGTGTGTGGATAGCCTTCTAGAGAATGATATTCATTACTCTGCCCACTTTTGCCTCTGGCTCCACCCATCATTGGCATGTGGCTTCTGGAAGGTTTCCCAGGTGGTAATGTGGCCCCATGGCTGAAAAAAGGTCCCCCTACCCCTGGCTTAAAGTGAATGCTAACACCTTTCATCATCACGTTTTAGGAGGATATAGATAAGGTACATCAGACATAGCCGGAATACGGCAGTCGGAAGCAATGTCCAGGCAGAAATCGCTTAAACACCCCAGAAAATCCAGACATATGGCAACCCACATCTGGAAGTCCAGATTTTGCTGAATTTCCTTAAAAATAGCTCAAAAACTGACAATTCTTTTGGGCAAAAGCTCAACAACTTTGGGCAAAAGCTCAAGAAAAGCTCATGGCAACCCTAGAATAGGAGGGAAGCTGAAAATATGTCCTCCAAACAACATAAAAATAACTCTAGGAATTGATTATTAATGGCTTTTGTTTATATCTGCACAAACATAAGAGGGCAAGCCACATATTTTGTCCAGTGCATTTTCTGCCAGCCAGGAAAGGGCAGATTCAGGACCAGGGCAGGCCCGATACATTTTGTTGCCTGAGGCAAATCAGAAAATGGTGCCGCCTGGCCCCACCATATCTCACTCTTGCAGAAAAAAAAGCATTTGCATAGCTGGGAGTTGGAAAGGCCCTTTCAGAGCTCTTTGCAGCAGCCTGCAGCCTGGGTGGTTTTGAGAGACAGAGATGCTGAGCATCATCCACAATTGTGGCTACTTCAAGGCTCCCCTCCAACTTCCCAGGGTGACTGAACAGAATCCCTCCCCCCCATAATAATAAATAAATAAAAGCAGCTGGATTTCACAGCTCTGCTAAAAAAAATATTCCACCCCAGTGTAAACCTGTCTTCTGTGCCCACTGTCCCCCCATGCATACAGTATACCTATACTTATATCTATATCTATATCATCTATTCACTTATGCATGTGCATAAACTAATTTTAAGTGCACTTTCCTTACAGGGTGGGGGTTGATCTAAGAGAATAAAAGTGCCCAGATAGGGTAGGACCCACATCATTTGTTCAGAAATCCCTATGTGACCAAAGGCTTTTAAAAGTTTGACAACCCCTGTTTTACAGACACAAGTACAGTGGTACCTCTGGTTGTGGACATGATCCATCCTGGGGTGCCATTCGCACCCCGAAAAGTCCGCAACCAGAGCAGTGCTTTTGCACATGTGCAAAGTGTGCAGGACGCTTCTGTGTGCGCACGCACAGCGCAACCCAAAAGTAAACGCTTCCGGGTTTGCTGCGTTCTTAACATGAAAAAACGCAACCTGAAGCGGCCGTAACCCAAGGTATGACTGTACAGGTTGTGGGGGAAAGTTGCAGAACATTCTAAAATGGCTGAGGAGCCCTCCCCATGACTGAGTATGTCTCCATCCAAGGTTCAATAATACCAAAGAGAAAACAATTAATGATGATGATGATGATGATGATGGTGTGTTATTTATACATATGCCTCCCATCTGACAGGGTTACCACAGCCACTCTGGGTGGCTTCCAATGAATTAAAAAACAGCGAGACATCAAACATTAAAAGCTTCCCTATACTGGGCTGCCTTCAGATGTCTTCTAAAAGTCAGTTGTTTATTTCCTTGACATCTGATGGGAGGGCGTTCCACAGGGCGGGCACAATTACTGAGAAAAAATGGATCCACTGAATACCAATTATCGCTAGAAGAACAACATGCTATAGAGCAGAACATAAGAGGCTTTGGACAGGAAGAGGTGGATTGGTAGGTTCATTTATTAAGTAAGGAAGATGCTGCCAGAATAGATTTCTCATTTTAATAGCTGTGCTGATTAAATATTTGCTGCGTCTTGATAGGTGTGTATTCATTGGGTGTGGCTGGGATAAAGTCCTCATGGAGAAAGTTAGAGGTAAGAAAGCACCCATAAAAGGCTGAACCAAACAATGGAGTACGATTCTGCAGTTGCACATGTTTTCCATATTTATTAAAAGTTCCTAGGTGTATCTATCCTGTTGATGCCCAATCCCATAGGGCCTTCCAGCTCTTTGACCATTCATGTAATTCAGTGGTTGATGGCCATACTTCTGGTACTCAGGCCGAGGAACCACTGATGCCCCGGGTCTCTGTAAGGGAAAGTTAAAATATGAAAATTGGTTGATGCAATGGAAGGATTCCCCGCCCCCCTCCTAGAACCTCCTTCCCACTAACTGCCATGTGGGGTTCCAGGAAAGTGAAGGAAGCGGGCAAGGCTAACACCAGGCACTTGCTACAGTTCTACCAAGACTGTTTTCTCTCCCCCACTTCCCACAGGGCCACCTACCACCAACTGTAATTTGCAGCAGGGGGAGAGAAACACCAGGTGACTGCTCTAGACAGTGGCGTTGCAATGGGGGAGTGGGGGGTGCTGCACCCCGGGTGCCATGTCTGGGGGTGGTGGCAAGAAGGCACCCTGTGGGGGCTCGCCCCCTGCGGCAGCACGAGCAGCCATCGTGCCTCCGCAGCTGCATGTGGAGGATCCTCTGCTCGCGGCTACAGCTGCAAGCATAGGATCCCGGCACCAGTGGCAAACTGCTATGCACAGCGCATGTACGGTGTCGCACACATGCGCTGTACATAACGACACCGCACATGTGCTGTACATAGCGGTTTGCTGCTGGCACTGCTTGAGAGCCGTACGGACGGTGGTGGGATCCCTCCGTCGCCACTACAGCCACATGTAGAGGATCCTCCGTTCGCAGCTGCACCGTCCATATGGTGCTGGAGGGGTGGCAGCAGCAAACCATTATGTACAGTGCACAGGGCCGTCTCAAAGGGATCGTGCGCCCTGGCGCGACGATCCCTCGGCGCCCCCGGTGGGCCGCCTCTCCGCCCACCTCCCTCCCGCGCTGGCCGCCCCTCGGGAGGGGGGGTGGGCGAGCGGGGGAGGGGGGCGTGGCGCTGCAAGCCGGCCACCCTCCGGCGCCCCAGCTGGAGCGCTGGGAAGGGCGCGCAAAGCCCCGCGCTGCTCCAGCGCCACGTCCATCATCCCCCGAGGGGCGGCCAGCGCGGGAGGGAGGTGGGCGAGCGGGGGATGAGGGGCGTGGCGCTGCATGCCGGCCACCCTCCGGAGCCCCAGCTGGAGCGCTGGGAAGGGCACGCAAAGCCCCACGCTGCTCCAGCGCCACGTCCATCATCCCCCGAGGGGCGGCCAGCGCGGGAGGGAGGTGGGCGAGCGGGGGATGAGGGGCGTGGCGCTGCATGCCGGCCACCCTCCGGAGCCCCAGCTGGAGCGCTGGGAAGGGCGCGCAAAGCCCCGCGCTGCTCCAGCGCCACGTCCATCATCCCCCGAGGGGCGGCCAGCGCGGGAGGGAGGCGGGCGAGCGGGGGATGAGGGGCGTGGCGCTGGAGCGGCGCGGAGCTTTGCGCGCCCTTCCCAGCACTCCAGCTGAGGCTCCGGAGGGTGGCCGGCTTGCAGCGCCACGCCCCTCATCCCCCACTCGCCCACCTCCCTCCCGCGCTGGCCGCCCCTCGGGGGATGATGGACGTGGCGCTGGAGCAGCGCGGGGCTTTGCGCGCCCTTCCCAGCGCTCCAGCTCGGGCTCCGGAGGGTGGCTGGCTTGCAGTGCCAGGCCCCTCAGGGCGGGGGCAGGTTGGGGAGGGGGCGCCCGGTATGCCGGCGGGCTCGCGGGGGCGCCCCTGGGGGGCCTGGCGCCCTGGTGCACCGCGCCACCTGCCCCTATGAATGAGACGGCTCTGACAGTGCATGTGCGGCGTCACTACGTATGGCGCATGCATCGTATGTAGTGACGGCGCACATGCGCCCTAGTGTCATGACGCCTTCGTTTGCCCCTGGCTCTAGACAGACTCCCCGTCTTGCTGCAGGGCCGCAATTGCTTCTGGGCATGTTAATGAGTACCATTATTATTTTTCTTTTCCCCACCAGCTTCTACTCCTGTGGATACACTTTCTTAAAGAACCATGGAGAGGCAAAGAGTTACAGTGGGGTTGGTGAGCATAAGGCAGAAGAAAGGGGGTGGGTAGGTGGGGAAGTTGATTAAGCCCTGGGGCTGCATCTACACTATACATTTAAGGCATACACACACCCTCAGGAATTCTGGGGACTGTAGAAACTCTGGGTAATAAATGACAGCTCTCAGGTTTCTTTGTGGGGTGGGGGGTGGGGATGCACTTTAAATGTATGGTTGTGCACACAGCCTGAGAATCAGGAAGAGGAAATGAGTGATGTAACAGACAGGCTCTCATAGTTACTTCTAAGGGCTCTTTCCAAATCCAGGTCCAAGCAGTGGGTTGTTTTTTTCTTTTATGTTTTGTTTTTTCGTCCTTTGTTTTGTCCCACTGCTTCCCCCTGGAAAAAGAGCTTGTTTACTGCTGAATCAGAACAAACAGCAATCCACAGAAGCCTCAATTGCTGTTTGTTCTGATATAGAGGTGAATAGCAGGCTATCTTGGGGGAAGTGGCAGGACAAAAAAAAAACCCACAGCTTGGACATAGACCTGGAAACTGTGGGTCTGTGCCCGAAAGCATGTGCAGAAGGAAGTCTGAATAAGCCCTAAGGCTTGCTGAACACCTATGTAGTAAACCTGATACATGAAGGCTTCACATGTGCTCCATTTCCAGTTTCCTAGTGCAAAATTTATCAGTGGGATCTAGGGAATTGTGAACAGAGTTCTGCTTACAGATGGGGATTTTCCTACTGCAGCCCTGAAAAGTAACCTCTGAGGACTAGGAATGATGTGGCATCTGGTGCAGGGCATCCTTGCCAAACCTGGTGCTTTTCAGATGTTTTGGACTGCAGCTGTCATCCTCTCAAACCATTGTCCATGCTGACTGGGGCTGGTGGTAGATGCAGTCTAAAACATCTGGCGGCACCCTGTCAGGGAAGGCTAGTGTAGCGGGGTCCCACTGGAAACGGAAGAGACAGGTGCCTTCCACTCATGCAGAGAGCTCTCTGAATCCTGCCCCAGTAAAAAACAAAACAACCCCCCCCCCCCCCGCACTCCTTGTATAACTGAGATTATTTTTACATACAGGAAATTGTTGCATGGGTATAGCAGAAAATGGGTTTGTGTCCTCATAATCCACATCAGGCACCTCACTCTCCCACGAGTGAAGCTGGCCAACCTGGGAAGACCGACCCACAAAAACATCATCTTGGTATGGAACAGCTCTTCTCAATGGCTGGTGAGGCATCTGGCTATAATAATCAAATTAAACACTTTTTTAAAAAATGCAAATATAAATTTCTTATGGGAAGATAAATGCAACAAAGAGTTCTGTTTCAAGATAAATATGGCACAGTAAACCATTAAGGTGCTGCAAGTCTCTGGACTCAGCTATACAGCTGCAAATAAAACATTTTAAATCTGTTGTAAAGTGCAATATACAAATGTGACACTATATGGCAACAGTGAGCTATGCCAAATTCAATGTATTTTTCAAAACATTTTTTAAAAAAATCATTTTACAGTGTTTTTTATATGTTTGTAGATTTCACCTCTGTTACATTTGTTGCAACAGAATAACATGGCTACTTCTCTGGAATACAGATCTAGGCAAAATAACAACATGATAACCACTTATTGTATGCACTGAATCAAAATGAATGGCCTCAGTTTTGGGACCTCAGTTTTGGTAGCAGTTTAGCCCAAACCATCCCACCCGGCTGCAGCAAAAAGAAAAATGGGAAGCAGGGCCCAGTCCGTTGGCTCAGCTGAGAGACCTGCTCCATCTAGCTTTTCCACTCCCTTAAGCGGATCCTGTCATTACAAACTGGTCATTATAGGAAACTGCTAACAAACTTGCGTCTCGGTTTGCTTGTTTCCCTCCTCATCCCTTTTCCTAGTTGCACCATATGAGCTCCTGCAGATCACAGGCACCACCACAGCTTCTGACGTGCACTCACTTATACAAAGGTCTGAATATAGAATGAACATGCAGCCGAGGACCCTGTCTTTTGCAGGTTTTCTGTACTGTACATAGAGATGAGGTAGGCAAGCAGCTCCTATAGCAGGAGTGGGAAACCTTTTCATCTCAAAGTCCACAATGCCTTCTGGGCAAATTTCCATGGGCCTCATGGTGGTGGCGGCAAAAATTGATGCATGTAGATTTTGCCTTTGTGCAGTAAGCTAGTTTCTATATACACACACACCTATATCCTCTGTCCAGGCAAAAACACTTAAGAAAGGTACAAAACAAGGCTAGTGAGAGGTATGGCCAGGGAGGAGGTTATATGGCCTGAACAGCTGGGGAGGTTGCAGGCAACTGGATAAATGCTTATTGGTAAGAAAAGCAAACAGAAAACATGTGACTATGTGACAACTATAAGGCACGTTCTAAACTCCAGGTCCATGCAGATTCTAAAATGCCTTGTAAAAGACACGCAACAATGGAATCTTCTTCCTCAGGAGAAGAAAGCTTTCAAGTAAATGGAGGGCAAATTTCAGAACAGTTCAAGATCATTTTACATTTGAAAATATATAATGGTTTCCATCATTGCCGAGCAGTGTGCACAATTTATCTTCTAGTAGGAAAAATATATCATCATTGTGAAAAACTTTGACCGAAGGACATCATACCTGTAGCCTCCGGTATGTGGTGACTGTATTTGTTCATGAGGGTAGCTTTGGAGAGGGTACCTGGAAAATTTAATATCTTGTGATCCCCCATCATTCTATATCAAGAAAGAGAAAAAAGAAAGAAGTGGGAATTAAGCAACAAAGTGACTTCTGTTTTGTTATTTTAAAACGTTTATTATGAAAAACAGATTATAAAGATGCAACTCTTAAAAAGAAATATGCAACCCCCAAAATAATGAAGACAAGTAATGAGATAATGTATCTACTGTTGCTCACCAGACTTCATCAACCGTATGCCATCAAGATTTTGGACCCATGCCGACTGAGGCAGATGGGAGTTATGGCCTAAAAAAAATATCTGGAGGGCACTAGGTTGATGAAGGTTGGTATACAGGAAGAGAAAATCAGCGTGAAATAAAGACCAAATGCAAACATATCATGATAGAGTTAAAAACAAACAAACCTGGTTGTTGTACCTCCTCCTTCCTATATTTCATATTGCAAAAACCTAGAAAATACTGCCCTCATTCTACACATAAATGATTAAAGTTTCTGTTCCTTAACTGTATATCAGGGGTGGAGAACCTAGGGCTCCTAACTCCTTTTGGCCCCAGCCAGATCACTAACAGTCAAAGATAATATTAGTTGTAGCACAGCATCTGATGGGCTACAGGTTCTCCATCCTTGCTGTACAGGAATGAATGAAAGAATCACTGGCTTTCTCTCCTACAGAATAAATATAAGTGGTAAGAGCTGTTTGACTGTGGGACCCGTTACCAGTGTCCCTTACTGGAGGTCTTCAAGCAAGGGCTGTACAACCATTGGTCAGGGGTGCTCTAGCTAAGGATTTCCTGCATTGAGCACAAGGTGTTGTTGTTGTGGTTGTAGTTGTGGTTGTGGTTCTAAAAAACTGTATGATACCAGACCATAAAAGGGCCACCTATTTGCAGAAATGAACTTATTTCCTTGTCAGGCACATTCCCAGCTTAGCTTCCAAACTATCCCTATAGCATATTTGGTTGGCAGATTTTTTAATAAGATTTTTTTTTTTGCATGCATGCATAGAATTGAAGGCCAAATTGAAGATGTGCTGCACTTTATTCTTTTGTCCTTTTCAAAACCTACCAAGTGTGACACTTCTTCTAGCCTTTTAGACCTTATTAGAAGGCAAACGAGACATTTTCCAGATAAGATGTCTGTTGCCTGATGTAAACAAGTTAATAAGCTGTGGGATAGCTTTATCCCGTTTACCCCAGAAAAGACAAGAGGCGCCTTTCAGATCAGTGCTAAATGTTAAGAGAAGTTTTGAACGAAATCCATGCTTTAAATGCTATTTATTTGTATTATTGGGGTTTGTCCGTTTTATGTGATGAATAATCTCCCCCCCCCCCCGTGCTTTACACATATGTGTTTTATGTTTATGTTGTAATGGCCATTGACTGCAAAGAGTAACAAAACTTGAACTGGACTCTTGGCACTGCAGCAGCTACTCGTTGCTACAGATTCCTCCTCTGAACCCACCAGGACTCTTCTAGGCCTGGTTGGGATAAAGGAGGACAATCAACTTGCAGCTTCTAAGCAAATAAAGTCCATTTGATGTCAGTTAATGCATATGCCCTAATCTCATCTTACATATCAGACATCCATTGTAAATATCTATTGCAGAGTGGATAGGGGAAGAATGCCTTTCAGAAAAGGCTAAGAAAAAAGTGCACCAAGAACTCTGGCCAGTAAATTTCAATGGTGGGAATAAATCCTACTCACAAGTCAAAAGTAAAAAAAAGAAAGAAAAAGGTATGTATTCTGAAAAGAATTACAAACTTAAACAAAGAATACAAACTTAAACTGTTTAAGTTCTGGTTTTCGACCCAGAATTGACTCTTAAATTCGGCTCAATACATGAAACGGCTTATATGAACTTGTTATTTAAAAACTTTTGGATCCGTATACTGTAACAAATTATTGTGCCACACATACTATTGTGAGTTTGAAGCTGTAATATTAGTTTAAGTTTGTATTCTTTGTTTAAGTTTGTAATTCTTTTCAGAATACATACTTTTGTTTGACTTTTGACTTGTGAGTAGGATTTATTCCCACCATTGAAATTTACTGGCTAGAGTTCTTGGTGCACTTTTTTCTTGGTACATTTAATAACAAGAACTCCAAACTTATTTTCAGAAAAGGCTGCCAGCTATTTCCCTCATTTACAAAAAATAATGAAAACCCAGGGGCATTTCAAAAATAAACAATGCCATCCACTGGATTAAACAAAGCACCCCTTTTACCACAATTAAATTCCAAGTCCATAATAAGCAAGCAAGCAAGCAAGCAAGCAAGCAAGCAAGCAAGCAAACAAACAAACAAACAAAGGCAATATTTTACCTGTCTTCCTTGTGAATAAGAGGCAGATCTCAACCTATCGGCCAGTTTAGGAGCATATTCTGAATTACGCTGTGGTTCAGGGCTCAGCTGCCTTGCCTGAATACTGAAAATATATGAGTAAAAAGAATGTGATCCTGTGATTCCTTCCTTCCTTCCTTCCTTCCTTCCTTCCTTCCTTCCTTCCAAATAGATATAGAAATTTAGTACACTGCTGATGAGGAGGGGTGAGGACAGGGGCAGCCTGTCCCGTTTCACCACCTGAGGCGAAACGGGAATGTCCTGTGCTCTGCTGCCACTTCTACCGCTGCCAGAATACCCACTCCCTTCTCAGTGGTGTGTTCCTCTAAGCATTGTCACTTATCTTCTATGTACAGGGGACAGCTGTGCACAGGCGAGAGGAGGGCATTCTGGCACCAGTGGAAACAGTGGGGCAGGTGAGGTACCACCACTTGTACTTCCTCCTTTTTTTAAACAAAGTAAAAAGAATAAATAAAAATTTGCACCCCACACCTGAGACGATTCCATTGTATCTATCTAACATCCCAAAATTTTAACACCTCTTGCGATGGTTTGACCCTTTTCCATTTCTACAGTACAAATTCTACAAACACCCTCCATATCTCCTAAAAAATAATTTCTCCTGCATATTCCCCGTCTTAACTTAATAGCACATGTTAATTTAGCATTAATAACTATATACCACACCTGTTTTTACCATTCTTCCATTTTATGTTCACCTTGCCCCTTCCATATCCTAGCTATAACAACTCGTGCAGCCATCAATACATTTGTGAGCAAGTCCTGCGAACCTTCCATCCCATCGTAAATTGATAACAACGCTAACTCAGGACTTTTGGTCAGCTTTAACCCAGTGATTTCTGTTATCTCCTTAAACATTATTTGCCCCCAAAAACCTGTACATATTTACACCCCCACCACATGTGAACATGTCCCGATTTACTGGCATCCCCTCCAACACCAAATATTCCTTGTTATTGTTATTTGATTTAATCTTAATGGTGTTAAATACCATCTCCATACTAACTTATAGTAATTTTCTTTGATCCTTATAGACGACATTTTCAAAGTGTGTTTCTCCCGTATTTTCCCCTAACTTTGACTATGTATGTGCCTGTTGTCTCCTTTTCCTACACTTCTTTTAATTGATCTTGTTGATCTTCCATTTCTACTAATATTTTATAAATGTCACTGGTTTCCTTTTTTATAACTGTATTTTCTTCTTTATCTCCCATTTTTATAATCTTTTTTTTCAAATTTTGTATATTCTTTGTATTTCTTGTTTTCCCTTAACCACTTGCTTTGTCCATTGCTCCAGTTGGTTACAATTAAAGGACACAGGTGGCACTGTGGTCTAAACCACTAAGCCTCTTGGGCTTGCCCATTGGTGTATCTCTAGTTGAGCCCAGGATGAGGGAGTTAAGATGGCGTAGCCCTGTAGCCAGAGATCTAGTGGATCCTAGCCTCTTCATCCTGGAGGACCTTGCTGTAAGGTTGTTCCATAAGCTTCTCATTTTCCCAGTCTTAAATTCCATTCTCCACATTTCCACAGCAATTCTTAATTGATTTATTTTTTAAAAATAAATCCTCACGAAAATTCCTCAGTCTTTTAGTGATGTTTTCTCCCAATGAACCCGCTTTTATGAGGTTTTGACATGCTTGCCAGCTGTTCGAATATACATTTTATGCAATTTCCCCATACTGTATATATTCACTAACACATACATTTTTAGGCACAGTTTCTCATACATATCTTACGGTTGGAGAACCACTTTGCAATATTTCAAGAAGTGTGAATATCGATGGACGGCTGTGTTTTGATTCATATTTCGGTTCGAGAAGTCCATTGTTGTCCATTAAAATACAAACAGCATCTAATTTCTCCTTGACTTCTACTTGGGATCAAACTAGGTAAGTGTGCATAGACTTGCATCCTACAAAGATGTTCATTTGGGAAATAAAAGATTTCCAGTGCAATACATACTGACTCACCGGCTTCGCTTGGCTTCTTTCCCTGGCTTGTCCTTGCAATACTGGACCCACTGTGTTGTGACAGCAGCTACAAAAGACAAAGCCACTGCGGGGAAAACGACGACTAAAATCAAGTCCAAAGTGCTCCAAAGCTCCTCGCATTTGGCACCCATGTACCAGTAATTTTTCCAGCCATTTTGGTAGGAAGGGCACCTATGGATGGAATCAAGCAAAGCAACATCAAAATAGTTTGTGTCAACCCCCTAATAGTATGATTACAACCCATGGATCTTAATGCTTTTGTGCTGGGCTGCTATCCAGTGATGTGTGGTCAAATTGGGCAGGGCTGCAATTTTTAACCTTGCTGTTTTCCTCACAATGGAATATGTTTGTCCATGGACTGCTTGCTGGCGCCACAGGTCCAGTATGTCTAAAGCGCTACTGGCACATGAAGGACCCTGATGAATGCCAGAGTGCAAGGAAACACCATTTACCTTCCCGCTGCTGCGGTACCTATTTATCTATTTGCACTGGTGTGCTTTCAAACTGCTAGGTTGGCAGAAGTTGGGACAGAGAATCGGGAGCTCACCCCGCCACGCAGATTTGAACTGCTGACCACAGAGCCACCTGGCTGACCAGTTCGTGGTTTAGACCATAGCACCACCCGCATCCCTAATGGAATTTGTACAGCAATTTAGGAAAGTATGCTATTTCACACATGCGAAGGGCCAGGGGTGAAACGTAGTGTTGCCATAAATCCTCCTTTTCCAGGACATGTCCTCTTTTTCAGGGGAAAAATTTCTGTCTGGGTGGATTTTTTTTAATTTGCCAAAATGTCTGGGGTGCAGGAGCGGGCTACTTTTAAACGATACACACGTAGTACTAGACAACCAAGTGCAAAACATATACATACTGTGTGAGTTTTGCATGATGCAGGAAAGTTCCAGGGAGCACATCCATGGCCCCACTCACTGTGGAATCTGGCTTCTTTCTCCACTGGCATGTGACCCCCTGAAAGTTGCCTATGGGGGATTGTGGCTTGGGTTGAAAAAGTTCCCTACCCATGGCTTAAGCATGTGGTGCCAGTGTAGCCATGGCAGTTGGTGCAGTGGGGCTGCACCACTCATCTGACCTCCTTCTGGCTGCACTGATGCTACATACAGGATGGAGAGGCAATGTGACAAAGCTAATTCGGCACAGCTGCTGCATATCTATGCCATGTCATCCTAGCTACAAGCCTTTCTCTCCCCACCACCCCTGTCATGATATGCAGCAGTGAGGCAGAAAGAGGGAGGTCAGGTGCCCAAGCATTGTCTTTCCCCACAAAGCTCAACCAAACCCTAAAAGGAAGGAAAGTAACTTACTTGCAAAAGGGAATTTGATCTTTACAACCACAGGCAACTCCTTCTGGGCAGAAATCACTTGCACTGCCTGGACAATCATCAAGGTCAGCCACACTGGAACAATTGGCTGAAAACATTGGGAGGGGGAGTTGAGTTGCATAGCAATGTCATATTGACCTTAATTTAAGATACCCATAGAGATAATGATGTGCTGCTTTGTCTCAGGGACCCTGCAGGCCTGAGTTGTTTTGCAGGGGTATGCAACATGCCACTTGGGCTATCGCTCAATATCCAAAAAAACCAAAGTGCTGCACCAACAAGCACAAAACAACCCCTCTACAACACCACAATTCCAACTTAATGGTGTAGCGTTGGAAAAAGTTGACCACTTTTCCTACCTACGCAGTTATCTTTCCACAAGGGCCAACATTGATGCAAAATCCAGCATCGCCTGAGCTCTGCGAGTGCAGCTTTCTCCTGATAGAAGTGCAGAGTGTTCGAGGACCAGGACATTCAGAGGGAAACCAAAATGCTAGTAACAATCCATTTTACTACCAACTTTTCTGTATGCTTGTGAAACATGAACCTTTTATAAATGCCATCTACAGCTCCTTGAAAGATTCCATCTCCAAATTTTTTTACAGATCACTTGGGAAGTCAGGCGAACTAATGCCAGTGTACTGGATGAAGCAAAGATCACCAGTGTTGAAGCAATGATTCTTGAACATCAACTTTGTTAGACTGGTCACGTTGTGCTGGTGCCTGGTTATTATCTTCCAAAGCAACTACAGTACTCTATTCCCAACTTAAGAATGGAAAGCAAAATACCGGTGACAACAAAAGATAACTGGGAAACTCTGTGAGTGCTCCGATTGGAGAACAGCCTTCACCAAAGGTGTCATGGACTTTGAAGAAGCATGAACTCAGGACGAAAGGGAGAAATGAGCTAAGAGGAAGGCATGCTTGGCATATCCACACCGTGATAAACTCCCGCCCGGAAACCTATGTCCCCACTGTGGAAAGACGTGTGGATCCAGAATTGGCCTCCACAGTCGCTTACAGACACACAGCTATGACCATGTTCATGAAAGGCAATCTTACTTGGCTATGAGTGATGGCCAAAGAAGCAGAAACAGGGTTATTCAACATGCCACTGGTGCAAGAACAGTGCATTAGTGATGGATTGATATAGGATCACTAACATTTCATCCTGCTTTATTATTTATCATTATTATGTATTATTATTATTTGATATAAACAAACCCACCCGCCCTGATGCATGAAGCCCCTTTGCTCCCTGCTTCATACGAGCCACAATTAAACCAGGGAGCCTCTAATTAACAATATCTATTTCATCTAAACTGAGAAACTATGGATGGTATTTAACTTTTATTCAGACCAGACCTGCTGAAATTAAAATACCTAACTTAGTTATATCCATTCATTTTAACTGGAATGATCCCAGTAAAACTTGGTTGAGTACCATCCTATGGCTGCTACCTAGGATGGTCTGCTGCCGCATGGGGTGCAGCCACATCACTCTGGAAAAGTGGGTCTTTGCTGCTCGCTGGGAGGGATGAGACAACAGGGAGGCTGGTGCAGTGAAAGCTTGCCTGCAGAGCTGATCCAACACTCCTGCCAGTGCATTTGCACTACTCTGATGCAAGGATACACAAAGGTGTACCTCCTAAAATTACTTCTGTTGTTCTGTTTTTGTTTTTTATTACTACTACTACTACTACTACTACTACTTACCTGACCTTCACCATAAGATGTGAGGGTGAGTTACAACCACACACAAAGATTTTAAACCAGTTAAAACAAATTACAGTCAGAAGAATGGGGGCGGGGAGGAAGGTAAGAACAGGCCAAGGTAAAGAGATGTATCTATAGCATATGGGAAAAGGTATACAATGAAGACAGTAAACACCTGAGATCAGATCAGAAGCCTGTGACCTCCTTTGCATCTGGTTAATCATCATCATCATCATCATCCCACCTCTGGAATTAGTGGCAGGGACCACTGTTGTTGATACGGTGACCATTAACACATTACAGTATCATAAAAGAGGACACAGAACTGCATAACATCTCTGTGTGCTATTTTATATGTATAGATGCAAACTTATGACTAATGCAGAGAAGACCATGATCAGGTAACCTGGGTGCTGCTCTTTCTGCCCTTGAGATGCTAATGGTTGGTGGAAAACTTTAAAGTGCCTCCCTTTCTAGGGTTGTTAGGGGAAAAGCCATGGCTCAGTGGTAGAGCTTCTGCTTTACATGTAGAAAGCCCCAGGTTCAGTTCCCACCGGCATCTCCAGGAAGGGCTAGGAGATCCTTTCAAATAAAAGCCAACTCCTGTTTTTCCTTTGAATGTTCTCTTTCAGCAACCTAGTTTAGGGAGCTTTCTAACTGTTGCTATTGCTAGTCAGAAAAAACATAAGAACATAAGATGATTCCAGCTGGATGAGGCCAAATACTTATCTAGTCCAGTATCCTGTTCTCACATTGACCAGACAGATGCCTATAGGAAGCCCTGGTTGATCTCTTGCACACCATCTAGAGATCTTCCAGTACATCCTTATCTATGTCTGTCATGCCTTCCCCTGCCTAACTGCACAATTCTACCTCTATTTCTTCAGAAGTAAGTCCCATTGTGCTCAATGGGATGTATCCCCAAGTCCAGCGGTGGAGAACTTGTGGCCCTTTTCATACTTTGCTGGATTTTCATCAGGTTCAGCCAGAATGGCCAATAGCCTAGGATATTGGGAGATGCAGTCCAGCATCCTTTGAAGGGTTGCACAGTTCCCCAGCCCTGCCCTGAAATCGTAACCCAATTTACTGCGGATTAATAATGGACTCCTTAAGTTCAGGCCCCATGTCCACCACATGTTTAAAGCAGTATTATACCACTTTAAACAGTCATGCCCTCCACCAAAGAACCCTGGGAACCGTAGTTAGTTATTGGTGCTGAGGAAGACTCCTATTCTATTTACAAAGCTACAATTCCCAGAGCGGTTTAACAACTAATCGCTTTCCCCTGGAAACTCTGGAAACTAGCTAAGTGAGGGGAATCAGTCAGGATTGCGTTTTGCACCTAGGGGGATCTTGTTCAACTAGGTCTCATCTATAACCAGCCCCAAATGTTCTTACGATCTGCAGCTTCCGTCGTCAGCCAACTCTTGGACAGCACAGCCAGGAGAAGGAAGAGAGCACCAGAGGTTAACATGGTGGGATGCTGTTTGGAACAAGAATTAATCCTCTTCTCTGGGACTCTCCTGCCCATCTGAGATTTTCCTTCAGTTTTGATTTCTTTTTCTTCTTCTTTCTCATTATAGCAGAGCAAAGGTCCTGGATTTTGAACTTGTTTTACAGCATCCTTCTTGTAAGCAATTAATAATTAACTTTTCTAAGGTAAACCTAGTTGGATCCATTTTTTTTAATTACAAAAGAAATAAAATATTTATAAAAATATATACAATTCCATAATACCACACATCCATACACAAAAAACCAATGGTGGTTTAAGGAGCACTACATAATTTAATAGCTATCCTTGGTTACTATTTGATTTTGAGCAGGAGATCAAATTATACGAGTGAAAATAATATATGAACATTGAACATTGTCCTGGAGTTTTAGTTTTCTATTCCAATTCTCTCTCTCTCTCTCTCTCTCTCTCTCTCTCTCTCTCTCTCTCTATATATATATATATATATATATATATATATATATGTATATATAAACACATCCTCCAATAGCTCTTTTATAACATACAAGTTAAATCAACAATGCTATATTCAGTGCTTTTTTCTGGGGGGATGTAGGGGTACACATACCCATAAACATTTTGTGAATCTAAGTTTGGCCTCATTAAGGGGTAGTATTTTAATATGTGTAGGAAAATGGGAGTATCCCGAAACATTTTTTTTAAGAAAAAAAGCACTGGCTATATATCCCATATGTTTTATAGCATTGTAAGATGTCAGCTGATTTACATAACTTCCAATTTATTGCTATTAGTCTGGCTGTCATGACTATAACTTCTGGTAAGAAGTATTTAAGGAAAGAAAAGGAAAGCAATGGGATGTAAGGCACAGCAAAGGCAATGGTGTGAGATCCAGGAACAGAAATAGCAATGGCCAGGTAAGCCTTGAGTTTAGGATTGTAGCCTTAGTTGGCTAATCTGCCTGTTAAAAAGTACCATGCAATACCAATAGTACCCCCAGGAATTCTTGATACTGGCAGTGGGTCACCATCACCATACATATAAAGCACATATGTAAATAAAGCACATGGCTCTCCCCAAAGAAGCATGGGAATTTTAGTTGGTAGGTGGTTTTTTTTGGGGGGGGGTACAGTTCCCAGGATTCTTTGAGAGAAGCCGTGTGCTTTACATGTGTGATGGATGTGCTTTAAATGTATGGTAAGGATCTGCCCACTGAAGAAGGAAACAGTATGATTATTGTGAATTTTCCTGACCTTTACACTTTTAGTTTGAGGAAATGAACTGATTAAGTTGACTCTGTGAGGCTCTCTTGAATACAATGATGGCAGCACAAGTATCACAAGTGCACAGGTCCTACTCACCCTGAGTAATAAGGTGCTCAACACATGTTCTTTCCTGTGAATGGAAGTCACCACGATCTGAAAAACTGCCATAGTACTTGCCTGTCAGAACAGAATTATGTTTTAAGTTGGCAGAATTCAGAAAGCTACTTTAGACACAGTCAAGGGAAATTCATGTCCTGTGGAATTTTTAACCCACAGACCCCTTTCCTCTATTTTATTTTATTAAATTTATATATCTCCCCGTTAGTAAATCAGTCCACCGAGGCTGCATTTTGTGATTGGTATAATTCACAGGACTCTCTGAGAGAGTGTGAGAACAGGCAGAAACAATCTTATCTCTTCCTGCTGCAGATGTTCTTTTGTAACTGTACTTTCGCTTTTGACACCTGGAGGAATGGGGGAATTTCGATACCTCCAGGGTGTTTTCTAACACTCCCTTCATTATAAGTTCTCAGGGCAGTACACAGAAAAAAATGCAGGATAAAAACAAGTAATTAAGTAAAGTAAAACAAACAACAGCAATTTCCGCTCCCGTTTCTGTTTCTTTCAGAATTCTCTGGCATCCTTTATCTTAGTCTTGAAGAAGTAAAATCAGGCACCGTGCTAAAGTAACATATTCTTGACTACTCCACAGATTTTCCATGGACCACCTGAGTAGCACTCACAAGCCAATGGTGGCTTGTGGACCACTGTTTGAGAACCTCTGCCTTAGGTGACTGCAAGGGTGAGGATGGGCCTAAATATCTCCCATTAGGATTTTTGAACATGGAAAGCTATGATAATAGTTGACCCACCTCTGTGTTGCTTCTTTGAGTCCTTCTCCTTCCCACCTGTGCAAAGCAATTCACTAAAGGGGAGGAGATTAGGGGAGGTAGAGAATTGTGACACTGATCCCATTGTGACTCTCCATATGATCCACATATGCTTAATGGCTCAACCACCAACTGAGAGACAAGGTGGGATGGAAACTGGGCAGCAGCAGGAAGTCAAATCCCCACCTATGTAAAGGGGGAAGGAGAAAATAGGGTGGGGAAAGGTGGGAAGGAAGAACATCTTTTTCCCACCTTTTATTTTTTGTGCCTTGGCTAACAATAGCCGTTGGAGATGGTGAATGAAGTCAGTCCCCCAAGGAGAGGCCCAGCAGCACTCAAGCTCCCTTGTGGGAAGTGATCAGCATCCTTGCTGCTTCATGCTCTCATGATGTCTGGCAACTCTCTGAACCGCTTCCGGGTTCGTCCAGCAGAACCGCGGGACTGTACGGAAATCCTGCGTCTCATCAAAGTAAGCGGGGAGGGGGGGGGAGGCTGTAGGGAAGGAAAGTTAGATTTTTAGGCCACTGGACACATTTGGATTTTTGAGTGAGTTGTGTGGGTGCCTCCCTTTCTGTTCATCTCTCTCCCATTCCCCTGAATCTGCCCACCCCCACCCAAAGACAAGAACAGACACACACTTCCTTCTTCCAAAATATCAGGGTAAAAATTGGATCAGAGTAAAAAATTGGATCCAAGAGAATTAATCTGAGCACTGAAAGAGGAAGTGAGAAAGAGCATCACTCTTCCACTCTTTTCTCAAGGGAGAAAAAGGTAATTTACCTTTGCTGGCTGAGGGCCACCCTGAAGAGTTCTCCAAGTTGCCATTGTATTCATTGGCGACCCCTGCGCTTGGGAATGTCATGAAACACAGTCCAATCCTATAAACTGCTAGACTGGCAGATGATTGCGGTAATTTTGGAAGGAAGGAAGGAAGATTTAAACATTTTTAGGATCATAGATCATCCCAGAGTGGCTTATAAGAAAGGAGCCACTATAAAACATTATAAACTAGGCAATTAAAATAATACATAATTTGCGTGGCCAGGCGGAGTCCCCCAAACCCCATGCAGCCCCTGAGCGGAATAATGACACAAGACAATGTGCTATGGGATTAAAATTCACCACAACTTTATTAAGATTCAGATGTAAGAGGACCTTGGCTCAGACACTGGGTGTTTATCCTTCCCAGCCCCCCAGCCAGGGGTCTGGGTAACTTCAGGGTTATCCAGCATGTGTGGGGATTGGGCTAAGTCTGGAGAACATGTGTTCAAGCAGATAGCCCACCCCCTGGTTCGCCGCCGCTGGAAGGGGAGGGCAATGACAACCTCTGGGCGTATGGTCAATGCCTCCCCCCAAGCCCCTTTAACGGGAACCCTGGTATCGCCGCCGCACTGGGGGCGTGGAGTCACCGCCCCACGGCCCCATTTAGGAAGATGACTAAAGGGTTCCGCCAAAGGCCTGCAACCGCCAAAGTTGTGACAAATTGCTACGGGAAAGGCGAATCCTGCGAATGCAGGGAAATTCCTTTCCGGCCCTTCAACAGTAGCCTTGACATAGCAGCGCTTGCGTACCTGTAGAGAAGAGGTTAACCTGCGAAGTAAGCGTTAATTGAGGGAGTGGAGGGTGGGAGAAGCTCTGGAGCCGACTGCTGCTTCTCAGGTAAGCTACACCCTCTATTGTGTGGTCCCTTCTCCCACCTGGCCAATCCCCCTGGCAACACCTCCCCAGGAGGGATTGGCGGCTGACTGGGGTAGGCAGAGACCACGGGTATCTTGCCCAGGAAGGTGGTGCCAGTCCGAACTGCCAGGTGCTGCTCTGGGATCTAAGGGGGCTGGACGCGACCACGCAAAATGCGCACCCCATTTAATGTGGGGAACGGTTATTGTAAAAACTCTTTAAATACTGTATAAAACAAAGAGGACAGCAGATAGTAAAGCCACATAAAATCACCACAACCAGTCACATAATAATCCCCAATGCAAAACCAATGCCATTTACAAAATTAACAGGTTCATTTTACACAAAAGCAGACAAGAAAATATAAGTCTTTAGGGGCTGTAATGCCGTGGGTGACACTAATGTGTGTGACTTCTGCCAGCACAGCAGCAAGCATGCTCTGCTTCCTGCCTCTCCGGGTGAGGCCGTCTGATGGACTGGCTTCCCCCAGGGGCCAGCTGAGGGAGGGGGGAGTGCTGAAGGCCCTGAGCTATTACAGCACAGCCAAGTTTATTTATTTTATTTCATTAAATTTATATCCCCACCCCACTTTCCTCTAACAAGCTCGAGGTAACATGCACGCTTCTTCTGACAACAACCCTGTGGTGTAGGTTAGGCTGAGAGACTATGACTGTCCCAAGGTTGCTCAGAAAACTTCATGGGGGTTATGAACCCTGGTTTTTCAGGTTCCAGGTCACACTGGCTCTCTGTGGTTGGTAATCCCCATTGAACTCAGCAGGACTTCATTCCGAATAAACATCCACAGGTCTGTGCTGTTAATGGTTGCTCAGAAAGACAAACCCCTCCTCTTTGCCCATGATCATTGTGATCCTGCGTGCTTTTCCTGCCTTCCACCCACACCCATATACATTTTATTTTATTTTTTTACAACATGCACATTCGGTCAAACAACACATTTAACATCACATCTAATTTAGCCCTTCATTTGTTGCCCAAATGCTATCAAGGAGATAGCCAGGCAGAGAAAGCAGTCCTTTAATTAGCATTTTGAAAAAATGGGTGTGGTTTCTATGATTTCAGACCCCTCCACCACTCTCTTCTACTGGTTTAAAACCATGCTATTCTGCCAGCAGTTTTATCTATTTATCTTCCTGTTTTAAAACTGAATTACCCCTTTTAATTGTTGTCATTAGCTACCAGTATTCCAGTGATTAAAGCAAGGTGTATATTTTGCAAACAGAACAGCTCTTAGGATAGCAAGTGATGCACCTGTAGCTTTCTGTGCAAAGAGCTCTTGCTCTGATGCTCCAGGACATTTAAAAGCTGATATGTACCAGTTCCTATTAGACAAAATTGGATATGCGTCCTGCTCCGTCTCAAAGCAGGGTACATATTAAAACATATATCGAGCTGGAAAACTAATCATGCAATTTGCCTCTTGAACCAGAAATTGTGGTTTGTTGCTTTCAGAGAAGCTATCTTATCTGAACTGTTTCCAAGGAACAGGCACAAGAAGTTGCTTTATGAAACATATAGAAGAATTTTACCTCTCCTACCAACAGAGAGGCATTACGCTGATCTCTGCCAGTGACCTAGGGAAAACTATGGATTACTAACTAACGTAATTTATTATGAGTGCTGGCACTGACCTTGGGACTTCCCTGAAAAATATTATTTGGACTTTGTCAGCTTCCATAAACAGGGGCCGATCTGCAGCAATGATGGAGGCAACCCAGAGTTGGAAGTGTGTTTGTTTTGGCATATTTTGTTTGGTTTGCTTTTTTTTAGAGGAAATCTGGAATGTGTGTATATTTTTGAACTTTGTATAATTTTTTTTAAAGGAAAAGAAAACCAATCAATACAACAATAACAGAATAACAGTCACCCAAAACCTGAACAAATTGACGATCCCCCGAGTTTTTCAAGTGTCTCTAGGAAGAGACTTAATATTAGTAGGTGAACCAGCGCTTGTCCCAAGCAATGACAATGTTGGCAGCTGCGGCTATGAGGGAGCACCCCGTTGCTTCTCCATGGCTGCTGCTGCCAGCTTCCTTCCTTGGGCAGCTTATGGCAGCTGCTGTAAAGCACGTGAGGAGGAGGAGCAGGAGAGGCTTCCACCCGCCGAAGCGCAGCCCTTTGTGACATGTTGGTTCTGAGGGGCAGGCAGAGGGCAGGACCATACTGGGCAGTTAGAAAGCAGGAGTAGGGTGCAAGGAGTAGATTTTTCTTTTTCTTAAAAAAAAAAAGCTTTGTGTGTTCGTGTCTAATCTTGCCCCTTTCTAAAAATTTGCTTGTGTGCGAATTTCTTTTTTTGTAAATCTAACGAAGAATAAAATAAAACCAGGGTTAATGGGTTTTCTTAGGACAGTGTAGGGTGTGTGTGCTGTGTCCCATTGGTCTAGTGGTGGTGTCACCTGCCCTTCTTCTGACTGGAAATGCTTTAGAGGTGGGACACAAAAAATGTAGGGTGGTGGGGAGTGAGAAAAGCCCCTATTTTTGCCTGAGGAAGCGTATGAACTTGCTGCTCTCTAAATGTTTGCACAAGGACTCCCACTATCCCCAGCCAGAGCTAGATTTGTAGTTCAAAACATATGGAGGTCACCAAGTTGATGAAGGTTGATCTGAAGGTTCCAACACCTTCCCCAGCATGCTCAGAAATGGTCCCACCACACACCGCTTTTCAGCCCCACTGACATTGAAGCTTTGTGCAATATGTGAAAGAACCCTGAGCTATTCGTCTAACCATGGTTAAGAAGGAATCATGTATTCTTTATGCAAGCCATCACAAGGAAATGAACAATACAGCTTGCAGATTGCGTTCCAGGGACCCATGATGCTGCTGTTATATTACTTCCCTATAACTTGCATATATTGTCTGGTACTATCTGCTGCAGGCGGTATCTCTGTGGCAGAACAATTTATCAGCTTAGCTATCTGAGTTCCTTTAAACTGGAGATGACAGGGATTGAACTTAGCACCTTCTGCCTGCAAAGCCAGGGTTGTGCCACTGAGTTATGGAAAGCACTTCCATAACTTCCTTGGTAAAACAAAAACCAGCAGTAAGTAACAGGAACAAGCAGCAGGCTGATAGCAAGTTCCACAGAGAAGCAGCAGCATCTTATTGCTCATGGCATGGAATATTCCAATGATTAATATCAATTATCAAAGTCTCTGCTTTGAAGGGGTTCGCTCATAAATCTGTTCCATCCTGTTTCCATCTCAATCTGTTGCTTTGAAACTTGCACACACAAAAGTAATATTTCTTTTTTATTTATTTGTGCAGTGGGCAACTACTTAGAGATGTATACATGTGAGTCTATTGCTTACAGCCTAAATATTTATGGAGCAAAATAGTAGTAGTAGTAGTAGTAGTAGTAGTAGTAGTAGTTATGAAAAATACATAAATAAAAGTATGTCATAGAACAAATCAGCCTAACAAATATTCATTGACTTGTTCCGATATTCTATAAGGCTCCTAATAAAAAAGTGGGTAAATATTATCCTGTACTGCATTATACCAGTGAATAATTTCAAAAGCTCAGATGTCCCAGGGTTGAAAAACATAAACTCTCTGTTCTCATGGCGATTCTTTGTGGCTTCTGGCAGGAGGAGGGGAAGTGACAGAGCATCTATTTTCTGTCTCCCCCTTCATTTCATGGTACAGGTGTGTGGGTGGAGCTTGCTGTTCTCTCCCTTTACAGTACTTGCCTTTTATCGGAGGCTCCCATGTCATGTTTTCCATTACTTCTTTGCGAGTACCAGACGCAACTGCAGCTTCTAATTAGCCGGTTGTTGGTGTTTGCAAACCTGTCTTTGCCCCAAAGACACACCTGGTGTCATATATGGTATCAAAATTTGGGCAAGTTGCTGCTAATGAGGCCCATGAGCCAGAAGGTCCCCCCCCCCAACCCAGCTCTGGCACCTTGGAAATGAATCTAAGCATCCCTGTCACCATCACTTTGCTTGTGTCAGTGGCACAGCCACCAGCCTCCTCAAAACTTGCCAGATTCTGTTTCTGTCCCAGTTTCCCTGTTTGGGGGGGGGGTCACCAATATTCAATATTCAACCTTGTGTGAGAATTCTTTCACCACTCTTGGTTTCACAGAGATGTACTACCTCTGAATCACAGGGGTGGGTGGGTAGGAGGATATTGTTGCACCCAGGTCCTTTTCGTAGGTTTCCAGAGGCATCTGGTTGGCCACTATGAGAACAGGATGGTGGGCCACATGCTCTTCTTATACTCATGTAAAAGTTCTTCTCCTTTATTCATTTATTTACATTTATTATATCAGTATACCGCCCTTCATCCAAAGATCTCAGGGCATTCAGAGCATTTCTGCCTGCATGGTGGAAAGGCTCCCCTTTGGCACCAGACACAGCTCGTAGGCAGGTATTCCACACAAGCACAAGAAAGGCTAGTGCGACACCTGCCTGCCTGCCTGGGCCCCCACTTGTCCATCCATTCCCAACAGCAGGGGCTGGTGGACTGGCTGGCTGGGTTCCCTCACCCACATGCTTGCTTAGTCCGCCTCAGCTCCTGGTATAACCAGTACCCCCTGGCCAGTCCCAGAGGCACCATTTGCCTGGGGAGCTTGTAGCCAGGGCGGCTGCAACAAACAGAGAGGGCATCAGAGAAGGAGGGAAGGAAGGAAAGAGGGGCAGAGGCCAGTGTGGCTTGCGGTGCCCCTGACTATCATTCCAAGGCACCCCAGGGTGCCATGACACACTGGTTTAAAACCACTGCTCGTCTAGGGCATCCGACTGGTCATTCTGGGAACAGGATGCTTGACTAGATGGGCATATGGCCTAATCTCTCGGGGCTCTCCTTATGTCAAGGAGCTGACCTTCACTAACAACACCATCCCAATCTTTCATAGTGTTGTTGTTTTTAAAGTCTGCTTTGCTATTTTGGTGATATTCTGGTTTCTTCTCTTGGCAGGAACTAGCTGCTTATGAAAACATGCCTAATGCAGTAAAAGTAACAGAAACAGGTAAGGTAGATGCCTAGCGTGTTAAATTTAGGAGGCTGCTATTTATTTTACCTCCTTCAGAGTGTAACATGCGATCAAGTCCTCTGCCCTGTCCCTCAGGTGAAGAATCATACAGTTGTTGTTGTTCCAATACAGATTACAATTTTAAAACACTAGAACAAATACATTATATAAGGTGGAGACTGACATCCTCTTATGCCAACTGGGAGCTGATGGCCTGGGCCACCTCGCTTCTGCCTCCCCTCCTCAAGGCAGGCATGTTTTTAGCAGCAGCCCCTTAGGGAAGGTGGTGTTGGAGCCACGGCAAAAGTTCTCACATATATGCTCCATGGCCTGGGCGCTTCCTTTAAGTCCTCCTCAGAAGCCAAATTCCCACCTCTATATACAACCAAAGTAAATGTGATGCCTTTGCACTTAACAAGCTGGTTTTTATATATTTATTTATTTTTAAATACGAATTGCATCACCTGGTGGCAGGATGCTGGTGGTACCGCTAATTGTAGGATCAGAGCAAGAACTGAGATATAATTGAACCAGTTTCCATCCTTGCTGTGGTCCTGATTTGATTATCTTTCTAACACACACACACACACACACACACACACACACACACACACACTGCAATTTGCATGGGGGGGGAAAGAAATCTTGCACATTTCAAGTGTAATTTGGCTCACAGAAAACTAATGTGAGGGAAGATGGTTCTAGCTCAAATGACCTGACAACTTCTGAATGGTTTGGACTCCAACTCCAAGATGTTTGGATGATGCTGTGGTTGGCTAAGACTAGACTAGTCTAACATCTCCCTAACATGCTGGTTATTTACACGCAGGGATTTTAAACCCACCGGCACCTACCTACCCCTGTTCAAACAGATTTAGCAAAAATGCTGGTGTTCATGTGGTCTGGCCTTGCATCAAATCTGCATATTGGTGAAGATGCCTGTTTTGGCCTTTGATCTTTTTGTGCCAACACAATTCACATGTTGCTGTCCAAAGAAAAGAGCCCCAACAATACAATTTTGTTTGGGTGAGCTTCTGATTTCACACCCTCCCAGTCCATTATGGCTGCTCTCCCACACCCACCCAGAATTCTACTTTGGGAAGATGCTGGTGGCAACATTATTATTCATTTTTATCGTTTATTAAATTTGTATACTGCCATTCATCCGTAGCTCCCGGGGCGATTTGCAACATAAAAATACAAGATAAGCCCCCCAGTACATAATAAAAACAAGAACAAGGCCAAACCAACAACAAATGCTAACTCTCCCTCCCTCCCTCTCTTCCACCCCACCCCACCCCACCCCACCCTACCACCACCACCACCGCTGCTGCTCCTACTAATCTTAGTACTACTTAGTACTACTACCTATTACTAATCTTTTATCTTGGGACTATATTTTAGTGCTTTATTCAACTATCTAAACATTTCAGATTTGCTTCGAGATGGTTTTGGATCACGTCCTTTCTTCCAGTGTTTAATAGCAGAGGCAAATAAGGATGATGTAATGCAGGGTAAGTTTTCAAGAAAACAAAGTTATCATTTATTTGTATAACTAGGCATCCCATAGAATGAGTGTCAACACTGAAAATGCTCCACCTCAGGAAGCTACCCACTGGACCAGGGGCGGAGGGAGCCAATCTGCTGCCCGGGGCGGCAAACTTAAAAGGCCCAAGATGGCGGGCACGATCGGCTGGCACAGCTTCTGACCGGCACCGGGCTGTGCTGCAGCCTTAAAACACAGCGTGGCGCGGTGCCAGTCGAAAGGGGTGCCAGCCGATTGCGCCCGCCATCTTGGGTGGACTGCGCATGTCCACCCAAGATGGCGGGTGCGATTGGCCGGCACCCCTTCCGTGCGGTGCGGCAACCTTTAAGGCTGCAGCGCGTGAACTGCAGCACAGACGCTGTGCTGCTGTTTGCACGTTGCAGCCTTTTAAAAGTTGCCGCGCTCGATCGTGGGGGTGGGGCCTGCCCCCAGAGTGTCACCCTCCCCGGGGCAGTACCCGGGGCAGACTGCCCCCGCCCCCTTGCTCCGCCCCTGCACTGGACTGCATCTGGTGGGGGTACCCAGAGAAGGATCTCAGAAGATAATAGGGTCTAGGTAGGTTGGGGTGGGGAACCTGTGGGCCTCCAGAAGTTGCTGGTCTACAACTTTATCACTTATGGTTAAGCTGAATGGGCTTGATGTGGGTGAGGGGTCCAATGACATTTGGAGGGGCACATCACTGGGAATGCTGAGGCTCACAGTTCAACTGCAACCTTCTAAGCCTCCCTATCTGAACTTTGGTACTCTCATCATAGCAAATCCCACCCTAACTATACCCCTCCCCGAGGGAATGTAGCATTGAGCTCCTCTTGTCTGCCTGCCTGCCTGCCTTGATCAAAAAATGTGTTTTCGTGTAGGTCATTTTTTGCATCCATTGCTCCACCTATGAGTATAAGGGGTGCTAGGAGAGGGGTAGTACATTGTGCATGAAACAAGGATGCCCACTGCCCCCTTCCTATTCATCCTGGTCCTGGAACCTCTAGCAATCCGAATCTGGGCAGCCCAACATCAAGGCAGTGGAAATAAAAGGCAAAACCTATAAATTTGGGCTCTTTGCAGATGACCTAATGGTCACAACACCAGACCTCATCAACACAGCAGCCAACTTAACCAAAGAATTCAACACATTTGCAATGGTATCGGGCCTAAAGTAAACTTTACAAAATCTGAGGCTATGTGCTTCAACCTTCCCCCCATATCCAAAAAGAATTCACCAACATCACAAAGATAAAACTCTGCCACACCAAGTTCAGATACCTAGGGGTACAGACAACCAGAAACCACAAAAACTATACACCACAATTACAAACCCCTGACGAGATGGATCAATACTAACTTCACTCTCTCAGATAAAATAGTCATGATCAAAATTATTACCCTTCCAAAATTAACCCACCTATTTCCAAACCCTTGCAATCTGGATTTCACCAACCCAACTCCACATATGGCAAAAAATGACACTAGTTTATCTTCTCACACGAAAAGCCATGAATAAGCCCCAAACACCTGCACCTCCCCACCTCAGAAGGAGGATGGGGAATCCCCAACATAGAACTATATTACATCACCAACCAAGTGCACTACATAATCCCATACATTCTAGAAGATGAGAAGAAACAATGGGTACACTTGGAGAGAGACATAATCGAAAACACTCCCACCCCAGCATATACTTTCCTGCAAAACAAACTAAGGAAAATCCCCACCACACTAAACAGGTTCACACAGACCAGGCTTCCTCAAACTCCGTCCTCCAGATGTTTTTGGCCTACAACTTCCATGATCTCTAGCTAGCAGGACCAGTGGTCAGGGATGGTGGGAATTTTAGTCTCAAAACATCTGGAGGGCCAAGTTTGAGGAAGCCTGACACAGAACATGCTTACATGGAAGGTATAAGTTGGCAAACTGTCCCCAACCCAATCCCTACTAATCCCCCTGGCTCACCACCCACTATTCCACCACGCAGCACAAAATCTCCAGATAAAAACCTGGCAAGCCAAAGGCCTATATCACATAGCAGACTTCTACAAAAATAACAAACCCATATTGACACAAGAAATACAAAACAAACAAATACCCTGGCTAACACATCACCAACTATACACCTTAAACAACCCAGCAGTAAAATCAGCAGCCACTAGGCCCCTGACCACCTTCCAAAGCCTTCTCCTAACAACAACAGGACATAGCAAGGGGATGGTATCTACAATATACAAAACACTGCTCCAAAGCCCCACAACCCTCTTCACACAATCAAAAAACGACATAGTCTTTGAAATTAACTCCACCCAATTGACTAGAATGTGGTTTAAACCTCCCTTTAAATCCGTATCAGCAAAAATAACTCACTCTGAAACTCACTTACAGATGGTACCAACACCACAGAAACGGCACTGATACACCCAAGAACCTCACCAAAATGCTGGAGGGGCTGCACCTCCACAGGAACATACCGCCACATGTGGTGGGAATGCCCCCAAACCCAACTCTTCTGGACAACAGTCATACAAGAAATAAGCAAAATAACTAAACAGGTACTAGAATTCACCCCAGTACTGGCCCTACTGAATATATTCCAAGATAACTATGCCCGCTCACCCTATAAAGAGCTCATATCCCACTTACTCTCAGCAGCCAGAAACAGCATAGCCAGACACTGGAAGAACCTGTCAGGAATAAACATGGAACTCTGGTATCCAGTAGTATGGGAAACAGCCTTACTATAAAAGCTAACCAGTAGACTGAAACTGACAAGGGGAGAAATAGAAGAGGATGCCTTCACTCCAGCATGGCTCGCCTTTATCACATACATAGCCCAACAAGACAACAGCATGAACCCACTGACAGCATACAATTCAACATGGCTAACTTAACCCAACAATTCAGGGCAGGGTTTTCATTGCCACTGCCCCTGTTCTGTGGAACAGCATCCCTACTGGGATATAATGGGCCCACCACTTATGTGGGTTTTATGCTGGGAAGTTCCCAGAGCCAAATAAGCAAAATGGAGGGCTTAAAAAGCTCTTTCTGTGGTGGGTTTCCCCTGCTCTCCAACTATTTTTCAGCTGTGCGCCTAAGGTTCTGATCGCGCAGGTAAATTCATGGTAAATCGTGGGCCCACTTTACTTTTGGGGAAAATAGAAGACATTATTGCTTTGACAAGCTTCTACATTTCAAGAGGTTTCTGCTTTAAATGTTCACTTTGTATTGTTTGCAAGCCTATATTTAGTTGGATTCCCCCCCTATTCTTTTCAAAACTGTTTTTCAGTTTTATGTTTGTAAATCGCATTGAGACTCATGTGAAAAGCAATGATAAATATCTCCCCACAAGAACCCCCAGTCAACTGGGACCTAAAACATGTAACTTGCACTCTGTGACATTTAAAGTGTGGAGAATATTCTACTTTGTTTTGGAATTGCTTGTCAACAACGGATTGCTACTTCCCTCAAAATACTTCGTACCATTTTAAATGAGTTTCAGTACATGTTGTTGAACCTCCTGCCATTTGACCAAAAGAGGCACATAGTACGTCCTAAAAGATGACAGCCTTAATCCTTTTAATTGCTTGGAGAATTAAAAAAATATTTTTTAAAAAATCAGCTAAACATTAAAGGTCTGGCAATAGCTTCACAATCCAAGAGACTTTTAGATTTGTGTTCTGTTAGTCACAGATGCATACCACCCTGCTGGATGGCAAATGGTGTTTGAATCTAATAAATGTTTCAAAAGCAATTCTTGGCATATCCTGATGGGAAGGAGAATGGGTCAACTGTGCAACAGAAACGAAATTAGCACCCCCCCCCCCAAGAATATGAAGATATTTACATGAACCTAAAAGGAGAAGGGGACGACAGAGGATGAGATGGTTGGACAGTGTTCTCGAAGCTACTAACATGAGTTTGGCCAAACTGCGAGAGGCAGTGAAGGATAGGCGTGCCTGGCGTGCTCTGGTCCATGGGGTCACGAAGAGTCGGACACGACTGAACGACTGAACAACAACAACAAAATATGAGCCCTTTGATCCTGGCCTTTTTTAGAGTTTAGTCAGTGGTTGGAGAGGAGGTATTCGGCTTAGCGCAGTAGTGCTGGGAAAGAGAGGTAATTAACCTCTCACAGTTTCCGTAATCCTTCCCTATGTCTGAGCTATTAAAACGCTATCGGGGGGGGGGAGAGAGAAGACAAGTGCAATATAGGCTCTTATTTTTCTTTCCACCCACCAAGATGGTATCACTGCATCTAATACAGTGGTGGTTAATGTCCATTGGGACTGGTAGGCTGGAAGGCAGGGAGACCAACAGAAGGTGGCGCCAGAGTAAACAACAGGTAGAGCCAGAGCCAATGACAGGCAGAGTGAACTAATTTTGCTATGTCTCCATCTTCCTGGCTGCTGAGTTCTACAAGGGCAACAATGGGACTAAGGAGGGAGAAGTTGAGAGGCAGTGCCACAACCTGGCCTAGCTGCAGTTAAGAAGGTAGACATGAGGACACTACCGGTAGCAGAAGGTAGACTGAGGTTGGAGGGGAAATGCCCCCACGTACCCAAACTGACCATCCTCTGCTGATTGATAGCTTTACACAATAGTGGTTATTTCCTTATAATAGCTGTTTTGTGTCTCCCCAGATACCGACATTGTAGGGTTTGCTATGTATTACTTTACTTATGACCCTTGGATTGGCAAGCTGTTGTACTTAGAAGACTTCTACGTTATGGATGAATATAGAGGTAAAATTAATACTGTTTTCACATAATAAAATGAGAGGCAGTGTGAAGGTGTGGTTAGGTGGTTGGGCTGAGACTGGGAAGACCCAGAAAATAAAGTCCTCATCATTTAGCCCTAAAGCCTAAAACTGGGTTAGTGAAACTGTGGCCCCCAATATATTGTTGGATTCCTAGCTCCCATCAGCCCCAGCCACTTGAGCAAGGCAGTTTGCATTTAAAGGGAAACGTACCTAATTGGACTTTCCAAAACAAAACACAAACTGAAACAGTCATCCTTTGAAATTTGCACTGAATTTTGCGATGCAGTTCTCCAACCAAGGAAGGTGTTCAAAATTGCATATACCAGGGTGAAACGTGCATAAAATGCACCTAACTCCTACACTAAACTGGTGCCAAAAATATTGCTTTCTGTTCCTTTGGACCATCAAGACCATACACACTGTCCAGGCTTGCTTAGTGAAAAATGAACCATGTAACAATACACAAACTGAAATGCCACAAGCTTTCCTTGGAGATTCACACTTCTCTCAATTTTGCACTACAGTTCCCAAGCCATGTAATGTGTGGGAAAATGCATGTGCTAGGGTAAACTGGGCACAAAAATGCATGTTAATAAAAATAGCATACAAAATGCAAAGCTATATGCTACAAAAAATTGCACACAAAGTTGTATATATGAGGGAAAATGCACAATAAAATATCACTAAGTTCTCATGAGATTTTTTTTTAAGTGAAGTGATGTGCCAATGTGGAGAACTGCACTTGAGTGTGAAAAAATGAGAAACCAAAATTGATAGATTCACCCATCCTTGGTTGGGGCCAATAGGACTTGGGAGTCCAACAAAATTTGTAGGGCATCAGGTGGAAGAAGGCTAGCCTTGCAGTTCCATTTCCTTTCCTTTCCCAAAAAATAATGATAAATGTACAGGCTTCTTTGCAATTTCAAAGAAATTTAATTTTTTTGAATGTGCATAGAATAATGCATTAGATTTTACCTGTAAATATTCCTATTTTGTTCATGGCTCATGACAAAGAAGATAAAATGGCATATTGTCAAAGCAGGCAAACTGTTCACATGGGTATGTTGCAAGTTTTGGCATCTGAGGTTTTTCTGAACTGTTTTGGCAGGTTGGGGCATTGGAACAGAACTTTTAAAAAGATTAAGCCAGGCAAGTTATATTTTCCTGTCTTCCATTTACTTGTATGTATTTATTTTGTAAGCTGTATATTCAACAGTACAGACTTAAAGCTACTTTAGTCAAAACGCAGCTGACATATTAAATTTGACCGAAAGTATTCTCTAGCCTGGTGCCCTCCAGATGTTGCTGGACTACAACTCCCATCACCCTTATTGCTCATTCTGGCTGAGGATGATGGGAGCGAGTCCAACAGCATCTGGAGGGCTACCAGTTCCCCAGACCTGGTTTACATTATTCAAGTCAGCTTGAGAATCAAGAAGCAAAAGAGAGGATCAACAGGGTATCAGTGGTTAGAACCTCTAAATCTCATTCACACAAGCAACAGATGAGATTGTAAAAACTGTTGATACAACTGTTTCATGCTTCAGACTGCAGGTAGGGGCTTGCATATGCAGGAACACACATGAAAAGTTCCTGAAATTTATAACAGAACACAAGGTGAAATGTGAGTTAATAGTAGAATGCAGAGACTAAAAAAAGGGCTAATGCACCAACAGAAATACATGTAGATTGTAATAATTTCTTCCACTCTGGAGAAATTCACCTCACTTGGAGTGCTGCATCTAGCTCTGGACACTGCAGAATAGTGATAAACTGGAACAGAGAGCAATACAGCAACACAGAAAACCTGCCTTCTACCAAATCTTATCACTAGCCTATCTAACTCAGTATTGTCTACACTGGCTAGCAGCAACTCTCCAGGCTTTCAGATGGCGGCATTCCCAGACGTACTTGGAAATGCCAGAGGGTGAAAGGGGAACCTTCTGCATGCAAAGTGTATGCTCTGCCACTGAGCCATGGCATCTCCCCCCAAAGATGGTGAGGGGCCTGCAAACCATGTCCTATGATTTGGGCTTAAATCTGGAGGACAGGAATATTCAAATATCTGAAGGGATGTCATATAAATGAAGCAAAATTGTTCTGTGGAACAGACTCCCTTGGAAGGAAGTAAACTTGTCTTTAGAGGTTACTAAACAGAAAACAGCCACCTATCAAGAATGCTGTAGCAGTGGATTTACTGCACTGGCATAAAGGGGACTAGACTAGGTGACCTTTGAAATCCCTTCTAACTCAATACTTTCGTAATCCCTCTGTACTAATAAATAAAATCAGAATTTTGCATATATAAAACTAGATGCCAGAGGGAGGAGTTATAGCTGAACACTCTCACTATTGTGCTAGCTTTCTATGTGTGGGGAAGCTTTCAGTATGAAAATACATTGAACCATGTGATCCTCACTTGTAGTCTGAAGGGGTACCGACAGTTTTAACCATCTAATCATTTGTATGAATGAAGTTTTTACTTGCATTCCAACTGGTGACTCAGCTTAGTTCTCCAGCTGTGATACAAAATCCTCTTTCAGAAGGGCAATCCTAATCAACTTCATTTGTTTGGGAAGGGAGACTGGGTGGAAAAAGAGGGAAGAGTTACAGGTTTGAAAAATATTCCCATGTAGAAGTTATACCCTAGACTAGAACTTACCTCAAAAAACAGATTGGATTTTAAGTCTTCTCCCTGAGTGCTTATGATTGGGATCATACTATAGTATGATTTCTTACCTGTTTGTGATGTTCACCTTTCAGCTGAATGGGGCAGGAATCATTCTTTTAATATTGTTGCATTAGCACTTTTAAGATAAAATTTCCTGGTGCATTGTTTTTAACTGTTTGTAAGCTTTGTGCATTTTATGGATGTGTAAGTTGCTTTGAGACATTTGTGAGTGGAAATGAAAACAATTATAGGCATCTTTAAATAAAACAAGGAGAAATTAAATGGTGGGTGTGCAATGTACCACCACAGCTACTGTACATATCAACTGGCTCTGAATCAGAAAAGCACTTTGCCAGCTAAAAGGTTTTATAGGAATTATTAACAAATTAGTGACTAATTAATGACTTATATCCCAATCTCTGATCTTGTATTAATGTTTAAAAATGTCCAAGAACATGAGAACAGCAAAGAACTTTAAGTTGTCCCAGTTTAGATTCAGAACTCTAGATGCAGGTATTATAGTCCTACAACTTTCTGTGCAATCCGTGAATGCAGTTGTTCTTGCAAAGAAAGCGAAGTAACTGTGTTTTCTTTTACTCCAAGTTTTGTTTCTGCATTTGCTACAGTAATAATTCCAAGCAACAAGATTAACTGGCAGCTTAAATATAAATGGTTTAAAAAAGTAACTCCCACAAGACGTAGTGATGGCTACCAACCTCATGGCTTAGAGGGAATGCATAGAGGAAAAGGCAATAAATGGCATAGAGCGGGCATGTACAACACAATCATGATTGACTGGTGGAACCTGAGACTGATTATGGTCGATTGCAACATTCCTGGGGGGACTTGGGGGAGATGCTGCCCTGCCGCCTCTAAGGGAGGGCTGGCGTGGGCATACGCTACCAGCTTGCTATCCTTCCCGCTGTGCTGAGCGCTGGCGGTGGGGTGGGATGCTGCCTGAGGGAGAGAAAAAGAGTGCCCCGGCTTGCTATCCTTCCTGCTGCGCTGAGTGCTGGCAGTGGAATGGGATGCTGCCTGAAGGAGAGAGAGAGGGAGAGAGAGAGAGAGAAAGAGAAAGAGAAGCTGGCTCCTCAGATCTGTGCAAACTAATATAAAAATATAGTTTGACTTTTCTCACTTTTTTAGTTACTTCTCCATCTAGTAACTATTTGGATCTGTCATAATGATATTCAAACATACCTACCGTATCTGTGAAATAAAGATCTATATCTGTCTATCTATCTATCTATCTATCTAATCTATCTATATGGCTTCGGAAGGTGGTAGATCACTGCCAGTTTTTGATACTTGTTGGTAGATCAGAGGCAACTTAAGCTTGGATGTGCTTGGCATAGAGGGAAAGGCAATAAATGGCTACCAGCAATGGACTCCCCTCTCTTACTTCCCCAAATGCTATTGCCTGTGCTTACTTTTCAGATAGCAATAGAAACCAACTGCAGCTGCATGCATTTCCTTGTTGTTGTTTGGAACAAGCCATCTATAGAGTACTACATGAGGCGTGGTGCTTCAGACCTTTCCACTGAAGAAGGCTGGCATCTCTTTAGATTTGACAAAGAACATCTAGTGAGAATGGCTTCTGGAGACTAAAAGAAGGAAGTCTGCCATTTTTTTATCACTCTCAAAGCTTAGAGTGCTCATCAGGGTTGCAATGAAAAACCTCACTTACAAGGGGAGACTTCTGGTTAACACGGTGGCTTCAAAGCAGAGTGCAAATAGCAAGAAAAATTAAAAGAAGTGTGTGTGTTTTATGACTGACATGACTTTGATAAATTGCTTTACTTTTTCTTCACATGGATATACAACACTTCAAATGCAGCCTGAATCTTATGGATCAGTTTAAGCAAAGGTATACTCAACTGGTGACTCATATGGAGAAAGAACACAGGTGGGACATAATGTGCTGGCCTGGCCAGGAAACCTCTTGCTTTTCTTCAAATACAAAAATAGCTGGTGCTCTAGTGTGTTAGAGTGTGCACAAGCTTGTGCCCAGAAGGAAGAACAGGACTTTGTGGGAAAGAGCACCTGCCTTGCATGAAGTCCCAGATTCAATCCCTGGTGCATCCAAGTCAGAGGATGCCAAGCTGAGAAAGGCTGCCTTAGACAAACCATTCTCTCTCAGCCTCAGTCCCCCCGATATCCAGTGACTTGCCTGTTTATAAAGGTTACAACTAGAGAATGCATGAAACACTTTAAAAAACTGTACCTATTTTAGGTATTACCATTAAAATCACAGGCTTTGCATACAGTCCGAGATTCAATCACCAGCTTTTCTGGGTAGGGCTGGGAAAACACTCTTGTCTGAAACCTGGAGAGCTCTTGTCAACCAGAGTACACAATGTGAACCAGAGACCATATCGTCTGACTCAGCTTCCTATGTTCCTGTGGTCTTGCACTTTTCCTACCCTTACCCAAAGCAGTACCATGACATTTGTGTCACATGGCTTGTTGCTATATCACCAATACTGGAGAACCAAGGCAGCGTCTCGGTACCCACATAAAGCAGTGGGCGGCAGAAAGTAGATCAGTATCTACTAGTATCTACTAGTAGACCCCAGAGTGACTTTTCAGTAGATCAGCTAGAGCTTCAGCAACTATTATAACTACAGCAATGACAAAATGACACCCCAAGTTAGGCTGTTGCACTGCAGAAAGCTAACCAGGAGTGGCACTGTGTGCAAAAGGACTGTGCGCTCACTTCAGTTTTAGTATGAAAAACAAATGTGTTGGCTCAGAATGTGCTCAGAAGCACCCTGTTGTTTAATCCTGTATGCCTTTTTTGGCTGGCTCTCTTTGGTAGATCTTTTTGGCTCAGGCGCAATTTCATCCAATTTTGTATCAGGAATGGCGTATGTGGGTGTGACTTGGCCAAAATGGCACTGAGGTCATATAATAAAACCTGACAGGACTAATCAGGAAGTGGAAAAAGAGGAAAATACCTGCGTTCACAACTGAACATAGCCTCGGCATCTTCCGCTGGGGTTATATGCAAATTCCTTCTTCCCCACTACACAAGGACTGTAGAAAGCAGATGAAAATTCATGTCCTGTATGAAGCTACCATCACACCTCCACAGCAAGCAGTTTTGGAAATGCATTTTTAATTCTATATATACCTATATATCAATAAACTATAATTATCAATATGTTCCCCCCTTTTCCTATGAATGATAGCAAGTTTTTATAGGCCAGCATATTAGCAAAGTGCCACAGTGTGGAGCAGCCACATATCCTGGACTAAAGATAAGCCCAAGGAAAATAAGTTTAAATATTTCTGTTTTCATTATCACTTCATTATCTGTGGAGGAGTGGCACAGAAATCTATTTCTCCAAGTGATTTATATTAATAACCAGCTTGACAATGACAATCTCATCTGAAATCCTTTGGCTGTCTCGTGATTTGCAAAAATTAAAAGAACACTTGTAGCAATAAGTAATAGGGGAAAAATGATACAGTGGAAATGAAGGGCGAGTGAACTGGCTGTACAGTTAAAGATCAGGTTGAAGAATTACCTGATCAAATACCACCATACAGATCACAATTTTCCCCATTTTAATGTCCCATCATTATTGTGTTCCAAAATTTTGGGAGTTTGTGCTGTTAGCTTCTGTTACTGTACATATCCACATCTTCTGGGATGGACTGGCCATGGTCCATGAGGCTGGGGTCTGGTTTAAACTTTGTTGCCTTCAACGCATCTGTTAAGTATAAAAAAGGTGTTAGTGTGTGTATGTATTTGGCACTGTCTTGTAACTTAAGATCTTCAAAACAGTTCCTGGTTATTCATACCTGATCTGACACTTGGCGGTTTCGCTTCAGCTATCAAAGGCACAGAATCTGTCTGCGGAAGTGTCTTCTCTGCATGAAATTGCATTTGTGATGATTTCACCTTTTCTTCTGATTCAAGGGCTATCTTCCGAGCTTCTGAGACAATATGGTCTGTTCCTGGAACTGCTCCCAGTACTTGCTGCTGTTGAAATAATGATTAAATTGTAAAATAAACCTGATATTGCCAAATCTAAATTTAGACAGAACACTCCTTGTAACATAGGAAGTTGCTTTATACTAGAATCAAATCAATGATCCATCACCCAGTATTGCCTACACTAGCTTTCAGCAATCTGGTGCCCTCTGGTGCCCACTTCCCCGGCCCCAGCTCTGGTGTAAAGCATCTGGAAGACACCAGACTGGCAAGTACTGCTCTACAAGGTTTCAGATGGGAGTCTTTTCCAGCCCTATCTGGAGATGCCAGGGATTCAATTCAGGACCTTCTTAATGCAGAGACTGTGCTACAGTCTTTCCCCCAGATCGGTGGCTTTTCTTTTGCTTAATATTGCTATGTAAAATGTCATGCACATGGATAGCAGTGCATTAATAATAAAATAATAATAGCAAATTGGTTGAGGATCCTCCTTCGTTTACAACTGAATATGGCAGATACAGTGACTGTGCCCATTAAAATACTTTCCATTGGTATAATAGGGTCCATGTTTCATAACCCTGTCTTGTTTAACCATTATGTCTATGCTATAAATATTTCTAGTCACTACCTTCCATGCATTCATGTGCTCATGCTCATGGTTTATTTATTTTGGTTTTACTTTATGTCTTATTTTGTATAACAATTTTTAATTTAAAAATATTTAAAATACACACAAATAATAGCAAAAAGGATGTCTCTTAACATGTGCAGAGTATCTTTCAGTCTCCAAACCAGTCTATTATAGTATATTAAAATCTGTTGCACGTTTGGAAGTTTAAAGGCTGAAAAATAATGATGCTGGATATCTGCAAAACTATTGTTTTTATGCATGCGTTTCAAACACAATGTAGATCAAAGAAAGATAACTAGTCCATGCTTCTAAAGGGTAGTTTTTTGGAAAAGAACCTACCTGAGTATCCTTATCCTGGGTGAGGAGAACTTCTGTAGTGGACTTTTTGGTCCATAGCAATCCTACTGTTTCATAGGTTTTATGGCTTGCAGCATAGGCCTTTCCACCTATTACCTAGTTTAATTTTAGAAATGTTATTGTACTGAACAACCAGTTTTAAAAATATTGTAGCATAGGCAAGGCTAACTGACTTCTCCAATGAACTGTGATTCAGTCAACAGTGAACGAAAGAACAAACTTGCAATTATAGATGGCAATCTATTAGGGCTTTTAAGCTTCAAAGAATTTTCCAATTTGAAATACTAAAGTGTGATGAACATGTGACAAGATTTTTAAACAATAAAAAGGAAAGCATTCATGCACCAGTTAGTAGAACTCACCTTTGCAATAATTACTGACTGAGCTGGATAGCAAACAGATATGCCCAATGTGCAGAGTCCCAAGGGATAGCAAATCTTCTTAAATCTAGATCCTGCAAAATCAATCAATCAACCATTTAAGGCAGTGACCGGGAACCTGCAGCCCTCCAGATGCTATTGGATTATAGCTCTCATCAGTTCCAGCCACCATGGCCAATGATGACAAGGTACTATCCCAAAGATGACAGGTCGTGTAACCCAGCAACATCTAGAGGGCCATGGGTTGCCCATCTCTAATTTAAGCAATGTTAAGCAAAAACAATTATATTGAGGTTAGGCTCCACACTGGCTTCCAATATATAAGCAATATTTTTATATAGACGAGTATTCAGACAAGTGAACTATCTTCAGCCTGTATCAACACTGCCCACGTCTTCTGTTCTTTTTGGGAATAAGGCTGCAAAAGCATCTTAATCTGGATACAGTTACAGACTAGGCATAAGGCTGTACTATGTACTCCATTGCACGCATCCTCATTATTCTACTTGGATGTATTCAACTTACAGTGGAGTAGGTACACAGGACAGTAAGCTTTGTAACCATTTGCATTAGGATCCACATTCCAATGTGGTGAGGAAGGAATACACATACACACACACACACACACACACGGCTCCATTCATCAACCCCACCTCCTCCATTGGCTTTCCCCAACATATGACTAATTCTCCCTCCCTCCCTTTGTATTTCACCCACCTGCTTCCTTTCCTTGCTCACCAGTTGCTAAACTGTTCTGTAAAGCACTCTTCTTCCTCTATTGAACCTGACTGCAAAAAGGTTTAACCGGGGTGGGGAGGCCACAGGGCAGTTTGCTAACCCAGTATAAGAAATAGGTGAAGGGCCTCCCTACCCCTCTGTTAAACCTTGCTACAAACACATTTACTGAAGGGGGACAGACACTTTGTGCCTCTCCCCATTCATTAAACAGCTTGCCTGGGCTGGCTACTGTTCTGTTGATAGCATTCTTGTTGAGATGCAACAGGTACCCCACTATCTGCACTTTCTGCAAACAACTGGAGACTATTTATTGTTTTAGGAGGTTTTCCCGGTTGGATAAATGGGTCTTTGCCATAAGTGTGTATTTTGTACGATCTTAAGTTTTGTTTTAAATGTAATGGGGGGATTGTGTGTATGTGTTATAAACTGTTTTTGCTGTTGTTAATGTGAATTGTTTTGACATGGTTGTACAGAAGGCGATTAAAAATTAGTACCAACAACAACAACAACAACAACAGTAACTTACGAACATGTAATCCCTTACCTTTTCTTGCAAGGACTAGCCCAGTCAGTCCTGAAACTGTAATCATACCAACTTTGGGAAGGAATTCTGGAGGTGGATTCTTCAGGTAAACATAGGCATCTTTAAAAAGAAAGAAAGCAAGATTTGCTAAGCTTGAATACTATTTTCTAAGAATTAATAATAATAATAATAATTTATTTGAAATTGCATGTAGAAATGATTACTTCACACGAATTCAAACTTTGTTAATTTGCTACATTTACAGCAGGGCAAAATGTTTATAAGAAAATGTAAAATATTTATAAGAATATCTGGAATGTCTCCTCATTTTAAGAAAGTTTGCAATTTGCATGGCCAAGAACAAAGAAATGAAAGATTTAAGCTTTGCACATACTCACTCACCTTTTCCAAACTGTACAGATGATATTATCCCATTTTTGACAAAGAGATAAGCATCCTGCACAAACAAAATAAAATACAAATTTCCCCATCTAATATTTATGCAACTGTCTTAAAAACTCCTAACATTTATCAAACAATCACATTGACAAACAGTTGGAGACAAAACGCTGGAAATTTTCCCACTTTGTAATTCAACTCTTTGAATTTAGTATGACTGATTAGCAAGCAGAACATGGAGGAGACAGAGAGGAGGCAGATTTAAGTCAATGTTCCTGAATCATTTAGCAATGGGGTGGAGACCTGTGTCCAACTCCATCTAGAATGCTCAATGCTCAGGGATGATGGGAACTGTAGTCCAGCAACATCACCAATAACAACATCATCTTTTAGGCTGAGCAAGAGAAAAGCAAGTGTTGGATTGAGCCCATGACTTTCCCCAACAATCTAATAGCTGGTAATGACAAATATGTCACAGCTATCACCTCTTTGGTGGTGGGGAAGGAGGATACTCCTATTGTGCCGCTCCTTTTGTGGATTTGGAGCCAGTATATATGATGCAAGTAGGGGGCAAATGGTGCCATATTTTAATAATCTCCTGCCCCCAGTGCTGCAAAATATTACTGTAGCAAGGTTGCAAACTTTTTTGGATCCGTGGCCACATTTGTAAGTCAGATAAACTATCAATGACACACACACCCCACAACCAAATACCCCCACAACTTTTTCTATTGGCTACAAAATAATACTTCAAGCCTGATTTCAGCTAGCAGAGGAGCAGGGAACCTCATGGGTTCTGGGGAAGGCCTTTGTGGGTGCCACATGGTGACCCTGCTATAGCATGTGCAGTGTACAACATATTCAATATGAAATTTTGATCTCTTTACACAGGAAAGTTATTCAGCTAGAGAAAAACAAAAGGCAGCTTTTTAAATTTACACTGTGGTACACATGGCATTACCAACAGCAACTCATGCAATGTCAGATGGAACAAGGCTGTGTAAAAATCACTCCCACATATACTCCAAACTGAATAATGGCTGGGACCCAAGAATGTATTTTAATTAGGTATGCCCAAGGTGTGTGGAATTTTGAACATGTCCCATTTGAAGAGCAGCCCCCCACACCAGGTGCTTATGAAACTTCTCAGTTTTGGAAGAAGTCTGCCATACCTTTCATTTGGAGGGGGGGTTGCTTTTTGTGAATCACATGTCCAAACTCACTTGGGCATGCAAAAGTAGTCACATGGTGCTTTGGATCCAGGCCACAAATAATAAATAAACTTAGCCTTTCCAAACCATCTGCTGTTAAGACTAACATCCTATTATTTTATTGTGCATTAATTTCTCCATGTTGTCAGCTGTCTGATGCCTGTTATCAGACAAACAGATGGGATATAAATGCAAACAAAATAAAATACAAACACACATCTCCCTTGCCTTCCATCATAACTACTGATAGACAAACATAGCAGGAAATTGTTATTTCATTGCATTAATACACTGCTACAGCACAAGTTACATTTATAAGGTGTTTGAGGTTTTCTGATTTAGCTGTTTTGATACATCATATTTTCTAGCACCACCAGAAAATGTAAAAATTCTTATGCATCAATTTTTAGGTGGACAATGGACATCTTATATATTATATTTCTTTATTTAGGACAAGTTTCCTTCTACCTGGTGTTGCTCCGGAATTCCAAGAAACCATAAAATCTTTTTAAAAAGATTCAGTCCACAATCTTGATTTAAAATGGCATTCAACTGTATCCAAACATAGATGAAAAACTGCTCCTTGATGTCAGGAACTAGCACACAAAACTTAGGTAAGATATCTTAAGAGGTATACAAATGCATAGTGCAACTTTCTAAAATATGTAGTAGTCTAGCTGCACTCCTGTAGTCTCTGGGAGGACATCTTAGGGACCAAAGTTTAATTATTAAACTTTGCCACTCTGGGCGGCTTCCAACAAATATTAAAATACATTAAAATCAGACTTCCCTCTCTGAAAACAGAGAGAGAGAGAGAGAGAGAGAGAGAGAGAGAGGTCTGCCCTCAGGAAGGAAGATCCTAGTTAGAAGCCTTTTCCCTGTGGTTGCAGAAAGGCCTGCAGCTGGTTCCTCTCCAACCTCAGAGAAGCCAAAGAGGAAGCATTCTGATGGCATGTTGGGGATGCGTCAAGAAGGAGAAATGACATTTACTGCGCTCTCATTGATTTCAACAAGAGGCAAAATGTTTTGGAAAAACCCTTCCACAATGATCTACCTTCATCCGCCTTCAGTTTTCTCTCCCCTGCCATCTGTTATTTATTTCAGCTGAAGCTCTCAGTGCAGTTCACAATATAATAAATATAATACATACATTAAAATAAATACAATAAAAAGAATTATATACATATTGCAGGAACAAATAAGGCATAGAGTTCGGGACAGCACAGTGGTAAAGATATTGTGTGTTTCACAATGATACATTATTTTGCACTGGTGTTTTGTGAACAAAACTTGGCACTGAAAATTTATTTTGAATTTACACCACAAGAGGTCACTACGCTCCAAGCTTTGAAACACAACAAAAATAAAGAGAAATTATTGACTGGTCGACATAAAAAGGTTGGTGCAGATAACACAAAGCAAACCTAAAGCAGGAACATCATTCTTACTCCTAACCTTTCTTCTACCAAAAGGGCAACTTCTTAGTAAGAGTGCAAAAAACAGCAAAGACTTACATGGTTGATTTATTCAGTTTATAATTCCCAAGATGTTTCCTAGGGGGAAAGTTTTTTAAGTGTTGGAATATGTTACTTCTCTTCTTAAGGGTTTGACTAAGAACTCTGAACTCAAAATGCACTGGAAATCCTGAACTGAACTAATTAATAGAAATCTTATTCCATGCTTACTCCAATTTATCCAATTGCTCACTTATGGCAAGACATGTATGAGAATTCTTGATCTATTAAATTAAGTAATATTCTTACCTTGCACCCATTGACATAGTAACTTGTTGTGTTTCTTACTGATGAAATCCTACTTTGCAAGCGGCCAGGCTTTTCATCGATGTATTTTGAATTAAGAGGTGGTGCATTATAAATAGGAAGCTGCAAGGAAATGGGGGGTGGGGGTGGGATAGCAGTTATAACAAAGCTTCTCTTGGGAAAACAATGAAAAGGGAGAAGCAATCCATATACTTGGAATGGGATTATTTTATCCATTGCCTCAATCCAGCAAAATGTGCCTGTGTAGTACAAGACTTGCATGAATAGAAGAGTTGTTCTACATCCACAACTACTTTGGATACTATCATCTATTGGATAAAAAGGTAGATCCAAAGACTTCTGTGTGTAAGTAGGCATGCATGGTCATTAAGTGCCAGTAAGTTGACCCTGACATTTTGCCATGGATCTGGATCATCAGGGAAATGACACACACACAGGCACCTGAGCTTAAGTCATCTAATGCAGTGGATTCTACTTTCTGAGAATTCCTTCCATTTCAACATGGCTGTTGAAGTCTCCAGCACATCTAGGAACATAGAAAGTGGCCTTATAATGAATCAGACCCGTTGGTCCATCTAGCTCAGTACTGTCTACATTGACTGGCAATGGCCCTTCAGAGTTTCAGATAGGGTCCCTCCCAGCCCTATTTGGAAATGATGGGGACTGAACCTGGGACCTTTTGCACACAAAGCAGATACTCTGTCACTGAGCTATGCCATCTCTACCACACAACACCTGTATGCAGCACAGGGTTCAGGGTTGTGTTCTGGGGTACTATGATCAGCTGAACTAGCACCTAACTTGAATGAACCAAGAGTTGTCTTTCAAATGCATCCAAAACCCCACTGCATCTGCAGGAGAAATTGGTAGTGGCAGACAAGCAGTTTTTCAGTGAAGCTTGCCAGCCATTACCAACTTTCTCAATGACGAACCTAAAGATCCCCCAGAACACAGTTTGAGAACCACTGGTCTACTGCAAGTGTAGCTAGTGTGGTTACCCCCCAATATTGTCAGATGCCAACTCCTATCAGTTCAGTAGCTGTGATGCAAGTTTTAGTCCAACAATACCTGGAAAGCACCATCTTGGATACCCTTGGCTTAGTGCTATCTCCATCACCCTTGAGCAGTGCAAATAGTGGTGCAGATTACCACCAGCTTCATGGTGCAGATGGGAAGGCTCACTTGTATGAACACTTCCGAGTCGCACAGAACACCTTGCCCAATGTGACTGCTGTGCTTTGGACCATAAGTCAGCAGCAGTTGTCCTAAGCTTTAAGCCTCCAAGTGAGGTGGAAATTAAGAAAATAATATTCTTTAGCCCTACACAAAGAATATGTAGAGTGGGGAGCAGGAGCACAGCAGCAGGCCCTCATGCTGGTCTCTATGTGCTCTGTGTACCTAATGTACAGAGTGCAGGAGACGTTAGAGTGTATATATGTAGACTCTGTACACAAGATATGATGAATGTGTTGAGGTCAAGAGATGGTAGTGGAGCTTGTTGCTGCAGTGTACTGCTCTCTTCTTAAGTTCATCATACATAGATTGATAACAACCATGCATAAATAAAGCAGATGAAAGCAAACCAAATCTCCCCCCACCCCAAAAAACCTATGCATTAATACAAAAGCCACAGTAAATTTAAGTACAAATGTGATTCAGTCTTCCAAGTGGGACTTGCAACAAAATGTTGCGCTGTGGAGTGCTGCTGTTCAGAATTCCAGCTGCTCCACTGCATTGCCCCTGCCCCTGGTGTTCCATTCCCTCCCCATCAATTAGCATTCTGTAGACACCGAGCAAACATGCAGTCCTCATTGGACTCTCCCTCTCACAGGTTTTTTAAAAATGCAAACCTTTGGGCTCTCCAGAACTTGAGGGTATCCCCTTCTTGTGTGAGCAGTACTACCTTGGCTACATAAGAAACAGTTCTCAACAAATAAACATTGAAACTATAGAAGGAATGCTTCTCTTCAGCTTTAAATTATATTATGTATTATATCACATATTTGCATTATCTTTTCAGTCCTCCGTTTTTGGATCATCTGCAATGGTAAGTGATGCAGCATCGATAATCATCATCAACATTATTATTATTTTACTGTATCACATGTCGCATTCTGTTATATAGTTCTGTTTCCCGTGAAACAAAATTCAGAGGAAAGCCTTCACTGCACCTAGGTGCTTCTGCTTATTCACTTTTAAAGAGGTCATACAAATCCTACCTGATGTGCCTTCATGCGACGAGATTCTGGTTCCTCTTCAGATGCAGCATGTACAATAGATGCACCTGCCAAGGCCGTAGGAAGAGCCACCCATTTTGCTATCTGGTGGGGTAGATGCCAAAAGAAAGCAAGAAAGAAGCTTAATTGCTGAATAGCAAATGAATTGAATGAATGCACATGTTCATCAATATTCAGACCAAGTTCAACAACAATATCCATTAACCAGCTAAGTCTGCTAAAGAGTATAAGCACAATAAATTATTGTTTTTCATACATCTGATATAGGAAAATACAGAATTGAAAAAAATGTATACAAAAACATTTAAAGAAACAAAAACATTCTCACTGCAATTTGGGGGGCGGGGGCGGTTAGGTGTAGAAAAGGTTTCCAAATTGCAAATGTTCAGGTTGTTTAAAATACCGGTAATCATTTTTGGGTACCAACGAAGCTGCTCACTGTAATTTATTGAACTGTCTCCTTAAAATATGCTTCTCAGAAATATTACTTGTGATGTGGTCCTAAGCTCCTTGGTGCAGCGACTCACATTTTAAAAAATATTTGTCACTGTGAAGCACCCTGTGTATGCTGAAGATGCATCATGCATGGTCTGCTGCAATAAAGTGCTGGTAAAATGCAGGATCACTGTAGAACTCATTATAATTTAAAAAATACCTAAAATATATTGCAAGATGAAGGAAGGGACACAGCTCAGTGGGAGTGCATCTGTCTTGTATGCAATGGTCACAGGTTCAATCCCTGATGTCTCAAAGGCAGGGCTGAGAAAGAAAGCCTAGAGAACCACTGCAATTAGTGTAGTCAATGCTGAACTAGATCAACTCCCACGACCTCACTCAATATCAGACAACTTCCTATGTTCATATTTTAACAACAACATTTAGTGGCAGCAAAACTGCCTTAAAGGTATAGGCATGAATGAGGATGCTACACAGAAGTCTGCTCTCTAATGCTCAAATGGCGTTTACACAATCTAGCAAGAACGTTTTCACTTTTAAAATATATATTTATTAAAAAGATCAAAGTTTTGAGACCTCAAGAAGACAAAAAAACATGGAAAAGAGTGGAAGAGCATTGCTCAATTAGACCAACAATCTGTGAAACCTGATCACAGAAATGTAGAGTTGGAAGGGACCACAAGGATCATCTAGTCTAGTCCATGGATAGGCAAACTAAGGCCCGGGGGCCGGATCCAGCCCAATCGCCTTCTAAATCCAGCCTGCAGACGGTCCGGGAATCAGTGTGTTTTTACACGAGTAGAATTTGTCCTTTTATTTAAAATGCATCTCTGGGTTATTTTGGGGGCCTGCCTGGCACTTTTACATGAGTAGAATGTGTGCTTTTATTTAAAATCCATCTATGGGTTATTTGTGGGGCATAGGAATTTGTTCATTTCCCCCCCCCCCCAAAAAATAGTCCGCCCCCCCCAAGGCCTGAGGGACAGTGGACAAGCCCCCTGCTGAAAAAGTTTGCTGACCCCTGATTTAGTCCAATCCCCTGCAATGCAGGAATATTTTGCCCAGTGTGGGGCCTGAACCCATGACCCTGCGATTAAGAGTCTTATGCTCTACCAACTGCTTCCAGAGAGACCAACTAAGTTTGTTATTGGTATGGCTTTTGTGTGCATGCACACTTTTTCAAATACACTGAAACACTGGTGCTACTGGAAGGAATTATTATTTTATTTCAACTACGGCAGACCAACACGGCTACCTACCTGTAACTGCTTCCAGAGAGTTAAGCAGCTGGGCAAGAAAACAGGAACTTTCATCCAGTGTTGCTCTGCAACTAATAGTACATACTGGTACTCAATATATACTGAATGGAAATGATAGCCTATGAAATTGTCATTTGAAAGCCATCTAAGCCAACAGCCGCCACCACTTATTGTGGCAGTGAATTCTACAAATTATTTGTGCAACTGTGGCCGCACACGCACTATACATTTAACACACATGGCTTCACACAAAGAATCCTGGGAACTGTAGTTTACTTCTCAGAGCTGCAATTACTAGCACACTTAATAGTTCCTAGGATTCTTTCAGGGAAGTCATGTACTTTAAATGTATAGTATGTATGCAGCCTGTGTCAGGTACCTTCTCTCTGCAATATGCTATCTATTCCCTATTATGTTGCACCTCTGGAAACTACCGTACTTCCTCCAAGTGCTGCATCTCCTCTTCCCCTTTAATAATCTCATTCCTAACAGGAAATGTCTCACGTTCTCACCTCTTTAAGGATGAAATGCCAGTGGAGCTGAATTAGCGTAATAAACCATTTTTACTGCATTTCTTATCATGAGTTAATGCTTGATAAGCCCCATAGTCACGTTACTACTTAAGGAAGCTGTACTGGATTTTAATGAAGGTTTTATTACTGTGCTGTATTTATTATTTCCCACACTAGCCCAGTTCAGACATGCATTCATTTTTTCCGTATGTGATCAACAAGCCACAATCTCCGAGTTAATGTTATGTATGAACTGAGAATTGTGGTTTGTTTCACTCAAACCATAATTGGCAAGGCAGCAACCAATACTTGGCTTCATAATTAAGTTTGTTTGTCAAACCATTAACCATAGTTTACAGTGATATGCAAAAACAGTACAGCCATTGAGGAATGGAGCCAATAGTTGAATCTAAGGACACAAAGTTTAACTAATTTGTGGATTAAAATTTCCTCCCAACAGAATGCATTTCTGGCCATCTTTTCCACATATCAACATTATTATTTATTTGATTTCTCCATGTTGAGGCGCAGGTGGGCTACAACAATATAAAAATAAAATATTAAAAAGGATCGAAACATGAGATGATACAAGTTGTAGTCTGGCAACATCTGGAGGGACACATGCTCCTCATTTGTGATGTAAAGTATCAAGCTAGCTACAGCAGAAAAACAGACAATGAAGCAAACTGACCGTGTTGCAGGAATAGACAGAGGGGCGGACAAATGAAGCACAGGGGAAAAGAAAAATGCAAAAATTAGATATTTGATGGAAAAGCACAAAAGAAAATGGTATTCTGAAATTATACAAGGACTGTCAACTGTGTGATTTTTTTTTTAAAGCATGCAGAAAGGGGGGGGAGTATTGCCTATTCCCTAAGAGCAATTAACTCTCACACTTTGAAGTCTCTGAACATTAATGAGCAGGAGCATATAAAGAGTATTAGAAAGAATACAGCAGAATGAAATGATTAACTCAGGAGAAGGCGCATGTGTGATAAAATGTGGTAAATGTTCAGAACCCGACTTATAAAGTGATAAAATGCTCTCAGCCAAATTTTATCTAGTCATTTAAATATCAAGTGTGATAAAAATGTATCCTTGTATCCAGAATTTGCCTGCAAGATAGGAGATTTCTCTGCTCTTTTGATGTTAAGGTGCATAAGAGTGGCTGCAACTCGAATATATAATTTATAGCTAGAGGAAATAAGTTCACATTTTATGTTTCTTAGGAGAGCCGAATAATGAAATAATTACTTAAGGGATGAAGGACAGAAAGCATGTGAAAGGACTCTCTGCCCAGATACCCACTCTCTGCAACTTGTATCTTCCAAAGCCACAAGTACACAAGAGTTGTGGCAAGATAAAAGCCACATCTGCATCATACATTTAAAACACTATGATGCCACTTAAACAGCCATGGCTTCCCCCGAAGAATTGCAGGAACTGTAGTTTGCTATGGGTGCTGAGAATAATTAGAAACCCCTATTCTCCTCACAGGGTGACAATGCCCAGAGTAGTTTAACATCAATCCCTCTTCCCAGGGAACTCTGGAAACTGAAGCTCTGGGAGAGGAATAGATGCTTCACACACTGCCATTTCCTCAGGTGTTTGTAGAATAAAAAACAATGCTCTTGTGCACTGTTGTGTCAAAACTGCTCAAATGTCTATTTTGTCACATGAAAAACATGTTTGGAAACAGCAGCCCTCAGTAGGCAGACTGTGTGGGAGTTGTTTTTTTTAAAATTCAAATTGTTAAACAAAGCTGTATTTTTATAACACACATTCCACTGTACGTAAAGGGCTAGGAACTGTGCTATGACTTTTGGAATTAGCTCAATTCTTGAATGACACTAATTGCTTTGCTTTGGAAGGTCTACCGAAGTCAACTGTGCAACGACTAACAAAATGATACTGTACATCACTTCACTGCCCAGTAATTATTTTGAAGCAGTTTATTGAAAAGAAAGATTTATTCAGAAAAGAACTATGAAAATGGCATGGCTCAGCCAGATCCTGCTTCAGGGGATGACTTTTTGTTTTAGCTGCATTTTGGAGGGCTCAAACAGGAACATTTAACTACAGTGTGGCTAGCCTATTTTTTTTGCTTGAGGAGCTCACTGAAGTTTTGTCAACCCTCTGAGGGCAGCATGCCATCTATGGCACTCATACCACATATATAGAAAGGGAGGCTCACACATTCATTCACTGACACAGGCAGATAGCATTGCCCCACACAGCTCTTCCGCTGATTAGCAGTGGAGCAGGAGAGCTTTGCTTCCATTGCTGGACTGTGAGGAGAGGACCCAAGAAGTGTGCTGGGGATTGAAAACCCTCACTTACCTTGCAAAGAGAGCCTCTTCTCCCCTTGGGGTGGTACCACTGAAATAATGTTTCAGGGCTCAGGAAACAGGAAGAAGTGCACCTTCCTGTTCCCTGAACACTATGACCTTCATGCCCCACTATTTTTATTTATTTCAGAGCTTTCCCAACTTTTTCATGTTGGTGACACATTTTTTTAGACGTGCATCATTTTGCAACACAGTAATTCAGTTTTACTAGCAAACCAGAGGTTAAACTAACTCCTTTCCAGCCCCGGCAGGAAAGCGAGCTGTGTTTGTGTGACACACCTACACACTGCAGCTGATACATGAATGTGTCAGGACACAGAGTTTGGAAATCTCTGATTTATTTGCTTAACAAAATTTCCATACCACTTAGCTGTAAGCAAAACCTTTACAAATAATATAAAATATACATTAAAATTGTCAATAAAAATAATTGTTAAAGGGTTTATAAAAATGCAAAATGAGTTAAGAGGAAGTTTGACTAAACAAAAAAGTTTTTTGTAGGCACCAAAAAGTGTTCAGTGAAAGTGCCTGCCTGCTGTCAATGGGCAGGGAGTTCCAGAATGTGAGGAGGAGCTGTCTCTCAAAGATCAGTTCCTTACAAGTGCAGAATGAACATTATGTGGCGCTCTGAGGGAGAAGAGGTGCCTTTGCAAGGTATGCTGAGCCAGAGGCACCCATTTTTTGGAAAGCTGGCAACCCTTCCAGTCCCACAGAGGAAACTCCACAGCACTACAGTGGGAATTACATTAATATTAGTATTTTTTACTCTTAAATTGGCAAATCACTGGGGATCTTGGAGGACATAACCACTCACCCATCCTTTGGGGGAGGAATATATCCAGTCTGCATGCTGTAAATTAGTCACTCTTGCTATATGCCAATAGCAAACTCATTCTTTGATTGTGGATCCCATATAGCAAAAAATGACACCATCCAAACACAAGAGGGAGGTATCAACAGGCATGAGGAAACCTCAGGCCTTATAGAAGTACAAACAACTTTTAGGTTTGGGTGGGAATCTTAAGATGTTTTAAGGTGCATACAATATTATAAATGTGATGAAAATGTTTAACTTTTAGCATGAGCCCCAATAATTTAAGACCCGGGTTTGAAGCTTTTTTTCTCTATTTGAAAGTCTGATCACAGGTCGTCACTCAATTTTGAGATTTGTATCTGGAAGGAGCAGTTATTCAGAAGAACAAGATGGAGATGGACCCACACATGTTCAGATACTCTCAGCTTAACAACTAGTCCTTAATGTCCAGCAATTCTAAGAATTCCTACACATTTTCCCACTAGGGAGTAGAAGGAAAGCAGCAGCACAGTGGGCACAGGAGGTGGCACTCTGCACCTGCTCAGACACTCTATGGTCTTCAGGACTATGCCTAAAACTCAACAGCAGCTTTACAAGAACCTGAGAACACTCAGATTTCCTCGCTGAAGCTGCAGCAGTAGGAAAGAAGCAGAGTTGGGACTTTTCCTTTTCTTTTTTAGAGTTAGAACTTTTTAAGAGCAAAGGCAGCCAGAATGGGATCTGCTTTGCTTGCTAGAGCCAATAAATCCACCAGCCAGAGCCAGATGCAAGAGAGATCGAATAAGAGAATTCCGAGCCCAACTCAGTCAGACAGTGCATGGAACCTATTCAATTCAGCTCAGAGCTGTCAACCTTCCTTTTTTTTTTGCATTGGGAAACTGCCATAGCTGTCAACTTTCCCTTTTTTTGCAATGGGAAACGGCGCTGGAATAAGGGAATTTCCCGCAAAAAAAGGGAAAGTTGACAGCTAGGTTTCAGCTGTGCCCAAGTGGGGAGTAGTGGGATGTAGTTTTGTGACTGTTACTGTTAAACGACCAAAAGCAAACATAGTAATAATATAACAATAACAATAACAATGCATTGCCAAGCCACACCAAGCTCCACCAGCTGAGCAGTGTGGTGGTTGCAGCCTTTCCCAACATGGAGGCGTCCAGATGCTTTGGACTACAACTCCCATCAGCCCTAGGCCACCCAAGCAGGGGAAAGCTGGGTGTCAGATCAGCCCCTGGGAGACCAGGGTCCTCACTGGGCCGAGTATTGTCTCTAAAGAGCCTAAGCTATCTCACAGGGTTGTTTGTGGAGATTCAAATGGCATTGGGTGGGGGAAGGCAGAGGGAGGGGTATAAAGAAACCGTGTTCACTACCTTGAGGCTACCTGGAGAGCGGGGGAAAGCTGGACCATACATGCTATGAGGCATGGAAGCGGGGGCGCTCTGCACATGCTCAGGCGCCCCTCGCATCTCCACCACCGCATTCAAGAAAGTTAAGGCGTCCTTAAAACGAAGGGAAAAGCTCACCCTGTATGCCATCTGTGCCCTTTAAGCGCTGCCCACTCAAAAGGAGGGCGCCTCACGAAGCCTTTCCTGGGAGGGGAGGCAGGGCGGGGGAGGGAGCAGAAGGTAGGATGATAAACACGAGGGGAACCACTCACCTTAGCCGCCATTTTGGCTCCTCCTCCTCGAAGGAGGCGACCAACCGAGCGCTCGCGACCAACGGCGCCAACGGTCAGAGACGTCAAAAAACAGCGTGGGCGGGACTAAACAGGAGAGCGCCGCGGGATTGGCGGAGAGGAAAAAATGACGCGGGCTTTCCCCTCCCCCTCCCGGTGTTGTTGGTATTTGCTGAAGGGAGACGCTAAGATTTCGGTTGTCCACCAGCCGCAAATGTTTCCTTTTGTACAAAGAGGGGCGTCGGGATGATGATGATGATGATGATGATGATGATGATGATTTGACGGGGAGGAATAAGGCGCTGCCTAACACAGCGTCAGTACTAACGGTCCCCTCAAGCTCAGTATTGGAGGGTTATTTTATCCCCCCCCCTCCCGCTCTTTTCCCGGGTTTCTGCTATGGAACTTCCTACGTTTGTTTTATTTCTTAAATTTTTTTATACACCGCTTGATTGCAAAGACAAACAAATAAAAATAACGGATTGACGTGGCCATAATCATACCTTCTGAGCGGTTCACACCTTAAAAGTCAACAAAATGCAAATAGCTTACAGTAATCTGTCACCTTAAGTTTTGGTATTCTGTGGTAAAAGAATCTGGGTTTATTATGTACTCCAGGTCTAAAACATGATATACTTGAATGTCTTTTTCTTGCATTCTGGAACAGATACTTAATAGTATTAATAATGTGTTCTCCAAAGAAGATACAAAATTAGGCAGTGCTACCGGTAGTTTGTGCAAGCAACTCAGGTAGTTTAGCAATATTTCCCTCCCTCCATTGCTGCTCCAAATACAAATACTGTAGAAGGAAAGGGCGTGTGTGTGTGTGTCAGTTTTTAAATTTGTTTTAAATTTGTATTAATCTAGTGACAATTTGTTTTAAAAAAGGAAAATCCAAAGTGTAGCAGTATTTTAGCGAGGCCACTAAAGTACCCAGGCAACTCCTGACTTCTTTTGCAAGGGATTCTGGAACACACCTTTCAGAACATTCATTATTTGCTCCCCACATCTATACCCATCCTTCTACCCAGGAGCTTAATATGTCATGCATATAACTCCATGTTATCTTCACAACAAACTTTTGAGGTGGACTGACCTGAGAGTTTGACTGACTAGGATGACCCAGGAAGCAAGGTTCAAACCCTAATGATCAGGATTCATGTCTACTAAACTGCACAGTGCTTCAGGAGGTCCAACAGTCAGAGTCAGGGTAAAATGTATTGTTAAAATTGTATAGCCATGTTGGCTTTGGAGTACAAAACTCACCTGGGTCAATTTAAAAACAAACTCAACTATTGTGACCCAAGCATGTAGAATTTCTGCTCTTCATTTGCTCAGATTTGTAAACTGGGTGATCAAGTATTATGGTTACTTGTTCCATTATAATAATAGGTACAATTCTCAGTGGTTTAACAAAAAATCCCTCTTTCCAGGGATCTCTGGAAATTGTAGCTGTGTGGGTGCAGTAGGAGTCTCCCAATAACTATCAGAAGCCTTAATAAACCACAGTTCCCAGGATGATTTGGGGGAAGCCATCTCTACACAAAGTATGATACTGCTTTAAATGCATGGTGTGGATATGGTCTTGGCCTCTTCCATTAAGTTGGACAAAAACTGGTCGTTAGATAGTTGTATTCTGCTATTCCAAAGAGACCCTTTAAGTGGCAGGCCTAACATGATAATCTGAGTGATTTCCTTATTTCACCAAATATATTTCCATCACAATTCTTACTCATACACCTGCTTTCAAACCCTTTTGGTATGTGGCCCTGATTCCATGACACATTGATAACTATAGCTGCACTGAATGTTCATGTGTAGATATTTTCACTGCAAAAGTGTGGCTTGGTTGCTGCTAGTCCATGGCTGATGGTTTTCCTGTTCCAATGCTTTGGCATAACTTTTGTGAGTGTGTGTAATTTTCCACAGTAATACAGTTCCAGAAGATTGAAGATTGAGTCATGAACATGATGCTGCCATGATGCCAGAGTGAGGGCAGGAAGCTCCAGGTTCATTTTGAATCTGATTTGTGACATTGTCTATTCTGAGTGGCTATATGGTAATGTCACAAAGCCAATGTAGAGTATCCTCCCAACTGTTTCAACCACTTTGCATTGTCCATATCTGCAATAGAAGAGACATTGAAGGATGGCACAAAGCCTAAATTATTTGGTTTATATAGGTCTGCTTTGGGGAAACTTTTTCTGAGGGTCACATTCCCTTTTGGGAGTTGGGGCATATGCCAATGGTGGGCAGGGTCAGAGACGAGTGTATGGAGTAATGCATGTTATTTTCACACTTTTTAAATACAGCAGGATGCTTTCCACCCCCATTGCTCTGTATCCACCATCCAGACACACTTGAGGTACTATCAGAATTCAAGAACATGCCACTGCCCAACAAAAGCACTCAAGGAAGGCGCAAAGCTAAGTCAGTGAGGGATATGGCTGGGAAGAGGATGTGGCATGGGGAGAATCTTGAGGGCTAGGGGGAGAGGGTTGGAGGGTTGCATTTGCCCTCCTGGTCTGAGATTTCCAACCCAATAATGTTCTTGATTTCTGATAATATTTGTGGAGTATTTTCTAAGCATAAATATCTATCTGCTCACTAATTTTTAATTTCTCTGGTGAAATAGACTCTACTCCACTAAATTTTATGCCAGAATAATATGCTAGACTACACCTATTTATCTGGGAGTAAACCCCATTGGATTAAATGGGAATTACCTCTGAGTAGACATGTATAGGCTAACACTATTAGCCTATACATATAACCTCTTTAAGGTGCCACAAGAATGAATGAATTACTTTATTATGGTCACAGACCAGCATAAGCAAAACATCTAAATAGATAGCATAACAGTATCTCTAAGCGGATAATTATTAAATAAATGGGAGCAAGAACCAAACGTAGATTAAAAAATATACATAGAATACTTGATTAAGCATGGGTAATGGATGAGTGCCCTTGAGGGCACAAGGAGAAGGGGACGAGATGGTTGGACAGTGTTCCTGAAGCTACCAACATGAGCCTGACCAAACTGTGGGAGGCAGTGGAAGACAGGTGACTAAATATGTGACTTCTGGGCTTTCGTCCTGTAGTAATAGGGAGATGTAGTCTTGTTCTGAATGCCCAGGGAACCTATATAGGATGGGCTGGATAAACCTAGCTCGAATGTCTATGTAATACTGGCAATGAAGAAGGGCATTCTCCATTGTTTCCTGCTGCCCAGAGCCACATGGACATTTCCTCTCCTCATATGGTATCTTCCTATAACAGTCTTCCTGAACTGCTGAAGGGAGGGCCTGACAACAGGCCAAAGTGAAAGCCCTTAATTGTTTTGGTATTTCAAGGTTAGCTATGTATGGCATTTGGGAAGTCGATTATCTTCTAGTTTTGTTGTTTAAATTTTTTGGGGACCTGGCTAGGTCTACCTGTTGTTCTGTGTCTACCACACACTGTTTAATAATGTTTTTCGCTTGTCATGCCCCATGTTAAGTAAGATCTGTAGATTGAATCCTAGAATTGTTATTATATTATCCACTGCTCGTTTCCATAACAATTGGAAATCATCTTTAATAGTCAGGGAAGCAAGGCCGCTCGGAAGGGAGGCTTGTCTCAGCCAGTGATTAAGAGTGGTGAGCCACACTCTGGCCTCAATTCTTATGAATCCAGTTTCGAGGAGTATTGTAGTGTTGGAGACAAATTTAGGTACTTGTAGGACAGATCTTAATAATTTGGATTGCACCAATTCTAATGGAGTGCAGTTGGCAAAGGGGCCTATTTGGGCACCATATAACAGTTGTGCAATCGATTTGGCCTCTAACAATTTGAGGGCTGCCGGTACGTAGTGTCCACCTTTGGACCTAAGGTACCTAAGAATGGCATTAGCGCTTCTCTGAGCATTCATTGCAATGTAGTTGCCATGGATTTTTCTACTTCCCGATGAGTGAAGAGCTATACCCACTTTACCCAGGTATTTAAAGCAGGTAACCTGCTTGATCTTATGACTGTCAATGTACCATACATGTAATTTAGGCCTCTTGGCAAAGACCATGATTTTGGTTTTCTGATAATTGAGGTTCAATTGGCTCTCTTTGCAATATGCAGCAAGTGTTTTCATGGCTCTTTTTAAAAGTCTATCAGTGTTCTAGAGAAGATTGTAGCAGCATCTGCATATAGCAGCACCGAAATATGATTTCCTGCAAGTTTTGGAGATGGAAATTTATATTGTGGAGATAAGGGATTGTATCATTTATATAATAATTGAAAAAGGATGGGGCCAGTATGCATCCTTGTTTAACTCCTTTCTCGGTTTCTATTGCATTAGATAAGTGGCACTGGGAGGTACAACACACTTTTAATGAGGTCCCTTCATGTATGTATGTAACTTGTGTATTAGGTATAGTGTCTATCTATTGTGGAGGTCTCCAGTTTTTCCCATAACTTTGTTCTGAATAGAGTCAAAGGCTGCTCTGAACCTAATGAAGGCCACATAAAGAGCAGCAATATTACTAGATAAGTACCTGGTACTTCTCTATTGGATGTTGAAGAACTAAACATTGGATGATGGTCGAACGGCCTTTTCGAAATCCTGCTTGCTCATCTGCAAGGATGTTTTGTTGTAGCCAGTCTTGCATACAGTTTGCTTATTATGTTAAGAAGACTGATTGGTCTATAGTTGGCAGAATCAACTTTTTTGCCTTTTTATATATTGGGACAATGATTGAAAGCCCCCAATCTTCAGGAATATATTCATAGGTGTCTATGCCGGTGAAAAGTCAGGCTAAAATCGGGGCCCAAAAGACCAAATTATTTTTGATGGCCTCTGCGGGTATTAAATCTGCACCTGGGGCTTTTCCGTTTCAGTTGGGCTACCAGACTCTTGATCTCTGACGTTGTTCCAGGGGCCCATTTTGGGAGGTCCAGAATACTTTCGGGGCTTTGGCCTCTCTCCACTGCTCTGTCTCTAAAATGTGACTCCCAAGTCCTTGGCGTTATGTAGGGTTCTTCCATTAGTGGTTTGTTTGGTTGGGAGAGCTTTATAGCATTACAGAAGACGGCAAGGTGCCACAAGGCTTCTTGTTGTTTGTTTTGCAAACTCTGTAGTTGGAGTTAGACCTATAATTCACTATAGTTTTAAATAAGCATCCAGGTATTAAAACAAACAATTAAAAGGCATTGCTGAGACAAATTAAAATGATAAACCTTCCACAAGATTCATGTAGCAGTTCATTATGTATTTTCTTGCCTGGCTGAAGCATATACCAGTTTCCCTTTTTAAGGGTACAAAGTATTAAGGAAAGAAAGAGCCCCAAACATCAGAGAATTCAGTTTATTGAAGTCCAAATTTACAACTGAAGTTTTACAACTTTTCCCCAAAACAAAAGCTACTTTTGAATTTAGGAAGAATAAATGTCCTTTTCAATAATGTACAGTCTATATAGTTTTTTAATAAGTTAATATCTTTGAAAAAAGAGCAATATGTTCCTTTTATAATGTTGCAGTGCAACTTACAACTTACAAGTCTGTGCAATGTACCATGAGGTATATGCCCAGTGAGCAACACACAGTGAAATTTTTCCATTCATAAAGTTTCATTGTAGACACGCAAAAAGTTAACAAGTTAATCTGTGGTAGAAAAAAAAATTGCAGCCAAGTACATTAATTCTAAAAAAGGAAAACAAAGGAAAACAAACATTCATAGCCTATATAAACCAGTGGATCACTTTCCAACATAAGACAAGTACAAAATTAAAAAGACTTTGGGGAAACTGAAAAACACACATACAAACACATAAAGAAACCTGTATCATCCAGGGGTTGAAATTTAGTTTTACCTATCTGAGGCTACAATCCTGTACCCACTTACCTGGGAATAAGCCCCAATGAAATCAATGGGACTTATATTTGAGGAGAAATGTATAGGATTGCGCTGTAAGTCCATTTTCCATGTGCACCCATGAAAATGAAGGCTCTTGACTGCTAAGGGATGAAAGTAGAGGCAGCCCATGAGAAAGACCTCCCCCATCACAAGTAAAGATGAAGGATATGTTCTGAAGTTTTCAAACAACAAGGCAAAACATATGAATGTGATCTTCCCTGGTTAATGATTTAACATCACATTTTGGTTTTCTTTCATGGTTAAATTAGGAAAATTACAATAGGTTGGAGTTAAAAATAATAGCTACAATATAGATGTACAGTTGCTTAAAGCTTTCACTTTTTAAGCTCCTATGCAGGAGGGTTCCTGCAATATAACATTTTTCTTTCTCTATCACAGAAAATATTTCTAGATGACAGAAGACTCTTAGAAATAACCAAGCACAACATAAAGTATGATAAATAACAGTTCTGCCTCTAATATATATATATATATATTCTTATATATACATATTATTGTGTAAACAAAAATGCTCCTAAGACTGGTTCTCCATGATTTTTTTTTAAAGAATACAAGGCGCTAGAGACTTTTTGTTGTTTGAAAACAGTCCAAGTGAAAGTTTGGTATATAACCTCCTATTGCTACAGAAATTGTTAAGAATGTTCCTATTTACAAAAGAAAGACCATGGAGAGACCCCAAAGCATAGTCAGTCACAGATGCTGACTTTAACCTAGCAGATTTTTCAAAATACACTTATTTGACCTCTTTTTGGCAGGAGAGTGGTTTTACAGAGAGTTGAAGGTGGTTTGAAAAGCTTGGTGTTCATACTAAACAGCATCATTCCAAAGCCCCTGGAAAACATGGTTTGGAGGATTGTAAGCAAGTGTAGTATGTGTGCGCTCCTTCCTCCTATTTGTTTTTTCTGTCTCTTGCAGGTCATGATCTTATCTCCTGTTTGAACCAAACCACAGGCAGGCATAGGCAAACTCTGGCCCTGCAGATGTTTGGGACTACAGTTCCCATCATCACTGACCACTGGTCCTGTTAGCTAGGGATGATGGGAATTGTAGTCCCAAACATCTGCAGGGCCAGAGTTTGCCTATGCCTGGTTTACAGCAACATCTGAAGTAGCAAGGTGAGGTTTTAACAATCTGATTCCTCCCATTACCTCTGACCATTGGCCATGTTTATGGGAGTTGGGAGTCCAACAAATTCTCCACTCCTGCTGCAATTAAACTACCATTTACCAATCTGGATATCACAGCAGCAAACTGTAGCTTGATTCATAGAGAAAGCAAGAAAGTAATCCTGAAGAGGAGTCCTGTAAGGAAATAGTTTAGAGCAGAGGTAGCCAACGTTGTACCCTCACCTCCCAAAAGTAATCAAACTACAACTTCCAGCAGTCCCAGCCAGCAACTCTAATGATCAGGGAAGGTGGCAATTGTAGTCCAACAGCAACTAGAGGGCACATGCTGGCCACCCTAGTTTAAAGGATTGTCAGAATCTGGCTATTGATTGTGTGGTCTTGATCCACATTGGCGTTTGCAATCCTTTAAGTGGTTTATCAATTGCATTCTACAGTGGTACCTTGGTTTACAACCATAATCCGTTCCGGAGGTCTGGTTGTAAACCAAAACAGGTTGTAATCCAAGGTGCGCTTTCACCAATGGGGCCTCCCCCCTCAAAAATGGGTTGTAATCTCCCCCAAAATGGGTTGTAATCCAAAAAAAGGGACACACACTTCCAGGTTTGACGTGGTTGTAATCCAAAACAGTTGCAATCCAAAGCAGATGCGAACCAAGGTACCACTGTATATAGCAACCTGGCAAGAGTAATTATCTCACCCTGTTGCTTGCAAAGCTTTCTTTTTTCAGCCAAGGGAAGATTGGGTCCTATTTTGCCCAAGATTCCTGTCTCTTGGACCTTCAACTCTCTTCAAAACCCTCATGTCCGTCTCTAGTCTGAGATTTCTTTTAACAGTACAGCTTGAAAACCAGCCATGTAGTACTAGTGCTTTGCTACTTCAACCCCTGAATATACAAAATAATAATAAATTACTACAGCCTACTTCACAGTTTATATGCAGGTAAAGTGCAAGCCATAGTACAAGGGTGTCATACATTTTCTACATGTAAGCATTTTTCTTTTTTTCTTTTTTTTTAAAGGCTCTCTATTTGTACAAGTCTTGTTATCTACTTAGAAAATTAGGCAAGAGTCACCTATGGCCCAGCAAATTAATGGTGTTGACAACGATATTTTTGTTGTAGTAAAGTTTCAGTGTCACATGTTATAAAGGTTCTTCATATGAGTGCAGATGGGTCTTTCCTGCCCCAGTTTCCCAGCTCCTTTTGAGTCACATCTGCAGGACAAATTTAAATCAGTTTCAAACCAGCTCAAGTGGCATGGCTCCCTTCCAAGAGCACAAACCATTATAGTTCTGCAGGCGTACCTGCAACGGTTAAAGAAAGGACACTCCTTATAAAAGTGTAGTTTACAGGATTCTTTGGAGAAAGCCAGGGCACTCAAACTGATTTGAAATCAGCTGCAGAGTGATTTATAACTGAGACCCTAACTGAAACGCTTCAGGTTTCTTTGCTTCAGTATATGTAATAATCCACTAATTTGAGGGGCAGAGTTCCTTGGTTGCTTCCAGCAAAGCAACAAAGTACTCTACCTAATCTTTTCAATATAAATCTTTACCATCAACTAGTACGCCACATACTACATATGTAGTGGCATTATTGCACACAACGTAGTGCTTTAGTTACTTAACTTCATGCAAAGTGAGTGCATTTTCCAGTTTAAAAAAATAGTTATCTTTGATTTCACGTTTGCCTGAACTAAAGTGATATCTATCAGGAAGTCCTCCAGTGCAAGACCCTTTGATATAAGCTATGCAGCAGAGCACAGCAGGGCCTAGCAGTGTGTGTCTGATGAATATTAAATAGCATGCTGTTGCATCCAGACTAAGGCTGCATTCCAAACCTCCCCCACCAGTGGGGCTGTATGGAGTGGCAGGGCCACCACTGCACGGCAGACGTGGCAGAAGAGCAATCAGGCCCCATCCTGTCACATGAAGGCAATGAAATCGGTTTGGGAGCCAACTGGCTGAGCCCCACCCTTGGAACTCCCATTCAGGGGCTTCCTGCTGGTTGCTGACCGGGGAGCGGGATGATCCTGCCAGTGATTTCCACTCCTGCCTGCATGTTTGGCAGTTTGCGGGAGAGCTGGACAGAGGGACATCTCTCCTCAGTCCAACCACCTCTGCCCAGCCTGGCATAATGGGGAGGGGACTAGATTGTTCTGCCCATTAGCTGCACTTAGTTTCCATCAAAATCAATGGGACGTAAGTGATGAGAAATTTGTCCCTTTCAATGGGAACTAAGTACAGCAAGTGTAAATAAGTCTGCAATCCTATAAACACATACCTAGAAATATGCCTCATTGAGCTCAGTGGGGCTTTAATTCTGGGAAGTCATAGACAGAACTGTGTAGCTAGTGCACTAAATGTAATTGGATACAACTCATGGACTCTTTCAGAGGTAAACTTATGATCTTTTACATCTTTTCAAAAGTGTGATCAACTTATTTCTAGAAAATAACATTTCTTTTAAAAACAACAACACCCGAGGGTTTATTTTCTTTCTTTTAAACGCCATTCATTTTATTTCAGGGAAATTAAGTTTAGATTTAAGTGTGTATACAATATATCCTATGGAAATGAACCCCCACCATGAAACTAAAGTATTTTATTTTTATGTTTGTTAAATGAAGGCTGTTAAAAGGAAGAGAAATTGCTAAGGTAGGCAGGATGTCTAGAAATGTACTAAATCAAAGAAATCAGATACATCAAAATCTACAATTAGATCTATAAAAGGAAGATCTACATAGATTTAATGACCATGATTTGTTAGGAGGACTGACAATGAAATTGTCAAGTGGTTCTTGTAGAATTTTGAAAGATTCAGAAGAAGGTTTGGGAGACCCCACCATAAGAGGTAAAGTCATCCAACCTTCATCCTTGGGATTAACCAAAACTTGACTACCTTCAGTTTTGCAAATACAACCTTCTGCAGTTTTAAGCTTCTGTACATTGCTCTGAAAGCTGGGCATTTTTTCTAGAACAAAAGCCAGTAAACCCTGGAAGTCAGCATCTTTGGGGAAAATATTTGTTAAGGAACTGGATTCTAAAGCCAGTTTCATAAAAACATCAAACCATGTTTTTTGTAGGCCGACAGCAAGTGTTGTACCTTGTTTCCCCCCACCCCCCGCCCTTTTCTCTACTACATGGTGTTTCTCTTGTAGGTTATTAAACCACTTGCCTGGTCTATCTGAACTGGAAAACTGTGGTTTAACCTGAGCCTTCCAACCAGGAGGGGTTGGGAAGCTTTGACTTTCACTTTCAATTAACAGCAGTTTATAGTTATATTTGAACTCTTACTCTCAGGTGTCTCTTATTGAAAGAAGTCAACTTGAAGTTGACTTGTTTTAGTAAATAATAGTTAAGACTAACCACAGTTTATCTGAGAGCCCAGACATAAAAGTAAACTACATTAGGCAAAAAAGAGGAACCAAAGCTAAGCTTCTCTTCACCTGCTTGCATCCATGTTAAAGAGGAGAGGGGGGAAGTGACAAGCCCATATATTGGGTTCAATGTGTGTTACTGATAACTTGATATCAGTGAGTATTGATAAGGCTGCTTTCTAGTAGCGTGCTCCTGGTGCCCAACAAGATGTATTGATACATGTGAGTGTATTCAGACATGCCAATGTGTGCAGCACAGGATAACATGCATAGAAGAAAAGGCATGGGTGACAGATGGATGTCTAGATTCACATAATTTAGGTTTATTAGAGTTACAGTGCCATCTTCAGCCTAATCTGTTCCAACAAATATGGTGTGCAATAGCTACTGCTGAAGGGGATGGATGATGTTTTACCGTACTTCAGGCTATCATAGCTGCCAGCTCCAGCACCACAGCTTGCAACTAGAACACTCTCTATTCCCCTGGGCAGCTGCAGGTGGGATTAATATGTGTTGCCTTATTGCTTCCTGCCGTACTAAAGGAAAATATAAAATGCAGCCTCCTTTGGGTCCTAGCTTCCTCCTGCCATTCTAGCTCTAATTAAGATTACTCTGGCTCTCACCATCAGGTAGGTCATTGCTGGTTATCCTGTAAATGTGGGAAAGGAAGTGCATCCATGGATGGTATAGTACTAGTGTGAAGGGACCCTGAACAAAATGCTCTCACTGAGCCCTGGTGGGTTTAGCTGGCAGCCTTGTAGGAGCAGGGCTCTGAGCAGTACTGAGTGACTGCTTTTAAATTTCTCACAATGCCCAGTTATACTTAGTTGGGGGGCATTGCAGGGAAATTAAAATAGCACCAGACAGGGGGGAGGGTGGCTTCTGGGCAAGCAGTGTGCCCTACTGGGTGGCCCAGCAGCTGCCCAAGGATTCTGGGTTCTGATGGCGGCCTTGAAGACATGTGCGCAACTAGTGATGGGGAGGGGGAATGAATACAAGAGATTTAAAGGTATGAGATTTGACCGTGTACTGGAACCTCTTTAGCTTGAAATGTAAGCCTGGTGAAAACAACCCAGGTTGCAGGTTCAATTTCTGGCATTGGGAAAGATGAGACCATGGAGAGCTGCTGCCAGTCAGTGTGGAAAATACTGAGATGGATGGACCAATGGGCCTGACTCATATATAAGGCAGCTTCCTATGTTCCTACTGTGGCCCCTTTGTCATCTGGGACTTGCACAATTCCCAATCTTACAGACACAGACACAGACACACACACAGATGCACATGCGCGCACACACACACAGATACCTGCAGCACAAGGAGGCAAATGCAAATATTGCCATCAAAGCAACAAAGCAAGCTCTCTAATGATGAGTTCGCTGAGCTCAGACCCCCTGGAGAAAATAAAGAGATGTCTGCTGTCGACCTACAAAAAGCCTTGCTCCGCTTCATGGAGCCCAAGGAAAGCAGAGCCACTGCCTAGAAAGTGAGGTATATTCTTTGGTTAAAAATAGTACTGGCAGCAATCCTGGATAAATACAATTGGGGATGGATTTGTACATCATTTGGGGTAACATTTCTTCCTTCCCCAATGGCAAGGGGGTGTCTCTGTCTGGGTATGCTGAAGACTATTCCCACAGAGAGAGTGCCACTGTGTGTTGGATGTTTCAGACAATCTATCTTGTGTTTTTTCCCCCAAGGTATTTTTTTTTATGGGAATAGGATGCTGAAACCCTAGAGCAGGGGTGGTGAATCTCAGGCTCAGGGGTCACACCACGAGCCTGGCTGCAATGTCCTAGAACTCTGATACTGTAATGCCTTTAGCTTGTCTGGAAAGAACATACGAAGAAATGTGTGTAGAAATTAGTATACGAAGGTAAAATGCATATATGTTTTTTCCCCTACTTTTTCACCTGGCTCCACCCATCACTGACAAGTGGCCCCTGGAAAGCTGCCCGGAAGGAATGTGGCCCTTGGGCAGAGCAAGATTTCTCATCTTTGCCCTGGAGAGTGACAAGCTTGGACTACTGCTTCAATGCCACAAAGGGGCAGAGCAGGAAAACTGGGATTCCAGCTATCACTGGAAAGGTGCTGCAGCTTAAGGGCACATTCACACCACATATTTAAAGCCCCATTATGCCATCTTTAAACCATCAGGGCTTCTTTCTGGGAGCTGTAGTTTGTTAAGGGTGCTGGGAGTCATTGGCCCTCACAGAGCTACAATTCTCAGAGTGTTTAACAACCAATCCCTCTTCCTAGGGAACTCTGAAAAGGGACATTAACAATGGGCAAGCTGCCTTTGAAGGAAACCCTCTTTGATTGATCTTCTCATTGATGAATTCCCCATAGGCCACCTAAAAACCCAAGATGGGAAGCAACTGTGTACAGTACAGCAGGTGTAGGTAGACCTCATGTTTATAGGACCTTCTTAGTGCTTCTAATAGAACCTTAAGGTGCACCAGCTAGAGTCACATGCTCAGGTTGGTGTCAGTGATCTACTGTAGCACATGATCCACACATTTCGATAACCTGCATACACTTACCCAAGTTACATCTGAGTTACTACAGAGCAGATATTCTAACTAATACACAGATTTTTCATATGTGCGTGCAAGCCTTTATCTGTTGTTGAGTAATTGGTAAACCCTCGCAGATCTACTACAAATCTCCCAGAGATTTAACAGTAGATGCCAATCTATTTTCTGTCCATGGAAAATAGAATTTAACTTTTAGGATACAATATGCAGCTTACAGCTAGCAGTGGCAGGGCTTGGTGGAGTGGCAGAGCTACTGCTGCAGCCATAGTTTCACCATTTGCACCAGCCAAAGTAGAAGGGGAGGAGAGGAAAACTGACCTTTTGTTACACTAGCTTCCAGGCTAGCGCAGCAAACAGGCCTTGATCAGAGCTGTTGCCATCATGTGACAGCCGTGGGAATGGTTCAGAATCTGGTGAACAGTGCGCTAGCCCAGAAGTGCCCTGTTTTGGGGGCTTTCCAAGGGCTACCACAAGCAGTAACTTCTGCTCTATCGGCATCTGGGCAGGCACACTGGGATGCTCCTTGACAGTGAGGCTCTCACACTGGTGGATGCCAGCAGAACCAAGCAGAGCTGGGCGAAGGGGTACCTCCATAAAAAAACAAAAGAGAGAGAGAGAAAAACCCAACATATTGGCTTGGGATTTCTCTTATATCATGACCTCACTTGAGTGGGCAGCCTTCTAGCTGAGTTCAGTTATGATTCTGTAGCCTTCTGTTCCTTCCTTCCTTCCTTCCTTCCTATTACTGTATATTATACCAGTTTAGTTCTCAAAGTGGCTTTTCACATCTGAGGACATTACTTACTTCCAACTTGTCCCCGATTTCAGGGACCGGGGCCTAGTAAATCACTGTTCCTATTCTTGACATTTAGGGAAGCATTATTAAATTTCTGATTGCTAGACTTGGCAATAGGTGTTTGTGGGATAGCTCAAGCAATTAAGATTGGTACCATGGCAGGCAACAAAGTTAGCCACCAACCCACGTGAAACCTGATGAAAATCCACCCCTCACCTGCTGTTTGCATTAGAATGAAAGATTCCCTTAATGCCAACCTTCCTCCATGTGCAAATAGCAACATTGGGGTGGGTGTGTCAGGATTACGGCAGGGAATGCAAAGGATAAAATTCCCCTTCTAGTGGCAGCTATTTACACTTTAAAAAAAAATCCATATCTGCTAAATGCCAAAATGCTAGCAAGTTTGGCCCCAGCAAGCTTGGAGTAATAAGCAGGTGCATTTTCTTCCTAGTGCATAGGCAGGTAAGTGCTCACACTTGAGCACTAAAAGGCCCCATACAGGGCACAGCTTTCAGGTTCACAAGCTACATCTCGTTAAATCAATTTTGAATTGGCAATAGCGTATCGTAGGACAAGGAGTAGCTTCCTAGTGGTGCAGCAATAAAACTGCTAGCCCATTTGTAAAGCTAAGCCTGTTACGGTTTCAAATTTGATGGGGAACTTACAGGTGAAACTCGAAAAATTAGAATATTCTGGTTCATCTCTTTCAGTAATTCAACTTAAAAGGTGAAACTAATATATGAGATAGACTCATGACATGGCAAAGCGAGATATGTCAAGCCTTTATTTGTTATAATTGCGATGATGATGGCGTACAGCTGATAAGAACCCCAAATTCACAATCTCAACTTGGGGGTTTTCATCAGCTGTATGCCATCATCATCACAATTATAACAAATAAAGGCTTGACATATCTCGGTTTGCATGTCATGAGTCTATCTCATATATTAAACTCCAGTAGCTAATGAAAACAATTGCTTACATAAATGGACTTTCCCACAATATTCTAATTTTTTGAGTTTCACCTGTAGATGTAGGGGGATGGACTTAAGATGACCCCTGGGATCCCTTTCCAACTCTATGATTCCTCCAAGTATACCCTTTTTAAAGCATATTTTAAAAACACCCTCCTGTCATTCACATTAATGGAGCATGCTACAGAGTAAATGAAGACAGAATACAGCAAAAAGAAAGCAAAGAAAAAGAGAGTGGAGACCTCAGCTATGTGCCATTGTACCAGGAGGTGGTCTATTCATACGTATATCTCACAGAAGATGGTGTCATTCTGAGGAAGGAGACTGGACTGTGCTACTTCAGACTTCAAGTGGAGGACCAACCAGCATATTTAACTCTTTTCAACCAAAACCTTCCTGCAAATACAAACTGCATAGCAAGCGGAGTTTGCTATGGTCTGCTAGTCATCTCCCCATTCTGCTTCATTTGTAGCATCAGCCACCGGCATCCTCAGACAGCTGCTAGAGACTCAGCAGTGCCCACTGCTGACACTAGGCCTGGGCTCCCTTTTCTTGGTGCTCTAACAAGAAAGCCCACCAAATGGCTTTGAGTCACTGTTTAAATTTCCTGCAGTGCTTCCAAACACTCTCTGACATTGTGCTGCAATGGGGTATTGTGGAAAACTCTAAGGGTGGCTTCTACACTATGGGACTCCTCCAAGGCACCACAACTCATTCGACCACCATCACCACTACTGCCCATCACCAGGTAAGCCTGCCAACATATATGCTGAGGCACAAACACAGGCAGGCCCCACCAAGAAGCACAATGCTGAGGCCATCCTCAGACATGATACTGATTCTTCTGTCGACCCATCCCGATCAAACTTTATTCACATAACCTCCCACCTCTTCTGGCACTATGCTCTCCAAGGGAGTCTATTTCACACATTCAGCTGAGTGTGCCAAGAAATCTACTGCTTCTATATGCATGTGTGAACTGGCAGTGCTAAGTAAAGGTGTTTAGTATTAAAGGGTTAGATTTCCAAAGAAGGGTTTTGAAAGAATATAAATATGTCTTGTGTATCTGTTTAAAAGCAGCCATTCCTTGCTGGAAAGAATGTTTGCATTAAGGATAGCCATTGAAGCAGTCGCCTCCAGATATTGCTGGACACTGGATCCCCACCAGTCCCAGCCAGAATGGCCAGTGGTCAGGGATGATGGGATCTGTAGTTCAATGACACCTGAAAAACACCTATTTTTCACAGATAATTCATCATAAATTACTTGCATTATTGTCAACAGTGAACTTCATTTTTAAAAATAGGAATCCCATTCTTTTCCATAGGCTTAAGTCATCCAAGGCAATGCTGCCGATCAAATGCTCTGTGTGGAATTCAGTAAACTGGCCTTAATCAGTGCATAATAGGGACTGTGCCTGCATTCCATACCCCTACCCTTGGTCCATAGCTGTCAACCCTCCCTGCTGTTTCCCAATGCTATAGTAAGGGAATTTCCCGCAATAAAGGGAAAGATTGACAGCTATGCCTTGGTCTCCACACATTTGGTGCAATAAAGAGTGGAGAACCCACAGCTCTCAAGCTATTGTTGGGCTCCAACTCCCATCAGCCTGAGCCAGAATGACCAATGGCCAGGGATGATGGGAGTTGTAGTCCGACAGCATGTAGAGGGCAACGGGTTCCTCACCCCAGATCTATATGGGATATATGCATGTAGAGTATTAGGTGAATATGCCCAGCAGAGGTACTCTTTAGAATGTAATGTTTATGGGGAAGGGTTACACATTATTGGTCATATCTGTGCACATACACACCATCTGGACATTAGGATGGTGAGATGCATTGCTATTGCCACACCATGCTTTGAGTTTACCTGCTCTGCCAAAGGCAACAGATAAGCAACATGGGTGTGGCATCCCACCAAGCCCTGTTATTACACATTCCCCAACTCTTTTCTGTAGGCTGTATGGGGTTTCTGTTCAAAGCTCCCTTCTGAATGAATGGAGACTCTACAACAGTGTGAAGAGTGTGGTGAAGTGCTTTTAACAGTCTTTATGTAAACAAGTATATGGCAATGGTTTCTAAAGTTTTGAACTAAAGCAGATGGTATTTTTTTCCTGGCTGCGAGGCTCACCTTTACTTATGGTTCTATACTGTCTTGCAGCGCTTACTACCAGATCTGTCCAAGACAAGGGCATGGTGGCCCATCTGAGGAAGCAAATCTGGGGATGCCAATTAAGGGCACGAAGCCTGCAATCCTATATACACGTACCTGGGAGTAAGGTCCATTTACATCAATGGATCTTACTTCTGAGTAGATAGATATAGGCTTGTGCAGTAACTGGTCAGTTATTTAGTTTATTTTTATATCTGTACCACCATTTAGATATTCTGCGTCAGGTACCAAAATGTCTTGGACCATCTCTGCTCACTGCTAGCAGTCTATGCCAGTACCAGAAAAAGGCTTCTATAGGCCTTTGGGAGAATGCTAACAAGGTTCATCTGGGAGGCCCCGATTTCTCCCTCTCTATAGTGAATCACTATAAGTCCTGAGTACTTCCAGTGGTCTCTTTCTTTCTTTTATTCCAGTAAACATTACTTGAGTCATAAATACGAATGATTTGCTTAACTCCGTCAGACACTGTACATATAGAAAACAATGGTTTTCAGTTCAGACACCCCCCCCCCCTTCGTCCTTTGTTTTGAGGCAGCAATAGACAGTATCGGAATCTTGTGGTTCACAGGTCTGTGGCACTAAATTCACAGTGGATAAACGCCGACAACTGGAATAGCTACTATCTTCTCAGATTGAGGGCACGCATCTTGTGGACTACCCCATGATGGTGCAAAAGCGACCGGAAGCTGCTTTAGGTAGCAGCATCACTGTGCGGGCCACTTTGTGTGGCCCCCTTCCATACCATGTGCATGAGCACGCACTCCCCCCCATACACATGTGCGTTGCCTATGCCCGTTCTTCCTCTGAAAAACAGGCACGTTATTATAAAAATAGCACAGCGTTTCAACGGCATGTACAGTTTACGCCTCGAGGCAAAAGGGAACGTAACATTTTCCTGGATATAGACGCTATACATTTTAAGGCACACCAAAAGGGTTTAAGCTTACCATTTCCATGCTACTTGAAACCTTTGTTATGCTCACAAAAGACAGTAGCAACGATTGACTGGAAATGCTGAACATTTAAATGTTCATTCCCTAGGAGTGGCCAATGCTTTTCTTTACTTTTCTTATTTTTTTATTTTTATTTTTTGTATGCTCTTAAGGTTTAAAATTTCAATTTGGAAAAAAAGAGAGAGAGAGAAATAAATAAATAAATAAATAAAATAAAGGAAATATATGAGGATGGGCATTTCAGAGTATTTTTTTAAAAATTTCATGTTACATTTTATATATATAGATATGGCTACATGCAGTACATCTACATATATAAAACAGTAAGAGAGTTCTTTGACCCATACTCAACTTTAGTACAGTACTCATTAATATAACTGGGGTTTCAATTATGCCAGTGAATACTTCACTTCTTCTTTCTACTGCAGAACCCAATCAGCAAACAAACAGAAACAAAACAAAACAAAAAATCAAATAAAGTAAAGTAAAATGAAATAAAAATGAGACTGTCTTAACATGCAATGCAATAGGCATCCTGTGGCACGAGTTTTCTTATCCAATCTATTTACAATACAGCTGAGTACATTATTTACACAGGTTACAGTGTTTCGTCACAATGGATTTTTCATGGTCCCCTCCACTAGCTCACTCCGCCCCCAAGTGTTCCCAGAGCTACATCCTGTCAGACGTGCGTTTCAATGAAGGAATGAGTGTGTGTCAGCAGAGGGGTTGGAGTTGCAAGTTCAGAGGCTCCGTTTTGGGTTTTCAGAACAGCGCTGTACTCACAAATGTCCAGGAAAAATTCATAGTTCTTCATTTTCCATTCTTTGAATTTCTTGGATGTCAAGTTGGGATCATGGAGTAGGTTATTGATCACTGCAAGATCTCCTTCCTTTGCCTGCCAGAGGTTGGAAAGAGAACATTCTGTTTAAGTGCGGAGTCATACGCTTGTCACAGTTTCAGGTAGGGTTGGGTGAATTTGTCGATTTCGGCTTCTCTTAATTTCTAATTTTCCAACCTTACATTGAGTTTTCCACATTTCCACATCAGAATGGATATTTCACTCCCCCCCGTCCTCATGGAAATTCATCAGCATTTTAGTTTGAATTTCTTATGCAATTTAGCCAAATATGCACATTTTTACAAAACAGTTTTCGATAACATAAGCCATTTTTTTGTATCTTTCAGTATTATATGCTTTTATATGCACACTTTACCCTGGTATATGCATTTGTGTGCACATTTTTTAGCTTGAGAAATGCACTGCAAGGTTCAGAGAAGTGTGAATTTTGAAGGATGGACACGTTTCATGTACAGTATTGTTTTGGAAAGTGCAAGTTATGTAGGGTTGCAAACAACCCCATTTCTTCCTAATCCCTATTTACACATGGTAGTGCTTGACATAGTTGAAAGGACTTTGGTTGCAGATGAGACTACTGTAATGAATGAATGAATGAATTTATTTTTACAGTCACAGACCAACTTAAGACAACTGTAATGTACTCTGGCTTAAAAAAGCATCTGGAAACATCAGCTGGTGAAAAATGCAAAGGACTGCTGGTAGTAGCCTAAATTGTGAACACATGTACCAATTTTATTGGCTGCCAATTTGCTTCTGGGCCCAGTTCACAGTGACAATTACTGTTTGGGACTTTGATATCTGAAAAAAGGCTCTTCTGATACCATGTTTCCCCTAAAATAAGACACCATCTTATATTTTCTCTCTCTCAAAAAACATAGTATGGCTTATTTTAAGGGGATGTCTTGTTTTTATTATGTCAGGAGCAGCGCACCTCTCGCTTGCTTGCTCCATGCACGCTGGCTCCCTGCACCCGAGGAGCAGACGGGCCAGGACTCGGGCGAGAGGCGTCTGTTTGTACGTGCCTCTTGCTTGCTGGCTCCCTGCAAGGGAGCGCAAGAGGAGCTGAGGAGGCGGCCGGGCCGGGGACAATAGCGCCGTCTCCTCCAAGCCGGCGGCGGCAGCGGGGGCCCTGAGGCGACAACAGGTGAGTTGCCTGCTCTGCTCCTCGCAGCTGACCAGCCTCTGGCTCTCCCCTCGGCAGGAGGGGAGGAGGGCATTCTCCAGAGGGGCCTGGCAAGCACGGGGAGAGAAAGAGAGGACGCAGGCCAGCAGACTCTCCTTTGCTTTCAAAGCCCCCATCCCCTCCGCTATCCTCACCGGCTCCGGAGGGCAGATGCTGCTTGCTGTGGGGAAGGGTGTCTCTGAGGGGCTTTTGGCACCCTCCAGAACTGCGCCTATCACTATGGCTTATTTTCAGGGTACAGCTTATATTTCGCAAATGCGAAAAAAATCCTGCTATGGCTTATTTTATGACTACGTCTTAAAACAGAGGAAACACGGTATGACCTGATTATCTTTACAGACCAATGTAAGTGGGTGACAGGAAAACACCACTGTGGCTGCCATTAAAATGAAGGTGACATGTTCATATGTACTTTGTGCACAAACTGCAATCTCTACTGGCTGATGCAAATAAACACCTATTTCATCTGAGGTAAAACAGATGGGCATAGGGGTAAAGAGAAGGCATGGGGAACATGTTGCTAAACTATAACTTCCATCATCCCAGACCATTGGATATGCTTGCTGGGGCTGATGCAAGTTGTTGTTCAGCAACATTTTTAGAAAATTTTTAAGAGCCAAAGGTTCCCTGCACCTAATATAGAGCCTTCTCAGTGGTGGCACCCTGGTTAGGAAACTCTGTGCCCCATCAACACAGGAGTTACCTAATACCAGGTTAGGCTATTGTCTACCCAGTACTGTCCATTTTGACTGAGTAAAGGCTCTCAACAGTCTCCAGGAGACAGTGGTCTTTCCTATTACCTGCTACTTCATTATTTAACTGGAAATGCTGAGAATTGAACCTGGGGTCTTTGTCATGCAATGCATGTGCTCCATCCATTTAGTCACGGTGCCTGCCCCTGTGCTTACTTCCTCCTATTTCACTTTCAGTATGATTAGAGCAGGGCGAACCAACATGGTGCCCTCCAGATGCTTATGCACCAAAACTCCCATTGGCATCTCTGGCCACTAGCCATGCTGGCTGGGGTTGATCGGAATTAGAACCCAACAACATCTGGAGAGAACAACAATGGCTGTCCCAGTGTCAGAGAATGCTCTTTGAGAATGTGATACCCTGGTTCTTGGAATCTGTTTTTGTTTTTTAATTACTGATAATATTATTCATTGGTTATCGCTGCTGGTTACGACTGTTTTGTTTATGGTGTTTTAGTGGTACGTTATGTTTTCAAGATGGTTGTCATCTTCCCCGAGGGTCCCACTTGAAACAAAAAGGCACAACAGAAACATTTTACTTAAGGAATAAATAACACCCAGGTGAAAAGAAGAGTTTGGATTTGATATCCCGCTTTTCACTACCCGAAGGAGTCTCAAAGCGGCTAACATTCTCCTTTCCCTTCCTCCCCCACAACAAACACTCTGTGAGGTGAGTGGGGCTGAGAGACTTCAGAGAAGTGTGACTAGCCCAAGGTCACCCAGCAGCTGCATGTGGAGGAGCGGAGACGCGAACCCGGTTCCCTAGATAACGAGTCTACCGCTCTTAACCACTACACCACACTGGCTCTCTTAACCACTACACCACACTGGCTCTTCCTTTTAAAAGGAAGGCTTTCTGTTAACAGGCATGAGGTATTACATGATTTATATAGTCATCCAATTTTGTGGTTACTTCATTATGCTTTTGAGACTCTGAACAGCTAGTGAAGTTTGAAATGGTTTCAACAGTCTTGCATATCTCTGTACACAGCAGAGAGCAGAGTCAATCTGATGCAGGGAGTTGAACTTCAGAGTCCCCACTTAAACCAACACTCAGCCAGTGAAGTGTTCTCTGTGATCTTGGTCCAAACCCTTCTCTCTCCACCCGACTTACCTGGCAAAGTCATGGGGGTGGGGATGGGGTGGAACCTTACACATATAACTTTGAAGACCTTGGATGAGGGACGGGATTCAAGAAATCAGCAAATATGCAAAAGGATCATCTGTCCAATAAATATTCTGAAATGTTTGTCTGGTTTATTCACAACAATTTTTACAGCATTACATTGATCTTTCATGTTGACGCAATAACTTACAGAGGACTGGTTTGTACAACATGGTAAGCTGGACTATGGCTTTCTGGTACCATGGAAATGTTCTGGTTCCCAGAGAGGGAGCTTGCTGCCACCCTTTGCTCCTTCCCCCAGTCCTGTATTCTCAGTGTAGCAACTAAGCCAAAGTTTGACTTAATGTGTTTTCTGAACTCTGGCTCTTGGTTAAGCTCTCTCCTCCTTAACCCTGAACTGTAGCCAAAAATAAGGTGCAGGAGAGATCTTAAACATGACTCCAGGCTCAGACAACACAGTAAGGCAAACCTTGGCTTAGCTGCCATGCTGTGCAATTTCAAAATGACTGTGTTCTCCTCCCTGGGAGCCTGTATGTTCACATTAACTTAGCTTAGTCTTATGTGTGTATGCAGCTGCAGCATAGCAAGGACAGATGCTTACTTTTAAAGTACTCTTGAGAACTCGGATACGATGAAGCTTTTCATTGATAGCAGGGTCGTTGCTTCTCTTTACAAAGGACCTCCGGTATTCCTGCTTGGTAGAAGGGCGTTGCTCTCCAAATGCTGACAGACTAGCTTGTTCCAGAGATTTGTACAACTCATGCAGACCATCTGCACTCTGTGGTCGCTCTTCTGCGTTTTCTGAAAGAAAGTCCAGCTTCCTTTATTTGTGTGTGTAATAACGACATACGGTGACAGAAAACAAGAAGAATTTATGCCAAAACAGGACAGTTATTGTTTTCCTGAAGCAGTTATTCAGTTTTAGGTCTGCCTGTAAACCATAGTAGTCTGCACTGGAGGATAGTCTATGAGGGCAAGTGGCACCCTGCCCCACCAACCTTGGCCCACCCCCAGCTAGCTCTTACCTGCCTGCCTTCCTAACAAGCAATCCAGGAGGTGGGACTGGCAATCAAGGCCCCCCCCCTGTCTCAATGCTGCCCCTTGTAGAACTCAGTGGCAGTGGGGGAGTGGGGTTTGTGAACAAAATTAGGCACCCATCATTAACAGAAGCATCATTCAAGTGTCATGGCTTCCCCTACAGAATCCTGGGACCCCTATTTCCCTTACAGAGCTAAACTTAAATGAGTTCCCTGGGAAGAAGGCTTGACTGTTAAAGCACTCTAACCTCCTGCATACTATTGGGGCCCATCTACCTAAGTGCTTTCTGCTCTGACAGGCAGTAGATCTCCCCAATCTCACCTGGGTACCTTCAACCAACGATCAAGGAGACCTTCTTACCTTCTTCACACAAGCTACTTTGCTTTTTAACAGGCAGCTTTTCTTCAGATCTCTCTTCTGTTATCCCACTGGGTTTTACGCGGCCTTTCACTCGGACATCTCTGTTTCGTGGGAGGCTTTGACTACGTTGCTTCTGGGGTCTGGCATGAGAGCTGTGGCCTCTGTGGCACTCCACCAATGGGAAAGGGCCATCCTGTTCATGGTTGTGTCGTCTTTGGACTGGTAGCGTTGCTTGTCGCCGCCTCTCTGGTGACGACCCGGGTTGTCCGCTCGTGTACTCTGGGTCAGGAGGGACAGTCTGCAGAAAATGGAGCCCTGAACTGGTCAACGGGGTCTCAATGAGATCCTGCCAGGAACGCCTTTCTCTGTAGGGAGGTCTGCAACCTGATGAGTGTGTGCTTGCTGCTGGATCCTGCCGGGAATCTTCCGCAGAAGAATGAGAATAGGTTGATTCACTGGAGAAGTGTCGTCCTTGTTTAGGCTCAGGGAATGGGCTTGAAGAATTCATCTGGAAATAATTAGAAACAGTCCGTTATATGACACAGTGTTGGGAACACAAAGTAAAAACCCAGTGTATGCTGTACAATAAAACCTACACTCCTCTCTTTAGTCATTCTGTTATCAGTGGGATAATTGATGCCCTCAAGAGTTCCTTCTGTCTTGGTAAGAAATCTAAACCTGTGGCCCCCCAAATATTGTTGGACTCCAACTCCCATCAGCCCCAAGCCAACATGGAAATGATCAGGGATGATGGATGAGTTGTAACCTGGAGGCCACAGGGTTCCTATCCCTGATCTTCTCCTAACCACATGAGTTACTGGAGCAACGTGGTTGGCAATAACACAGGGAATGCTTAGCCCTCTTCAAAGTCCACTGAATATGTCATCTGAGCATCCCACATGGATGGAAATCTTGTGAAATCCTACTGCCCACTCAGGAGCAACCACAGAAGCATCAACGGTGGTGACAACTGCACATTTTAAAGTAACATCTAACATTAATGGCTAACCAGTAGATCTGATGTGCGGATTTGAAAATCACAATCACTTCCCTATGTCGTCAGTGGATAACATTCTCAACCACTCCCTATTCTTGTTTCGACACAGGTTTTAAATAAGTTTCTCTTGAGATCTACTTAATGTAGTTGCAATTCAATGTTGCTTTGCAGGGGAGATTTTAAAGCTTCCTCAGAAGTCAAAACTGGATTTCCAGTTCTTTTCTTTTCTTTTTCTTTTTTAAAAGAACAAATGTTCCAACAAAATGGGGGGTAAGCAACACGTGAACATTGTAGTGGAGAATTCTTTTTTTTTTTTTTAAAGGGACTGCTGAACATTATCCAAATTCTTTCAGCTAAGTTCTGAAAAGGAAAAGAGAGAGAAAATGAAAAAAAAAATTGGGAAAAACAGTAAGGGAGGGGCTTAACCTGCATCCCAGTTGCTGGAACAGCATCACATGGGTGAAAAGTCAGTCTGAGCTTCACCCATGTGATGCTGTTGCCTCAGTCATTCTCCCTTTGGTTCAGGCTGTGTGAGGACCACATCATTCACGCTGAAGAAAAATCTGAAAGAAAAATACAGAAAGAGTCCTATCTGAACTTAAAAAAAACACAGGTAAAAGGAAAGGAAACTAAAAAGCAGGTTGTACGCATTTGGTAGACTATTCACCAACATACTTATTAACCACATGATCGCTATGGGTTAAAACAGTTTATTTTGCAGATTCATACCCTGCCCACCTCTCCCTCCAAAAATGTCAAGATACATTTGGCAAACTAAAGAGTATATCATTACCATCACTTTCTACACATATACAGCCCCTCTTATGTTCTGGGCCCCCATGCGCATAAGTGAGATTGTGTAAATTACGGAGCACCCTCTAAAAAGCTTCTAAATGCCTATTCCCCATTCTCCAGCTCTCTCTCTCCAATACAGACCAAAACATCTGGAGTTGAAGCTCTGGGTGCAAAAGCAGCTACAGCTGCGGCTGCTGTGCTACCCCGCACGTCAGGCTTGGGTGCCAGATGTGGCCCTCCAAGTATCTCTGTTTGGCCCTCAGGATCCTCCATGCCATACTCCCTATCCCTAAGCTGCACACCACAGTGGCCCAGCTTCATATCGTATTTGAGTATTTTTCCTTGGCTGGAAAATGCCCTTGAGCTCCGATAGTGCCTTTTGCTTGGCTGGCTGGCGGAAAGAGAGAGGTGAGTGTAGTTGTAGTTGTGGGGAAGTAAACGTTAAATTTGTTGCTCTGCCCACTTTTGCTTCTGCTGTCACCCACCACTGGCATGTGGCCCCTGGAAAGTTCCCAGAAGAGAATGTGGCCCTCTGCTAAGCTATCAGTGAACTGTTTCCTCTCCAGGCATGAAAAGAGAAATTCAGAGTCATGTTAAGAATTGCTACCTGTTCATTATTTCTTTTATGAACTGTTCTTACACCGGGGGGGGGGGGGTTCCGCATAATTAGGAAACTTAGCATTGGCAGAATTTGCCTGTGTGTGTGTGTGTGTGTGTGTGTGTGTGAACGGCAACTTCCAAACGAACTTCAATCAGTTCCCAACGTCATTTTTTTAGCTTATTCAAAGATCAAAGGAAATTTTCTTTTTTTTAAAAAAAAAAAATCTCCAGATGGTTGGAATACTGATTAACTGCATAACATTATGCATGCTTACTCTGAAGTAATTCTCACCGAGTTAAATGGGACTTACTCCTAGTTATTCATGCATAGGATTGCAGTAGCTCCCATTTCCCCCCACCATTGGCCATGCTAACTGTGGCTTGATGGGAGTTGGTCTCCCACATCTCACTGGAGCGTCACCAGTTCTCCAACCCTGAATTACATGAGGACGTGTATCCTTTTACCTGTCCTATGAGAGGAGGATATCTGGTTGCTGCAGCTCAGACAGCATGGCTCTTATAAGCCATTGTTGTGTTCATATACCAATAGTTTACCTGGCCAATCCCCCGGCAGCACCTCCCCAGGCAGAATTGGCGGCTGACTGGGGTAGGCGGAGACCACAGGTATCCTGCCTGGGAAGGTGGTGCCAGTCCAAACTGCCAGGTGCTGCACTGGGATCCAAGGGGGCTGCGTGCAACCACACAAAATGCGCACCCCATTTTATGTAGAGAATGGTCATTGTTGTGTTCCTATACCAATAGTTTAGGAACTTTCACCACCGTAACTAAGTTTTACCGCCTGTGTTTTCTGACCCATGTATGGAAAAAGCACATGAACCTGACCATTGAAGGGTTTGTAAGTAAACCAATTTTTAACATACCAAATGTGTAGTCCTTTTCTATGCTAATTATGGACTTTGGGTTGTGTGGGCAGAAACCAGTCCAACTGATGGAAGACAGCCAAAGCTGTTTGAAATGATCTCAAAGTGAGAAATTTCATGTGAGAACCAAACACATTGGGCTGAAATACCACTAGATGTGTGAGGTGATGCACAATGGACTTGTTAAATTGGCCTACTGTCAAACCAAAGAAATGACAGTCGACATACTAACCAAGCTACTTCTGATAGCACTGATACCTTTGAGTCAAGATATGTCTTTGGGTAGTTCATTAATTGTGCATGCAATTGTTATATGTCTGAGAAGGGGTCTGTGGGATAATCAACCTCACATAACCAACATGTTTAAGTCTAATGCATGAAGGGATCAATACCATAGTGTAAGCTGTCATGCTAAGCTGAGCTAGGTCACTCCCTCTCTCACCCTGGAAGGAAGGTAATGTAATCAAGTCTATTGCTGTAGCTTAGTCTACCAGAGAAAATCAGTGTGAGAAGCAGTTTTGAGCTGGTTGCTGCAGCTCAGACCACATGGCTCTTACAAGCCATTGTTGTGTTCCTATACCAATCATTTAGGAACTTTCACCACTGTAACTAAGTCAATTACTGTCTGTATTTTCTGACCAAAGTATGGAAAAAATACAAATGTGGGCTCTTTTTATGCTAGGGGAAGAGGGGAACTTTGGAAGGAACTCACAAGGGCATATTTCCACACTGTACTTTGCTATATACTTCATGATTTAAAATCTCTACTGGGGTTCTCTCACCAAAGAGTACTTGGTCAAAACCTGGATCTTGGCATCCAGGGAATTCTCTTTTTATAACTATCTTTTCCTTGCCAACCAACACTCCTAATTTCTCCATGGAATGCCCCACATGATGCCACTACCTTGCTGAAGCTAAGCAAATCTGGGTATGGGTGGGAGGTGCCCCTGCCCCGGGAACAACATGCCTTCTGCCTTGAGATCAACAATGAAAGAAAAGTGAGAGAAGACAAAGTATATAAATAATTGTAATGATGTGACTAGATAATATTGTGGGGTCATGTTCATCCCTTCATCATTCTATTGCTTTGTCCAACTGATGTTGGACCAGCAGGGTAACCATGTGTGGGGTTGAACGACCCTCCTGGCAGCAGCATCGCTACTGTTTACCTGGATGTGGCGGTATCCACGTTGGGGCTGTGCAGGTTCAATGGCAGCAATGGAGCAACGAAAGCAGCCTTGCCAGTGCACACTCGCACAGCTCCAACCTTCCATCCACCTACCCCTGCTCCATCCCCATCTGTTAAACAGCAGCAACGCAAATGTCAGGAGGGCAGTTCTGCAGATCTACCCTATTCCACTTTCCATTACTGGCCCAGATGGCTCACCATTCACCAGGTTAAAAGATAGGGCTCCTAAGTCCCTTAAGCATCACTGAGCATATGGGAATTTCTGCATAAAAGTTAACAAAGCCAGAGCTTTGTTTTTTCTTTATCAATATTATTGTTTAGCGCTACTCTTGGTCCATTAGGTATAGTCATGTTCTATTTACTTACAGTAGAAATACTTATCTGCTCTGCTTTACTTACAATGGGTTGAATCCCAACAAAGTTCTTTGAGGTTGGGTCCCATTGGAACCAATGGGACAATTTAGTCACAGCATCACCAGTTTCGGTTATTTCAATGGAAACTATGTGCAACTAACTTAGTCCGCATCCAACACAATGTCAGTAGACACTCTTCCAAAAGCCAGAAGGATTAAAAAAAATACAGCCCAAGGCTCAGAAATAGCCTAGTGCATGCCTCATGTAACTTACCGAGGGTGTTCGGTGGTAGGTGTCGCAAAGTGTTATGGGTGCCTCTTGCTTCAGAGTTAATGAGCCATCAATATCTTCCTGGTCACTTTCACTCCAGTAATCTGCTAAAAAGTGTTTGCATTTGCCATTGAAATGAGTCCTACATTAGGGAACATTTTTCAAAACACCACAGTAAGCTGTAGCTTACTGTGTAGCTATGCAACCTGGTAATTGTCCCCGAATGTGCAAGTTAAAAAAAAAAAAAAAAACATAAGAGCAGCTTGTTGGATCAGGCCAATTGCTTATCTAGCCCAGCATCCTGCTCTCACAGTGGCCAAGCAGGATCCAAACACCAGAGCACTTTGCCTTGCTATGGTTTCCAGCAACTGGCACACAGAAGCATTGCTGCCTCCAGCCGTGGAGGCAGAGCAGAGCCATCATGGCTAGCAGCCATTGATAGCCCTATCTTTGATTAATCTGCTCAGTCCTCTCTGGAAACCCTCCAAGTTGGTAGCCATAACTGCCTCCTGTATGTGTTGTGTGAGGAAGTACTTTATTTTATCTGTTATGATAAAACATTCAGCTTCATTGCATATCCCCGAGTTCTAGTGTTATGAGACAGAGAAACCTCTCTCTTTCCACCTCCAGGCCATGCATTTGTGTATGTGCAGGCTCTTTTTTGTGCTGATATCCCGAAAGGAGATTACCAGAAGGGACATAGACATAGGGGATACAACCAGCAGTGGCAGCACTGTTCCCCCATCTACGTGTTTATGGTTACTTGAGGATGTGCAAATCTGTCTATTGCAATTGTATTTGTAATTTGCATCACTTCTACCTGTTTTTACCAAGAATACTAACCATTCTGTCCCCACATTTAGGTGCACAACTAAGCTAGTGATGTCTATTAACTCTGAGAGATCTACTCTGAGTAGGACTAGCATTGAGTATAAACCACAATCTCCAAAAAACTGGTGTAAATGCCTACTTTCAATACATTTGTGAACTTCCTTACAACATTTGGAGAGGTGGGAAATTCAATGGATACGTAAGCTCTGATCTGCACAGATATATATGGAGAGGTATTTTATATAGGCATTCACAAAGAATGAATTCCTAAAGCATCCCCAAGCTCACTTGTAAGCAAGCAAGTTGTGGGTCATGGATTCTCTACCCCAATCTGTACATGTCTCCGTTCATCCAGATGGATGTCAAAGAATAATGATGGCCTTACCTTCATCAGGTCGGATATCCTTGTCATCAGGTGTATAACCAATGGCTGCAAGACCCAAACGGTTCATCCATCTGATGATAAAATCAAGAGACAAGGCATTTTAAACACACAAATACACACCCTGCTACAACTGTTCGTTTAAAGCATTTTAAACCTGTTCTGAAAGAGAAACAATTCCCAGGCAGGCTGGCAGATCAATACAAAACAAGACAATTGGCTTTAAGCAGTGGCCTACAGTCCTTTATCATATAAAACAAAATAAAAAAATTTTTAACAGAAGAGTAAAGAAAGCAGATGAGAAAATGATGCATTTCAGAGTGATAAAGACTACTCTATCACTATCACTGTTTGCTGTTGTTGGTTTAAGTGCCATTCTCCATTTGAAAATGAATACAATGGGACCCAGGGTTGTCGAACGGCTTGGCTCCCAAACAAATTTGCTCCTGAACGCCGCAACCCCAGAAGTAAGTGTTCCACTTTGTGAACGTTTTTTGGAAGCTGAACTTCCGACGTGCAGCCAATCAGAAGCTGCGCTTTGGTTTTCGAACGGTTCCAGGAGTCGAACGGACTCCCAGAACGGATTAAGTTCAAAAACCAAGGTACCACTGGACTGGACGACTGGATGTGGAACAGTATAGCTGACTTTGTGAGGCAGGGATCATTTCCAGCTTTTAATTGCAACTGTGACATTATACAGATTCACAGTTGTTCTATTGCTTGGTTTTAAACTTTGGTTTGTTTGCTTTTTAAATTTGTGCTCACTGAAAGCAATGCCATTGGTCAGACTTAAAATAAAGGGTCCTATGATGTGGGGCAGGCCTGAGTTATGAAATACACTTCCCCACCCCAACAACTTGGAGTATTGGAAAGAAAACCCACCAACAAACAAAGATTCCCTTAAGCCATTGATTATTTAAAGGGTAGAGTGAAGCTTGCATGCCAGAAGTGTAAAAGAAGAGGATTTTGATCCTTCTGTGGTTTGCACTTGTCTTTTAAGCTCAAAGAAATGCTCATTGACAGTGATGGCGTAGAGTGTTACTCTTCATAATTTTTTCATATATCGGAACAAGCGATCAACACCTCCCCCAGCCTTATAAACTTGAAGCTCTTCAGTGCCTGAATCTCAATCAGATGCTACAGTTTCAATACTCATTCACTTTCTTTCCTCTTTGTATGCCAGGGATGCTACCAGTTTTATTCCTAGAGATACTGGGAATTGAACCTGGCACTGTCTAAGTTACGACCTTTCCCCAATGCTCAACTAGATGCTGAGTTAGTGGCCTGACTCATCTGTGCTTCTTCCTAGGTTCCTTTCCTTTAAAATAAAAGCCGGAAGAGACAAGGCAACTGTACTGTGTCACATTTATCCCGTGGGGGCAAATTGAAACAGAAGAGAATTGTAATAAGCTGCAAACGAAATTCTGTCTCTCTTTCTGGAATGGGGCAGGAACAGTTTCAGATGCCTGGAGTTTTGATGCTGGTGAGATGAGAATTAGTGACATTTAGAATTAGACTTACAGCCCTCCCGAGGACAAACTTCCTTGGACCAATTATAGAAACCTCCTTTTATTCCTTTGAGGCCTGAACAGATTTTCTGTATAAGCTATTAAATCCCCATGTAAAGATGGGAATTTTGCTAAAATAGCCTTGCATCCTTCATTTGCTAAGTCATTTTGCCCTGGCTGGTACCCCAATGACATAATTATTCACCTTCTCTCCCACCCTATATTCCACGCAATGGTCATTGTCATTAATAGCAGCAAGGATGTCTCTTAACAACACAATGAACATCACCCTGAACTGAAGCTGTTCAAACCCATTTTAAAACAGCTGCACAGTTTGTTTCCAGGCCCAATTCCAAGTGTTCACAATATTGTTTAAAGTGGGGCGAAAATAGGCTTTATTTCACCTGGTTCAAAGACCCAGTTTGGCACCCCCCTTCACATCTGCACACACACACACACACACACACACACACACAGGTTGGGAACTTCAATGATGCCCCCTCTTGAGGCTTCACCCAGGGCAAAAAAACAACAACCCTCAGCTAGCCCCTCCGTAGCTATGACACTGTTTAAAGTCTTAAGTAACTTAGACCTGAAATATCTGAAAGATCACCTCATTCTCTACAGACCCTCTTGGGTGTTAAAAATGGCAGAGGGGGCCCTCTTGGTAGTTCTGCCACCCTAAAAAAATGTTGGGGAGGGTGGCAGCCTGAGAGAGGGACAGCCCTTAAGCTGTGGAATAGCCTTCCTGTTGTATAGTTTTCATACAATGAAACGCCTTTTCACCCTAAGCTTTGACATCTGTCGTGCATATTTCTGGACTTATTCCAAAAGGAACTGGAAATGTCACGAATCTTCTGACATTCAGCTTCACTGGAGTTCTGGTGTACCACACGGATGCCGTATGAAGGGTTTTTAACAGCCACTCTTACCAGGAACACCAGCACAACATCTCTAAATGAATACATATTTTCTGAGCCTTTTCCAGTTGTTGTTCCTAATGCATTTTCCTTGATATGCAGGAGGGCATTTCTTATTAAAACCTCATTTGATTCACTTTGCATCCCCTATATTGTTATGCTGGGGCACGGGGCGGGCGGGAATGATTTAACAGCAAGGGACTCATAGCGCTGAAGGACAATTTGATGTCAAAACATTATTTATAAATCACATTACAGAAGCCCAATATGGTTTGCAAACTGTGCATGACTCGCCATTTATAATGTTAGGCAGCTCTATCTCTAGAAAGCACCTCAAAACAGGGGCACTCACGTGGCTGTAATTGCTTTGCAAAAGAACAGAACTGCAGTAGAATGAAGTCTTGGAATAAAATTACAACAAAACTCTTCTCCTCACACTACCCTGCAAATAGTATAGTAGGAAAGCTTATTAAGACTGCTTGGGTGGTTTTAAAAGAGAACATTTAACAATACTGTCTGTTCTGAACACTTCCTAAAACAGAAGCTCAACATGAAAAATGAACAGCTGATCAGCAGCTGATCACAAACAAGCTTGCCAAACATCCAAATCAGCCCTAGGCATGCACCCAGCAAAAGATCACCGAGGAGACTCTTACATGTCAGGATTGTGGTATAGGATCAGGGCACCACAGCTTGGAGGCCAGCTCTGTACCTCCTCAGTGTTCCTTATTTGTAAAGGATTTGGCCCAGCACAGGTCCTGATTTGGTCTGCAAGATTGCTTCCCCCACTTCACGCCCACCTGCCCCACACCAGACGTCCTATGTGAGATCATGTGTGGGGCACCTATAGATGCAGGTAGATGGGCTGCACAAATGAGTTCCCCACATGGAGCTGATGCCTGCAGAAAGCAGGGCCGAAGTCACCACCAACAGCTGATTAAGGGAGAGATATTGTCCCGATCCAGGCCATAATGTCTCAAGGAGCTTGACAGATACTCATTTCTTAAGTTTTCCGCCAAGAAGAAAATGTATACACGGGGAGACTAAGCTGCCACTGCAAGCAGGAATAAGAAGCATGCTCCTTTCAAACATATACCTGTAAAGTCTTTGCAGTTTGCCTTCCCCACTGCTGCATCTGTCACTGTTGTGGCATTTTAAAAAAAAGTAAATGAAGATCACCAACAGGAGAGATGCTCTATGTGTTTTCTCTGATTTGATAATTTGACATGATTTTGCTGATCTCATTTCATGCGGTGCCTGCTTAGGTTTGTCAAGCCAACAACAGAGGAATACCGGTAAGCCCAGGACAGCTAAGCAGCTGAGAAGTGAACCATAACAATTCATGCTTTTGTGTGCATGCCTTCCACCAGCTTAATGGACTTTGATGAAAAACACACACCTCTTTTCATCCTATTAACTTTTTTTTTCTATCCAAAGCCACTATAACCCATTGCCTTAGTGCCAACACTAAGCTTTTCACACTTTCTATGGAAAATCCTCATTTAGAGAAAAAGTAGACTACTGTAATGGAGTATATGTGGAGCTACCCTTGTGCCTGGTGTGGAAGCTGCAGCTGGTGCAAAACTCTGTTGCTAGGGTGCTTAATAGGAAGACACTCTGCTTTACACATATTATGCTGGTGTTGAAAAATATGCATGGGCTGTCTATTAGCTACTGAGCCAAACACAAGCTTTTGTTTCTGACATTTAAGGCCCTGAACAACTTAGGAGCATGACCACCTTTGCAGTACAGTGGCACCTCTAGTTACGAACTTAATTCGTTCCAGAGGTCTGTTCTTAACCTGAAACTGTTCTTAACTAGAGGCATGCTTTTGCTAATGGGGCACAGCAGTGCTATTTTTCTTTAAAAGAGGTGCTAGAGCTCACCATGAACTTCTCCCGTGTTCTCTTAGAATAGCAATGGTGCCCATTTGCCCCCAACCCCAGGGAGCCAAATCCTCCTCCTCCTCCTCCTCCAGCTAAGTGTCCTCTGATGTCTTCTTTAGCACACTATCTGTAGGAGGTAATTTAAAGTGCTAATAACTTGCTGCTCTTCTTGGGATGAATGTAGGCAACTCCTGAGCTCTGCTTTTTTTAAATCTCCCGTTTTTATTTTTCTTTAAGCAATGACAAGAATCACAATCTTTGCTGATTTATTCAAGTATAATAATTGCGTGAAGAGTGTTACTCCAGGAAGGATCTCTCATTTCCAAACCTATTTGTGGTTTGTGCTATTTGTCTCTCTGCACAAGGCACTGAGTGACCGAGGCAAACTAGAAACAAATGTATTAATTTCATGACTAATTCATTGCAGAGAACATCAGTGTGCTTGTGCAGACCTGACAAAGCAGCATGGCAGCATTAATTTTGCAAACCAAACTCTGTCTGCAACAGTCAGAACAGCAGGAAGGGTTCATTGGAACAACTATGTGAATTGCCCGCAGGTCCCCACTCGTTGGCATTTAACCCTTTCATGACTTGTGCCCAGTGCAGATATAGCACAAGCCTTCCAGCAAATCATACACTGCAATTTTGAGGCCAGTTTTTTTTTTTTTTTAAACATGGATGCACACTCCTAAGAACATAAGAAGCTCCCTGCTGGAACATACCAAAGGGGTCATAAGAACCTAAGAAGAGACATGCTGAATGAGGCCAACGCTCATTCAGTCCAGCATCCTGATCTCACAGTGGCCAATCAGCTGCCTAAAAATTATTTGATTAAAGTGGTACCTTGGTTCTCGAACTTAATCACATTCAGCCTGTTGAGAGCCATTGAAATCTCAGCACACACGGAGGAGGAAACAGTAACGTTCTTTCGTCTGCTGCTCTGAATACATCAGAATAAAATTGCTCTAGTATAATACCAGTGTTTCTTACCTATTCATTTCTTCCAGGCAGTCAGTAGCAAAGTAGAAACTCTTAATTTTGGGGTGGCAAGCTTTGAAAGCACTGTGAGGAAAGCAGAAAGAGGGAAAAGATAACTGTCTTGAAGTTCAGAAGGTATTTGGGGAGTTGAACTTTAACAGCAAGTTACCTAGGCAAACCGATATTCTGAGAATCCTGTGTTAAGTTCCCTTTGAATATGATGTCAAGTTCTTTCCCAAATTAGAATTTGACAAACAGATGAAGAAGAAGTCAGGATTTTAGCTCTTTGTCTTTAGGAATTTAATCTTGAGTCCCACCTCTCAGAGGATACAGTGGATACCCTGCCCATAATATTAATTTATGTGGAATGGTACCGTTTTTTCTTTTTGTATCCATGTGCACGGTAAATCTATGCCAACAATTAAAGGTTTTTTTTTTTTCTTTTTTCTTTAAAGGAAAACAATCCAAGAGATGCATCCTTTCTGTCAATTTTATTGCAATTACCATGCAGTTTGCATCCCCCTGGTCACATGCTTCAGGTGACAGACACAGCTCAGGTTCAGTGAAATGCCCAAAACACAGTCCGTGATGTCCTGTGCTCCCCTGGGATGTGTTGCTAATAGGCACTTGCTAGTTAACCTTTTTTCTTGGGGATTGTGATCCAGGTTTATGTGGGTTGAAGGGAGGCGAGAGAGGCTTCTGTCTGTAGCTTTTAGAATTTGCCTGTTATAATTCTTAGCACTTGTTTTTAATCTTATGCTTATGCTTATTTTGCACGGTAAGACGCCTTGAGATTTTTTTACCAGGTGTCTAACAAATGATATAAACGCTAATGGTGATGTTAGGAGTGCAGTCTTAAAGCCTACAAAATAAAGGACTCCTACTAGAAGTAAAAGTATGAGAGAGGCACTAAGCAGTGAAACTAGCACCTGCCACTCTCCACCTCCCCTCGTTGAACAAAGAATCTTTTAGCAGGGCTCTTTTTGTTCCTAGCTCAAAGTCCAGGATGCGCCACTGACTAATTCCTTTTTCATAACACTCTCTTATTAAATGCCTTAGGATGGCATTCAAAGAACTGGTTTCCTGCATTTTCATTATAAACTCATCAGACCAGGTCACTGCCAGCTTTACATGTAACACCCTCCAACGCGTGACCTTTTAGGAAATGAACTGGAAAACCCTTTCAAAGCAGCCACTTGCTGTTTGCACAGCAAAGTTTTCTGGTTCCTCCCCCCCCCCGCCACCTCTCTAGCTTGTATTCCCTGGCACTATAGCTCTCTGATGGCATTTGCAGGTAGGGGACAGAACTAAAAAGCTATGTCTGAGTCGTTGGTCCTCTCTGGTGAGTGAGCTGAAAAATGGCTCGCTACAGAATTGGCTCTGTAGGAATGCAAAAGCAAGAGCTACATGGATAGGTGTGACAAGGATGGGGTGATATTCTAAATAAACGAGTTTGGAGCCCAGGTTTCTGTTTCTTTAAGCATTTTGCCAATCACAGGCATTTTGCCAAGACTGATGCATTTCAAAGTGGCAGGGGTTTACAAAGCAATGGAGATGCCCCTGTGGTGGAATTAGAAGAGTAAATGAGCAGCTAGCTGATGTTCTGATCTCTGTCCTTCGAAGCTAGCCAAGAAAAGGCACCCCAGCCATGTCTTTGTGTGTCCTCGGCCATCATAGAGACCTTCGTCCTGCTGACATTTTCTTCCTCATACAGCTTTCGCCGCACAACGCATGCTTCCCAAATCCATATATATCCCACAAGTCCTCCCTGTGGTGAAGTGGGCTTACTTGAATAAGGCTGGCAACATGAAAGGCAGCCCGCGTGTGAGCACACAACTCAATGGTGCTTTCTTTTGAAGCCAACCAATAATAGCTTCCTAAGGACTATTATTGGCTTCTCCTCATTATTTGCTTAGTGTCTGGATGTGCTGCAAGGAGATGGCCCACACAAAAGAAGAACAGGTCTCCAGAAAGTGTAGGAAACCGGGAATCGGCACTTGCATCAAATGACTTGTTGATTCGCATTTTAGATACAAGGAATGGCTCCTCTGAGCTTCTTTCCCATGTCCGAAGAGGTGTTCCTATTGAACTCTCATAGAATCATCGAGTTGGAAGGGACCACGAGGGCCCTCGTCCAAACCCCTGCAATGCAGGAATCTTTTGCACAACATGGGTCTCAAACCCACGACCCTGAGAACAAGAGTCTCAGGTTCAGGGTCAACTTTCTATATTGTTTATGGTAATGAAAGGATATGGACAATAACCTGCTAAACCCCCCCCCCATTAGTAAAAAAACTTTCTAACTGGAATGGCTCTGATCAACACTTTTCAAACTAAATATATAATATAATATATAATATAATTTATTATTTATACCCCGCCCATCTGGCCGGGTCTCCCCAGCCACTCTGGGCAGCCTCCAACAAATATCAACTTGGATCAACAAATGCTTGGATCAGAACTTGGTTATTCACCAGCTCCCACACTTCCCAAATGCTCCAAAGTGGTTCTGAAGCCCAAAAAACGATTGTTTCAAAATGTGTTATTAAAATGTGTATTTTGAAAGAAGATAAATATGCAAAGAAGTAAAAATACGTGTTTAAATGTAGACTTCTATGCAGTTTTTTTTAAAGGAAAAAAGTTGCAGAAGGAATAGCTCCAGTCAGTTGAGCAAGAGATTCTTAATCTCAAGGTCTGAGCCCCAGTTGGGCAAAAGATTCTTGCATTTCAGGGGGTTGGACTAGATGACCCGTGTGTTCCCTTCCAAATCTACAATTCTATGTCAAAATGGGACAGAAGGGACTGATGAGTGAGCACATGTGAAGCTGACGCAGAGTGGAAACAGGCTTATCTGTCCACCCTTAAAGAACAGACAACAAAGGGCAAGTCTTAAAGAGAATGGAATATCCTGACAGTGTGCACTAGATGGCAGACATCTGCTGTTTATTTGAGAAGAAGAGAAGAGTTTGGATTTGATATCCCGCTTTTCACTACCCGAAGGAGTCTCAAAGCGGCTAACATTCTCCTTTCCCTTCCTCCCCCACAACAAACACTCTGTGAGGTGAGTGGGGCTGAGAGACTTCAGAGAAGTGTGACTAACCCAAGGTCACCCAGCAGCTGCATGTGGAGGAGTGCAGACACGAACCCGGTTCCCCAGATTACGAGTCTGCTGCTCTTAACCACTACACCAAACTGGCTCTGCACAAAGCAATGCTCTATGAAGTACAATTGCTCAGTGAAAGAATAGGGGGGAAGCAAGCTGCCACCAGGAGTGTGGTTAGGTCCTTGCACCAGAATGGGTGAAAGTTGCTCTGTTGGGCCAGCCCTGGATTTTCATGTGCCTGATCCTGCGAGTGCAATATCACCAACCTAATGAATGTATGTTGAGAACACAACATTTGAGAAGTATATTGACAGATCAATATTAGATATGTAGTGGTCCCAGTGCTGGCCCCATCAGAAAAAGGACCCTCAATGGGACCTTGTAACATGAAAGAGGTTGTGTGTGCAAACCAGGAATTCTCTCACTCTTAAATCATATTCCTATGGTGCAGGGACTAACAGGTCAACAGCAAAAGTGGACCCTGCAAGCCCCTGTGTCTGCAAAGAGATTTGTACTGCAAGGCTGCGAGGATGAACACCCACCATCTATTACCCAGTGGTCTAAAGATGTCATGCTCGAAAGCACAGCTTGTATTTGTCAGTCTCATTCTGAAAACCATTTGGGCATATGAACTGGCTATGTTGCTTGCGTTTAAGTTGGGATCAATAGACTATTCTTACTGTCAATGCCAGCTGATGATGTTTATTTTTGCAAACTTTTAATTTTATTTTGGATTCTCTCATGCTCCCACCCTGGCCCTCTTTATTGACTGTGGTTTGCAAAGTGATTTTTAAAATTTTATTGGTGGGTAGTAGCAAACCCCTCATCTTGTCTTCCTTTTATGTCAGTTCCAGATGTACTGGGGAAAACTCATCTGCAATACTGGTGACCAATCGTGCTTTTGTGACAACGTTCTGATGCAGCGTGGTCCGACTGCTGCATCTTCCTTGCTTTTTCTAAGCTAAACTGCAAAAATGGGATGCAGCAACCATGTTATTGTTACTATTTGATTTGTGTGGGTTGTTAAACATCTTGCAAAGCTGCAGCTCCCAAGAGATTATCCTGCTATCTAAGGAAGTTGGATTTCTGGTCCTGAGATTTCTGGCTGCCAGAGGCAGAAGAGTGATTCTTGGAGATTTCCTCTCTGCTTTGCCTTTAGGCCTGTGCAGTGACCTATTTCTCTCCCTTTGATGTGCTACCAAATCAGCGAGTAAATGAATGTTTACTTGTGTAGGAAACACAGGTCATTACATCAGATGAACAACCAATACAAAGCAGTGACAAATCTGGTCTCCAAAATGTTAACCGATTTCTAGATGCTGCTAACATGCTTACCCACAATTCACTATAAAACAACAAGTTCCACAGGCACCATCTGTTACCATACATTTAAGCCTTTATGATGCCACTTTTAAACAGTCACAGCTTCCCCCAATAATTCTGGGAACTATAGTTTGTTAAGAGATCTAAGAGTTGTTAGGAGACCCCTATTCCCCTCACAGAGCTACAATTCCCAGTGTGGTTTAACAATCAATTCCTCTTCCCAGGCAATGCAGAGGACTGTAGGAGGCACCCTAACAACTCTCACCATACTACATATCCCAGAATTCACCGGGGGGGGGAGTGATGCCTCTTTAAAGTGGTATCTTAGGGCTCTGAATGTCTAATGTGAATGTGGTCTTAGAATATCTTATCTGGGTGCCAGGCATGGAAACTGCTGGGCTGACATTTCTGAGAATTTTCTTTTTTGAGTTCTATTCTGCTGGACAATTTCAACAGATAAGGTGGTGGAGAATGGGGAAGGATTGGCTGAGGTTGTGCTTTGCATTTGGAAGGTTCAGGCCTGGGTATCTTCAAATAGGGCCAGGAGAGTCTTGTGCCTGAAACCCTGGAGAGCTGTTTTCTGAAGACTTTACTAAGTTAGATGTACCAAAGATGTGAAGAAACTTCTGATGTTCCCATTTTTGGGGATCTGAGGATCCAACCAACATATAATATTGCTGAAGGGGCTTGATCCCCTAACTCCTTCTAGCCCTCTTCTTCTAGCCCATTGCTTATGAACAAACAGTAAGTTTTAACTGAGCTTAAAATTTCGCAGCAGGTAACTTTTTTTCACCCCCATTCTGTGCATGGATTGGCTCTTTCATTTGCAGGCTCTTTTGACTCATACTTACTGTTTCCTCCTGCACTCGATGGCTCTGTCTATCCTGAACTCTGGCAAACTGATGAATCCTTCTGCTTTTTCATCCTATCATGAAAGAAAGAGAAGAAATACAATTGGCAAAGAGCAAAAGGTTGAGAGAGGAGATTCCATTCACTCTCGTTATCCTAGATACTGAGTTGCCAGATCACTGAGCAAAAAGCTACGGTTAATAATGAATCTGTTTGCGGATGACCTTTAAATATGAGCACTTTCAGTGGGTAGACGGCAAGTTCGAAACTATTAATAACTTAGTGCTTCTCAAACATTTGCACTGTGGTATTTTTTTCCACCCTTTGTGTGACAGATAGTGCTTTCTGAAGTAAAGTTCTGCTGCAGTAAAGTTCTAGCTTATGCCACAATCAAAACCAGAGTTTATTTTATTTTATATTTAAATTTGTATCTCACCTTTTCTCCAAGGAGGTTAAGGTAAAGGAGTTTTCATTAAGGGAGAGCTAAAGACAGTTACTGGTTTTCTGGACATTTTTGTACATACAAACATGCATGCTGCACTTTTAGCAATATTTCTGTTTTTGTTTCAGCAATTCAGTCAAAAGTGTTTGTTCTCACTTACAATTTGCCCTTAGTGATCACACTGCCAAATCTGAGTGGCTGCATAAATTACTGTATTACATTTATTGATTTTTTTGCTTCTTGAATGTTAAACAATAACACATATACAACTCCTCCCCCCTTAATAAAAATGTTGCAGTGCAGAATACAGCCATGTTATTTAACACATCAAAAAGGGACAGGATCTAGAATATCCAATATAACAAGAAAGTACAATATCAGAAATCAAACCAGCCAAAATATTTTATATGCAGTAGGAAACTGTCTGTTGTCCACCTTGTTCATTCAAACGTATAATAAGACAGCACCATGCTGTGTAGCATTCTGATGTCAACTTGTCCACTATGTGACCCCTGGCCCAACTGTGGGGAATTGACTTTCTGACTGCTCCAGAGAGCACTGCCTTCACTCTCAGTTGGCTTTGCTCCCCTTCACCAACACCCTTACAGAGTCAAATTTGATTGACTTTTTAGTTTCTGGTGGGTTTGGAAAGGTATTCACTTTGTGAGGAAACCTTCCAACCCTAATACCAAGAAGGTGCAGGAATCTGGAAAACTTCCACAGCTATGTTTATTTGTGTACAACAGGTCAACAACTCAGCATAGCAGCTAGGACTTGCTACATAGGCTAGACTAAGACTCCTACTGAGATGTGGAGGGAACAGCACCCAAAGAGGAGAGCTTCTGGAAAATGCCTCCAGAAAAGGAGAGCCTTCTCCCACCAATCCCCCAAGGCAGTCTGCTCCACTTACGAATAACTCTACTACTAGGAAGTTTCTCCTAATTTTTAGCAGGCATTTGCTTCCCTGCAATATCTTCTGATTGGTTGTAGTCTTGTGTGTTGATCCAAAGGTGAACTGTTCTGGAATCTGTGGGAACACCATCTTGGTAGTCAAGATAACCCCACAATTAATTGGTAGCTGTTGTAAGAGTGAGCTCATAGATGTTTATATTTACTTGCTCTGTTATAAGCTAATCAGCTTGCTTTGATGTTGTGTCCTTATCTGTGGAGCTTGGGGTGATGGACTATGGCCCAGAAAGGGAGACTATCTGTAAGATTTGGGTATGTGCCACCTATGCCTTCATCTAGTCAGGTGCAATGATGGGAAGTCTTGGGGAAAGTGATATATGATGCTTTGTTTATAATGAATGTATGAACATTTGCTTGGGTGTGGACAAGCAGTCTTCTTGCTGCAGTGTCTGTCCCACGTTTGTAAAATCTGGCAGACTTCTTTGCTGTAAGTCTACACCTTTCTTTAATAAAGCGCTTGAACTGATCCCTCTGATGTTTTTGACATCCTTCTTTGGTATCCCTGCACCCAACCACTCCCACAAGTCCTCCTTTGGGCCTGAGGTTCAGAACATCCTACCCCCTGCAGCAACAGAGACTCAGTCTGCTGAATCTTCTGTGTTCCTGCCCTTCAGGTATTTGATTTGAAATAGCACGACTCCACTTCATTGTCTCTTCTCCAGGCTAAACATACACTGGCTCTTTCAACCATCCCTCATAGGACTCATTTTCCAGACTCTTCACCATTCTGGTCTCCTTGCTTTGAACATTTGAATAGGCTCCAGTTTGTCAATGGTGGGAGATCGAATCACAGTTCTCCTGCATCATAGGCTGTTTGTGCCTCAGCCGCTTGCTCCCTTCTGCTTGGGTATTGGTTGCAGATGGGAGTCAGCAGCTGGGACCCCTGGCAGTGATTGCATTGCCCCTTTCCTGAAGCTCAGCTTGAAAGGGAGTTGGGCAAAGGCAACACTTACTGCATTTACTTAAGAGCAGCATGCATGGTTTCCTCCACACAAATGCCCCATTTTATCTTTACAGCAACCCTATGAAGCAGGATAGATGGAGAGATTGTGATGGCCCAACTAGTAAGCTTCGTGGTCAAGTCATAACCCAATCCGGTGTCACCCTAAGTCTAGGGACAGGGAACTTCCAACCCACAGACCTAACTAGGCCTAGCACAAGCCATAGTATGGTCCACAGAGCTGTTTTTTTTCTGAACCACCCACAATGGTTCCACACCTGAAAGGGGGGAAATTTCAAAGAGGCTCATGATGGGCAGGGGAGGCAAGAATCTATCCTACTTGCCAAATCAGGTTCCTTAACCTTGGGTTAGAACACCTGCTTCCCACGCAAAAGTTTCCAGAATCTGATTCGGTATAAGGCAGCTTCCTGTGTTCATAAGATAGACAGCTGCTTTCATGGGTGGCTGACATCCTCTTAACCATTAGAATGGAGAACCCAAATATAAGCCTGTCCTTCAGCATTGAGAGCTGTTAATTTCCCGTGGAAGTATTCAAGTAACACATATTTACTTTTTGTTTAATGTGATTTTTGCTCACACTCTGTATGTGCAGGCATCTCAGAAAAGCAATCGTTCACACTATGGAGCGGGTGCTGTTATTGCCCACTTTAATCTGAGAATAATCTCTGGCTGCCGTGGTACAAGCTGAAACAGAAGACAGTTAACTATCTTTGCTGAGTGATCACAATGCCAGGTAACCTCCTTATTAATATTCAAGTTGCAGGTATGGAATTACCTGGTCTAAGCTTTCCATGTGGAAATAAATCTCACCTTGATATTCCCCTCTCCTGTATTTTTATTTTACTCAAGACAAATTTATTACTCATTCACTGCCCTCTCATTGAGAGCTGGTACAGTTTGGTGGCTAAAAGGAAGAAGACACACCATGCATCCTATGGATGTTTACCCAAAAATAAGTCCTGCTGTGTTCAGTGAAATTGACTCCCAGATTAGTCTATAAAAGACTGCAGCCTGAGCTATGAATCAGGATGTTTGAGTCCAAATTTCACCCCAGCCATGAGCTTATTTGGGGAACTGCATATGGCCAATGGGTCTGATTCTTACATCCTCCATCCTCTAAGGACCAATTCTGACTGGCTAACACCATAACGACATCAGGTGACCTGTTTTCCTTTGCCTGAATGGTTTGAAATCAAACTGCCCACACAAAGACACAGCACATTGCAAACACCAACCACCAGCTGATTGGCGGTGCCTGCAAAGCTGGGATTTACAGGGATCATGCTCTTTACCTGCTTCATATTAACATCATATATGACATCAAGTGTAGGGCAGGTGAGGATGGCTTGGCTGAAATAATCTCCCACACTTTCCCCCAGTATCTGCATTTGGTAGATGGTTTTGGGTTGGAGAACTGCATCACAAAGTTAGGAGAAGTGTGTTTGTTTCAGGAAGTGTAAATGAAGTAGGTTTGCATTATATTGCGAATTGAACCAAATTTCTCCCCTATCCCCACTTTTGGGTAGACATGGACAGGATCACACTAGAACTGTGGATGAGCCCTGACACTAGTCCTGTGCCTAGGAAGCCCAGGTCTGAGAGGTTTCCCACTTTCCACACCGCTTTCCCCAGGAAAACCCACTGTTTAATGCTGAATTGGAACAAACAGCAATCCACAGAAAGTAAAACTGACGTTTGTTCCAATTCAGTGGTAAACAGTAGGTGACCCCGGAGGAAAGTGGTGGGACAAGCAGACGTGTGGACAAGCTGATAATTGCTATTTGGTCTCAGGAACATTTGCATGGCTGTATTAGCAGATACAGTGGACAAACAGCACGGATTCTTTCTACAAAGCAGCAGTGCCACCATGCATCACTGAACTAACTTACACTTAGGCTACTCATTTTAAAATGCGGAAATCCTCTATGTACAATTAAATGCAGGCCCACGCACTGATCTGCGAAGATGCATGAGAAGTAACATTTAGATTGGCAAATTGGAAGGATCTATTCAGAGCTAGTCTAATGTACGCATACATGTGTACATATGCCCAACTCTCACACTACTTCCTGCATGCGTTGTTTAGCTGGGTCTGAGTCGATCTATGTATGGAGAATTTCCACAATTAACCATTATAAGCAAAAACGCGGGTGGTGCTGTGGGTTAAACCACAGAGCCTAGGGTTTGCTGATCAGAAGGTCGGCGGTTCAAATCCCTGTGATGGTGTGAGCTCCCATTGCTCGGTCCCTGCTCCTGCCCACCTAGCAGTTCGAAAGCACGTCAAAGCGCAAGTAGATAAGTAGGTACTGCTCCGGTGGGAAGGTAAACGGTGTTTCCATGTGCTGCTCTGGTCCACCAGAAGTAGCTCAGTCATGCTGGCCACATGACCTGGAAGCTGTACGCTGGCTCCCTCAGCCAATAAAGCGAGATGAGCATCGCAACCCCAGAGTCGTTCGCGACTGGACCTAACGGTCAGGGGTCCCTTTACCTTTAAGCAAGAATGGCAACAAAAATCTTCCTGCATAGGAAAATCTTCCTGTTAGGGAGACTTCAGCAATTCAATCTGCAAATTCTGATGCCAACTGACCTGAATAGCACACCCTGGACCCTGACTAATGTGCAGAGAGGAATCTAATTATCCTTTAGATTTCATGGTTCTCCCAAGTCTTGGGATGCAGCTCTCAGCTCAAAAAGTGTACCAAAAATGTATTTTAGGATATAATGTACCTGTAAATATGCATTGCATGAGAAAATATGTTCAAAGCCACATATTTAAATACACATTCTCATGATTTTGTTTTCTATTTGCAGATCAGTGTAGAAGCATGATGGAACTGGGTTCTAAATGAACACAAGCATTGTTGACATTGTTCAGGATTGCAGCCAGGATATTCCATTCCATTTCCAAATCTCCCTTACGTTTCATTTTCCCTCCTTAGAATTATCAGCACCCCCTGATCAAAATGCATGCTCAGTCCTCACTGGCCTCTTTGGGGTGACAACTCCCCTTCAGAGCCCACCCTTCAAATATTTTTGTACTTCCCCAAGCCTGCTGGTATCCCCAACTTGTGCAATGATGGCACCATTTTTGCAACATCAGGACCAACACTCTGAGAACTGAGATCACCGATAGCATATATGAGTATGATGAACTTGTCTACACACACACAGCAGCAGCAGCAGCAGCAGCTTAGAGCACCTAATTTTTTCTTCTCCAAGGGCTGGAAAGCACGGGGCCCAGCAGTTTTCCACTTGATCCATGCTGTCTTGACATAGGTCTAAGTGGGTTTCTGCTTGCCATGCTCTGTTCCCAGGGAAAACCTGCTCTTTAGTGCTAAATCGGAGCAAACATCAATCTGAATTGCCATTTGCTGTGACTGAGTGCTAAAGAGCAGTTTCCCCTGGATGGAAAGCAGTGGAACAGGAGGATGTGTGGATGAACCCTAAAGGTAAGCAACCGAATCTTTCTGCCCATACATTCATTTTGGAATTTTTCTTTTCTGCATTGTGGTAGGTACTCACATTCTGGTTAGTGTACCAGTAGAGGGAAGAATCCTTCAGGACGAACCAGTATTTTTTCCATTTCTGGGTGAAGTAACCTTTGGCATCCTTCTTCTTCCACAACCAACCCTCGCAATCTCCATGCCCCAAGTCCTTGCAGGAGATCCTTCGTCTGCTGCTGTTGTTCAGCGAACCTCCTTGAATGGAAATAGGAACGTGAGAGCTTCCAAAAACAGGAGAGAGGGCAAGTGTAATCCTTAAGGGTGGCTGATAAAAATGATATAAGATTCTCAGCGGAACCCTTTTAAATAAGAGGGACATTCATATGCAATTGGGAAATCCTTTCAGCATTTTATCCATCTGATTCATGGCGTTCATAGGGTGCAAAGGGCAGTCTGCCACATTTCCGAATCAATGTACATGCTTTTGTTTCCCTAATCCTCATTACAGTAATTCATTAGCATTTTGGTGCTAATTTCTCTTGATATACAATTTTTTGCAAGCAATTCCCCCTAATGCAGTTTATTTTTATACATACATTCATTTTGGTGCACTTGCTCCTAATATATGCAGTTATGTACATATTTTTTTGAATGGAGAATTGCACTGAAAAAATTGGAGAAATACAAATATTGAAGTAGAGTTGCATGTTGGTTTGTGCATTGCGTTGGAAAGGGAAATTTAGTCAGGTTTGCATTAAAATGTAAGCAGACCCAGATTTCTGCAGGCAGGGAGGGGAAAGCCCCCCCCCCCCATTTAAAACCCCAGAGAGCAGATAACACTGAGCTAGATCCACCAAATGGTCTGGCAGTGGTATAAGGCAATGTCTTACATTCCTTTTTTAAAATGATATTTACATTCTTTTTAAATATATTTACATGTCTTACATTCCTAACAACTCTGTGGCATCTGTTAGTTTCATGGCTGGAAAGGGATTTGAAAGTGGGTCTCCACGAACAAAATAAGATTCTATCACTATACAACTAATATAAGGTAGGGCAGTATTATTATTTTCACCTTTTGTACAGACAGGAATAGGGGTGGTGGGAAGAAGGAAGGAAAGCAGCATACCTAATCAAAATATATTAAAAAAATGTCCAGTAGCACATTAGAGACCAACTAAGTTTGTTCTTGGTATAAGCTTTCGTGTGCATGCACACTTCTTCAGTTGGAGAAGGGTTATGGTTCAGTGGCAGAACACTTATCTCACCTGCAGAAGGTCCCAGGTTCAATCCCTGGCACCTCCAGATAAGACTGGAAATGTCCCCATCCAAACCTCACAGAACAGCTGCCAGTCTATGTAGGCAGTATTGAGCTAGATGCACCAATGGGCTGACAAAGTATAAGGTGGCTTCCTAAATTTGTGGCTGGGGTTTCGGAAGTCAGCACCTGCCATCTCACACTCGGGGTTCGATCAAAAAGTTCACTCAGCGACTTCTTGAACCCGACACTCGTAATATAGGGGTGGTCTGTCTGAGTGTGTTAAATGAATATTGACATCAAGTGATTTCTCCAATTAGATTTATCAGCACATGGGCTACACTGCATTGCTGGTTTGACTTCTCTTCCAATTTGAAACCAGATTACCAAATGTAGAGCAAGGCTGATCTGGACACAAATGTCTGTTTAATCCTGTCAGCCTCTCTCGATTCCTGATTTCTTTATATAGTTCACATAACATCATAGGATGCTATAGATGATGGTGATTAAAAAGTGTTGCGACTTCTCTGTCTGATCTCTTTTTAACCAAGTAAGAAAGAATGGTCAGGGTATAGCAAAAGTATCTTTCAATAAAATCTGAGTCTAATTCATAAGGAGTACTTTGGCTTTATAAGGCTGATATTGGATGGACAATTTATTTTCAACATTTCAGTGCACCCGACTTCATAACTCTTAACGTTTTATTCTCCCTTTCTTTCTCTATCACCAGAAAGAGACCCCCTGCCCCTAATATTCATATCACTTTCCCTTAAACGCCTTGGGCAAATTTAATTAAAACATTAGACTATTCACTGTGAAAAATTGAGTTTACATTGTTATATTAATTATATTTGTCCTACAGCTGTGAAGCAGAGTCAAGAATTTAGATCACATTAAATTACTATCCTTTCTTCTTTGGCATCCAGCAGCTAAGCTCTGAAAAGTTTATTCCTTTCTTGAAGTGACATTCCAGCCAGTTTTAGAAGAACTGCAGAACATATAAGCTGGAACTAAAGGTTTGGGGTCTTGACAGCTAATAACAATCATCTTCCCCCATCTCTGTTCATTGAGATTTATCATCTGAATACCATCTGTGGCTGTCCTTGTTAAGGTGGGTGGTGAAAGGGACTGGACTCCTTTTGCCTCATCTTTGGAACATGCTCCCAAGAAATATCTGCTGTTTGCTTGACACTTCTGTATTTACCAGTTAGAGGACAATCCCATGCATGCCCACATAGAAGTGAGTTCAATAAGACTTACTTCCATGTAAGTGTGTACAGGATTGCAACCTAAGGTACCAAGTGAATTACCTGCTCTTCCTAATGCGATTCTAACTGCAAGGTGGATTTGAACATCCAAATATGACTTACAAGGTGCTTTATGCTAAAGCTCTGCAAATGCAGGGTTCCCCCCACTCCAGGTCGGAACTCAGTTCTGGCACCTCTCAGGTGGGAGCCATTGCAAGAGAACAAGGAAGGTGTTCATGCTGAGTTCTAGCACCTCTTTTTCAAGGAAAAAAAAAAAGCACCGTGCTACAAATGTAATGCATTCACAAAACTTGATTTCCAAGTTCTGTAAGGAATATATAAGCAGATGAATAATTAAAACAACTTACCTTTGGGCCATTTCTTGCTTTTTACCCTCAGGGAAGCATAGTGAAATGACTGGAAGAAAAGAGGAAAGAGAAAGAGAAAGAGAAAGAGAAAGAGAAAGAGAGAGAGAGAGAGAGAGAGAGAGAGAGAGAGAGAGAGAGAAATACCGGTCAGTTATTGGCATGTGGAATGTTGAGCAAAGCTACTGTAGACTAAAAGTCAATGCTTCATAATGGGCACATACATTTCTGCTTCCAGCTGGCGTTCCACTCTCCCTCTCAAAAATGTTTGCCATTCTTAAAAAAAACCAAACCAACTTCCATGCCAGCTGTTTAATAAGAATTACAGATATTCTAACAATGGAAGACACACATAATACCAAGTGTGGTGGAAGTGGCTTGAAAATATGTTATTGTCATGGAGGCAGGCAAGACTTGAGTCAGGAGGAGGAGGAGCCTATAGAGTCCTTGATACCCATATCCCATGCAGAAAGGCAAGCCCTCTTCCCCTTATATTCAGCCTGAAGCTAGAAAAGTAGAACAGGGGTGGGGAACCTTAGGCCTGTCAACCTATTGTGGTCCTCCAAGCCTCTGTATCTGACCCTCAGGACTCTCTGCAGGTTACTATCCCCTCCGCAGCCAAACATCTCTCTCCAAGCACCTCCCACTTCACAACTACTATTCATTGTTTCAGGGAGCACAATGGGCATGAAGTAACAGTAAAGCAACAAAGTGCTCAGCTCCAAGTCAGAGGGCTCTCCCTTTCTGAAATGCCATTCGTATTCCAAGGGGGTGAAGCCTGGGAGGAATAACCCGGAGTTATAATCCCTCCATTGGGATCCCTCAGAGCTATGAGGTCCTGCAACCATGACACTGCCTGCTACTTGCTTGGCTACAGGATCCTCAAGTGCCCCCATATGCCTTCTGGGCTACACTTATTAGAAGGAAGAGACCAGTTTGCTGTCCTGCACAGAAATGCCTCAGAATGCAGTGAGTGCGCTTTCAACCTGGAGCCGTGCTAAAATCTGACCTCCAGTTTCTTTAAAGTCCCCCCCCCCCCTTGTGTGAAAGAACCTTCAATTTGCCTGCCTCAATATCAGGATACTTCTATTAGAATTCTGGTGGGTGTGGAGTTTTGAGCATCTCTTATAGTTGCTACGTGGCCAGGGCCAGAAGTGGGATATACACTTTTCTTTACAGGAAGCACTTCCATAACACTCTGCATCCTCCTTGGGTGCCTGCACTTCCTGACCTGGAACAGCTACTTCCTGTTGTTTTCATCTTGGCTTAGATGAAGGGTGGGCATCCGGGAAGGCTGCAGAGTGCAGGCGCTGGTGAGATGATTTGTAGAAAGCTAGGAACGTCATTCATAAACAACACCCTACAGAAGTATGGTAAGCATGACAAAAATCCTGCACCCCACCCATGAAGATTTCAATTATTCTTAAAAAAAAACCTGTCCCCTTTCATAATTTTTGAAAGCAGTTTCTTTTATCGCTACCTGATGGAGAATACAGTAGTTGGAGAAAAATGCAAGAGAAACTTCAGAACATATGCTTAGCCTGGTCTACACACACAGCAGGCACACAGTAGAACGAAGTGGTAGAATGCTGAGGTTGCAGAATGGGCTGTAGCCTACTGCTACAGGAGGTGGGCTCTATTTTAAAACTGCCCTTGGGGAATGGGAGTGGGGAGCCCTCCTGCAATTGGAAACTGTCACAAACACCAAATGGACTGGGTAGTACCTTCCCCCCCCCCCGGTGTGTCTTGGAGCTTTTTATTGTTTTTTGAAGTGGGGAAAATTAAAAATTGGTATCTACACCTGTAGGCTGAAATGGTACAACCCAATCTATCACCTCATGATTCCAATCACCGCATTCTGGTACATGTGTAGACTAGTACTAGATTTTCACCCTAAAACTGCAGCCGTGAATGTATAATAGATGGAATAACTTGAATCACATTTGTACCTTTTCAGACCATGACAGGGCTGGTTCCACCTAGTGGAGCCCTGAAGGTGGTGCTGTTTGAGTATGCAGAGGATATAGATAATTTTTAATGTACAGTATTTTGTTATGTTAATCTATTGATATGGTCTTATTATGGATGCAAACCACTTCGAGATCTTTTGAACAGTAAACTGGTCTATGAACAGATAAAAGAAACAAAAACATATTGTTTCCAGTGGGAGGCCAACTGTGTGGCAAGAGATGCTGTTCTGCCCCCACAGGGTTCAATTATTTAGTGATAGCAAATCTATGTATTGTATTAGTATTGTTGTTGTTGTTCAGTCGTTCAGTCGTGTCCGACTCTTCGTGACCCCATGGACCAGAGCACGCCAGGCACGCCTATCCTTCACTGCCTCATGTTAGTAGCTTCGAGAACACTGTCCAACCATCTCATCCTCTGTCGTCCCCTTCTCCTTGTGCCCTCCATCTTTCCCAACATCAGGGTCTTTTCTAGGGAGTCTTCTCTTCTCATGAGGTGGCTTCTAGTGAGCACTCAGGGCTGATTTCTTTGAGAATGGATAGGTTTGATCTTCTTGCAGTCCATGGGACTCTCAAGAGTCTCCTCCAGCACCATAATTCAAAAGCATCAATTCTACGGCGATCAGCCTTCTTTATGGTCCAGCTCTCTATTAGTATTAGGCAGAAGGAATAACAATGCTGCCCCTTTAAGGAAAGGTAGTGCATCTCCCCCCCCCCCTTTTAGACCCCAAGGCAGGTTGGGAAATGTAGGCACAGCAATATTTTACTTTCTGCTGGCTCTGCCAGAGAGCAGGACAATACCTCCCTTCGTCCTTTGTATTCTAGTGGCAGTCTAGTTATGGCAAACCCAAGAAGAATGGCAAATTCACTTCATCCTTACAGAACTCCACAGAGAACTTCATAAAAAGCTTCTAAACATCTTCATTCAGAGCCATAGAACAGCCTATTGGAATGTGAGTAATATTTCTACACGTGCCTTAATAATCTTCAATAAATCTATGTATGAAGAAGAAGAAGAAGAAGAAGAAGAAGAAGAAGAAGAAGAAGAACAAGAGTTTGGATTTGATATCCCGCTTTTCACTACCCGAAGGAGTCTCAAAGCGGCTAACATTCTCCTTTCCCTTCCTCCCCCACAACAAACACTCTGTGAGGTGAGTGGGGCAGAGAGACTTCAGAGAAGTGTGACTAGCCCAAGGTCACCCAGCAGCTGCATGTGGAGGAGTGGAGACACGAACCCGGTTCCCCAGATAAGGAGTCTACCACTCTTAACCACTACACCACACTGTAGTATGAGAGCTTTGTGGAGTTGTGTTAATACTATCCAGAAAGAAAGAGAAATCGGAACAGATACACACCACAAAGAGATGGCTTTGGGGAGGTAGCAAGCATGTATTGGTTTTTCAAGGCCTTTGCCTGTGACTTTCAACAGGGCACCATGACTGAGTGAATCGGACCAGCTACATGCCGTTTTTCATTATGTCCTGTGCATGTGTGCCTGCACCAATTTAAAACCAACTCATGTTTTCTACCTGCTTTTCTGGTTTCAAAGTGAAGTTTGCAACCACAAAGGGCTAGAAGAAAGCTGATTTCATTTTTTCCCCCAGTGGAAGCTTCCACATTGCAGCAGAATCAATAAGCAGCAGCGACCGCCCTGCAATCTGTTGAGTGCACCCTACACAATGCAGTAAATTTCCATGAGCAGGAATTATTTTGAATAAATCAAAATCAGACAGCAGGAGGACATACACAATCACATCCAACCGTATCAAGAGCTCATGAATGAACTCATTTTTCAGACTGCAGAGCTGCAAGCCAGCCACAGACACACACACACACACACAAATGTGCACAGTGCCTGCAGAACCGACATAGGAAGAGCCCTGCTGGATTAGATTGAAAGCCCACCCAGTCCAGCACCCAACTCCCCCACAATGGCCAACCAGATGCCTTTGGGAAGCCCACAAGCAGGGCACCAACACAACCAACCCTCTTCCATTTCTGCTATGAAAAATGGTCATAATTCAGAGTGGTAGAGCATCAGCTCTGAATGCATTGAGTAATCTAGTTAAAAAGCGATCAGGAAGCAAGTAAAATACAAAATACAACAACCTAAAACCAATAAACAGCAGCATAAATATATATAAAAGGGGGGAAATCAGGAATTCAGGGGTCTCACATAAAATAGAGTCTGATCTTATAGGCCACGGAAAGCCTGGCCAAATGTTTTAGTGATGTATTAGTACCAACTGACCATCAGAATCAATGCAAGAACAGGCTGTTTGTGTGTAAACCTTTTAGGGTCCTTCCCTAAAAATTGCTCAGCTATAGCCTTCTGCTCTCCCAACCCCCGCTTGAGTAACAGCAACGGTGGGATACGACTGAACAACCTCAGAAACATGAGCCTAGCATGACTGTCATGCCTGAGTCACTGAACCGCAGTGTGTTATGGAAACGGCTCAGGAAGCACATCACTCAGGTGACCACCTTAGCTTCAGAGGACTTGGGGGAAAGCAGTTACTATGAAAGGAATGGGGAGCCTTTTTGTGTTTATGTCTTTCTGGGCAAGCTTCCAATATCCCAGTGGTGGGTGTGTGGTTCGTAAAAGCTCTTAAATAATTAAGTTTTATATGGCGTTGGAAAGGAAGGGTCCAGGGTAGAAATCATATGCAGTTACCTGAAGCCCCGTCCAGCAATTCCAGTTAAATGAACTCAGTTAGAAGGATTGGGAAAGACCTCCTTTGCCCAGGACTTTGGAATGCTGCTGCCAGATCACAGAATTGTTATAGAATTGTAAAGTTGGAAGGGACCATGAGGGTCATCTAGTCCAACCCCATGCAATGCAGGAATCTTTTTGCCCAACATGGGGCTCAAACACAACCTTGAGATTAAGATGACCCAGTGGCCTGACTCAGTATGAGACAGTTTCAGATCAACTACTGTGGTGTAGTGGCTAGAGCATTGGACTAAGAACCAGGAAACTAGGTTTCAAATCCCCACTCAGCCATGAAGCTCACTAGGTCATTCTGGGGCAGTCTCTCTCACTTAGCCTAACCTATCACATGATAACTGTTATCATAAAATCATGCACGCCACTTTTGAGTGTACTTTGAAAATGTACATCCTTCTATGTGACATCTGGAGGATGAGAGCCTACTCCAAATTCTATCTGCCTTTTTGGTTAACTCCAGATCTGTGCAACTTACACAAGTTAGCGGTTCACAATACATTCATGGAAAAGACCAGTTCAAAGGGATTTCATGGTACGCCGGCCCAACACAACTCCCTTTCCAATGTTGGCAAGTAAGAACACTTGAAACTGGAATTATCCAAAGTAAATGCAACATTTGGAACATCTGTGAGATGGTTTCCTTGTGGTGTAAAAGATTTGTACCCGAGAAAAAATAAGCACCATTGGAACCAATTGAAAGATTTCTATTCAAAGGAACAAAGGCACACCCCTCTCTGGTTTGTTGTAAAAGACTCTGAAGATGATGGTGAACAGGCCAGCAAAAGAGATCAGAGAAAGCAGAAGGGATTAGTATGTCTAAAAATAGGAGTCAATCAGCCTCATTCTTCTTGTTTTCCTTCCTGCACACTGAATTATATTGTTCAAGGGAACATAATTAAGGAGGACTTTCTGGGGATGATAGAGGAGTCTAAACAAGTTCATTGAGCTGTGAGTTAGGAAAATGCATGGGAAATTATTTTAAAAAACCACTACTGTACAGTATAGCATGATGGTCATAATGCAAGGGAAGGGCATATGCCTTAGGCATATGTGGTCCCATTTCTTGCACCTCCAGCTACTGGAGCTCAAACAGCAGAACACTGAAAGACCACACCTCGGAGAGTTGCTAACTGTCAATAGGTGTGGAAGAGACATTCAGTTTTGTTTGCATTTTGCGTGGCCAGGTAGAGTCCCCCGAACCCCGGGCAGCCTCTGAGAGTAATAACGACACGTGACAACATTCTATGGGATTAAATTGGCCACAACTTTATTAATATTCAGGTGTAGGGAGACCTTGGCTCAGGCACTGGGCGTTTATCCTTCCCAGCCCCCCAGCCGGGGTTCTGAGTAATTTCAGGGTTGTCCAGCATGTGTGGGGAGTGGGCTAGCTCTGGAGAACATATGTACAAGCAGATAGCCCCCCCCCCGTTCGCCGCCGCTGGAGGGGGAGGGCAGTGACGACCCCTGAGACCCCTTTAACGGGAACCCTGTTAACACCACTGCAATGGGGGCGAGGGTCACCACCCCACGCCCCCCCCCAATTATGTAGATGACTAAAGGATTCCGCCCAAGGCCTGCAACCACCAAAGTTGTGACGAATTGCTACGGAAAAGGCGAAACCTGCCAATGCAGGGAAAGTCCTTTCCAGCCCTTCAACAGCGACCTTGACATAGCAGTGCTTGCGTGCCTGTATGGCTGTGGAAAATAAGTGGTTAAACCTGCAAAGTAAACGTCAATTGAGGGAGTGGAGGGCCCCCCCCCAGCAACACCTCAATTGGGTGGCTGCTGGAGTAGGTGGAGTCCACAGGTATCCAACCTGGGAAGGTGGTGCCAGGCCCAACTGCCAGGAGCTGCACCGTGATCCAAGGGGGCTACTCGCGACCACACAAAATGCGCACCCCTTTTGATGTGGGGAACGTTCATTAATGAGAAGCTACCTAATTCACAATACTGAACCAATGTGCAAACTGAAACTCAGCTATCCTTCCAAAGCCACACTTCTCTGAATTTGGCAATGCAGTTTTCCAACCAATCAACATGCATAAAAGTGCATTTATATGGGGGAAAGAATATATGTTATGAAAGTGACATACATAAATCCATTATGTTAGGGAAAATAACTGGCAACAATTGTAATAAACTAGATGGGCCAATGGTCTGAATTCAGTATAATCTAGCTTCATACTGGCATAAAAGAACTCACGGTTTCAAACTGCTCTAGAAAACAGGAAGGGTGTTATCTGAATGCGAGATAGAACAGTATACTTTATGGCTCCTTCTAAACCACAGCAAGTAGCACGTCATCAGTGCCTAGTGCCTGCAATGCAGGATGTTGAGTGTGTGGTTTTGGTTCACACACGCTTTAGTTCCACTGGCATTATTTACTCCTCTCCCCTCTGCCACATAGAGAACTATGTAAATGGACTAGGGCTGGAAAAATAAGTATGCTAAGTACTCTGCTGGGTATGGGCCAGTCATAGAGGGGACACATTGCTGTATGACATTTAGCTGGAATTTCCCAAAGTGACGGAACATCCATTTTGCACCTTAAATGCTTGCTCTACAACTTTTCTCTTGCATGGCTCAACAGATAATGTGAGTTTGTTTACTGATGGGTCTAAGCTGTAATGAGACATCTTTTGAGACATCTTCATGGCTGCCAGACTGTTTTTCCTGTAAGATTTAAAATCCTAAATCAAGGGCAGCTTAGGTTGCTGAGCTACAACTCCCACCAGTCCTAGTCAAGACAGCCAATGGTCAGGAGTGACTGGAGTTGTATGTCAGCAACATCTGGAAGGCTGCAGCTTAGCCATCCCTATCATGGCCAACCTGGGTCCCCAATATTTCAAGTAGCATCTTCTCTAATATGTTCCTTTCACACTCACCATGGCCACTCAAATCTAACAAGAAAGCCCCATTCTGGGAACCTTCAACAGAAGATGCTAGACTATCTCAGCAAGGAGTAGGTACTTTTCAGTGGTGGCCCCTATTCTTTGAGGGATGAGAGACTCTGTGTTGGCCAGCAGGCAATGGTAGGGTTGCCGTATTTCAAAAACCCAAATGTTTTTGACCAAATATTAGGGGAAACTGGGCAATGCACACAGTGAAAATAACATTCAAAAATACATTATAGTAGGGAATATTGCTTGCAAAAATGTGTATATTAGGAGAAATGAACAGTAAAATCCTAAGTAATTTTCATGAGGAACTTTTTTTTAAGCAAGCTGGTATAGAAATGTGCTGAATGCAAGACTGAGAATGGTGTGAGTTATAGTCCAAAACATCTGGAGGGCACCAGGTTGCCAGAATGGTTTATCAGTCAATCCCTCTTCCCAGAGAGCTCTGGGAATTACAGTTCTGTGAGAGGAATAGAGGTCTCCTAACAACTCACAGTACCCCTAGCACATGTCAGTCCCCAGAGTTCCTTTGGGGAAGACATGACTACTGAAGTTACATCATAGTACTTTAAATTTATGGTGTGGTTGTCGAATAGCAGCAGTCACACGCAAGCTGCATGGTTTTCATCAGGACCACAGTGGGGAGTAGTACTAGTTGTTGTTGTTCAGTCGTTCAGTCGTGTCCGACTCTTCGTGACCCCATGGACCAGAGCATGCCAGGCACGCCTATCCTTCACTGCCTCTCGCAGTTTGGCCAAACTCATGTTAGTAGCTTCAAGAACACTGTCCAACCATCTCATCCTCTGTCGTCCCCTTCTCCTTGTGCCCTCCATCTTTCCCAACATCAGGGTCTTTTCTAGGGATTCTTCTCTTCTCATGAGGTGGGTGGGGAGTAGTACAAAGGGTTATTCCCCATTTCCAGACACGCTGCCATCCCAAGGAAAACGCTGCCCTCACACCTGCTAGTAATTGCTTTGCGAAAAAATTAGATGCAGCTGAAAGTGATGCACAGAAGTCCCAAATGCAAAACAAGCACAGAGAAAGCCAATGAACGTGACGCACAATCTTCCCTTATGATCAGATAAGTGATGATTTTTAATGTCTCGCAATGTTTGGCTGAGGCAGCTAAGGAAGATAGTAATTCATAAGGGGCTAAGAGCACTGTGTTCCGATAAGGAGGAAAGAAAATAAATAAATAAACATTATTTGTCAATCTCTTATCCACAGGCTTCACAATTTCCTACAGTGCCTCTATCAAATCGCATAATCATAACTCAGTATGCACAGCAAGAATGGCAAAGCTTTTTTTATTATTATTCTGATACGTTCTTCGTGCAGTTCTGAAAACCATTCACTGAAGTTCTACAGATATCAATGAGCTGAGCTCGGACTGTTCTGGAGTAAGCCGCTCAAGGACACAGATGTGCTTAGCATTTTCCCCCTGACATTGTTAAATCTATGCACAGGGCAAGGGAATGATTTAATGTTTGCACTGTGTTTGAGCCCTTTTCCATGCTGTTTCTACACTAAAACATTTCCACAATGCTGTTCCATACCTTCCTGCTACAAGTAAAGTTGCATCTCCCTCCTGCAGCTAAGGATAGGGAGGATTTGATTCATTTTGCACTTAAAGGCAAATCTACATACCGGTAATTCACACTATTCTAAACAACATGTGATTACAAATTTAGCCATCCTTTGAAATTTGTGCTTCTCAAACTTTTGCAGTGCAGTTCACCAGCCAAGTAATATCCACAAAAATGCATTTACTTAGGTGAAGTGTGTATAAAAATGCAGATACTATTTTAAAATGCCCTTTGTTAGGGTCATTACTTTGCAAAAAATTGTGTGTATTGGGGGAAACTGAATACAAACGTTTATATTAGGAGAAATCCGTTTATTACTTTTCATGGGGAATTAAAAAAAAAAGGTTTTGCAAACTGCTGTAGAAATGCGGAGAACTGTACTAAATATTGGAAAAATGAGAAATGACAAGCAATCAAAACTGACTGATTTGCTCATCCCTATCTGCAGTTGCATTTTCTTACTCTCTGTCTTTTTAAATAGGGACTTATAATAATGGATTTCAATGTAACTTGCAGTTTTGCTCTATAAGCAAACTTCAGGTGAAGAACTGGCTGCTTCCCGGTCCAGGAACAAAGGGGGTTAAAGAGATCTTTGCTTACCTCATCTCCCCCAGAAGAGAGTGACTGGCTGAAGTTAAGAGCTTTCTATTTCTTGCTCAATTCAAAATTTGGCTTAAATCTATCAAGTACTTGCTGACCTAGTGAGAACATGTCATTTATTACAGTTTTAAAATCTTCTTAACCAATAGTTTGATTCCTTCATAAAACCCTCCACTGACTCTCCAATAAGTTTCCCAAGTAGTTTAGACCTACAGGCAATGTTTATGGAATCTTAACGGATCACTTCCTAAGCTGTAACTTAAAAAAAGCAAGCAGTAGCACAACCTATTATCTGTCTGGAAGCTGAATCTGCATCTATAAATGACAAAATTTACTCTCAGATGCAAGAGATTACTCATCCCCTGTCAAAAGCCACACAAATCAAGTCTGAAGAAAATGAATGCTATCAGCAGCTGCTCTCAAAGTTTGTGCCTTGTTTGAAATCCTGAATGCCTACCTAATTGCGCACTTTGCTACACAATGTTGCTCTCGATTACTTAGAATGGAGTTTAAAATGCAAGACGTGCACTGCAAAGCCAATGGAACTGCCAGGCCTTCTGTTCAGAGTATTCGGCGGTTCAGCTAATTACCCCACGTTCACTCCATGAAGAACAGCCCAGAGGAAGGGGGGGGGAACCCCCATAAAACTCTTAGCAGCCTCCTGGCAAGCAGCAATAACAGCTCATGAACACACACCCCTTGCTCTGACTCTTCCCAACAGCATCTGGACGTGCATATTCAAGGGGCTGGATTAGACACCCAGGGTAACCACAGGGAAATGCCTCAGCAAAGCCAATCCAAAAAGTGAGCGAGAGAGAGAGAGAGATCTGGCAGAATGGTCATCTAAACAGCTGCACCGTTTTAAACTGCTGGATCCAGCTTTTTGTGGGCTTGTATCCAAAGCAGCACTAAATCTCTTGCTCTATTAATGCAACAATTAACCTTTACACAGTGAAACTCCTCCCTTCTCCTCCTCTAACAGCCCCCCTCCATTTGTTCTGAGGTTCCCCCCCACCCTCTGCAGCAGATTTGTGGAGGGTGCAGGCTGCACATGGGACGGAGAAGAGGGGAAAGGTTCTGTTGCGCAATCATAAATCCTTGCACTAATGGAACGAGGGTGCTGGAGACCACTCTTAGTCCCGTCCCTCTGCCCCATTCTTCCTGTCACTCAGCTGAGAAAAGCCCTACTTCGGGGTTTCTGTCCTTGGTAAAACACAAGCTCTATTTTGCTGCATCAAGAGATACCATTGATGCTTTTAAAACATCCCACTAGTGCACAAACACACACAGTGGAGTTCCTTTCAATTCCAGATTCCTTGTCCAGATCTCTAGAACTTAAACCTGAGGAGCAAGGGGAGAATATCTCTCATAGCTCAAGTGCACCATCACCAGGCAAAAGCATATGTGTGGACACAAAATGCCACCACCCTTTCCCTCCAAACTATTTTTCCGCCTCGCCAGAGAGTAAAATATGGCTGAATGTGGGTTTGAATTCCAGCTCTTCTATTAGAAGTACAACCAGCTGGATCTATTGTGAGAGAAAATGGAGGGGGGGTGTTCTTCCCTCTCATAAAACCAGGACCCAGAGCCACCCAACAAAGCTGAATGGCAGGAGGGTTCTGCAGAGACAAAAAGAAGCAGGCCATCACAGTCATTGTTAAACTATGGAATTTGCTACCACAGGCATACATAGGACTGCAGATAGACAATTACCCTTCTATTTTCATCCAGGCAATATTGCATAGTAAGTGAGAAGTTCCTCAGCCAGGGCAGGAGAGAGGAGACACTGGAAGTTAAGTGCTCCTCTCTCCTTCCATGCCAAGTGGGTCCTAACTGCAGAACTATGCCTTGGCCACCCCTTGGTGCTGGCCATGCTGCACTGGAGATGGATCCCATGGGTGGCATCCACTTGCACAATGGAAATTTGATTGCACAAGTAGAACTTACATTTGCTTTCCTCATCCTCTTGTCCTGCTCTGTGGCGTGGCAAGCTAGGGAATGCAGCAAACTGAAGTTACCCCAGAAAGAAACAAGCTGAATCAGTGCCCTTTTGCAGCAGAGGGATCAGCAGCAGCCTAATCACTAAGAACACCTGTGCTGCAAGAGACTGCTCTACTTAAAGGGGCCCAGCCTTCCCTAGTACTGTAGTCTCCTACTGTAACAGGGTGGGGAAGGCACAGGTCTTCCAGGGTCTGTGGAATCAGTGCAACATCCTCAGGCTGGGGGGTCACCGGCCCCACAGGGTCATTGGGAGCAGCTTCTTGTGGACTGCCCCTGCAGTGCCTTTCCCTTTCAGGTTTGGAGTCCTTGCTTCCATCACCTGATGAAAGCAAGGTCCTGGTCCCTGGTTATCTCCCTAGTCACAGCCAAAAAAGAGTCTCCCCACCCTCCAGGAAAGATTTTAGTGGGATGTTGGGCACAGGTTGGGAACTCTGCCACATGAACAGTTGTCTGCTCCCCCTGCATTGGACCTCACCCTGTGATTTGAGGGAAGAACTGAATGCAGTCGAGTGTATGTGAGCCTCCAAGTATATGGTATAGGAGAGATGAGGTGGAGAAACTGGAGCCATACCACGAGATGCTGCCCAGACTTGGCTACAGCACTGCTTGCCTTCTAACTAGCAAACTTTCCCCTTCCACAATGAATACAATTCTCATTAGGTACATCTACTAGATACAGCTTGGGCCATTTCCTCTCAAAAGGGTTTGTGCAGATCTGGAGAGGATATGGAAAAGGGAGACCAGGACAATCAGGAGATGGGGGTGGAGCACCCATGCAAATAAATCTTAGGTTAGGGCAGGGTTTCCCAAATTTGGGTCGCCAGCTGTTGTTGGACTACAATCCCCATCATCCCCAACTACTGGTCCTGCTACCTAGGGATGATGGGATTTGTAGTCCAACAACAGCTAGAGACCCAAGTTTGGTAAACTCTGGGTTAGGGCACTTTGTGGGGTGGGAAACATGGATTACTAGAAACAGAAATTTGAAGAATCGCGAATGGTGCAGAGATAGTAACAGGCAGAATTTTTTTTTTCCTGCTTCCTGATACTCAAACTCAGACTAATCTACTGTTGGCAGTAGATTGGGGGAGGCGGGGAGCAAGAGGGAAATCGCCATGCAGCTCACAATTAACTTTGCAGAATTCATTGCAACAAGATGCGGCACAGAGAGCGTTTTAAAAAGAACCAGAAAAATAAACCCATTCCTTCTTACAGCAAACTCAGGTTGTAGGTGTCATCAGGATTTTAACCAACATGGGGCCATTGAGAAACAAGTGGTGGTGGGGAATACTAGTATACTTGAATGAACTCTGAGGTTTGTAGAAGTTAAAAAAATCTTTGGAAGAAAACCCCCCACCAAACATATATCCATGCTGGTGTGGACTGAGTAGTCTTGGTACCTAGGGCTGCTTGTGAAGCAAGGCACTCCACAGGATTGAATCTTCTGCTCAACAGCTGATGAGTGAAGGGTTCAGTCCTGCTGGGTTCTCCTTCCCCTGTGCACTCCCTGTGGCGGAACATGTTGTGACTGCTTGCTTATCCACCCCACCTGCTGACTGCTCCAGATTGCTTTGGGAACCCTGACCCAACCCACAGCAACCAAGGGCTGCTCCACTTGGCTTCTGCCAAGCCTGGATCCTCTCAAATTGGCCTGATTCAGTTTGGGAAAGGGAGCGAATCCAGTGCACAGCCATATTGGTGGCTTTAGAATGACAGTTGGAAAAGAAAAGGAAAAAAAAAAACACAGAATTGGGCAGAGTGTGGAATGTGAAGCTCAGAGAGAATGGATGGCCAGATCTCTGAACAGCAGCTTTTATTTTAGGAGGGAGGACACACTGCACCCTTTCTGATGCATGCCACATCTATTAAGGTGTGCCAACAAAATGGAGCTTCCATGTTCAGAAGCAGTTAGCATCCATCTATCTCAATAGACAATGCACCTCTGGGGGCAAAGTCAAACAGCTGCGCTAGCAGCACCAATGTGACCTCCTTGGGGCGCAAGCCTGGACAGTGTGTATGAAGGTCCTAGGCTGCCCAGATAACAAGACCCCTCCCCTCAGCCTCGCTGATGTGGTCCAAAGGAAAGGAAAGCAATACATCTGGCACCAGCTTGGCTGCAGGAGTTGCCCAAGCCATCCAACTCTCTTAGGGACTCCACTCTATTTTTGTTTAGTGTTTACTCCATAACCTCTTCTTCTCCCGGAGATGTCCAATGAGGCAGCAGAGCTTTAAGATAAGAGTTTACCTGCTCCTAGATAGGTTACCTTCCCAGGCTGATGAGCCACATCTGCCCCTCACTTCTCTGTGTGTGCCTTCTTGGCCGTTGGACCCACTATTGGTCTTGTCCGCTCAATCTGTCAGAGCCTGTCTTCATGTGCAGGGAAATTCCCTAAATCACCGAGAGTTTTAGACCCATCTGCTACCCTTACCTGGTTTAGACAGGCTGTTGAAGCAGTTTCCTGGGGTGTGGCTGCTGTGGCACACTGACAGCATCTAGGAGCCACAGGTAAGAGCTGAGTGCACACTGGGGACCAAAGGTGGACAAACTACCCCAGAAGGAGCACATATCCCCCACCAGAGGTACTACCCAACCCCTAACACCACACACACCCCTCAGAAGCAGTATTCAGAAGCAGAACATCTCTGATTAACAGATATTGGGGACGAACAAAAAGGGAGCTGCTATACCCATGGGCTTGTATCCAATGCAGCACTAAGTAACTTGTTCAATTACAAAATGATTTATGCCTGAACAACCAAACTTTTGCCCCTCTCCACACCCCAGCATGCCTCCTAAATCTGTTCCGGGCAAGCCTTCTGGAGCAGATATGAGGAGGGTGCAGGGTGTGGCTGGAGAAGAAGGGGGAGAATTCAATTGCACAAGGGTAAATTATCATGCTAACGGAACAAGTGCATTGGATACTGCCCATCATGGCCCATTCTTCAAAAGTTTTCGCTGTTGGGAACAAAAAGCTTGACTTGATTGCTCTCTGGTGCAAGTAATCCAGCTAAGCATTTCTTATATATTCAAGGAATGGCATGGCTTACAAATCCATCATTTCAGCAATACATTGCAGGGTGATAAGCTGGGGGAGGGGGGGGGAATCTACATTAGCCTTTGCTTGAAAAACAACACACATAACACTGGATTGTCAGATGTGCCCACCAGCACAGACACAAATTTAGAGACAACTCTATATTATCAACACATAGCAATGAATGATTTCTCTTAGGATAGGACAGTCATTTAGCAAGGAATTACCTTCCTCATGGATGTGCCTCCTTGTCGCTCAGTGGCAGAACTCACATACCTGCAGAGAGATTGAGGGGAAAGGAAGAGTCTATAACTTCAGACAAATACAATCTGAATGAATAATAAATATGGTTTATTTGCTCAGTGACTGCCTGATTTACTTGCCTGCCTGAGCATGGGGCTTATTCACCTAGCACGTCTCTCTTACACACAGACGTTGATCCGAAGACGGATCAATGAATAAGTAGGTAGTTCTTAGACCTGCTCAGTAAGAGCCACACAAACAACGGCTCCCCCAAATCAAAGAACAGGGTCATTCAAAGTCTTCTGAGCTATTTAATACGTGTGTTGATTTGGTCTGTAAAGCAGATTGCGAAATCAGGGAAAAGTCTGCTCAAAATGCTAGCTTTAAGAAAAGCGTGGCGTAGAGGGAGATCAGCCTAAGAAAATGTAACTGGTTCATGGGAAAGCATCTGCTTTAGCAATCCTCAAAGCTGATTAGCTGATCTCTATTAATGCTTGCATTAGGGGCTGGGGGTTGGGAATGAGAAGGTGGAAAACAAGTGTCTCCAGAAAGAATTGAAGCCAACCTGACATGGGACCATGGAAAGCTGCATTGGTACTGAATCAGACCCACTGGTCTGTCTAGCTCAGCACTCTCTACTCTGACAGGTTTCCAAGTCCTGCCTGGAGATGCTAGAGTTTGAACCTTGGATCCTCTACGTGTAAATAATATGCTCTACCAGTGAACTATGGCTCTTCTGTAGGAATTAGAAGTGTCATAGCTCAGTGATACCTCAAAAAGTTGGAGTTCTTGATGAATAGATGCAGGAAATAATTAATGGAGTAACAAGAACTCTAGTTCTTGTTACTCCATTATTTCCTGCATAGCTCAGTGATACAGCATCGGCTTTGCATGCAAAGTTTCATACCCTGGCATTTTCACAGAGGGATAGGAATATCCTCCACCTGAAACTTTAGATCTCCTCTGCAAGCCACCATAGATCAGGTGTGGGGAACCTTTGGCCCTCTTGATGTTACTGAACTACAACTCTCATCAGTCCCATCAAGCACAGCCAATTGCCAGGGTTGATGAGAATTGCAGTTCAGTAGCATCTGGAGAGCCAAAGGTTTCCCATACCTGCCATGGTCAATACTGAGCTAGATGAACCAAAGGTGTGACTCAGCATAATGCAGCTTTCCAATGAGTATATTTCTTCAACTCCCTCTTATATTGCACCTTGAGTTTGCTTCTTCTTGAGCCTCTGTCCCACTCCTGAATTCCAGTTTCACTAGTATTCCTGAAGTTAATTCCACAATCAGAGTGTGGTCAGTTTGTGGTGGCTTTCAGTTCTTTTGCATGTATATGTTAGTAAAACCCTACAAGAAAGCAATCCTAATGCAATCCTATATATAATTGCTTCACAATTCTTTTTGGTGTGGTGTTTCACTTCAGGTGCAGCATATACTGCTGCCAAACTAATTTTGACAGAACTGTACATATATATGATGGCACAGATTGCTTTTTTTGAAGGGTTTTACTGTGATGCACACATGAGGAACATATAGGGTGTGGGAAATTGTTCTATATAGGAGTCAGAAATTAAAAACAAAACCAAGCCAGATTATTGGAGGATTCCTAAAGCATTGGTTCTGTTTTGGAAATGAGACTAGTCAGTTTGGAACTCCAAAATCCACAGGGAGTTTTGGATGTGGAGAATTTTGCAAGCATCACAACACAGTTTTGCTGTGAACCTAAGCAGATTTGACCAGGTAAACCTGCATGGGAGACAGGGAAAGGCAATTCTGACAATTTTGGTTTCCTTCAGTTTTGCGTTTTTCCATTCTTAAATTCAGTTCGCCACATTTCCAGATCAGTTCATATGTTTCTTCAGCATATTAGTGTCCATTTTTCCTAAAAAGCACGTATTTGTATGCATTTTCCCTTAATGAACACATTTTTGCAAAGCAATCTCCCCTAATATATGCATGCTTTTCGGTAAACCTGTTGGCTGGAGATCTACATTACAAGATTTAGAGACGGCTGTGTTTCAGTCCACATATTGTTTTGTAATGTGTGAATTAGGTAAGTTCGCCTTTAAATGCAAACATTTCTATTTTCTTATCCATCCTAGTGGGAGGCCCCATGCAGCCACATTTGCAGGCCGTTTCTAAGCAAGAAGATATACGGGGAAATAAGTGAAACAAACATACAGATAAATCCTCCAACATGACTCGGCTCTCTCCCTTTCATTCTAGCAAATTCTCTCTGTCTAAGCCTCTGGCTATTTATAGCAGAATCCTTCCTAATATGAGCATCTTGCGCTTTTCTGCCCCTCAAGTAATTAAGAGTTCAGTTATAATAAATATCTGCAAATTGATGCTTGTCCAAGGGAAAGCTATTACTGAAGTTGCAACACCAATGGTGTTGAAATAGATGGCTTTTCATGCTTCCTAAAATGAAAGTCTCTAAGTTGATCCCTCTTAAACATTTCAGATCATTTGTATTCTCAAGGCTAATTCAGTGTAATGCAAAAATGGCAAACTTGTTTCTAAAGGCTTTATCTGTACATAGAAATGGAACTCTGGACAGAATGCCCTCCAAGACAGAGACAGATTTAGGGCAACACAAGTGGTTCCCCACACAGGGTGCAGGGGCCAAGGGGTTCCTTTCCACCTCCTTCCCAAAGCCTAGTGAGGGCTCTGACAGAGTCCTCCAGCCTTCTTTCCAAAACCTAGTTAGTACTTGCCTAGCTTTGGGAAGGAGACAAGAGGGCTCTAGGACTATGCCAGAGCCTGGTGCCTGCTTCCCAAAGCCTGGTGTGTCCCTTACCCAGCTTTGGGAAGGTGGCACATGGGCTAGCGGGCAGGGGTCATCATATTTTGGCCTCTTGCAGGGTGCCATATTACCAAGGTGTGCCCCTAATGAAGGAAGCATATTAGGTGGAAGAAATGTCACATGCCACTAAGGGCATGTGGGGGGTGGGGATTAGATTCAGTTCAGTCTAAAGGCAAATCTACATAATTCACACTTTCCAATACAAAGTCCAAACCAAAACACAAGCATCCCTCGAAATTCATACATCTTTGAATTTTGGAATGCAGTTCTCCAGCCATTCAATATGTACAAAAATGCACATTGCCTGTGTAAAGTTTGCATTAAAATGCAAATGTTAGTGACATACAAAAATGCAATAGTGAAATCCGCTGTGAAAAAATATGGATATTAGGTAAAATTGCTTTGCAAATATATAAATAATAGGCAGAAAAAGCATTGTTCACTTTATTATTGAAGTTGCAGAACAGCATTCAAGTATGTACGGTACATTAGAAGAAATTTGCACTAAAATGCTGATAATTTTTCATGAGGACTTAAAAGAAAAAAGAATTTGCAAAGTCGTTGAAATGTGTAGAAGTGAACAATCTTCTGGAGTTTTGTTTAAGAAATCCAAGATCACATGTGCAAGCTTTGGCCTGAATGATCCTATTTCAAACTGCCCATAAGGTTGCTAAAAGTTTTTGTACAATCCTGCCAGGGTGTTTTCTCTCCCTTGTTTCTGGAACGGCTGATCTGACCCATCTGGAACCTGTCAGTTTCAATGCTCAACCTCATTTTTTACAATCAACACACAGCTGCCCTCCTAACTGGACAAAAGCCTGCTGAGGCAAAGGTTTACTGCATGTCACGAAACTGGAATAACATGAATTTTTTTGTGGGGAGCAGGAATTTCTCTCTCTCTCTGCAAACTTCCAAGTAAAGAAATGGGTATGCTTGGCTAACAGACTGCTGAATTGCCTAATCATTTGGAAAATACAGAATGTATCCATGAACAGTTTCAAGCACAGTGTTTTTCCCTACTCGGAGAGCACATCCATGCAGGAAGTGTAAGCCTCGAATAAAACAAAGAGATCATACAGGTAGACACAACAAAACACATGGTTCTGCAAAAAAATATGGTGGAAACATTTTGTTCGTTTTGTAATATGTGTGTAGAAAACACCAGTCATCTTTTTTTGGATTCATAAAACCATCACTCAAATTGTCACATGCATGATGATTTGCATGTGGCATTCATGCACTTTAACCCCCATCTAGGCAGAACAGGTCAGGTGGTCCTGAGAGCCTGTAGCAAATAAATATGTGAATATTGAGGATATTAATATTGTGCATATGGAAGCAAACTGGATGAATAAAAATGGACTCTTCTTTGAAATAAAATTTTTCCAGCTCAAACATATGCTTCAAAAGTTTTGCTGCAAAACTTAACTTCAAAACAACTTGAAACAAATAAAGTTACATTCAACTAGATGCATAATTTGTATACTTGTCCAAGTATAAGGCACTTTACAAAACATATTGCACCTGGAGCTAAAAATCAAAGCTCTGTCTCTTATCCATTCCAGCTTCCTGGAGAGAGATTAGTATTTCCATTCCCTTCAGTAGCTTGAGAACGAAGATCCATTCCACCCAAGATGGAAGCCCACAGATTAGCATATGCATAGACTTGTAATACAATCCTTTTTGCGTGATTCTGAGCTCATCCCCTTGTGAGTGAGGCACAGAGATACAGCCCCACTAAATGATTAATGTTAGGCTCTCTCTTCAGCTCTTCTTTAGCTTCAATGGAAATTTCCATGTCGTGCTTCACAGCATAAGTATAGACACTTTGGAGTTATTTCCCATTTCAATGTATATTAAACAATTATACTTAACAATTGACATATATGTTCCTCGCCTTCCAAGATCTTGCCTTTCTGAAATTACCTGGAGTTGTTTTTGAAGCAGGATCAATGCATTAGAAATTGGATACTGGTCCTCTGGGAATGCTGACGTCTCTTGTGGGTGTAAAGAACCAGAGTTTCCAATCCTAGACTCTAGTGCTGGAGCCCAGCAATCTTACTACCTACATGAGGGATGTGGGCCTCTCCAGTCCCCTCTATCTGGCCTTTGGGACTTTCCTCAGAACACACCTCTCTCTGGGCCTGCTTTGCACCCTACTTGAGTGTACTTGCCTGGCAAGAGCATGTCTTTCGAACTCTGATCATGCTTCCTGCTTATCTGGATGTTATTGTGAGTGTGTGTAGAAACAAGCCTACTGTACAAAGGTAAAATCAACATTTGCGCCCTGCCCCTTTTTGCTTCTTGCCTCACTTTCTGCTGGCATTTGGCCCTCAGAAGGTAGCCTAGAAGGGAATGTGGCCCTTTGGCTGAAAAGGACCCCCAGCCCACACAATGGCAGCCAGAGGAATGGAGAGCCTGGTCTTTGTTGTGTTACAGCACCACCACTGCAGGTGCCTAGGTTTAGTGGTACTGCATCTTCCAGGAAGGCGAAAGGTTCCCCATCTCTGTGCTATGTCAAGGAATGGTTGCAGAAGTCCAAGACATTGCCATGGTGGCTTTTCAGGGTTCAGAACTGGGGGCATCCTGGGATGGGCTCACAGCATCTGACCTGAACTTTGGATCATGTGATGGAGCCTGGACATTCTTAGGTTCCCCGGCATCCACATATTTTAAAGGGACACAACTGCAGTCATGTGCATTCCCAGGCTGCCTGAGATTTCTCTTTCCTTTGCCTGCCTTTTTGGTGTTAGCAGCAGTGGGAAGCAAAAGTGCTAGCTTGCTGCTAATTTGGCTACAGCCGGCATTCTTTAAGGGTCAGCAGCCTGAGGGGCTGGTGGAGGGGACCCAGCTGTGACTGAGAAACTTCTTTTGCCTCCTTTCTACTTCCTGCAGCTTTTGGACTGGAGGGCTGCTGAGCAGAAATACCAATGACTCAGTACATTTCTGGTCAAACAGAGAGGACGAATGCATTTTGTTGGGTTTTTCCTCTGAAGGGTTTTTTTTTTAAAGGAGGATAGAAAGCTTGTCATATGATGGCAAACAGAAATACTACTACTGAAGCTGCAGTCCTGTACACTGTTACTTGGGAGTAAGTCTCACTGAACTCAATGACATTTACATCTGAGCAGGGATGGGGAACTCTGACATTTGTTTTGGTTTTGGTTTCTCTTGTTTCAGTTCTCCTCATTTCCACATCAGTTTGTGACTGATGTCCTTTTGAAAGCTCATCAGCATTTTAGTACAAATTTCTCCTAAAATGCACATTTTCCATAATATACTCTTGCAAGCCAATTTTTCCTAATATAATTAGCAGTACACATTACTTGGCTGGAGAACTGCATGGCAAGATTCAGAAAAGGGCAAATATCAGGAGATGGTTCTATTTAGGTTTGTGTATTATTTCAGAAAAGTGTGAATTATGTAGGTTTGCCTTAAAATGTGAACTGAATGCCTCTCCCATCTCTGCATTCTTTGGATTGCTCCATGGTTATATTGTTTTATTGTAATCCTATAAACTGGAGCAGACATTATGTTTTCTGCAGTGATACCACTGGGAATGGTCTCCCCATGACAATCACCTATATCTCGGTCATGACATCTACATGTTCTTCCCATGAGGATCAGCACCATTCCCTTTGTTTAGTGGGAAGGGGAACATCAATCCAGCCAGCCAGTTCTTGTGGTCAGGGCCAACTCAATACATTTTTCTGCATGAGGCAGAACAGCAAATAGCAACACCACCTGCCCCCCTCCACCCCACCAGACACACAGTGTACAAGGCTGGCCAAGTTATTTGAGGCAGAAAGTACCACAAATGCCTCTGCCTGGAAGCAAGGATACAAAAATAAAAAAATAAAAAATACATACATACATACATACATACATACATTAAATAGCAAACAAATATGTGACCCCAAACCAGCTGCCTCAGACGTCCATTCATTCTGATTAATAATAGAGCCAGCCAGGGTTTGTGGGTAGGACATTGGGTCCTACATCTGAGCACTAGGACTGCAATCCTCTTTCCTCACCTTGGTGGGTCCATTTGTGGAATGACCTCCTCTCTGATGGTGCATCTCACAACATCAATGTGTGCTTTTCAACTATCACTCAAGAAGCATCTCTTTACCCAGACCTGTGGCTACCACTTACATCACTGTTCTGTGCTGCCTTTTTCTTAATTTTGTTCTTGCTTTGCTTCATGGTTTTACTGTATGATTTTAATGATCATTTGAACCTGTTTAATTGTTCTATCTATATCTGTCTGTCTGTCTGTCTGTCTATCTATCTATCATCTATCTCTTGGGACCATTTTATGGGATAGAAGTACAAATATTAAGTAAATAAATGCACAGAAAAGCTACAGTAATCAAGAGCAGGTTTCAATATCTGGTCAAATGAGGAATGATCTTAACAACAACTCTTGGGAGACATAGGCAAGTTGTGTGCTGGCTGAACGAGCTTCCCATTGCATGCTTATAAAGAATTCTTAATAAAGCTCTGATTGCCACGCTAAAAACGAACAGCAAGTGCTTCTTGTTCATTTGAACAGCCACAGTGGCAATCCACAAAACGCACACACGGGTCCTGTAAATAAATGTATTAAGCTGACAATAAGGAAAAGCATTTACGTAATCACAGCGCCAGTATTTCTTCAGTTCACCCAATGTTAATTAGAGTGAAAAGGATTTTTTTTTAATAATAAAAAGTTGTTTCATTTAAACAACACAGCGGGGGCCCTCAAGACGTGTGCATAATCCAAGAAAGAGATTGTTTTGTCTCTCTGCCTCTTCAACAAGGTAATTTACATTTCCTATTAAATAAATAAAACGAGATGAAGAGAAAGTTAGGAACAAATGTACTGGAGTCTTCTGACAACACTCAAGAGCAAACAGTGCAAGAGTGGGGGCACATGGCATGACGCTCACAAGGACTATCCTGGAAGCAGTCTCTGCGTAAGAAGAAGAACCCTCCTGGATCAGGCCAATGGCCCATCTAGTCCAGCATCCTGTTCTCGCAGTGGCCAACTTAGATGCTTGTGGGAAACCTGCAGGCTGCACATAAGCATCAACATGCGATTCCCAGTGACTAGTAGTCAGAAGTGGGTATTCTTATCAAAACTGTGCATGGACCCCCTGAGCTGGGGCCTGATCTTGCACTTTGGGGTGGATACAGATTCGACACTGTATTGATTCAGAGGAAGAGCCCTAATGGTTAAACGTGTGGTTGACAGAGGGAAGGGAAAGAAGGAGTAGCTGCAGGTGAACAGAGTTGTGTTGCTTACCTGATTTCTCAATGTCACATGCCTTGAGGCTAGATTACTGCAATGTGCTGTATGTGGGGCTGCCCTTGGGCCCACTTCAGAAGCTCCTGCTGGAGCAGAATGCAGAAGCCAGATTGCTGATGGGGGCATCTGGCCAACAACAACGGCACTATTCTGCATTGGCTGCCTATCTACAACCAGGTTCAAGGCCCTTGTATTAATTTTAAAATCCCTGAACAATTTAGATCCAGGGTACCTCAGGGACTACCTGAACCAGCTTGATCACTGATATCATCTGTAAGAATGAAGTTCGAAATCCCCCAAGTTGGTGATGCTCATTTGACAACAAAAAACTGAGCCTGCAGTGCCAATGGCCCAGTACTGTGGAATACTCTGCCAGTAGAGATTTAGTGGGCAACTTTCTGTGCCAACTTTTGAATGCCTGCTGATAACTTTTCTATTCTGCCAGGCCTATGCAGGCATCTTTCTATGACAGCTGATTTGTGATTTTTAACTTTTTAAAAAATTTATTTAGTTTTTATTACATGGTTTTATGTGCAATTGTTGTATACTGCTCTGATGTTACCGTATTGGCCTGAATATAAGCCACCCCCCAAATTCCGACTGTGAAAAGTTAAAGTGCAGCTTAAATTCGCGACCTTACAAATATTGGCCTTTACGCACCAACCATTTCAGTTTTAATTATGGGGTGGGGGCAGCAGGAAGATGGGATCTCCTCTCAGTCCTCCTTCCATGCCTCTGCAGCATAGCTGTCAACTTTTCCCTTTTATTGCGAGGAATCCTATTTGGAATAAGAGAATTTCCCTTTAAAAAAAGGAAAAAGTTGACAGCTATACTCTGCATATGCTCATTGGACACGAGTTCCCACAACCTCACAAACCCGGATCTCTTCCTCCCTCCGTCTTCCTTATGGGCAGAGCAGGAGCCTGAAAGCCTGGCCAGGAATTCAAGATGGAGGGTCCCAGCTTTTGGAAGCAGAATCACGGCTCTGCCCCATCTCTTTCCATGGAGCTGTGTGGAGGCGCGCCCTCCCTGATGTCGATGACTCCATTTATGGGTGTGAGTGCCTGTGGAATTTTAAGGGAGTGGCTTATATTTGGGTATTCTCTCCCTCACCCCCCATCCCCAATTTTAAAGGTGCGGCTTATTTGCGGGTGCGGCTTATACTCAGGCCAATATGGTATATCTATATATCTTTTTCTCCATCTCTCTGAGAAGCAGAGGCCCAGGCTTCCCAACATCACTTCTGGTTACTGAGAGGGAGGAGGGAGAGGTCACAGGAAGCTCTGCATGGTGCAGGTGCAGTGGCAGGAGTGCCGCTTGGCTCCATCACTGTACTGACACACCACAGAGTTCCCATCTGCCCCTCCCCTCCCCTCTAAAATCTGCCATGTTTCTCTTTACTGTTATTGGGTTGTTTTTGTTTTTGTTTTTTATTATGTATTTTGTGTTTTCATATTGTGATTTTATGTTGTAAACTGCCCTGAGACCTGTGGGTATAGGGTGGTATACTACTACTACTACTACTACTACTACTACTACTACTACTATCCCAATGCTGCCTGGAGACACCAGGGACCAAAACTGAGACCTTCTGCATGAAAAGGGAATACCACTAAGCTACAGTTCTCCCCCAATCTTGAAAAGTTGTTTTGTGACATGTTTGTTAGTTCTAATAAATCAGAGGTGGGAAATCTGTGGCCCTCAAGATGTTCATGGACTCCAACTCCCTTCAGCCCCATCCAGCACGGTCAATCGTCAGGCATTATAGGAGTTGTAATGCAAGGGCCTCTGGAAGCCCTTTGTAATAAAAGGGATTGCCCAACTATGGATTTTGGAATGATTCTTAGGGCACATACACAACATAGATTCAATGCACATTTAAAGCATATGAATTCTCCCAAAGAATCCTGGGAACTGAAGTTTGCTAAGAGTGCTAGGAATTGTAGCCCTGAGAGGAAAACTACAGTTCCCAGGATGGTGGAGGGAGTCACATGCTTTAAATGTGCACTGAATTTTCTTTAAACGTATGGTGTGGATCTGCTAATATATATTTCTTGCCATTTCCAAATTGCACACCACCCATTATTTTGGACATAAAACTTCAGAGGCGTTTCCTTTTATTTTTCTGGAAGATTACTTGGGGATTTATTTTAATGCTATATTTGTGCTTAGAAGCTCGCCTATTCCCTTACAGAACTAACATCTGCTAAGAATATCTGACAAGAGTTGTAATGATGAAACTTGGCCTGATAAAACGATCCCTCTCAGCCTATACTTGGGGTTTTCAACTTTTGACATTGAACGCAAGAAGTAACATAATGCCCAGAGTGTTCGATACCAAATGTTTTTCTTTCTGCCTTAATGGGCCTATGATTGACTACGCCACCCGTTCAAAAGAGGCAAGGCAAAGCTCTCTGAAGGGCAGGCAAACAGTTGAAATGTATCGACCCCCAATTTCATTGTACACATTTTGTAAAGGCAGAACGTGGGCTGCAGATGAAACCACTTGCGGGGGTACAAGGGGGAAGAAACATGCCCCCCCCAGCTCTTGTTGGATGCAGATGTGGGTAAATGCTTAACCTCTGTTGAATTTGTTGAGACTTAGGCTCCTTGGGCACATTCAGAACGGCGAGGGTACTTTTACAACAGCTAGAAAGCAGGAGTTTAGAGCACATGAGAATGAAATAACATAGAACCTATGAACAGCATTACTGGATCTGACCAAAGGTTCATCTAGGCCAGAATCTTGCTGAACTCCTTTTGGAAAGCCCACCTGCTGGTTGAAGGAAATAACCTTCTTCCCACAATTGCTCCCAGGTACTGGTATTCAAAGGCACGGTGCAACTGAGTATGGAGGTTGCACAGAGCAGGTGTGGGGAATCTTCTTCAGGCTGCAGCACGCTTGTGGAAAGCTGTGGAGGGCTGCGTTGTAGCAGCAGGTGGGACGAGATGCACACACAATAACATGCTCCTTACCCACACAGCCACAATGTTATTCTCATGTAAACAGAGACATGTACTTGTTTCTTTGCAATTCCACTCTACACAAGTTCCACATTGTTGTTGTTGTTATTTTAAAAGCCATCCAAAATCATTTCTCTATTCTAACTGCGCATAGACAAAAGGAACTCAGTGCTCCAAGAAGAATGCAAATAATGTTAATCCACAGCTGAACAGCAAGCCCAGCCTTGCAGTTTAAAGACCCAACTACCAAATGCAACTGCATCCCAAAAATTACGCACACACAGTTGCAACATGTATGGGGAACATTCTGCAAGGAAACGAGTTGACCTCCACTAGGACATTTTACCCTCTGCTTTGAACTTCTTCTACCAGTTCCTCTTGCAGAACAGATGCCATTAGACACTTTGCATAGCATCAAATCCTTTCCCCCTCTCAGCTACTCTCTGCTGAAAAGAGGGAACAGAGGCCAATTCAAATTCAGCTGCAGGCAGCACCTGGGCTAAGCATTCCCCATTCCTGCTACAGAGGTGTGTGTCAGTGTATAGCTTCACCAAGATGCCTTTATGGGCTCTCCTCCCTAGGTAAACCCACCTCTTCACCACCGTCATTTCAGTCCATTTGCTTCCCTTCTCCTGCTGGACCAAATCTGTGCCACGACCCAGAAGCGTAAGGCAAGCCAGTGTGGCATAGTGGTTGGAGTGTTGGGCTAGGACCTGGGATACCAGGGTTCAAACCCCCCTCTCAGCCATGAAGCTCACTGGATGATCACCAACTCCCAGTTTAACTTACTTCACAGGGTTGTTGTGAGGCTTACAGGGTTGTTGTGAGGGGGAGAACCATGTAAGCCACTTTGAGCTCTTTGGAGAGAAAAGGTGGGGTATAAATAGAATAGGAAATAAATAAAATCAGTGAAGACGAATACACCTTCTGTGTATACAACAAGCTGTGGGCCTTGGCAGCTGCCCATAAATGCTGGCTACCCCTGACCTTGCTAACTCTACACTTCTTTAAAAGCCCCTTGACCTGTTACATTCACTTTAAGTTACAGGTTATTAGATAGATATCCATGGGCCAAATATCAGCTCCATTATGTATCCTTTGATGGCATGAGTCAATCTTAACATAAGAACATAAGGATGTAAGAAGAGCCTGCTGGATCAGGCCAATGGCCCATCCAGTCCAGCATCTTATTTTTTCACAGTGCCAGACTGGACGCTCGCAAGCAGGATTTGAGCATAAGAGCCCTCTTCCTTCTTTAGTTTTTAGCTCTCCCCCCACCACTTCTGGCATCTATGGACTTACTATGCAGGGCTTTTGTAATGTTTATTAAGATTATATACGTAAAGTACTTCAAAGAGATTCACAAAATGAATACTAAGCATCGCCCTTTATCAATGAAGCTTTTTTCTGTTTCCGTGTCATATATGAGATTTCGCCCCTTTTCTCCCTCAATTAAAAGATTCTGGATACTAGCCCAGGATTAGTGCCAAAATAATATTGGACCACAGGCTTTCTTGTCTCTCAGGAGCAGTAAAAAAAACCAAACCCTGATCCAAATTTTATTAAAAAAAAGACTTATGGGAAGTGGCCAGCCTCCCATAAGAACACAAGAAAACCCTTATTGGGTCAGACCAATGGGACATTCTTTGCTCCCAGTGGCCCACCAGGATCCTAAGTGCTTGTGATTCCCAGCAACCGGTATTCAGAGGTAGACTGCTTCTGATGCTGGAGGCAGTACACAACCATTATGACTAGTAGCCGTTGACAGCCTTAACCTTTATGAATATGCCAAGCTCTGCTTTAAAGCCTAACAGTCCAGCGACCACCACAGCAACTCGAGGGAAACAGCCCCTAGGTCTGTTTGTGAAATACTTTTAAAACCTTAAATGCATTTACATCACGACCAGTTGCAGATCTTGTTAAAAGCAAGCAAAAATAGTCAGAAAGGGGGGGGGGAGGAAGCAAATGGTTCGTCACTGGACGTTAAAACAAGGAATGAAAAAACGTTCAAACATGTAGCTGGCACATCCCATGTTGTAAACATATTTGAAAACATTAAGGGATGCATCCAACTAAGTTACACTCAGGGCAAACCCACTGAAACTAATGGAGCTATGTAAGTCATGTCCATTATTTTCAATGAGAGTATTTTGCATAGACTAGCATTTGATAAAACTGTATTTTTTATTTTAAAAAATATCAGATGTGATGCAAAGATCAGAATAAATGAATGGGAAATTGCTCCATGTTAAAAATCCATTATATTAAATTATGAAGAAGAAGAAGAAGAAGAAGAAGAAGAAGAAGAAGAAGAAGAAGAAGAAGACTAAAAATGGTCTATCTCCAGTGTCCATCTCTTTCTCCTGTAATCTTTAATGGCCTACTTCAGAGAGTTTTTTTTTTTTTTTAATGCTGTTCATGATTGGCTACATGCTATTTGACAAACTATGCAGGGCTACCTTTTACAAAGTGCAAAGTTCGCAAGGAACTGAAAATCACAAGCATATTTTCAAAGCTTAGTTAGGGCAGCAACTCTCTAATTACAATTTGAGTAGTAAGAAGGCAAAGAATAGTTACCTTTCAGAATCACCCCCGACTGCCTCTCCTGCTCTCTGCAGAAAGGAAGAGGAGAAAAGAAGAAGAAGAGAGTGACGTTTAGCATTTCAGGTTAACTGAGAAGAAAGAAAGAGTTTCCGAGCATGATCAAAGTTACATTATCTCCAAGAAAACAAGGAAGCAGAACAAACCCAAAACCACCACCATGGCCGTTCTAACAGGAAGGAAGCTGAAAAGTTGCACTCACTCTGAACAATGATTTTACATGAAAAATGAAATACTGACCGCACAATGTAGAAAAACCAGAGATGTAATGGAAATGCTTTTGGGGCCATTTCATTTTCGTTTTTAATCTGGTATAAGTAATTTTCAATAAATTCAGCAAAAGGTCAAGCTAAGGTGATCTGTACACAGGCTCTCTTACAGTTTTTAGTAGATACACATACTGGGTGTGTGTGCGTGTGTGTGCACGCGCACGCACGCGCACACACTGCAGATTATAACCCCAGGAGTTGGGGAGCATTTCTTGTCAGGGAAATGGCACTATGGAGAAGGATTAACCTCTCCAGTACCACAATTTTGGTCTAAAAGAGATTCTTAATCTCAGTGTTGCGGGTTCAAGCCCCACCTTAGGCAAAAGATTCCTGCATAGCAGGGGGTTTGACTAGATGATCCTCGTGGTCCCTTCCAACTCTATGACTATGAATCTGGCCCTCTTCTTCCCACAGCCCCTCCTATTCTTATTCTTATTCTTATTCTTATTCTTATTATTAATTATACACACACACATCTTGTCTACTTTGGCCCTAAAACTGGCTTTTGTCTGCCACCTGGTTGTCTGTCTGTGATCTTGTCCAAACACTACCTGAGATGCTTTTGGTGTCACGGTATGTTCAGGATCATTCTCATTGCTTTGGGAAGGGACTAATTAGGAGAAGGCTAAAAAACTGAGTAGTGAACATTCACAGAACCCTAGATGTGGATGTGTGTCCCCATCGACTCAAGGAATGCACCCAACCATGTGGCCTGTATGAACACTGCAATGTGAATGTGTATGTATACTCAGGTGCAAGTTTACATCTGTATCGGCCATATGTGATTGCTTCCATGCACCAGTCTCCCTTGCTAGAGGAAGCTAGAGTAGCCAGCTTTGGAGAGGGTAAGCAGAGGAAACTGTGTCAGAGGGAGTCTTCTGGGAGGAAAACTATTTGTAAAACATTTTAGGTGTCCACAGACAATGTAAAAATTGTGGGGTGTTTGTTTGTTTGTTTTTCAAATTGGGAAAATGTTTTCCCCTGCCCCTTTCAAAGTTAAGCATGCAGGAAAATGATATAGATTTTGAAGCCAGTCAAACAGCTTGAAAGCCCAGGCAGACATGCTCTAAAAATTGTCATACCATTTGTCTATTTGCAAACACTGGCGAAATGTGTGAACCATTTTAAAACTGCACCCTGGGACTTTTGCAAGTCAGCCGTTAGCAGTCACAACAGTGAATGGTAAGGCGCTTTGTTCCCCCGCCCCAAGATATGTTTTCAGTATCGCAAGATTCTCGTGTGTAATAGCTGTTGCAGTTAGTTAATGCTGAGTGGGGCATATGGCTGAGAAGCATTGTGCACAATCCTAGAAATATTTCTGGAATTATACAAGGGAACTTCTGATGTCTTCCCTGCCGTAATGCAGTGGCGGGGGAGCTGAGCTCTGGGTTGCCATCTGCTGGAGCACCAGATAGCTTATGGATTCTCCTTGCTCTGGCAAGTGAACAAAGTGCTAATTGAGGCTTTCAATTTTGCAATGAGAAAAACCAGTGCACAGTAAGGCAGAGAAGGAGGCAAATAATCAAGCAGAGGATCAATACATCTTTCCTTCCCCCCCCCCCATGGAGTTCCTCCTTCATACTCACAGTTTATATAGTGACTTTTTCACAAGATTGCTGGCATTCCCATTTATAAGCTAAAAGCTGCATTTCTGCTGTCTGAATATCTTTTGTTAAAAGCTCAGTGTGTTTTACAAGTCGAACCTCTGTAACCAGGAAATGACGCACAGAATAGAAGTTATGCAGTTTCTAAGAAACTTGAATATTGTTCTATGTACCACTGCTCTTTGATGTGTACACGTGTGTGTATATAAAATAATAACGGATCAGTACAGGTGTCTCGGTTTTTTGGACTCTCATTGGGTTCTTTGCTGCAGGACTGCCAGGGCCCCTGGCCCTCAAAATGTGCTACTACACCACTAGCAAGTAGAAGTTTAGTGCCCCTGTAGCATGAGACAAATGGTTAACCACTTTGAGCTTACAGTACTGAGGAAAGGCAGGGTTTCAAATATTCATGTGGGTTCCGTTTAAGAGCGGCAAGCAAAACAGATTGTAAGCAAGCTCCCCCCCCCCCCGCCACAAAGTATATTAGATATGTTTATTGCCTGAATGTAAAATCGTGTAAACATCAACATCACATTCCCTTTTTTATTTCATGCCGCTCGGCAGTCAGCAACAGAGCACATGCTCAGAATGCAGAAAGTCAGGGGCAGACTTTGGTAATATGGCACCCTGAGCGAGGACAAAATTTGGCCCCCTTTCTAAATATTTCTCATTTTCATGGTAATTCCTTTTGGTACGGTTGCTTTTTAATGGATCTTCTCAGTAGGTGCACACAAACACGCGCGCACACACACCCCTCTCCAGATACAATGACATACCATTTGTACTGCAAAAATACAAAAGCATTAACAACATGCAATGAATTAAAAGCTCTCCGAATATTAACATCCAGGAATGCTTTTATATCTAAAGATAATTATTATTTTAAAAGTTTACTTAACTCACAATTCAACCACACATCAGTTGGTCCATTCGCCATTTCAATAGCACCATTCACAAGACATTTACATTGCCATTACTCACAGCCATGCTAGAAATAGAATATGCCACTGGACTTGCCACAAATGTTCCCCAGCTTTCCTTATTTATTAGGTTTATCCAAAGATTTATGAATGTATAAAAAAGGGTGATCACAGCTATAGTCAATAAATACAAAATTGGGATCTGAATCCTTTCGGGATTGATAATATTTAGAATATATATCTAAAACACAATTTTTTAAGGGCTAGATTTAACCTTGTTTTAAACATTTCATCAATTGTATTTCTTCCCATTTCCCTATTCTTCCTTGCTCTTCTACACAATCACCACCTCTTAGGCTTGTTCATGTGGAAGTACCAGGCCCCCATTTCACAACAGGTTGGGTGATGACCCACTGAATATCATGGGTTGCGAAGACCACAGTTTCAATTCCACTACCTTTTTTCTTTTTGAAAACTAGATATGATTCCTGCTGCTGAACAAACGAGTCAGCAGAGACTCCTCTCTGGGACACTCCAAGAAGTGAAACTAAAGAGATAAAAGATGATTGCACCACAAATGCTCAAACAAGCTCTTCTTGAAAATAGCTTGTATCATAGGGGTTAACCAAAGTCTTTCTTTCTTTTTGGTAGCACAACAGCTCTGGGCAAGAAGCTTGTCTTGTTCTGAGCCAACATACACTCGTTCAAATTGTTGTTCAATTTTAATTCAGGGTGGGATTAGTTTGCTGGTACAATGGGTTATTAATGCTAGGCACCAGAGATTCAATAACTTTAATAACTTCAATGGCTGTGCTGTGCTCCATGGAGACTGGATCCATCTGCCACCTTCTTGGCACACTCCCCCAATACTGCAGCCAGGAGGGGGAATGATGGAGTAGGACATCTTGATGAAGAGCACTCCAACTTAAAACATTTCTTTCTTACATAAATCCACATTTATGCCACATAGAACAATGCTCTTTATACTTATGAAATTTCCCAATGCTTTCCACCTTTGTGCGATCCTAACACAAGACACCATAGGTTATATGCAATCCAACCTCGTACACCAATGGGGCTGTATTTGGGTTTCAACATTGTGTCTTGAAAACAACAGGGTTTGATTCTGACTGAATGTTAGGAAGAATGTTTCTGATAGCAAGAGCTGTTTGACTGTGAAATGGACTCCAGAAGGTGGTGGTAGTAGCGGTGGACTTGAAATGACGAGGATCTCAGTTTTGCACCTTGAAACCAGCAGGTTTGTGTTTGTTTATGACTGACATTTTTAAGTATTTCACCTCTTTTTTTAGCACACACAAAAGTTAAAAGGAAGGGGGGGGGTTCACATCTGATACTGGTCATCAGATTTAATTACTCTGCAATGGAAGCTATGTTGTAGTGGTGATAAATATCAATTTAGCCTGATTACTAATATGTTATTTAACAAAATCTATGAAATTGATATTTAATTAATGAAGGGTTGACACAGAAAACCCCACTTAGCTTGAGGAGTACTTCATCACTCAAGTAGTGCTGCTGAATCCAAGGATGGCAAGCACCACCGTCCTTCAAGATTTCTACACCAAGGCCCTTAATTATAATCATTTTTTGACATTACCTCCTGATATCATATTAATGGGCTGACGACACAGAGCACTTCATGTATTGCAGCCATTAATTTGCAATTCACAAGCTGTATTAATTTGGAGGCATCTGCCGGAGAGACAGTCAAAATGTCTATACAAATCGAACAGCCTCTGCTAAAGTGTTTAGCAAGCTGAGGGTGAAAATAGATGCATAGAAGATAATTAGTAAGAGCACCTCTCTGGATTCAAGCAGCTTTGAAGGTCTCATCCCATGTGGTATTCCTGGCTGAGTAACAGGTTGCATTCTTTAGGCCAGGCATTGATACGTTTAATCTCCATACAGTGCATCTTGCAAAACCAGATTGTGAAAACCACAATTTAGAACCCAAACTATGGTTTCAGTTTGGACTATAACTTTGAGCAGGAACAGATGTGGAACATTTTGGCCTGGTGGGCCACCTTGTGATGAGTGAGGGGTTAAAATCCTGCTTCTGTGGATAACTGCCAGACATAGCCAGTGCCAAATTGAATCCAACCTACTCCACTCATCATAAAGTGATGATAGCTGACTGGCAAATAGGTGTGTTTGGGGGAAGTGGAAATGGACCCCTTGGTGGTCCAAGATCGGCCCAAGAGCCAGTGGCTTCCCACCTCCTGACCTCCTACTCAACTCCCTGGTCATCTGCTGGGTCATTGTTTATAGCCGAGTCTTCTGGGATATCTCCCTCCTCCCAAGCAGACACACCTGCTTTAAGCGACCTCTGGTGTGAAGGCCTTCAGACCGCCAAGTGAGTGTTTATGCGCACACTGGACTTTGCACCTTTACCCCTCTCCCGGGCTTATGGTCTGGGAGTTGGAAAGGAGGAGAACCAAAGGTTGAGGGAGGCAGGGATCAGAGCATGCTTGAGCAGTTATCATGGGCCCAGGCAAGACACCCCAAAGACTAGGGACTTCTAGGGCCTTGCCCAACCCTAGATGTGTACAGACTGTGGTGCAAGTGGAAATCCTTGTTGAATGCCTCCCACAAGGTAAAATTCAGAGCCTTGAGTGAGGGGAAATTGGGGGCAGAGGTGACTTCAAGGATTGCGTAATGAAGAAGAGGTGCTTGCTTCTGAGAGTCCCCCCTCCCACCTTCCAGTGATGACACCCCTATGAGATTAGCAGTTTAAAGCAGAGAGGGCGAAAGAGGCAGCTCTGCAGCAGGCTTTGCAAACCAATCTGGATCCTTGGGAAAACAGGGAGAAAATTTAACCAGCACTCTGCATTTTCATCTCAATCTCAAAGATAACTGCGGGATTGTAAATGCACGCATATTAGATCAGATTACTTTTGTAACGATGAGAAGGGATTTCCATGAAACTCTGACAGTCAGACATTGCAATCTGATCAAATAGGATTATCCACTGCTGCCTCATAGCAATTTCACTGTGAAAAGAAAAGGGAAGGGGTGGGGAGAGAAACCCTATCTGGTTCAGATAATATACTCAGCAATGTTTTACCCCCCCCCCCCAAAAAAAGAAAAAGCAATATATGGATTTCTTTCTTTTTTTTAAAAAAAGGGAAGCTGAATCCTGGAAAGACAGAGGTATTATGCACCTTAAGTTCTTATGTCTAGGAGATGGAGTAATCTGGATGGGGTTGCACTCCCCTGATGTGGCTTTTGGACTTACTTTAATTTCTCCCTCACCCCTAGTCAACACTGAAGGCTAATCAAGAATACAGGCACACACCAGAGCTCAAGAAGACCTTGCTGCTCAAGCAAAGCTCAACTAGAACAGGGAGTTCCTGTCCAAGAGGATCCAGGGCTCAAAGATACTTCCCTAAGAAGATGCCATCTGCAGTTCAGTGAGAGCTGTTCAACAGTGGAACAGACTCTAGATAGTGGACTCTCCTTCCTTGGAAGTTTTTAAGCAGAGGTTGGAAGGCCATCTGCCATGCAGGACCTAGTTGAAAGTTCTGCATTGCAGGGGGTTGGACTAGATACCTGGGGTACCTTCCCACTCTACAATCCTGTGATTCTATTTGAATTCCTGCACCCATATTATCAAGGGATGTGCATATTAAACCAAGGGGTCTGAACTTGGCCCAGAAGCATATGGACAACTATTGCAACTGGTTAAGTACTGGAGCGATATGCTGGTAGTATGACCCCACCAATTAGCCACCACGTTTTGCACCAGCTGGAGGCTTCCAGCCTAGGCCCGACATACAGCACGGATGGGGATCTTGTAGCCGAACAACATTTGGAGGGCCACAGTTTCCCCATCCATGTCCTACAGAAAATACACAAAAAAGATTCACTTTGTATTCATTACTCAGATTGTTGTGTGATCAGTTTAACCTGCCAACTGCCCCCCTTTTTCCTTATCTAACAAATGAATCAACAGCTTTTTCTCATCTTGTTCTCTGAAACTATGGCATGAACGATCACTTGTCCAATTTCACTCACATCAATTTGCTGCCTATGAGACTCCTGACATGTTGAAACTTTCAAAGCTAACCTCTGCTTTTAAAATCCATTGGCTTCCTGGGAAGAAAATGTGTCAAGGAAATGCTTTCTAATGTTATGGGAGAATGGATTTTTGCCTTATTTGACGGGGGAGTGGGGGGCAACCCTGGCTTCTTATTCACCAGCACAATCTATTGAGCTTTGCTGTCCTAATTTTCACACCCATAGTGCTATTACAAAACCTTGGTGTTTATTGAGTCCTAAATGAATAGAACCAAATTTAAGTGATACACCCCAACTGGCTAATTCTGTAGCGAATTCTCCTTTTGAAGTTCATTTAGGTCAGTGATAGAGTGTTTGAAATATTCTCCCACTGCTTTCTGAATGTTGCCATTTTCAATGTCAGGTCTGCACCCATTTACGCTTTCATCATTAAAAACAATTTTGAATAGCTAACTACCAGCTCCCTCTCTCTTACACACACACACACACACACACACACACACAGCAATTCATGCAACCAGGAATGGTTTGAATATTCCTGACAGGCACTGCAACCCATCATCATCAAGAAAGATGCTTGTTCAATACTATGGGTGCTCCATGTAAGAATTTGTGGTACTCTATCTAGGTGCCGACCAGCATCATTAATCTTCCAACTTTGCTGCTTTACCTTGGAAGGGTTGAAGGATTTCTCCTGGGAGTGATTCTGCTGTGGCTGTACCAGCCTCCATTTTTCTTAATTATTCCCCTTGTCATGTCTCTAATACAGCTAAGAGGACAGAGGCAAATGTCCAGTCTCCTCTGCAGAGCAGAAATGTGTCTGGAATATGTTTCTCATCAGCAGGGTGTTATCACACAAACGTTACAGGTCATGTCATTATCTTCTAGCTTAACATTCAATAGGGTTTCTGAGTTCAAGCCAGGACTCTTGATCATTTTGCATGTGAATCAACACAAAATCCACCAAGGTCTCTCTCTCTCTCTCTCTCTCTCTCTCTCTCTCTCTCTCCCCTCCCAACCACCTCCCTGAGGTGTGCTGCCTGTGTGATTCGAAAACTGCCTAGGGATCAAAGGACATGGGTAATCTTTGCTTGGGAACTGACACCTTTGATATACATGCTTTTTAATTCTGCTTGCATACAACAACACTTGCAACAACCTCCTGTGGAGAAATCTATTGCTTCAACTCTGGCACCAGACTATGGTATAAATGATTGTGGGAAGTCAGTGCAGTTCATAGAAATATAAGCATAATTAAAATAGTGCAATCAACATAAAGCTGGCATCATTGCAGAAATGCTGCAAAGACCATGTTTTGATGCTGAACCGCAAGGGTGGGCCAAATGATTTCTGTTGATGGCACACACTTTTCAGGTAATCTGTCATGGGTACATGCTGACTATGGGTAAAGCCAAAGTCAGTGATGGGCAAGACTGCAGCAAAATGTGGGTGCGCCCACTCTACCTCTCCTTTTCTGCCCAGCAGGCTGCTATTTCTGATAGTTGCTTGTGTAACCAAAGAAGTACAACCCCATGCACAAAAAAAGATATGTTAACCAACTTTGAGGGAAACCTGAGGTTTGCAGAAATACATAAAATCTTTGGAAACAAAATGCAAAGGAAGAATCCCTTACCTCCCTCAAAAACAACAGCCCAATGAGAACTAGGTTTGGTTAATGGCTAGAGAATGCTGCCTGTTGATGGGAGGGTAACATGGACAATATTTTTCCTTTTATTTAACAAAATGTAGTGACCACTTGGTTGTAAGAAAAGTATAAGAAAAACATAAAATAAAACAGTGAAATTAACAATAAAACCAGGAATTTAAAACAACCAAAAGATGACTGAAATCAACAATAGCTAAAAAGGGATAAAACTCATGCAACTTCTACATGTTTGGGTACGGGTAGGCTTGCCTAAACATAAATGTTTTAAGCAAGCACCTGGCTGGTATCAATAGGCAGGCAGCACCAAAGTCTGTCAGACTAAAAGATCAATCTCTTAGAACTGTGGAATGAGTATTATGTGGCACCTGTAACAGGGCCACTTCTGCAGAACAAAGCAGTTGAGTTGGCATTTGTAGGCTAAGGCGATCCTGCAAATTAACCAGTCAAAAGTCTTTGTGGGATTTATATACCAACAGTAACATATTGAACTTGGCCCAGCAAATGAGCAACCAGTGCAGATCTCTTGAGCAAAGGTGTTACATGCTGAGAGGGTCTAACTGCAACTTTCACACCAAGGGCAAGGGAAGCTCCACAAAGAGTGCATTGCATGAATCCAACCTTGAAGTCAATTGATGAGAACACCGCTCTGTTGCCTTCTTGTTATTAAGTTTCTCTTTTTTATCCCAGCTTTCTACTGGGCTGTTCTAGGCAGTTGTCAACTCAAACCAGGGAGTACAAGGTAAGAAATCATGGGGGCAATACAAAAAAAAAAAGTGTCAACATACAGTTCTTGCCAGTTTATAAAATTTGCACATTTAGTTGTTTTATATTTTCTTTGTCAAAAAAATGAATCCTGTCCCCAACAGAACAAAGGGATCTCAGGATCTGATCCAGGCTCAAGTTTCACTATCAAGGGTGGTCATGCTGTAAATAAAATCCTAAGCTCCGAATAAATTAGGGGTCAGCAACTGGACAGAGCCCCTTACAATGGACCACATTCATCCACCCAAGTAGTGTTATCTGGCAGTTTGGCAGCCCAATAGGGACATGAGAGATGTGAATGAGCAGCGGAGTTGGCATAGGGCTCTAGGCAGCAGTACACAGAGAGGAGGGGGGTGTGTGTGGCCTTGGTGCACGAGGGGTGTGTGATTATGGATGAGCTTACTCCTAGGTGAGAGGTTGAAGCAGCAGGGTGGTGAAGATATGTAAATCAACCTGGTTTCTCTCAAAGCTGCTTCTATGGTGAAAGGGTGAATGCATAGCCTATGTGCAAACAACCAAAACAGAGTATTCTGCATCAGATCAAACATTCCTTGTCCATCTTGCTTCTCTTGGAGGAACCAGAAGATCTGGTCAGGTCATCCTGCCTGTGAAAAGCATGAACTTTGCCACAGCTCTACTTGGTTTCCAGGAGCAGAGCCTATTATTTGGGTGTGGCGGGTGACCACTAGTGAACCAGCCCCTGTGGCTGCTCTTCTGGAGTGTGACAAGGCTGAGAGCATTCTCTGTGGGTGATTGGTTGTGAATGGGCTTGCTCACAGGTGAGAGGTTGGAGGAGTCAGGAAGGATTGCATGTGTGTGAGAGATGTGAGTTAACCCAACTTTAAGAGAGAGGTAGAATGCTAGAAAGCCTCATCAGTGGTGGGATCACAAATGCAACTCACAAATGCATATCCAGTGTGATTAGTGAGTGCTGGGTTTTTTCTTTACTGTACTTCTGTTGTATCTTCATTTTGTGTTAATACACTATTCCTCACTTTGGGGCTTGGGGCCAAAAAGCAGTATGTAAACAAACCAGAGCATAACATAGCCACACAAGCCTTTTCTTCAAGCAGTCTCCAGCAAAACTAGTTGCCGACCAGGAATATAAATGCTTCCACAACATCGATAACACATCCTTGCCCAAGGAAGAGAAAAGATTTGACTGTCTCGAGTGGTTACACTAATGCTCGCTGACAAGGTGTAAGCTGGCTACGAATATTAAATTCTAGGGCAAAGCTTTCATTTTAGGAAAAGGACGAAAAAAGAAACACGACCAAGTGAGCCCTGCAAGAAAATACTCCATTGTGAGAGCCTGCTTTCCAGGATTCCAGCCACTTCATTCCATTCCCACCTTCCACCCACACAGCTATTAGCCATCATTTCATGCCCACTGAGCATGCTCACTGCCCATTCAGTAGTAGGGATGTAAGAAGACATCTTTCTCTATTCTGCCCTGCATCCATCACACGCAGCACTGTTTCTGTCCTACTAGAGTTCATCTTGCACCCAAAACGGCATTATTTGTGTCATTATTCACAGTGACAATATTTATGTTATTTATTAATTGCAAAAATATGTAAATTACATAAGCTACATTGTCACTATATTGCCCCATCCCATTCAGTTCAATGCAAAGAAAATGCAATGCAAATGGAAAGAAAGAGTAATCAATTATGCATCATTTGCAGACTGAAAGTAGCAAAATACCAATTGTATTTGTTGGAATGATTTACATTCCAGACATGAAACCAATAATCAGTTTTGGAATTTCAACTCCCATTTCCGTTTCAGATGGAATTCTCTGACATCCCTATTCAGTAGTTTGGGGGTCCTAAATGTCTTACATGTTTTTTGTGGCATCAGCTTTTGTGCTGTAGAGCCCGCTTCAGTATGTATGTGCTTGTTTCTTTTCAAAGGTCACAATGAAAACTTAAGCCATAAATACTGTAACTTTTTATAACAGTACAATATTAAAATATGAATGAAGCACCCTGATATTCTTCTGAATGATGGTGGACTGGAAGCAAAACCATTCCAGTAAAACAGTCTTTGAATAGAGGAGCCTCATTCTGTCGCTGGCCTATAATTTATTCATATTTAGAGGCTAAACGATGTTCTTCTCACCGGCCTCTCCATTCTCACGTTATTAATTTTAGACATTGACAAATGTGTCCCATTTGGGTGGTTTAACTCTCTCCACTCCCTGTGTCCAATGATGAAGCAGTTTATTTTTTTAGAATTTCCTATTGGGTCTGCAAACAAAGGAGAAGGACTACTGTAAACGTGGCCCCAGCTAGTATGACCTGGCCCCAGGTCAGAAAAGGTGAGAAGTGAAAAATAATTGAAGGACCATAGGTTCCCAATCCCAGTCCTAAAGTTGTATGTGAGTTGGCCAGCAAGGGTGGGGACGGCATAAAGGGATAGAAGAAAAAGGTGTGAATACAAGTTCTTTGTCCAGGTCTGAAGCTCACTGCACAGCAACTGTGCACACCCATTTCAACAAGAGCACAGAGGAAGGCTACGATCATTCCCTTTCTTCCCCCAAAACTAAACCAGAGACTAAATTCTTTCTCTTGCTGCGTCTGAGTACAGCTCTATCAAATCTTAAAATTCAATCACATACATTTCAGGTCATATTACAGCCGTAATATATGGGCCTACATTCTGTTCAAAATTTAATATTCCAGTAGCTTATGAACAAAACCCAGTCATCCAAAAATAGACTGACATATTATCTTCGTCAGAATCAAATGAAATTCATTAATGTGATCAATAACGGAGGACGAAGAAGAGCAAGAAAAGTACACATATGCCACCGGAGATAATACCACGGTGTCCTGCCGGGCTATATGACATTTTCTGGTGAACCACCTATTACTGGTCTCGGCCAACCTTGGTCTGATCCAGCAAGAAACTTGTTATATTCAGAAGCTTAGTCAGTTTAACACATAAAACAAATAAGCAAGAATGTATACTCAGGGTCACTGAACACACATTCATTGTCAGACCCTCCAGGTGTCCCTATTTTCCAGGGGTGTCCCTGATTTAGAGAAGCTGTCCCAGTTTCTGATTTGATCCCGGAATGTCCCACTTTTCCTTAGGATGTCCCTATTTTCATTGGAGAAATGTTGGATGGTGTGAAGTTATCTGACCCCCAAGCTGTCTGAACGCAATCTCTGAAGGCAATTGTCTGAAGGCAATTTCTTAAAATAATGTTTAATGTTTTATTATGTTTTTATATATGTTGACAGCTACCCAGTAAGATGTGTGGGGTATAAATAGTAAAATTATCGTTATGGAATGGGATATCCCTATTTTCATTGCAGAAATTGTTCCTTAACTATAAAGACAGCCTTTCTGAGAATGCATTCTAAGGCCCCATCCACACTGCACATTTAAAGCAGTATCATACCGCTTTAAACAGTCTTGTCTTTCTCCAAAGAATCCTGAGAACTATAGTTTGTTGAGCATGCTGAGAATTGTTAGGATGCCCCGTTTCCCCCACAGAGCTGTAATTCCCAGAGTCCCCTGGGAAGAGGAATTCATTGTTAAACCATTGGCTATTGACTATGCCAGCTGGAGAAACACATGAAGAGCCACAGGTTCCCTGCCCCTGCTTGAAGGGCAGGCATTGCAAATTTTTGCAAGCTGTTCTGTGAGCCTTTTGGGCTAAAGAGTGGGCAAGAAGATAGATGACAGACAGACAGGCAGACAGAGGGTGCAATCCTCTACATGCTTACTGAAGAGACATGTGCCAGGTTTTACTGCGATGCAAAAATACAGGATTGCACTGTAATGCTCCCAGCACAGCTGGCCTTAACTGGAAACTTTCTTGCTTACAATTAATCTAAGTACAGGAAGTGAATTATACCCTGCCATCTCTGAGGATGCCCTTCCTGTGCAAGATTGGGAGCATGCATTAGAATGATGGACAAATGTCCATCTGCACCATTGTTTAGAAAAAAGAAACCCACCCCTTGGCTGGTCAAATTAGCAGCTTTTGCAGGAAAGCTATACTCTCTGAAAGTGTTTAACAGATGCTCTTGAGATTTCAGCAGTGCTTAAGAAGGTGGGGTGGGGTTGGGGTGGTGGTGGTTTTGCTTTTTTACTCTGCAATGAAGGAATCACTGCCTTCATAACATAAAAATGCATTTTGTACTTCAAGAACCCTTTAATTTTCATTATGGAGTTAAGGGATATTAGCTGTTAGAGAGAGTGCAATAAATAAGATTATTATCTTACGTTTTTAATGATAAATGGAACCCAAGGTACAGTAAACAAAGATTAGGCGACATGAAATTCTGTAGAGACAGCATGGTCAGAGCATCAGACTAAACATGGGAAAGACCCAGATTCAAATCCCCACTCAGCCATGAATCCCATTAGCCTTTGGCCAATCACTTAATCAGCCCAACCCAACTCACAGGGTTGCTCTGAGGATACAGTGGAAGAGGGGCCTCCTTGGGACAGAATGAAATAAATATATCTACTGTGCATTTTGGAAAGTAGTTTGTCGGTTTGCCTGTTTGTCCTCTATAGGTTTGGCTTCCTCTCAAGGTATCTTCAGCAAACTCAGCATGCAAGTTTTCTAAGGTGGAGGCATCAATTTTCCCTGATGTTTGGACACCAGTTGCCATTTTGAAACAAATGGTAGACCAATATGTGAATTTGGTGTGACTTCACCTGATTTTGGGTGCAATAGGTCCAAACTCACAAATTACACAGCCCATTTAAAAATTACATATTTTGATTTTTAAAAGCTCCCAGGCAGCGCTGGGCAGGAATAAGGGAAAAATAAGTATCACAAGCGTCATGGGCTCAGCTGTCTACTCAACAGGTGGAATAAACAGTGCTAATAGTTCACCTTTGCTTATAAGTATCGTAGCCATGACATTCGATTTTTTGAAATTTATTACAATTGTTGGTGTGTATGTTCATTCTACACCGGGGTGGATACCTTTTAAAGCTTGAGGGCCATATTCTCTCATGGTGAAACTTCTGAGGGCCACCTGCCACGGTAGGCATTAAGACAGAGACAAAAGGGAGGGAAGGAACAGATGTGGCTCTTTGCACATGTTTGTACAGTAAGGCTATCTCTCTCTCTCTCTCTCTCTCTCTCTCTCTCTCTCTCTCTCTCTCTCTCTCAATCTCTCATCTATCTATCATCTATCTATCATCTATCTATCTATCTATCTATCTATCTATCTATCTATCTATCATCTATCTATTCCAGGCCAATGTCAAGCAAGAAGGATAATCACAATCAGTGCTATTTTTTTCCGGAAAAAGAGGTGCTAGAACTTACCCTGAACTTTGTTCTTTTATAATGGCAATGCGCCTACCTGAGAGGTGCCAGAACTGAGTTCCAGTGAGTTCCGGCAGAAAAAAAGCCCTGATTACAATTAAAGGACACATTCCATCCAGGCAAAAGCCCCTGGGTAAGGTGTGGGGCTGGTGAAAGGTGTAGTTGGGAGTTGGGGAATGAAAAGAGTTAGATGGAGTCACGTTCAACTCCTGAGTCTTAGGTTCCCCATGCCTGTTCTACATCCTAATAGTCAGACTGGGAAATCTGCCTCCCTCATACTCCAGAGCATGGAGTTCTGTTATCACCATCTAGCTCCAAGAATAGAATGGAAATATTAATGATGAATGAGTTTTTATCTATATCTGTTTGTCTATAACAGAAGTCTGTGTGTCTGCCCACCTATCTCTTTGCCTGCCTATCCATTCAATCTCAAGAAGTGCTTCCACTACAACCTGAAACTTCATTACAACCAATCCCCTTGGCTTTCACAGAGGCAAGACTGAAGCTTGGTCTTAATTTAATTGGGCAATGAGCTTCATGAGGTTAAATAGACCTTTTGATATCAGATCTGAGCAGAAGGCTTTTGATCTGTAAATCAGAGAAGGCATCAGCTTATGTTTGTAGTTAATTGCACTAATGTGAAAGGAGCCCCTGCCTATTGAAATTTGCCTTGCGAGATTAGGAGATCAAGGAGATCCACATCAGATTTCAAACCTGCTTCTCTTCTCAGATGGTGAAGGGCTGTGATTCTCTTCAAGATGCTGTACAGTGGTACCTTGGGTTACAGACGCTTCAGGTTACAGACTCCGCTAACCCAGAAATAGTACCTCAGGTTAAGAACTTTGCTTCAGGATGAGAACAGAAATCGCACGGCGGTGGCACGGTGGCAGCGGGAGGCCCCATTACCATTAGCTAAAGTGGTACCTCAGGTTAAGAACAGTTTCAGGTTAAGAACAGATCTCCAGAACAAATTAAGTTCTTAACCCGAGGTACCACTGTAACTCAAACAGTTTTGTTTATGATGCAAAAGCAAGGAAAGCTTCTGGGAACAACGGAATCTCTACAAATCAGGAGTTTCAACCGTTACATTCATCATGCAACACCCAACCACCCACACTCCTCTTTTCCTGGGACCTTAGGGAGAAGGAGGGTTAACAACAATAGCAACAGTAGGAATAATAATAATAATAATAATAATAATAATAGTAATACTTGTAATAATAATAATGGAAGTCACTGATCATCTGAATGGGGTCTAGGATATTAGCTGGAACAGCAATGCCTATACGGTGGTACCTCGTGTTACAGACGCTTCAGGTTACAGACTCTGCTAACGCAGAAATAGTACCTCAGGTTAAGAACTTTGCTTCAGGATGAGAACAGAAATTGCACGGCGGCGGCAGGAGGCCCCATTAGCTAAAGTGGTACCTCAGGTTAAGAACAGTTTCAGGTTAAGAATGGACCTCCAGAACTAATTAAGTACGTAACCCAAGGTACCACTGTAGTGAGCTAGGCTTCTGGGAGGCTGTTTGCCCAGTCGTGTATCTCTGGTTCTCCACAACTGCACGCAGAGTATCAAGATAAGCAATTTATTGAGCTACAGATGTAAAGTGGTCCCATCTTCATCACTGATGCTGTTGTACTCTATTCACTTTTTTCACACACCACACAAAAACATTTCTATTTCTTTTTCAAGCTTTGAAAATTAGAGATCCTTCATCCTAAGCATTTCCCCCTTTCACCCAGCAGCAATTCCAATGCCAGAAGGCTTAACTTATCTCTCGAGTTCAGTAAGCTGACGCTAAACCCATCATAAGATACAACAGAGACGTGCACAATTTTGTGTGTGTGCTAGGCTAAAAATAAAAAGCTGCCTTTGAGGTTATTTCATTCCTCCCCCCCGCTAGTGGATAGTGGGGAGGGAGGAGACAAGAAGGAATGTTGCTTCCAGCAACAAACATTTTGCAATTCTTAAATTCCGTGCTGGGGAAGAAAAAAAACAGAAAAGGAGCAAAAGGAAGGCAGAAAGTGAACAACAGGGCAAAGGTGGTGTTGGTGGTAGAGAGGGAGGGAAGAAAATAAAAGGTAAACTCAGAAGAAGTGCATGTTTTGTTGCTTTGATTCTATATCAGGTGCAAGGTACAAATAACTTTAAAAAATATGTTTGATGGGTACATACTGGCAGTGATTTGGGACAGAAGTCTGACAAGTGTCCCAAATCTCCACTGGCACAAGAAAAGAGTTGTTCACACACTGTGTGGGA